>NC_134410.1:26588177-27208177 GCF_038048845.1 Mixophyes fleayi
GATGACTCTCATGAATCTGCATGCTAATCCGGACCTTCTCTTCTTTGTAAAATTGGCAAAAATATTGCTCTGTTAGAATGTGGCTGTAGTGTGTACCCAGCCTTATCCCATACCTAACATGGCTAAAAGTCTGATTCACAGATGTTGGAGGACAAGACCCTTTCTTCATATTCAGGAAATCAAAACAATGGAGAACATTAATCAAAAGATGCATAATAGAGAACCGTTTTTTGACAAAACACGGGAGGACTGGATGCCTTTTAACACAATCCCACATTTTGATGAGCAAAGATAAAATGACCTTTCTGGTGTAGGTGATCCTACATACCTGACGCTGAAGTATCCCCCTGCTTTTCTCTTTACAGAGAACCGTAAAACTCTCTTTATAGTACGAGCACCACTGGTGTTAGAGCAAAATTACTCTAGTGAGTGTCCTCGCTGAGAACATTTCCTCTCCTATCTGCTTTCCCTCCCCAAACCAAAAGGCTTCCCCTTGTTTGTGTTGTACAGACTGTTATACTTTTCTATTTTCTCTATACATGTAGGCATTGCAAAATGTAAAAGCCATGGAGGTTCTGTCTTTTAAAAATAAATAAATAATAAAAAAAGACATGGCCCAATACTGTTTCCTGAAGTACGCCAACTACCCTTTGTTTTCTGCCCTTCATCCATTTCTCTTCCAATACATATACTTTTTCCACTATACCTAATATCTAAGCACAATATTGTTATGCACTACGAAGATCCACTTTAGATCTAACCAGTTTAGAACAAATCATTTTTTTTGTATACTTTCTCAAATGATTTTCTACAATATATTTTAGAATCCCATCACTCGGGTGTTTGGGCACAAGCTCATGTGTGTGATGGGGTACAGGCTGGTAAATGCTGTGCTGTGTAACATTGTTGGCCTATGTTAACTGTCAACATTCATCACCATACGCCTAAACATTGTTATGACATTTCTGCCTGCTAGCTTTGGACTCTGGCTTAACTTTTAGGAAACATTTGTGTAGGCCTGTCCTAGGTTGCCCCATACGTTTGTATGGTGCAGTGTAAGTATTCCTATGCACTGCACAGATGGCACTTTCAGAGGGAAACATTAAATGTAAAACTGACTTCTGGTTGGTATGAGACTGATCACCTACAATGTGCTGCGGATACTGGGAGGAGTTTTACTCCACAGAAAGAGTAGTGTGACCACTGGGTGTTATTGTGTATTGCTGGAAGTGTACAGTACAATAGATTACATTTTAGTAATGCAAAATTTACAAAATACTATAAATACCTACACAGGACAGGATGGGGTTTTTCTCAGATTTCAATAAGTTAGTTGTATTTAGTTTGTTTACCCAAAGTTAGTATTTTAGTTGACTGCACAGAGTGTCCATTTAAAGTCCCCCAGTTATAGAGATTTTACATGCCGGAACAGACTAACGCCATAAACTGATTTATAGTGTGTTTTTTCCTTTATTTGACTTGATGTTTGGAGAGTTTTCCTTTCCCTAATTTTACTGGATTTTACACTAATATTTCTTGGTCACATGTAAAATGAGGGTTGTCTGTAGTTTATAACAACATTCAATAAATAAAGATTCTTTTTAAATAACATTCCTGAATGAACATTCCACATAGGTCAGCCCCCTTCTATAATGCTGTGTTCTCTTACAGGGTCTGTGGGGGTGACTATACCTGTTGTCAGGCTGTGACGGAGGCAGAATGGTTTGTGAGTTTTTCCTCCTCTCCTCGATATGGTTCGTGGTGGTCATATTTTGGATGGAGACGATCAGTATGTGGCTGTTTCTCTGCCATTTATTCCAGGACCGCGCCATGTATCAGTGGGGAGACCGGTGAGTGTGGAGCGGATTACAGGGTCTGTGCACTCGGCCCAGCACACGGTGTCTAACAGTCCTCTTCTGTTTCTCCCACAGGATTTATGTTACCCACCCTGACCAGATAATGTACATAATTATTAGGTGAGTGAGCAGAGTGTGCACAGTGTTACTGCTAACTGATCATTTTCCATATTTAGATGTAGAACCATCTCTCAAACAGACCTGTGATGTGTACTCACTGGGCAAGGGGGGTGCTAGGTGTATATATTGCATGTTCTCCAGACTTGAGGCTCCGAGACGAAAGTTTCCATCCCCTGGCAAAGAGCAGTAAGAGAGACCATTAAGGAATACAGTGTCCCTCCCATATTGGTTTAGTAAACTGCAGACTATACTGTTAAAGGAACACCATACATTCTGCTTGTTGTGTTTTTTTTTTTTTTGTTAAATAAGGTTTTTATTGCCTGGTAGAATAGATATACAATTTGATAAATGCACCATTAAAATGATAGCATGCATGGAAACTGCTAGAAAGTATGTTTTTGTTTTTTGTTTTTTTGTTTTTATTCACTGTTTTGGAACCAGAGTCCCACCCTTGTTAAACACATAAAAGTCAATCAGTTGAACGCTCACTGGCAGCTGTAAAGGGTGAAATCTTTAGTTCCCAGCCATCTCAGGGATGGGTAGCAGATAAGCAGAAGGCTGGGTTAAATGTTCTTGGTTATAAGTTTTATCAAATTCAGACTCTCCCAAGGCAAAGGCCAGAAGATTTATGGGTTCAGAGTGACATTTTATAGGTCCCTGGTAGTTCCATGAGCTATAAAATACTGGCACCAATTATTCTAAAACTCTGACTGGTAATAATTTGTAGTGTAGCGCCCTCTGTTGTCCAAAATGAGCGCAGAGGCACAGGCTTTCTTGGGTACTCTGTTAGTCATTTCATGGTGAACTAAATACAATTGCAAGCTTGTTTACTAATTAAATGGATTTATACAGATGTATCACAATGCTCAACTAAAATATAGTTTGATAAACGCTATTTATTCACAGCTGACCAAGAGACACTCTGCTGTTTATACACCACTACATTAAACACTGGTTGGGTCCCCAAGAGCCATGGGTCTTCTCAAGCTGTCCCTTACAATCACTGGCTAGTGCAGAAGACCTCTCTAATGTACACATGTTATGTTATTCCTGGAAAGACATGCACAGAGCCAGTCTGCTCCATGTCCACCACACAGTCATAAATAGACCTCTCTCTACACATTCATAGCAGCCTTACATTGAGCAGTGTTTGGAATAGCTCTGGGCTAGGGGGACCTTCTATCTTGGTGTGTTGAACTCTTAACTTAAAAACAAGGAGACCTATGTCTGAGGGATGTTTTAAAATAGTTTTTATCCCCTTTTTTCTTTTTTTTTTCTTTTTACTGTCCACTTGGTACATACAGTAGCGGCAGCTATTTTGTGGTCGCCACTAATACTACTTAGAATGCAGCTTATTATTTAGGGCAGTGTTGGCTAACATGTGACACTCCAGGTGTTGTGAAACTACAAGTCCCAGCATGCTTTGCCAATATATAGCAGCTTATTGCTGCAAGGGTATGCTGGGACTTGTAGTTTCACAAACACCTGGAGTGTCACAGGTTGGCTAACACTGATTTAAGGCCTACTGATATCACTTTACCTCATCAATGCAACTAGTTTCTATCGTATTGATGCATTTTCACAATCATTACTTCCCAAAATGAATGCCCATCCGACATGCCTCAGGAGGTACCTCCTTGATGTATATTGATAGGCTGTATATCTATGCATGCCACAATATGGCTGCATGCACTTTAAGCCACATCAGCATTTAACCATTTTCTAATTGTTCCACTGGGGGCAGTGTTGCTATTGCAGTGTACTGGCTAGTATTTAAACTTCATCTTGCACACAAGGCAGGTAAATCAGTTTCTCTGTACAGAATGAGTGGTAGCTATGTGTTTTTAATTGAGATGGCAATTAGTTGTCACTTTTTTATATCTTTTACAGAGTTGATGCGTTGAGGTAGCCCCACAGCACAGTGTCCCCTGGACAAGAGTGGAGAAAGGGGAACGTTGGACAATTTCACTCGTATCAAGAAGGGAAAAGATGCAATTTTAAAAATCTGTATTTTGTAAATTTTGTTTTTATAATGACTGTGTAAATAGATGGGATCCAAAGACCTCCAGTGTTACAATGAGGAGTAGAGAACTCTCGGATCTCATTCTGTGCTCAGCGAGGGACAGGATAGAATCTTATGTCACTCTAGTGGTCTCGCTTCTATCGCTTGTCAGCCTGGAATCTGACACTCATCGCACATCCTCCTTGGAAGCTTCAGGATGAAATGTTTTTAGGGGCTGCTCACAAATAGAGACCGGGACCCCCTATAATTCTTTCCTCCAATGTGGTCTCGTATTTTTGTTACAAAAAAAAGGTGCACAGCCCAAATGAAATCAATTTACTTTTAGCAAATCCCAATCTGTTTCAGTATTTCTTCATATATTTTGAAAATCATTTTTTTTCCAATTAAATATTGATTTTCTTATTAATCTGGCTGTGTGATTCATCCTGTTTGTGTTTGATATAACTAGATTTCATGTTGTCTAATTGCTGTTTTTGAAATACATTCTAGTTTAGTACCGTTAAGGTAGAGGTTTCCATGTAAACCTTCTCTTGTGTGGGATCTGTACAATGAGAAATATCAGCAAAAGAATGTAAAAAAAAAAGTTTGTTTTGTGAATGGAAATAAGTTCTAAGATCAGAACACAATGCTGCTCTCCTAATGTTCTAAATGGACAGTGGCGGGTGCTTAAGTATATTCCTTATATCATGGTACACAGGACACATCTCGTGCATCTAACACCTCCTTCCACCAGCATTACCGGGCTACAAGATCCTATACGTCCAGATGACTGTGCAGGTCTGCACTGCTGAGATAACCTAACTCTTCAGTAGGGGCTGCTGACTGTATACACATTTGGGTCTCCATGCCTCTTGCCCGGTTTGGAAACAAATGTTGCGGTAGGTATACAATGCTAATGGGTGTATAAGGCATACACTGATGAATAAAACTCCATTGATATAGAGAGCTAGCTTGGACACTTGTTCTTGAAGAGGTACTACTATCTTCTACTATTACTACACATGTGATTGTTACAATATCTTTACTTGCTGTTTAAATTTGGAAGACCTCCTATGGTACTGTTACACTGGCAGCTAGTGGATTGGTCTCTGTTTATATGTGATCAGCTTAGATGCCACCTGTACAAGTTAAGTACTATGTGGGACATTTAGTTCCTAATTGGAGTCCAGTAGATATGTTTTCAATGCATATGCAAAATATTGCTATGTGCTTTAAGGAACAGTCTTCATGCATTTTTGATTTTCTACTATGGTGAATTGTATTTAAATGGAATTATTTAAAAAAAAATAAATTCTTTTTTAAATACAATGGGCCCGATTCATTAAGAAAAGTAAATAAAAGAGTAACTTTGCACCTTGGCAGAACCAAGGCTCTAAAATTAACTTTGCTAGGCTGAGGCCATGCTCCTTCACACTCCCTCTCCCCTCAAACCTAGCTTACAAACTAGCTTTACCCTGCATTGGCAGACACGCAAGAATAAGTACCTTGGAGTATACATCATCTCTACATATGAGGCTGTATTGGGGAAAACTTCCCCCGTCTCCTGGCTAGAATCTAGCAGGAACTTAAGGTGTGGTGGGGTTATATCAGATCGTGACTGGTTAGGGTCATTGCTGCTGAGATGAACCTGATCCCCACACCTCTTCCGGTGGAAGCGCCAGACACTGTGTTCCAGGACCACCATTCCCCCTTCCTTAAATTTGCCTGGCCGGGGCAAGCCCCTTAGAATTTCACTAACTGTACGTAAGAAGCCGAGGGTCTGGGGGTCAGCCGAGGGCCTGGGGGTGGCAGAGGCTTTCCAGATATTAAATTTTATTATCTAGCGTCCCACCTGAGCCAGATCACTGTCAACTATGTTACATATCGAACCACAGCGTGCATGGACCTGGACACATGGTCAGAGCCTTTTGGGAGAAAAAACCCCCCAATATCTAAATAAATGTAGATATATATGGCTCTGGTTCCACAAGGCCCCCCGGCAAATGATTATTATATCAGCACCATGTTTGGGAATTCATTAAACTGGAGCAAGACTAAGCCCACAGCTGGAAGAGTGTGGGGTAGATATACAGATAGGTCTGGAAATATTGGGACTGTGACAATTTTCATAATTTTTGCTCTTTTTCCACAATGGATTTGAAATTAAACAAGAGATGAAACTGAATTGCAGACTTTCAGCTTTAATTCAAAGGGTTGAACAAAAACATTGTATGAAACGTTGTTTATACCTATTATCAGGGGCTTGAATGTGATTGGGCAAATTAACATACCGGTAATCCTAAATAAAATGTTCATTTTTAATACTTTGCGTGAATCCTTTGCAGACTGACTGCCTGACATCTGGAACCCATTGACATCACCAAATGCTGGGTTTCTGCCTTTATGCTTTGCCAGGCCTTTACTGCAGCTGTCTTCAGTTTGTTTGTTTGTGGGTCTTTCTGTCTTTAGTTGTTTTCAGCAAATGAAAAGCATGCTTGATCAGCCATTGTAGAATATTCCACTGCTTTGTCTTAAACGCCTGGGAATTTCCAATCAATTACCAGGACCGAGGTGTCCAATTGTCCGACCTATTTTTTGCTCAAAGCCACTAAATTGCCCATTTCCCAATACAAGAATTCCACCCTGAAATACCTCATTTGCACCCCAAAGGCTGTGATACCAGTCCACTGGAGGTCCCCAACACCACCATCCATTAAGGAATGGTTTGCGCGACTCGACTTTTACATGTCTATGAACGATCTGATCTATTTGTCCACAGACAAGTTCTGGGACTATTATCTTCTGGGGTTTGAATGGATAGAATTCAAAGAAACCCTCTGTATGCTCTCTGGCATAATTGAGATCTGGACCTTTCCTAGGGGCTCCTTCCCAGGATCCCCTCAGCCCCTTTGCCAACTGAATACTGCTTTCCCACCCCCTCTCACCTCCTATCTCACATTACAGCTCAAATGTTATCCAAAACCTGCTTTATTTATGTTCACTGTTGTTCCGTTTACGGGACTCCCTTTTTCTAGTCCTGAAGACTAACAGTTTTGCCTCAGACACAAGCTATTTGTGCTGTTAATGGATATACCGCAATATTTTGCTTACCTTGTCATTTGCATAACCTGTATCACTTTTCCAATAAAAACTGATTTTAGAAAACAAAAAAAAAAAAACTCCTGGGTTGCTTTCACAGTATGTTTTGGGTCATTGTCCATCTATAGTGTGAAATGCCGTCCAATCAACTTTCCTGAATCTGAGCAGACAGTATATCCCAATACAATGTGCCATTGGAAGCCATACCTGCCCATGCCATGACACTGCCTCCACTGCGTTTTATCTGTCCACAGAATGCTGTTCCAGAACGGGGCTGGTTTGGGTGTTTTCTGGCCTCTTTTCTTGAGGCTTATGAATGGTTTGTGGTGAACCCTCTGTATTTGCTCTTGTGAAGTCTTCTCTTTATGGTAGACGTGATAATAATGATATGCCTACCTCCTGGATGTTGTGAAGGGGGTTTTCTTTACCATGAAAAGGATCCTGCGAAGAAGACATCCACAGAAGGCCACTGTTGTCTTCTGTGGATATCTAGGCCTTTTTGTGTTGATTTGGACACTCCTAAGGTTCCTGCTATCTCTGCTGGATTTATTTTGTTTTTGCAGCCTAAGGATGGTCTGTTTCACTTGCATTGAGAGCTCCTTTGACCACAGTAACAGCTTCCATCTGCCACACTTGGAGTCAGCTCCAGACCTCTTTGCCTGCTTAATCAGTAAAGGAATAGTCCACACCAGTCCATGAAATAACTTGAGTCAATTGTCCAACCACTTTTGGTCCCTTGAAAAAGAAGGGGCTACATATTAAACAGCTGTAAATCCTAAACCCTTCCTCCAATTTGGATGCAATCACCCTCAAATTAAAGGCGATTATAGGCCTAAAGTGCAGACTGTCATTATATAACTATCTTGAATGTTTTGGTAAACAGCTAAAATAACAAATTGTGTGCATACATACTATAATTATATATATATATATATATATATATATATATATATATAAATAAATAAATAAATAAAGGAGGGGAGAAGATACTGAGGTTAGGAGCAAGGGAACTGATTATAAACTAAAGGGTTTGATAATGAATGCCCAGGCATGGCAGAGGAGGGATCAACTCATCGGCTATTTATAAGGTCAATTGTTTGGCATCAGTGGACACTGCTTTGTATAAGTGCAGGAAATACTCTAAACTAATACATTGGCTATTTTCTTAATCATTTTCCTTATTATAAATTAAAAACTGGCCATAAGTAGGCAGCACGGTGGCTAAGTGGTTAGCGCTACTGCCTCACAGCACTGGGGTCATGAGTTCAATTCCTGACCATGGACTTATCTGTGTGGAGTTTGTATGTTCTCCCTGTGTTTGCGTGGGTTTCTTCCGGGTGCTCCAGTTTCCTCCCACATTCCAAAAACATACTAGTAGGTTATTTGGCTGCTATCAAAATTGACCCGTGTGTGTGTGTGTGTGTTGGAATTTAGACTGTAAGCTCCAATGGGGCAGGGACTGATGTGAATGAGTTCTCTGTACAGCGCTGCGGAATCAGTGGCGCTATATAAATAAATGATGATGATAAGTGATTACAAAAGCCCCACCATTTGTTAGCATGCCCAGAATCACTGCTGTGAGTGTATTTGGGGACATCATCTATTGTTCTGTACAATATTGCAAAAGGTCTGAGAGGGTGGATTGCCTACACCAGTGGTTCCCAAACTTTTGCAGTTCGCAGCACCCTTAGAGTCTCCAAATTTTTTCAAGGCACCCCTCCAAAATAATTATTGAGCAGTCCTGTTTTAGAAGTAGTTGGGTCAAAAAATTGTAATAAGTATTTAGGTCAGGACAGAAATACTTATTTAGTTGTATGCAAAAATGCCCCCTCTGCATCCAGACACACTGCCCTCTCTCACGCTGTCCCCCCTCCTCTGCCCTCTCACACTGTGTCCCCCTTCTCTGCCCCTCTGTCCCCCTCCTCTGCCCCGCTGTCACCATCCTCTGCTCTCCTCCTCTGCCCCGCTGTCACCATCCTCTGCTCTCCTCCTCTGTCACCATCCTCTGTCCCCCTCCTCTGCCACGATCCCTCTCACTCTGCCCCGTGCCAGCCATAAAAAAAAACTCAAAAAACACAGAAACTTACCAATCCGTCGGGCGCCGGGACCCAGCAGCCTCCTCTCTCTCCTGCAGCTTGTTACTGACATCGACATTCAGTGACAGCTGCAGGAGAGAGGAGGCTGCTGGGTCCCGGCGCCCGACGGATTGGTAAGTTTCTGTGTTTTGTTTTTTTTTGTCTGGCCCGCGGCACCCCTGGGAGCCGCGGCGCAGTTTGGGAACCGCCGGCTACACTAATACTTGAATCAGAAAAGCATCCCCATAGCATTATGACCCCACCACAATACTTAATAGGTTTAGTATTCTTGTTATGATGTGCAGTATTAGACTTGTGCTAAACATAGCACCCAGCATTAATGCCAAAAAGTTTTCTTCATCCGAGAGCATAGAATCCTCCTCTGTATGAGGGTGTCCCACATGCTTTCTGCCAAACTGTAGGCAAGACTTTATATACATTTTCTACAAGAATTGTTTTCTTCTTGCCACCCTCCCATATAGTGCCCTCATTATTGTTGTCCCATTGTCTCCCATCTCTGCTGTGGATGACTGTACTCTGTCAGAGTTGCCATAGTCTCTAACAAGTCCTTCTTGCATTAATGCCTAGTTTTGGAGGGCCTGTTCCAGTCAGCTTCACAGTTGTACCATGTCACCATTTCTATATAATGAGCTTAGCAATACTCAAGGATTATTAAAAGTCTTTGAAACTGTGTTGTATCTTATCCCTGCTCACCCTATCAACCTTTTCTCAGATTTGCTTTTAATGTTCTTTGATCTTCAGGATGAAGTACTTGTTTGCAAGAGATCCAACAGGGGAGGGGGTTAGTGCATTTCTAAACCGGTAAATTATGAAGTCATTTGGGAAACTAAAAAGGTGCACAGAACTCATCAAATCAATTATGTGACTCCTGGAGACAAGTTTAAATTGCAAGAAAATAAAGTGTCAGAAATGAATACTTGTGTTACTGTATGTTTGCTTATGCATATGCCAATTTAACATTATGCTGTACTTATTTATAGTCATTAGGCACATAACTATCAGTGCACAGTCCAAAGCCTTATAAAATGTAAATCTCAGAACATTTGAATACACAATCATCATCTTCTGCAGCTCTGTGATCACCACAAAGGGCTGACAGATCAATCAGGAATGTGGACCCATCACAGCTACGGTCAGATTACAGAACATGTGCACTTTAAATTGATAAACTTGAAATTAATCTTTAAGCAAAAATTATGTCTGTATAGGTTCTATGATACATACCTGTGGTGCCTCATACCTTAGTCAGTGACGTCATCTCATGTTTGAAGCTAGACTATTTAGCAGTCTTTAAATGTACACGTTATTACACAGGAAATGACATCACTAGTGGTTTCTTAAAACCATAACACCTCACATCATCATCCTGCTTTATCCTTTCAGAAAATATCCAGCAAATGCTCCCTTTACATGACTGAAACCAGTCACTGCAAGATCAGGTCAGGTCACACTGGGCACAAACAGATTAATAAAGAAAAAAAAATAAACAAAATTTATTCAGTGACCAAAGGTTTTATTTAAAGCTTATTACAAAAAGAAACAGAAAACTTTTGATGGAAAATAAAATAAATGAGTATATGTATAGAAAAAACACACTGCCATTAGCAGAAGCCCCTAATGAGACTTCCCGTCAATCATTGCATAATGTAAAGCTTTGCTGTGTGTATCACAGTAGATGGAACAGACAGGAGTGCTGCATGGTTTATAAAGTGTTCTACATTAACCGAGACACACTGCTATGAAGCAGAGACATTGAGCAGTCAGGTTCAGAGACTTTATTAACAGATCAGTATATAGGAGTGAACGGACGCACAGGAGTAAGGAATAGTTTGTATATTACATAACATTATTTCACCAGTATCAGAATCTAAACTATACATCCCCTGATTAATTCCCAAGGAGACTAAAATCACATTATATGTACACCCTTGTAACAAGATATGCAGATCAAATCATGTATAGCTCTTATATACCTCTTCATTATTAAAAAAAAACTATATACTATCCTCTTCAGTAAAAATGCAGACATGGTATAGAAAATGGAAAGTGTGGCTTCCAAGTGGTCCTAAAATACAGTCACACCTTCTTCCCATTGTTGGGGGTCTCACACCACACTTTACATAGGGGAGCCTGACAAGTGATTGCATGACATTTAGTGTATGAAAGGAGGGGGATTCTGAGCTGAATACTACCACGTCTGAGTTTAATTACCCCGAAATGACTCAAGCTCAGTTACAGCCTCTGCTGGTGTATCAAAATGAGAAGGAGACTTCCTCTGGTAATTGTCCAAGCGCACTTCATACCATCATGAGACATCTGATCGTACTCCATCTCCATAACAAAACAAACTTACTTTAACAACTTCCCTGAGTGAGATTTTTACTCATAAATTAGAAATCCCAGACCCTGGCCTAAAGGAGAAACGTTGCCTGCTGTTTCTTTACCCATTCCCATGAGACCTGGTAACCCTGCCATTCAATAAGATCCTAAACCCTCACACGCGGATCTTCCACATCATACGTGTACCACAATTAGAACCTGGAATCATCTTTGTGTTGGTGGAGAGAAGATCCATCTAAACATCAAACGTTAATAAAAGCCACACAAACTAAATTGAGCATGGTTTAATACACCTACAAATTTAATCAACTTAAAATAAAAAAACGTACCTCTAGGATTAAACTAAAAGGAAAAATGTTCCAGTTCGATAAAAACAGATTAGTTTTCCACAGGTGAATTACATTTAAAATGTGTGGTTCCTTGTAATGTATAATAAAGAAATATTCCTGGTTTCAATGTATAGCTATGAATTTAATGCACTGTCTAAGCATTACACGTTAGATACACTAACAGTGTTAGGATTTCTGTTCTAGGCCTTGGTATAATATGGAGTGTTAAGGCTTCTTGTACTGCCATGCTTTACAGAGTGTAGGCGTTGTTCACCAGACACTCTTTGTCATCAATGGGGTGCCACATGGCTCGGTTGCTAGCGTCTTGACGATTCTTCTTAGCCACCTTCACAAAGAACAGAATCATGGCACCAAACAGGGCGGCGACCAGTATGGCAAGAAGGACAGGCAACACCACAGCTAGAGAGAAAAGGGGAAATAGTAAAAATAAAGCATAGCACAAATCCAACCTTATACACCACCTCTCCTTTTATATGTCTTTACATCATTTCCAAAACTTTTCTTAAACACTCTGTTTAGCGTCATAAATTGATCAGGAGATTGGGATGTGGGCCCTGCCTAGAAAGCAGGGAACGCCTCTGTAAAGCCACCTCTTACACCTCTCAATAATCCCATGCAGCAGAAGGAGATCTAGCGGTAGATTTACTAACCGTCGGGTTTGAAAAAAATGGAGGTGTTTTTTACAGCAACCAATCAGATTCTAGTTATCATTTAGTGCATTCTACAGAATGACAGCTAGACTCTGATTGGTTGCTATAGGCAACATCTCCACTTTTTCAAACCCGCAGTTTAGTAAATCTAGCCGCTAGTTTGACAAATCTCGTCACTAGTCAGTGCACCCACATAAGAGTTGGCGGATGACATTAAAGGGAATTTGTGCTGTGGTTTTGCACTTGTGAATAAATTACTTTTAAATGTTACACAATCAAACAGGTGGCACAAGTGCTGCATCCCAATGCTCTGAACGCTGCCAACAGCTTTCACAAAACAAATCAGCGTTTGCATCAGGATCTTTGAGCCTCCGCAGCCTGCTACGTGCAGGAAAACCGCATACAGATGTAGCGGTCTGTAAATGGACACGGAAATGTCACGTATAAGTGTCAATTTAAAGTTTGCTAAATGTGTAGAAGCGCACGGCTAATAAAGGCAGATGCACAAAAGCACCTGTACACAATAGCCTATGAGCAGTGTAGTATGGAGGGGTGAAGAGAGGATGGGGTTCTTTTATCCTAGTTACGCCCCTGCATATAGACACAATCTTGACAGACATTTTATAAGTCATATAAATCTCACCAGCCATCGGGTGACGTAGGGTATGGTGGTCTGCAGAATTATCATCATGCTCCCCTGAAATACAGAAGAAAGGGAAACGTTAACCAGTCTGAACCTATTGGGACATGCAAGTAGTTGGTAGTGCAAAAGAAAATACTTGGTTAATATAGCTGCTGGCACTTTTATTCCAGCTATTTAATCATTCTGCAGTCACAGCATCTGCCGTCAAGGTACGCTCCATGAACAAGCCAGTCATAAGAGTGTTCATGTCATGACTGTTGTAGTGCACAGGTCATGCAATTCTGAAAAACGTAACAGAATAGCCAGAGGAAAAGCCTAATTGTAACACATTTAGTAACCACATTCTTGAGAAAAAATAATAATAATTGTTCTACCCCTCCCTCTATCAGCCTACTTCTACGTGCTAAAAATGCCTTTCGGCAAATTTACATTACATGTTGTAAGTTCAAGGCTGTGCGACACTTGTCAAGTGATCACTTAGAATCAATGTGCTGAAAATTGGCAGATGCCCTACAATCTGATGATCTCACAGAATGTATCTCGGGAGCACAGTGAGCATTCTCCTGCCAGCACAAGGGCCGCTCACCCTCTCAGAAGCACAGTGAGCATTCTCCTGCCAGCACATGGGCCACATCAAGGGAGGGGTCGGGTGTAAAATGGGTAGAGGTGCCGGTTTTGCTCTTATAAAAACACTTGTGGTTTTCTTTGTTTACCCTGTTCTCTTTTGTTATTGCTACACCCCTCCAGCGGTGTAGCAATATACCAAACAATAAAAACTAGAACGCAAAAGAGCTATAATATAAAATACCACAAAAAAGCTATAAACACCAGTGCCTAAAAAGCAAAAGTATAGAATATTGTTCTCAAGAAATTTCCGCTTAACAAACCACCCTCCTAAACCCTCTCCAATCTCTACCCTTTCCCCCTATCTTTCCAAGCAGGAACACTGAGAACAACAGACATCAACACCAGAGATCCAGCTGCAACAAAAGGAGAAAGACACCACACCTCCAACTTGCACACCGAGACCAAAGTACCACGACAACCCACAGAAAGAAGAGACAAGCCATCTGAAAACATCACAGATAGCAGCCAAGGTAAGACATATTAAGAACCTGACACCACCACACCCACAACAGACAGCGGACACCGTTGCGCCACGGAAACACCCCACCTCAAATTAACACCCACTGAGCCGGAACCCCCTGTGGAATCCAAAAGGCAGCAACCAAATCTAACACACACAAGAACACACAACAACAAGCGCAGACGTCCAGTCCCCTGTAACTTTACAAGTGTTTGTCTATGTAAGAGGGAAATGTTTCTATGGATAGAATATGGGGACTCACCAGTACACTTGTTCAGACAGTCCTGCTCAGACATATGGTTGTTCTTATTTCCCCCGCAGCCACCATAGGTAAACTTGTGGCAAGTCATGGCTTCTGCATCGAAGTACCATCTAGGGAAAGCAGCACGGCAATTGCCAGTCTTGGCAGGGCCCATGCAAAGTTCTAAGTGAGAAAAGGAAAAACCTCAATTACTAATGGACAAAAATCCCTTTACAAAAAAATAATATAAACGTATTACTGTAAGTCTCAAACATCAGAGGGAAATAGTGATGACACCAACCCGAGGAATGTCCTGTACTAACCTGAACTAGAACTGGCGGCCACCTGGGGTTTGATGGGTGCTTCAGTGGCGCTGGACTCCACCACTAGATAAGGATTGAATGACAAAGAGAAGTGTCAGTGTACAGAGCATGTGGACAATACACACACTAAGAGCTCCAAGTGAGCATGCATGGTTCATGAGCATTGACACTTGGTGTGTAGAAACCAATTATAATATTTATCAAAATAGTAAACACTATAGACAAGTCATTAGCAGTCTGTAAAAATTGCAGCCTATATAGTTCACTTAGAGCTTCAGTGAGGTCAATGGTTTCTAATGAAATGACAAACTGCATTCTTATGACATCTGAATTCACAAAATGACTGCTTTTATTGTAGAGATGGGGTGGATCACACACCTGCTGGACCCAAAGTCTGAAAAGAGTGTTCTGCACTGAGCCGAGAAGTCCCAGTGATATCACTAGGGATGTCCTCCTGATAGACAGGCCTGTGCTCTCATCGTGCATGGTATAGCTCAACCATGTGAGAAAAAATAAATAAATATATAACGAGTTTCTGTTCCTTTATCTCCATAATAACAAATTATTCTTGAGAATTAGACAAATAGTTCAGTTTATTTCTTTTGGAATGGTTTCTCAATACGTACACGGGAACATGGGACAAATTATGGAACATCATTTTTCCATACATTTTTTGTCCGCATCCCCTAGATAATGGCTGAATAACAACAGAGCTGTGTCAGATATGGAAGACACCAATACATAGAAAAAAAAAAAAAGCCTGATGTTTCCTAAGCTGTACTAGAAAAATAAGAGTCAAAGACTGGTTACTATGGGTTACAGGAACTTTTCCACAATTTACTGTGCACCAGTTTTCATAAATGCATCCCAATGTCCATCTGTGGAAAGACATTGTTGATTATTTCATATTGTTCAAGAGATCTCATCTACAAAGGATGAATCCATTAAGCTACATAGAACGTCTAAGGGTCTGCCATTAACTAATGGCATCGGCACTGAAGAGTGCGGTGGCAGCATCTGGTACTGGGTGTTGGTGAAAGGAGAGAGACATTGGGAGCACAATGCTGCTGATGATTTTACATGTACTGACTCCAAGACACAGACACGCTGCAGGAACAGAGGAGAGATTCCAAGGGAGAGAGAGAGAGGTTTTTCTTCCTTTCTTATAAAAGCTGAAAGATTGGCTGTCCATTTCAACAAGGAAAGAGAGTGTAGAGTGTGTTATACAAAGACTTTCTGAAACTAATATACAAATGTCAACCATTTAATGACCTTTATCCTTCCATTACTGTACCGTGACTGGGGGTGTGAATAAAGAGGGATCTGATTCATGCCGCCTCCTGCATCTACAAAGCAACAGATCACTTGTAATGGTGATATAATAATAGTTGACATGACAGCTAGCAATACATCACAATTACCAGTGAACTATTAATACAGAGCGGACATTCATATACGTTTAGCGGCCAAGAAGTGGTAGATGCTTTCCATCAATGAGGCTCTGAACAGAAACGAGGGATATTCAATTTAATGCAATCTGCTGGCGAACATCACCGCAATGTTCGGCTGCATGCATTTACAGGTACTATGGTACCCAACTTCGTGGATTTTCCTGCGCACCTATATAGATGTCAGTTATACCTATAAAGTTAGTGAAGGTTTACTAGAATACAGGCAACTTGTTAGGTGTAGCAGCATAAATGACACAAGTCTCACCTTTTATCCCACGACATTTGTTCATACACTCCTCCTCTCCAACATGGTTGTTCAGGTTTCCACCGCAGCCGCCATAAGTGAAGTTTTTACAGGTCTCAGTCTTAGCGTTATACCACCATCTTATAAAAAGTGCTCTACACATTCCAGTCTCGGCTTCCGACAGGCAGAAATCTGGGGGTATGATAGAGAGATGTCCGGTCAGTTATGAGTTAATCAATCTAGGATTATAAACACATAAAACATAGTGAATATGAAGATTTGAGTTATGGACAAATATAAAACAAGCGTATCCATGGGGTTGACTAGGAAGTGGAAAGTACAACCTTCAAACATTAATGGAATGTAACAAGCTTGGGATAAACATAAGTTTGACCTGAGAAGAATGCATTAACAAGCAAAGTAACAGAAAGACCATATAGATGGTCAGTTATACCATCCAGGTCTGTTTACATTGGAGCAGTGACTGCTGGAGTTTTACTCATCCCCAGTTGGAATAATGCAGATGTGTAAGGGATTAATGACCACCATGATGACAACGATCTTGCTCAAACAGCTTAGCGAGCAACAAATAGAAATAACGTAAAACTAATTATAGCTGCTTGCAGAGAGGCTGTAATGTGTACTGTATTGTAGGATCTGGTGAAATCGTAGAAGGAAGTAAAACCAGACAAACAGACCACAGGGACACAGTTTCGTGTTAATCACATGCAAACAGGCTTAACAGGTTTTATCTCTGCACTGAATGCATTATTATAGTCAAGCTGGGATGGGCCACTAAGGGAATGCAACTGGGTCAATGCCGACTGACTGTTCAGTTCAGGACTAGCAACAAATGAGAACGACCGGCTTTCATGAACCCCATTCAGCTATTGGAATTGTGGGAGCCCCTCTTTGGCTGCCTGTCCTGTACCCATTGCATTCAGTAACATTAACATGAATGGAGGCAAAGGAAGTAATTATGTCCTGTATGTCAGGGGTCTCTAGGGAAAAAAATACAATAAAAAAAAAAAACACAGTTATTTTCATTGGTCGCCTACAGTCCTTTTCTCAGAAATTCTATATAAAACCAACTTAATCCACAATTGTAGCACTTTACTATAAGAGCAGAACCAAATGCAACATCGTGTATGATATAAACAGACATCTGTCCTGACTATAAACCAGAAGTGAGATAAGTAGACTAGAAGAGCCACCAGATCATGGTGTGTACACATCGCTGGTGAGAGGACGATCCAATGTAATCCCACAACTGAACAGACTGTCTTTTAGTTAACAGACGAATGTCAATAGCACAAATGCAGTGGGAACTGCAGGCAACACTCATACCAGTGCAAACGTGACCGGACCTTAATGCTTCCACAGTGCCTGTTATGTGCAGGCAAACAAGTTATACGCATTCCCCAAGCACCATAAAGGCAAGAGGTCCTGTGTACACGAGTTCATTAGAAGAGACTGTATGAAAAATGTAATGTGAATGTAAGTGATAGTTTGATAGTTTTACAATTAAGGCAGAGGGAGAAGTGGCTGTATGGCATACCATCGTATACACCCCCACTTCCACCACTGTATTATAATAAATATACAAAGACACTTTCTATATTATTGTAATAGTAAATAACTTCAGCTCTTATAAATATGTAAAAACCTCATTATATTGTATAAGTGTTCATATAATGAAATGGACATTGAGGTTTGGTGGTCCATTAGAGAGAACTGGGGCTAACTTGATGAAATCTTTCAAAGCGATATTATCAGTGCCTTCTAGATGAAAGAAAAGTCTGTAAATATAAAATAAATTCTGCTATAGCATGCATTAATGGTAATATAGCACTTTAGTCAGAGCTAATTATACCATTTGAATAACCAATACCCTACTCCCCTTATCTGAATTGTAGGAACATTCTCAACTGGGACATCCTTACTCTGGTGCTGTTGGGCCTCCACAAACTAGGCCCAATTTGTGAGTAGGCTGCAACAGAGCACCGTTAGTTCCTCCTTTTGCCACATTAGGCCGCTAACACAATTGCACTTAAGATCCAGCAAGATAACTATCTGCACAAAAAGTTTGAACATCTGCAGTCTGAAATGACTAGAGGAGGAGCCAACACGGTGCTCTGCTGAAGCCTACTCGTACTACGCGCCCTTCTTTGTGGAGGACCGATTTCATTAGGTGTCCCCCCTTACACGACACATTGTACAGGAGTCCTAAGGCGAGATTCCTATAATTACATTTAGGGGTTTGCAAAAACTTTTTCTATAGAACAAAAAATTCTATTAAAAGAGTCAGTTAAAAATAAATAAAAAAATTTCAAACTGTATAAAATTAGTATATTCAGTTACATAAATTATAGTGTTTACATATGTTATTCACAATCCCACACACTGATATTGATCCCAGACTGCCTGCTTCTATTCCTGGCCTCCATCACACATGGGAGCCAGCTGCCACAATGTGCTGTCCGTGTCTTTAAAACCTCTCTATGTTGTGTATATTATACTTGTATAGCAGAGACAACAGTTCCTCTAATAGGCAACAGCTGAAAGCTGTAATAGAGCTGGTACATAGACAGCTCTCAGGCTCATTAAATACTAATTGTTTACACACCCTAGTTTTATTGATTTACTGACCATTGTGGTATTATACATACTTTTGCGCAATTCAATATTTACTACATTTTGACCACTTCCCTAGTGACCAAAGTGTGTCAAGACACTACAGATGTGTATGGATATTTCTGTTTAGTAAACAATGCCACTCCAAGCATTTCATCATTTGTCCAATGGTTGGCACTGTTCTACTGAACATAAGCAGAGGAATAAGGAACTCTGATCAGATATAAGGCTGTAAATTTCCATAGGATGGCCTCTACAATGCCTAGGTGATAGCAAGACAGACAAGAATCAATAACAAGCAGCCCATTGCAATATTAGCCAATACCATGTGCATATGTCCGTGTGTATGAATCATGCATAACGTTGCTTCACACATTGCAATTGACCTGCTATCACTGCATGTGTATCCCCCAAAAGGACTATGCATGGCAGAAAAGGCAATGGTGATTTGGTTATCAATAATTATCCTGTTGCTTAACTCTTGGGTCAAGCGGCACAATTGCAATATGAACGGCCATCATTAAGCTGATCACACAGTGGAATATCTGCAGTCTGTGTTCTGGGGGCAGATTTGGGAGAGACTTTCACAGAAAACAAATAACTCAAGAGCTGTAAGGCCATACAGGTCACCCATCTAAATGACAATTTCAGGTTTAGTTTCACTTTAAACATGTAACAATAAATGAAAAATCATAAAGCAAAATGATGAATGTGTAAGTTACTGGTATATAAGGGTAAGGCTCAATTATTTATTCCCAATGTTAAGTTGTCTAAGTATATATAAGAATTTGATGGCATCTTAAGGAATATTTAGGTGGCATTTACACAGAAGCACCAAAGGGAAGTTCTCACACTTCAGTTGATGAGTGTGTTAAGGTGTCCATATACAGGCAGTATACATCTGAGGCATTGGTATTGCCAGACTGTGCCCACACAAGCTGCCATTTACACCCAATTAGGTCCACAAGACATTAAAACAACAGCATATATGGGCACATTAACACCTTCACAGTGTGGCATATAAATCAGCTAGTTATATAAACATTGGTTATTACCTTCCTGTTTGGGTTGGACTCCAGATTCCACTTTCCTGAAGCTCTTGGCCCCCTCCTGCTTGGTCAGTGCACACATGTTGAAGTCTTTGAAGGCACACCTGAGCAGGTGGCACTTGCCCTCGGACATGACAGCCAGGTCACACTGGTCATTCTCACAGCAACGGGTCCAGCAATGATCCTCCACATCCTCGGATGACTCCAGCACTTTCACCCCAGTCTGAGAGGGGTTCTCCAAGTCCGCCATCCCCATATTCTCCTCTACCTGGAAACCTGCACATGGCAGCTGCGTGTCGGCCAGGGCCAGAGGGAGCAGGAGAAGGAGGAGCCCGCGGAGCCAGGCCGCCATTGCTAATGCTATCCGCCTGGGCGGGGCGAGGTGACGTCACTTGTCTTAACCGCTGAGCCCCGAGACACGCGCACCCCTAACTGTCTGCTCTGTGATTGGTGGGCTAATACTCCGCGTCACCTGCCGGTAAGCGACCCTAAGGACCACAGTTGAGTCCCGCTCCGTAGCCTTCCTGGCTCTGTGTATGTATGCGCTGCCCGGTGCTGTTACCTATGCTGGGGTCTCTGTCCGCCTGGTGATCCGTGCGACCCCTCACCGCTATCTGGCGTCACTCCCGTCCAGTGTATGCCCGCACCTCGGCTGCAGCTACTGTGTTTCCTCGTCAAGCCCCGCCCTCCTCTGACGTCACCAACAGGTAACTTATTCTACTGTGTGTTCCTCGTCAAGCCCCGCCCTCCTCTGACGTCACCAACAGGTAACTTATTCTTCACGGCGGCCCGGCCCCTCCCCGGCCAGGTGAGGAGGGCGGTGACGCCATGTTGTCTTCCTGTTGATCTCAACTATCCTGCTCCTCCTCCTGCTGTGGGGAAACTGGTTTCTGGAGACTGGGGGCAGTTTCAGTGTAACCAGCAGGATTGTCATTAGCAATCAGTCACAGTGGTACACTTAGTACACGGTGGGGATTGTATCTTGGGCACAAAGGGATCCCCCTTCATTGTGTTATCATCACCCTACTGATCATATTATATATTGTAATGACAGGAAACAATTGTATACAGAAATCTAGACAAGCCAAATAGATTGTAACTTGATTGAAGAATCAAGAATCTAACTTTCGACAGGAATCTGATTTATTCTACACTGTTTCAATGCTTCCTACTGTTTATCATAAGAATATAGAGTAGCATAGGGGCAATTTACTGTATGAACATGGTTATAAAGTACACAAAAACCCAGAAAATGATTGGGTAAAGGTACACCACATTTTTAAAAATTACACTCGGTTATTTTAAATATATCCGAGTGTATATGGGGCAGCACGGTGGCTCAGTGTTTAGCACTTCTGCCTCACAGCGCTGGGGTCATGAGTTCAATCCCCAACCATGGCCTTATCTGTTTGGAGTTTGTATGTTCTCCCTGTGTTTGCGTGGGTTTCCTCCGTGTGCTCCGGTTTCCTCCCACACTCCAAATAAAACACACTGGTAGGTTAATTGTCTGCTATTAAAATTGACCATAGTCTCTCTGTGTGTGTGTGTGTATATATTAGGGAATTTAGACTGTAAGCTCAATGGGGCAGGGGACTGGTGTAAATGAGTTCTCTGTACAGCGCTGCGGAATCAATGGTGATGATGATGAATGAATATGATGATGAATATCCACCTAATATCACCTGCCACTTCTATGCCAGATGTGACTAGGTGCTCGACAAATTCCTTATTAGCTCCAGTGTTTTAGTCGCAAGCATTACTTTTTATAAATGACACCACAGAGGTCTTGACAAACGGCCCCCCAACCCCTCATTTGCGGCAAGTCACAGGACATGAAAGACTTCCCATGGACTGTAAATGTGGAGCACTATTGAGCATGTGTATTTATTAGTATTGTTGACTTGTGAAGCAACACAGTGCACAGCTGCACCACACAGAGGAGAAAACAGGACATACAAGGTAGATAAAATCAATGCAGACATGACAACACAGGGTAGGGAGGGTCCTGCCCATGAGAGAACTTACATTGTAATTTGAAGAGGGCACAGCTGAAACAAGAGTGGAGAATGGGACAGGGTATAGGTGTGAGTAGGTTAAGCTTTAATAAATAGGTTTTTAGAGAGCAAAAGATTGGTTTTGCAAACTAATTTCGTAAATGCTACTGTATATGTGTATATATTTAGTATTTACACAGTGGCAGGGCCTTAAGGGGCAATTATAAGTCTAAAACATCAAGGCACATATCTGCTGATTTTGAGCGCATCGTACGCAAAATCATTCTGTGCGTGCCCAGACTCAGTCCATACGCCAGTGAACGCAGCTGTGTCTGCTAGTGCAAAGGACACTCCATCATTATCATCATTTAATTATATAGCGCCACTAATTCCACAGCGCTGTACAGAGAACTCACATCAGTCCCTGCCCCATTGAAGCTTACAGTCTAAATTCCCTAACATACATACACAGAGAGAGAGAGAGACTAGGGACAATTTGATAGCAGCTAATTTACCTACTAGTATGTTTTTGGATTGTGGGGAGAAACCAGAGCGCCCGGAGGTAACCCACGCAAACATGGGAAGAACATACAAACACAACACAGATACTACAGCCTACAATTTATGAGAATGAGCAGGATGATGATGATGGGGAAGGGGTGTTCTGCCATAGTTCATATACAGTAAGGGTGTGCCAATCTCAAGTGCACACAGTCACATCCAATCAAACTCTGGGCATCGTAAAGTTTCTTGTTTTTCTGCCTTAGCTCTTGCTCCAGCTACTGTTCTGCCTAAATCAGGATTTTGGGAGGTATGCATTGTCTTCATTGAAATCCCTTTATCTCCTCCCAGAGGTCTCCTGTCAATCTAATTGAGGCCTGATATTTTTCTCACTATACAGTAGCTTGGGAGTGTGGCTTAATGGCAAAAGGTATATGTGCCATCATTATGCTGAAATATTACATCATTGGAGGTGGGAACAAGTCAGGAAGCACAGAAAATATGACAGACAGTAGGCAAAGAGGTACTAGACACAACTTCCTGTTTGATCAAATCATGCACAGAGAGAAAAAAAAAATCATGCCTTACATATGCATTCCCTTGTGCTAAGCACAATGACGCAAAGAGCATTTTTGAGATTATTGTCCCTATTAGTAAATTTTCTTCACCATACCAGGAATATATTTTTTCACCATACCATAAACAATGCTATAAAGTTATTATATTTATTTAAATACAAAAATTCTAAGAGGCGATGAATAACAAAGACAGCGTCACAGAGATGTCTAACACCTTACCAGGCAAGCAGTCTAGTAAAACTGGTTGATCAATGCACTATGGCAGAACATACCTTATACATACTTTGTAATAATATCACATTATAGAGACAACCCTACTTTTGGCAGACATGTGACTTTTGCATATTGATGAGTACAAGCACAATAAACACCTGGATGATTGGATTACTAAACCTTAGTATGTTAGTGAATCAATAACAAAGATCTATTTATAACACTCCCAGGTATACTATACATACAAACAGTTTCAGATGCTCATCGAGGTGAGAAAAATGTTCAAAACTATTCTGTGAAGTTCTGCAATTGGCTGTGAAATTTTGCCTTAAATATTCTCAGTCCTACCCCAAACATACCACACAGCAAAATTAATTTGACCATTCTCATCTGAGCTCTTTTCATAGCCTATAAATTTAGCAAAATGCCAATATCATACTTGCCAACATTTTCTCGTTGGCTTCAGGGAGATCCAGGGGGAGGTGGGTGTGCGGAGGTGGGGCTTGATGAGTTGCTTCATTTTGGCCCCGCCACCCTACACGATTGTCACAATTTTGCCCAATTATAGCAGGGGACTATTGCGTCATTAAGCACCGCCCCACTCCCCTCAAATAATCTATTGCGGGGGCGAGAACCAGGAGGTTGCCCTGAAATGCGGGAGTCTCCCCGACATTCCAGGAGAGTAGGCAACTATGCGTTAAAGAAAAGCAACTAATGAATCGCTAGAGACTGAAGTGTCTTTTACATTTCTGTTTCCATTACTGAAGTCATGTTGTCTTACCTGTCAGTCTTTGATTACATCTTGCACTCCGTGACAATGGCCACCTCCATAGGCATCAATACATGGACATAGGATACAATTTCTGAACTGTGTCATCATGCCACAGATGGCGAAGCTAACCACGTCTTGTACTGACTCTGCATCAGGGAGAATGCCAGACTCTTCAGGGAGTGAGGGAGATCACCCCTATTTCAGGGAGTCTCCCTGACATTCAGGGAGAGTTGGCAAGTATGGCCAATATACACATATACTGCAGAATGCATTCTATGGAACGGAAGAGCAAAAGTGGAATGGAACTGGAAGATTGTGTTGCTGGAATTTCACACCACTGCACAATGGACGGAACTCAATTTGTGTGATATGACACTGTTATTCCGCTCATCTTTAGGTACTTATTTAAAGTAAAGAATTTTTTTTATCAGACACCCCGTCTGTAATGGTGGTCACACACGACTGATAACTGCCGCTCGACCTGAAAAATAAGCAATGGGATCTGGCTGTTTAAATCACTTTTTGTTTGTTTAATCATATAAAGTACAACAAAATAACAAAAACATAACCTTACATCAAGTTTGTGTACAACAGTATGTAATTATTTTTCTTTAACATTCTGTCCTTCTCTAGCTGTTACAATAATACTGAGAAAATAAGAAAGGGACTTTAACATATTTATCCAAGCTCTTCAATTATTCTTATAAGCAAAATTAGTTAAAGGGCAATAATGCAAATAACGTAAAACAACAAAACAAAGCACAGAGTAACAAAAGCCATGTTCCAAATTAAACACAGATATAAGAATAAACATATCCTAAATGACAAATGTTGTAAACCGTAACAAACAACTGAATTAAGACAATTTTCATTCTCATTTAGGTTCACTAAGTTGTTACTGTATTATGCTACCATATTATACAACATTATATTATATCATATCACATCATACCACACCATTGGTATACTATATTAGGGCCAACCTGACAACTCTCCTGGAAATTCCAGGAGACACCAGAATTCTGGGGGATCTTCCGGACTCCCGGGAGTGTAGGCCATTCTCCTGCATCCTGCACACTTCCTAGTGAAGTGGGCGATATGGGGGCCTCCATGATGCGATTCGTTTCAAATTACATAATTTTAGCCCACCCTCCCACAGAAAAATTATGCAATTGCCTCCAATACACGATTCGTGGTGCTCTGCCACCATCCACAGTTATGCTTCACGTCCTGTCTGGGACCTCCTGGAGGGGACACTTTAGTAGCTGGCAAGTATGCATTAGGAGGAGGAGGAAGGAAGGGAGACCTGAAGGGGGCGATCATAAATATAAAATGATCAGAGTTATGCTAAGGAGTGATTTCTGATTATTGAAGCAAGTACCCCCCTATGAATTCAAAGATCTTCATAATATTTGCTTGTATATTATCATCCAGAGACTATGTACGGACCCCATTCCTGATAGAATTTCTTTATTAGAATGGTTTTCACTGAAGTACCAAGGGCCCCATATGGCATCAAATTTAGGCTGATTGACGTAGAGGTAATATGTAATGCTCTCCATGCAGGCCAGATTACTTTTCTAAGGGCAGAGATTGAGGTGGCCTGAATCCAATGCTTAAACTGAAAGGTGGAAAATCCTTGGGAAAATTGTTGGTTATTTAAATTAGGGTAAGTTGGGAGATTGTTGTAGAACATTTATATTGGGGTTTGCTTATGTCCCATATGGATAGGCAGAATTTAAGAGAGGGGATAGAGTTTAATTGAGATGGTCTATATTTTTTAGATAGACCCCAGGTAGAAGGTAGGTAATTTAGCTTCATAAATTAATTTTTGATAGCCACCCATGCAATGGTATTAGATGGGGTAAATGTTGCTGCTATTTGGCTCAGATGCCAGGCCAGATAGTAGGTCTTAATATCTGGGAAGCCTCTGCCCACCCCTGTTCCTTGGTTTCTTGAGTATAGACATAGCAGTTCTAGGTGGTTTATCATTCTAAACGAACGTAAGGAAGAGAGATTGTAACTCTGTAAATGTTGTGTTAGGGACTTTGACTCATAAGGTCTGAAACGGGTATACCAGTTTCAGAATAAGAATAATTTTTATCACAATTATTCTCGCCAGCCAATGAGACCATGTATTTCCACCAAGTATTGAGGTCAGATTTTATTCTAGTAATCAGCTAAGAAAAGTTCTCCTCATTATTCTTAAATTAAAGCTGTTAGTAATAAATCCAATAACCTTATTCCACATTTTTTGTTATTTTTCTACGGTTCCAAAGTTTGTGGATTAAATTTTCCTGTTGGCTCTTACATTTTGGGCACATCCCCATCTTCTCCCCAACCATATGCTTACCATATGTTTGAGATACATGGGCCTTTTATGTGGACCTCTTGTAACTTAGCAGAACTAAGAGACTTCAATGTGACTTCAAAATGTTTTATAAAAGGTTCTGGGTTGTTTAAGCTAGTGATATCTTTTTGCCACATTGAGTTACATTTGGTGCTAATGAGTTTTGCATATAAGTACCTTATTCTATATGTATTTGTCTTTATCATCATCATCATCATTTATTTGTATAGCGCCACTAATTCCGCAGTGCTGTACAGAGAACTCATTCACATCAGTCCCTGCCCCATTGGAGCTTACAGTCTAAATTCCCTAACATAGACACACACTCACACACAGGCACAGACAGACAGAGAGTGAGACAGACAGACAGAGAGGGAGAAACTAGGGTCAATTTTGATTGTAGCCAATTAACCTACCATTATGTTTTTTGGAGTGTGGGAGGAAACCGGAGCACCCGGAGGAAACCCACGCAAACACAGGGAGAACATTCAAACTCGGGAATCGAGCTCATGACCCCAGTGCTGTGGGGCAGAAGTGCTAACCACTAGGCCACTGTGCTGCCCCTTTACAGAATTGATCAGGGATTCTAGAGCGTCTGAGGCTGGTAATGTAGCACTAATCTTTATTACTTAGAATATATAATGTCACAATTACAAATACATGTAAAATTGGTTGCTAGGGATGCCTATCTTCCCTCCCAACTGCTGAAAACTTAGTGTATTACATATTTTCTTGCCACTATGCCCTTATGTTTTCAACTTAGGAAAGTGACATTTTCTAGACATGGAGTGAACTCTGGGTTACCCCATATCAGAATAACCTACTCACATCTTAATGTACACAGCAAGTCTTATACTAGTATTTTGCTAAAACACCACTGTAATATAAAGTAAGCCATTATTTCATGGAAGGGTCATACTTGCACTAATGAGTTTGAATGGGGAAGGTCTAGTCCTTCTATAAATCCCACCACCCCAGGCTGGTGATCCAAATGCCTTATTTTTGTGTATTAAAATTTCAAACTCCTTTTTAATAAATATTATAAAGCTCAGAGAAAAGGAACAGATTATGATAAGTGCATTTACTATACTGAATTAGAGGAATTGTAGTGTGAAATTGGGGATATTTCATGGACAAATCTGTGACTGTCCCTGAAAGTTACTGATAGTGGGGAAAGGTGCAGTTTTTGCTATATTTGCTAAATGTACAGTCCACACCTACCTGTCATTGACTATGTAGATTTCTGTGTGAAAGGGCACAAAAATATTAATTGCACAAATGAAGACAGTTTGTTTACATTACAGTTTGCTCATTTACTATGTGGAGTCTATTATAACCACACTGATGTGAATGTCCGTTGTGCTGCGTGTATTTGATCTGATATCACCTCTTCGTCACAGCACCCTGTAATCAGTTCTGTGTTCACAATCCTTGTGTCACAATGAATATCCGACAGCATTTCTGAGTAAGCCATGATATCATCTTTAAAGCTTGTTTGCACAATGTTATCCAAGAAAGGTGAGGCCAGGATCCGGAAACGATCTTGTGTAAATGTCTCTATTGTCAGCAGAGGTTGCCACTGTTCTGACATGCTGGGTCTCATCTGACTATAACATTAATGTTCTCAAGAATACAGGACATCCGAATACCAACTAACACGTGCAAATAATGATCTAAAGTGGTCTTTCTTTACTCAGTGACGGGTGACATAATAGAGTAAAATAACAGAACTCATGTTAATAACACTAATACCCAACTAAACCTTGTATGAATATCTAACTAAACCGTATCTACCTTGTTTGTCCCTGTTTTATGTATGCCCTGTTTTGCCCCCACTATCCCGCACTGTGGAGCATTACAAATCAATAACAATAGTAACAATAATTATAAATACATTTACTTCTTTCCTGATCTCTCTCTTTCCCTCATGAGCAGCGTCCACCTCTCCTCCGAGCAGTTGGACAAGTAGTGCAACGTGATTCCACTGCGGCGATTGCACTGTGGCGTATCGGGCTGCGGGTGCTTAGCTTCATAGGAGTATTTTGATTGCCCTGACCTCTGTTTGGATAGGGAACCCAGTCCCATCTTTTTCTAGCCTGTGTAAGTTCTTGTGTTTCTTCTCTTCCTCAGCTCTCTGTATTGCTTGATTGGTATGTCCAATGTGTCTGGTTACAGCATTTGTCTGGGAATAGGCCTCTACTACTGGAGGCAACTGTGTACCAGTGAGCATGTCCAGCTCTGAGGGAAAGAGGGTCTGCTAAAGGTCCCCTTGTCTAGCCTGGTTCTAGAGGTTTATTCTGGGAATTCAACATCTGGCGTCAACATTTCTAAATTTCCCCAAAACCCAACAATAAACATCCAAAAGTCCTATTTTTTCTAAAGTCCAGTCCCATTTTTACAATGGGAAAAAGTGTATGTTGCCTAAGGAACAGGACATGGTCATGACAAATTTTGGGAGTGGTTGTCAAATCAGGGGTATGACTTGACTGGTCAGATGGTGGGAAGTCGTTTGGCTGCTCAGATCGGGAAGGTGCTTGACTGCTCATGTCTTGGTGAGGCAGACCAGGGGTGTTATCAAGTGTGTCCTGATTTGGTTCTTAATACGACAAGATGACGAGATCGGGCGTGTTCATGGTGGGTTGGCCATAGGCTTATTCAACAAGAAGAGACTGGTGGAATTGCATATAGTACAGTGGAAAATATGATGGACCAATGTACAACCTGTTACATATAAAACAGTTCTAACAAAGTGCAAACTAACAGGTATGATACTGTAACAACACAACATCATACATGGCCTAATGAAGGCATGCAGAGAGCTAGCACACATGGAAAAAGCAATTGACGGGAGCCCGATTTAGCAGACGGAGGAAGCTGGCTTGATCTAACTCAGAAGACTAGAAGTCTCGAGAGCAGATGGCGGCTGTTCATTCTAACCCAGTCTACCAAATGATGAGGTGTCATGAGGTTTTAGTTGGATATAATGTCAGGTATGCACCAACATTATCCTTTGATTTTACTACAAATTCGTGGCTTGCTGTCAAGACTATGGGTTTTTGTAGAAGGTGGTTTTAAAATATTTCCCAAACTAGGCTGGATTATGACATTTAGGTAGCAACATGCCACATAATACAGTGTGCAATGATGGATTTAGTACAGTACAAATATACTCAAAATTTATTGTCTTGTATAAAATGGGACTAATGACCTTTGTCACGTCTATGCCTCCAGCACAGCTAAACAATGATTTATATATATAGCTCCAATCATATTATGCAGCGCTGTACAGAGAACTCACTCACACCTGTCCCTGCCTCATTGGAGCTTACATTTTAAATTCCCTAATGCGGCACAGTCAGAATAAAACTGCTGATCCCACTGCGCCACCATGTTGCATGTCAGATTCTGAGCTGTTATATATGCATTATATAATATCTCTTCTGTTATGGTGTAATCATGTTAGACACTCTTCATTAGTCATCCTATTTTAGTGTGAGTACACTGAGCACTAATGTTGCTGCCAAAATTATAGAGAAATATAGAGATACAGAAATCTTACAAGGAGTAAGTAGTAAGCTTAGAAGCCCAATTTAAAAATAACCCGCGAAATTGCAAGATTAAAGCAGATTTGACAAGCCCGTAAAAATTTGCAGTTGGCCTCGCTACTTCATATCCAAACTGCTATAGCATGACTTCAGCAGCAATTCCACACCTTGGAGAACAGGGCGAGTAGACTTTTGGCACGAACGCTTAGAGGGAAAAATGCTATTAACCGTATCTAAAGTTTGACTAATAAACAGGGTAAGTGTATCTCCAATCCTTTAGACATAACAAACCAATTTTCCAGCTATTATTAAAAACTGTATGACCTCCAAACCGATAACACAATTCCACAACCTACGTCAGCTCCTATTCACTGTTTCTTAGACTTACTGGACCGTCCCACTCTGTCCTTGTGTTTGGCCAAATTATTGTGCTCCCCTTCGGCAGAAGATGAATTTAAAACGGCTATTAAAACTCTAAAAAAATAAAGCACCTGGTCCAGATGGTTTTACTAATAACTTTTTCTTTCTTTCCAATCTGAGTTGGCTCCACTACTTACAGCACTGTTTAATCACACCCCCGCCACTTACTCCTTCCCCTCTGAAATACCGGAAGCCCAAACCATCACAATTCCAGAACCAGGTAAAGATCCCACTCATTGCCAAACTTATCCTTCTATAGCTCTTTAAAATTCCGGTACAAAGATTTTTGCAAAACTTATTGCCAATAGATTAAATCCAATTCTTCCCCACTTGATAAAGCAAGATCAAGTAGGCTTTATGCTCAGTAGGCAAGCCACTGACAGTGTTAGATGGGTACTGAATATAGTCCAACACCACTCCTCTAGCTGACGGCCCTGTTACTGCTTTCTCTTGACTGGAGAAGGCCTTTGATAGGACATATAATCCCAGTGGAGCTTATCTAAATTTGGATTCACTGGTCTCTTCCTAAATGCCATATCTACCCTGTTTACTGAACCCTCACCTCGCATATGTAACAATGGCTTTTTGTCTTTGCGCTTTGCTAACGGCCCAAGGTAAGGGTGTTCCCTATCGCCCCTTATGATTGTGCTAGCAATAGAATCTCTAGCAGGACGAATACTCAAGTCTGATCTGATCACAGGTACGATCTTTGGGAAAACGTATCGTAACCTATGCCTTTCGCTGACGATGTATTTTTGTTTGTGTCGGACCCTGAGACCTTCTTACCAATATTCTGAGACATCCTACTATAAACTTAATAAACCCAAATCCAAAGTCCTAGCGATTGCAATCCTGCAAGCTTCTCAAGATGCTCTCAAAGCAAAGAATGAATATAACTGGAAATCTATTATTTTAACTACCTTGGTATTTACATATATGGAAACCCCTCAGATTTAATCAACAGTAACTACTCTGCCCTTTTGACCCAAATTACTTCTAAGACAAAAATGTGGACTAATTACGAGGTCTCATTGCTAGGCAGAATAGCGCCAGTGAAAATGATGCTTCTTCCCAATTATATACCATTTTCGATCCATTTCCTACTTAGTTCCCCATTAAATTCTTAATATGTTTTATGTTGTATCCCTTACCTTCATATGAGAGGCAAGCGTCCTAGGTTAGCAATAGAGAAGATGGCCAGATCGAAGTTAAAAGATGGTTTAGCCACACCCAAGTTCGAATTTTACCAGATTGCCTGTTTGTTAGATCAGACTAAGGAATGGCTTGCACCTGACCCACCCAAGTCATGGATAACTATTGAGTAACACTTATCCCATATTCCTTTCCTCTAGATGATCTTATATGGATAGATACAAAATGTAGACCTTTGGCAGCCACCCCATTAAGAAGCACACGAGACTCACAATCTGGACTAGAATGTTACAATTAACCTTAGACTTTGCCCTCCCGTGATCATCATCATCAGCTATTTCTATAGCGCTACTAATTCTGCAACTCTGTAGAGAGAACTCACATCAGTCCCTGCCCCATTGGAGCTTACAATCTAAATACACTAACATACACACACACTAGGGTCAATTTGAAAGCAGCCAATTAACCTACTAGTATGTTTTTGGAATGTAGAAGGAAACCGGAGGACCCGGAGGAATCCCACGCAAACACAGGGAGAATATACAAACTTCACACAGATAAGGCCATGGTCAAGAATCAAACTCGTAACCCCAGTGCTGTTAGTCTGAAGTGCTAGCTACTAAGCCACCGTGCTCCCGTCATCTCATCTTTTGATTATTGGCTTATCTAAACTGATCCCAAACTTACAACTGTTGTCCTGGCACAATCAGGGTACCACTAAGTTTCATAACCTCTTTGAGGCTAGTGCTCTGATTTATTTTTCCCAACTCCACGAAAAATGTACTATCCCTACCCAACATTTTCCTAAATATCTACCTAATCAACACTGGATTCAACGGATCTCCAGCTGTCCTTGACGGAGGAGGAACGGGATTGCATTTTTCCAAATATTTTTGAAATGTCCAAATGTATGAATCATTTGGAAATATCAGCTAAATTTATTCATAAATTGTATTTGACGCCTAATAGGTTACCTAAAATTCTGCCTAATGTTTCTAAATTTTGTTAAAGGAATTGTGGAAAGGTTGGGAGCCTGCTCATATTTTCTGGAGCTGCCCACAGATACAAAACTTTTGATCTGAAATATTTGTTGGAGTTTATTGGGTTGTAAATGTGACATTGACCCCCTCCCCAGTGGTAGCTCTTTTACACCATCACCCCCTGCCCCGCTGCTCCAACATTATATAAGATATGTTGTGGGACCTATTATTATTGCTACTTGAGCCGTGATTGCTCAATCTTGGAGCTCTCCGTCCCCTCCACTTATTTCTGTAATATTTAGCAAAATTTAAAAAATTTTTATGACATGGAGACCATAGGTTTCCAATATACGTCTTCTGCTACGCCTCCCCTGATTAAATGGCTTGATTAGAATACTAATTATACTGAACACATAGCCTCCTCTCCTCTGTGAATGTACTTCTGAGTTTTTGCTATAGCCATGCGTATTCCATTTGTGTTCTGTGATGCTCTTTTACAGTAACATGTAATTAATTCCCACTAAACAGTAATAAAAACACACAATCTCCTGATGGCGCACAGTAGGTCTCAATATATAAAATATAATATATTATATATACCTGCTACAATCAATCAAAGGGGATTAGATGGGCAACACCTGCTTCTATTCAAGGGATATGTGTACTCCCCAATACCAACCAATCACTGCTGTGATCAACAGATATTTGCTTTTAGATATGAATCATCATAGCAACATGCCAGCATGTACAAATATAAATGGAGGAAACTCAGAGGACAATGAACTGGCTTAGGTCCTAATCACTTTAGCTAATCATTTGGGTGGGAGCTAATCATTTAATGGTGTTGGAAGTTGTTCATTTAATACTGGGGCTATAGTGGGGCCTATTAATATAAAGTGGAGTGATTGGACTATTAACTTATAGCTGGGGTGTTTTGTGATTAATTGAACATGGGTCTAAGGCTGGAGAGAAAGAGGGATATTTACTATATGTGGATAATTATTATTTAAATACTGGACTGTTTGGGAGGAACTAGCTCTATTAATTAAATGTTAATACTAATAATTTAATGTTGTGGTAGGTAGGGGGAAATAGGTCTATTAACTAAATGTGACTACTAATAATTTAATGTTGGGACTGGTTGGGAGATATAGATATACTTTTTAAACGTGAATGCTATTAATTTTATGTTGGGCTTATTGCAATGAGGGATGCCCAATTATTAAACTTGGGTGTTTTTTATTCAATGCCAGGACTGGTTTGGGGCAGGGAGGCCTAGACTGTTCTCTCATTGCTAGGCTTTCCATAATTCACGTACCTATGCTATTTCCAATCAGAGCCCCAACATTCCAGGATCCAGACTAGCTGCAACTGAGCTTAAGACACGAACACCAACCACAGATAGGGAAAACTGCAAGAACAGGTGGGAGAGAGCAGGACAGTCTGCCAACTGTCCTGATTCTGGTGGGCAGTCCCGATTTTGGTCATTGTCCCACTCAATCAGGACTTGTCCTGACTGCAAGGACAGTTGGGAGGTATGTCCGGCTACACACTATACTGCTTGTGAAGGACGAGCTCGCAGCATTGTCCATCTATCTGAAGAGGATGGGAAGGGATTGGAGAGCAGCCTAGCACTGTCTAGAATGATAGCCATGCCACTTGCAATGACCACTCTAGTGGCGTGGCATGGAAACCTCCCCTACAAAAAAATCCTGTGTTTGCCCCTGGGGCTTTCTGAACACCAAACTGACACTGTCCTGCAAGCTGACAGAATGGAGATGTAACTGGAAACACTTATAATAATTGGAAGGAGTTGCTCTGTAATAAGTAAAATAAGCACACAGCTGAGCCGGCCTGCTGTCAAAAGTCCATGTTCCTATGAGGTCGAGGCAGATAAGAGACTGCTGTCGTTAACAGCAATAAATGATTGAAGAATGTGAGTATTTTGAGTTTCCTGCAATATTTGGAAGCTCCACACAAGGGACTATCTGTAGAAAAACCAAGGTTCAGGCACTATTTCAAAGCAATGATTCAACTAACTAGAGAAAGAACTGTATAAACTGGTCGAACTGGTTGTGGTATGAAGGGCACTCCCAAGCAAAGGTGACAGTATATATTATGCCATTAACCCTGTTAGTGCTTGGCCCCACATTGCTTTCTAAACGATGTCTCTGTAACACCCAGAGGGTAGGATTTATGGGTGCTGTAGATCTGCACAGATGGATTAGTGACTGGGATTGAGCAATTATTCCATGTATGGTCATGCAGGGATAACCGTAAAGGATGAGCTGCGGAGCAGAGCAGGAAAACATAAATATACAGTCATAGCTCAGGTAAGTGTTCTGCACAGCGAGGACTGGAACTGAATCCTGCTGATCAGACCGCCAGCTGCAGACCACTATTACTTTGTCATCCCCCAGCAGAAAATACTTTCGAGCCACAAATATACAGACAGATTTTCTTTTTCCATCTAGAAACTTACTGTCAAAGGGTCTTATCCACCTTCAGATTACTTTTACAAATTACATTCCTTTATATTTCTGACTCTTCTATATTTTTCAGCAAATTGTTTATATTATCTAGGTCAGTTTGTTTCTTTGCCCTTCGATGCTCTGCGCTGGATGTAGTTGTTGCCGGAGAGAAACTCTGTGTTATATCCAAGGGCTATGAAAAAAAAAAAAAAATTGTCTATGAGATATAAAGGCCTTGGTGAGAAACACAGAAAGATGCCAAAAATATATGTATTAGGGAAACGTTACAGAAGGGCATGTGCAACTCAAGCAGCTTAGAACATAATCTGAAGGCATTGGGAGGTTCTGTTTGTTGAAAGGAGGTGGTTTATTGACAAAATTTTTATTTGCCTAGGATTTTTCTTTAAAAATATTGGTATGAGTAGTTCTTCAGAAGGTTTTAAACTATATTCGGCAGAGCCAACAGCCACCACTAGAGGCACAATACAATACTTTTGCAATAAGAAAGAATCAGACACTAGCAACATGGGGCGTGATTCAACCTATGCAGTGGATGTATCCTGCAGTGTATTGTCTGATAGAGCACAGGGCACATATACCTGTTTTCATCAACATACGCATCTTCAGATCCAGTCCTTGTTGAATACGGACGTGCGTATGCCGATTTATGTGCGTTTATAAAAAAAAAAAACGCACAAAAAGTTTATTTTGTGTGCCTTAGTGATTCAGACACATGGTGCCTATTTGGATCAAATATATGTCTTTAGTTAGGATATCATTCTCAGCATTTAAGTCATTTGTAAATTAAAATGACACAGACTTGCAAAGTATTATATGCAGTTAACATGCACAAGGTTGTCTTTTAATGTGTTAAAAAGCCACAGATCACCTGGACACGAGATGTGAGGCAATGGACACGCTGTCACTGAGCTCTCTGCCACATTAAGATAGAGTGCTTAGCGAGTTCCCTGCCGCCGCAGGGGTCCTGACACATCCTAACTTAGTAGAATTAAAAGTGATCGTGATTTGGGCGCCATCTTGCACGCTGCCTGTAAAAATCTTTCTCAAGTACACCAGTGCCGTTTCTTCCCAGATTTCTCTGTTACCCTGCAAAAAAGGGATATGTTTGTACTGGTGAAAAAGCTGTTGTGTGAGACGGGTATCAGTCAAAAAGTTTTCATCATGCTTTTGTGCCCACCATGATGGAAAGGCTCAAGGAGCAGGTGGATGAGCAACGATGGCTGGAGAGCTATAGTACTCTACCTAGCCCACAGGACTGATACTAGGGACACTTCTCACACCTAAGCTATATTACGAATACTCTGGCTTATACATAGGGCCTGGTTCATGTTCGGACACCACTTGCTCACAAGTTACGTTTTAATAAAGAGCACGGAGCTTGTGCATAGATCACGCGGTATTCAAATCCAAACGTATCTCAAGATATGTTTTGATTTGAAACCTGATGTAAGTACGCTCTGCCTACAAGCTACTTGCTGCATGTAGAAACACACAACAGATTGCAGTGTACACACAGGCGTCTTTTCACTAAAAGATCACATAAACAAAAAAATAAAATAAAATAAATGAACAGCTCTTAACAGTATAGTCATTAATTAAAAATATGGATTTAAAAAAAAAAAAGTTGTAACATTTTTTATTTTTTTTTATTCAGCGTGCCTTTAATGGATACTGTACATACAATGGGCCTGAGTCATTTGAGAAAGTACAGCACGGTGGCTAAATGGTTAGCACTTCTGCCTCACAGCGCTGGGGTCATGAGTTCAATTCCCAACCATGGCCTTATCTGTGTGGAGTTTGTATGTTCTCCCCGTGTTTGCGTGGGTTTCCTCTGGATGCTCCAGTTTCCTCCCACACTCCAAAAACATACTAGTAGGTTAATTGGCTGCTATCAAAATTGCCCCTAGTTTCTCTCTCTGTCTGTGTGTGTGTATATGTTAGGGAATTTAGACTGTAAGCTCCAATGGGGCAGGGACTGATGTGAATGAGTTCTCTGTCCAGCGCTGTGGAATCTGTGGCGCTATATAAATAAATGATGATGATGATGATGAAAAAAAAAAAGTATCTTTTCACCTGGGCAAAACCACGTTGCATTGGAGGGGAAGGTAAATTTAAAATGTAGGACAGATTTATAGTTGGGGTAGGGCATATCCTAGATTAGCTTTAAATTTCAGTGTACAAATAAAGCTATCAAGTATTTGTGTGCTACATGAAAAAACAGCCAGTGTTTAACTTATGTACAAAATGATGAACTAATTTGCACCCCTTGCATTGTAACATGGTTTTGTCCAGTAAAAAACTTACTCAATTTTTTGCCTTACTTTCCTTAATGAATCAGGCCCAGTGGGTTTATATAGTGAATTTTCCTTGCATTCACATGTTCTGTGCTAGTTAGTGGCATGCATACATATAGTTTTTAATGCAAAGACTATGCTGTGTCAGTCATCACTGTCAGTTGGCAGTTACACCTGCCCTGTAACTTGTGAAAGTGATATGGCGGTGTCACGCCCCCTATGGCAAGGCGGAGTTATCTATCAGACAAAGTTGCCGCTGGTGAAACCAGGGCATGGAATCTAATGGAACCTCCGGTCTTCACCATGGTCGTGGCCCCCAAGATGCCCCTCTGATATGATAGATGTTTGGGAAAGGCAGTAAGGTCCAATGTACGTAGTCAACAAACCTTGAGTCTGGTACACATACAGGCAATAAGAGCTACAAGGGAGATCCGTATTCATAGTCAGCAATCCAAGGCCAAAAAAGCAGTGGGAAACAAAGTCAGGATCAAGCCGGGTCATACACTGGATGCACACTGGATACTGAACGAATAATGGATCAGGGGAGTCAGATGTCTAGGAGGTAAACCTATTGCTCTGACACTAATCTAGTGTTGGCAGTTGTCTTAAATAGTGGAGGGCATTCGAATTCCCCGCCTCGCGGTCACATGACCACATCTACTGTTGTAAGCTGCTCACACTGATTGACAGCCAGTGCTAGCAGAAGAAGACTGCTAGATCTGACAGGGGGCGCTGGAGCAAGGTACGTATCGTTTCTTACTGGTGGTAAAAGCATACTTAAAAGAAACCCAGAACTTGAATCATCTGCATCTGCTTCGACACGCCCTTACTGTACATGGCCTTTGTTTGTCCGTGCTCTCCCTCTACCATTTCGCCTCTCAAGTCATCGGGAGTCGTGAGTGTCATTTTCGTTCAGACATGAATTGTATGCAAATTGCGTAAATTGGCGTAAGGTCTATTTCTGAGTATGCGCAGAGCTATTTCATGCAAGACACACTACACAACTGACTTGTGTCCGGACATGAATCAGGCCCATAATGTTTATTTTCTCCATGGGTAGATTGGCTGCTACCCACAGAGTTACATATTCAAATGTCCGGATATTAGGTTGGTGGTGCTCTCAAGATTCATAGACATTATCACTATCTTCCACTGTTGGGAATTAATATACTAATTGGTTATTGCCTTTTTTGTGACCTTTCAGACATTGTTCCAAGATAGACAGACATTTAATGGTGCTAAAGAAGCCTTGAGTGGGGATATATGCAACATTCATTATTAAGAAGTTATTGCACAGGGGTGTCTTTCTTAATGAAATTATATGGGACGTGGTAAATGTACCTAAGGAGAATATACACCGATCAGCCACAATATTACTACTACTACTGACAAGCAGTGCCGGATTAAGGGAATGGAGGCCCCTGGGCTAAGGGGGCCTCCATTCCCCCGTGAGGGCCCCCCCCCGTGATCCTAGCTGCACGCCGTGATCCGAGCTGCCCGCACCCCTTCCCCCCCCCCCCCCCCACCCGGCACTTACCTCCTTCTCCGGCGTGCTGTACGCTCTTTACTGAAGAGATCTCGTGAGAGTGAGACTCACGAGATCTCCTCAGTAAGGAGAATACAGCGCGCCGGGGAAGTACTGCAATGAAAGTGCTCAGCAGCACTGATCGGGCTGGGGGCGCCCCCACCCCCGACCGATCAATACTGCTGCTGAGCACTTTCAAGGGCCCCCTGGATGCCATAGGCTCCTGGGCTGTAGCCCAGTTAGCCCTATGGTTAATCCGGCCCTGCTGACAAGTGAAGCGAATAACATTGATTATCTGATTGAGGATCTCCAAAACGGCAGGTCTTGTGGGTTGTTCCTGGTATGTAGTGGTTAGTACCTACCAAACGTGGTCCAAGGAAGGACAACCGGTAAACCGGAAACAGGGTCATGAGCGCCCAAGACTCGTTGATGCGCGTGGGGAGCAAAGACTAGCCCATCTGGTCCAATCCCACAGAAGAGCTACTGTAGCATAAATTGCTGAAAAAGTTATTGCTGGCTGTGATAGAAAGGTGTCAGAGCACACAGTGCATCGCAGCTTGCTGCTTATGGGGCTGGGTAGCTGCAGACCAGGGAGAGTGCCCATGCTGACCTCTGTCTACTGCCGGAAACGCCTACAAGGGGCACTTAAGCACCAGAACTGGAGCATTGAGCAATGTAAGAAGGCGGCCTGGTCTGATTAATCACGTTTTGTTTTACATCATGTGGACATCCAGGTGTGTGTGTCCTTTACCTGGGAAAGATATGGCATCAGGATGCACTTTGGGATGAAGACAATCTGGCGGAAGCAGTGTGATGCTCTGGGCAATTTTTTTCTGGGAAACCTTGGGTCCTGGCAATCATATATCTACCTAAACATTGTTGCAGACCAAATACACCCATTCATGGCTTTGATATTCCCTGATGGCAGTGGTCTCTTTTAGTAGGATAATGCACCCTGCCACACTGCAAAAATTGTTCAGTAATGGTTTGAGGAACACGACAAAGAGTTCAAGGTGTTGACTTGGCCTCCAAATACCCCAGATCTCAATCCGATCGAGCATCTGTGGGATGCGCTGGAAAAACAAGTCAGAGCCATGGAAGCCCCACCTCACAACTTATAATACTTAAAGGATCTGCTGCTAACGTCTTGGTGCCAGATACCACAGGACACCTTTAGAGGTGTTGTGGAGTCCATGACTCGACGGGTCAGTGCTGTTTTGGCAGCACGAGGGGGACCTACACAATATTAGGCAAGTGGTTTTAATGTTGTGGTTGATCGGTGTATATAGCCACACTCTACACATACAAAACATATCTCTCTAAATCAGATGAATTAGCTAAAACTTTGGAAACAGCTGGGGTGATGCCTGGAACACACAAGAACTCTGTATTCAAACAATCAATCTGGTTTGTCACTACGTATAGTGGAAGCGCAGAACCTAACGTGAAGTAGGTAGTCACTATAAAATATTATGACTGTAATAAGGTTGAGGAAATCCTTGGTTAGATGTATAGTACTGCATTCCACACGCTGAACCAATGAGGTGTGCTAAATGATTAATTATATACTGGATTTAATATGTAAGGTACATTGTCAATGATCAGGGCTTCCTGGTGTGCTCTCTGTTACCTCCTTGTGTTAGCTTATCGTAACTGGACTAAAATTGTTATGTTTTCACATACTCATTATATAATAGCGTAATGCATTATGACATAGCTGTTGGATTTAGGCTTTTATATATGCATTTGTTAATTTCTTTTTTTTGTATTATATGTACTATGCTCATTGTGAGACAGGGCAGAGTTATAGCTTGTGCACATGTTAGCGGAGATCGCAGAATGCAGCTCTGCTCTGTAAGTTACCTTGAAATGTTGTTAATGTAACATTGATAAGAGACAATAGTTGAAAACATAAAATATTTATTTTTATTAAAATTTCCAAACCTCGTAAATACTTTGTTGAGGCATAATTCCCAAGATAGTCAAGTCAAGCCATGATTATTTTAATTTTCTTTTTTTCCCATTGAGAATATAGTCCTGTCATCAGCAAACAGCGAGACATACAGGTTGGGTGAGACATAAAGGTTGTCCAAGACATTTCTAATAACTTACAAATTTGCTCTGGTTACCTTGGCTGCCATAAAACCTCCTAACTACAGATTAAATGACAAATGTATCTCCCCCTGCTGACCTGAAACTCCCAGACAAAGTTGCGTCAATGATTGACCAGAATCTGTTCTCTGGAAATACCCTGAATAACAAAGTAGTTTTGTCTTCTGAGTTCGCTATTAGGTCACATTAAAATGCTCCCGCTGACTTGGCCACTTTAAACAAATAAAGGTTTATATTTTAGGTGACAAATGTCCATTTCACAATCCGGCAGCTGTGGCTTTTTTTTCTTTTTAAAACATTTTTATTGAATGACAGTAAGCCTACAAGTTAAATAAAATGAGTATACTAAATGATCATAAGTAACATTATACAGAAATGGACTATCTGTATTTAGTTGAGGAATAGAAAAGGAGGGGGAGAGGCAACAACATGTCCTATTCAATGAAATAATGGAGGAGAGTGAAGAAGAAGGTTATGAATATAATGAATCATTAAATATATAAATGATCGATACGTTTACAAGAAATATTAAAATGTATTATCAGTGTTATAGTGATTTAACCATTTATCAAAGTTTTTAAAAGAGTTATTCAAAATGCAGGTGATGTATTCCATTTTATAAACATACTGTCACGGAAATCACATCACATCATTGCAGTCCACCTCGGAGGCGCGGAGTCTAACGAGATGGTTTTTGCCAGGCACCCCCTACAAGGAGGTTTTTTGCATCGCTGCTTCGCCCAGCAGGTCGCAGTTGTCTGGATGGGTTCCAGGCAAGGCTGATAGGAGAGGATTTATAGCCGACAAGGAGAGTTCAGGGTATAATTGAATACTGGATAAAAGGTTACCAGGATAAGTAGAGAGGCTATCAGCACTGGGTACGAGGATCAGTAGAATAGACACGGATACAGGATACCAGGATTAGCCGATGAGCATATGACACTTACCAGGATCTGAGGAATGCACGTGGATGCCGTATACCAGGGATATTAGGTTACCAAGGAGCCAAATATTCCAGCTATACAGGCTACAGGACTTGGAAGATCTGGCACCATCTAAACAGCCCAGGTGCCTTAAATAGTTTGGGGAATGAGGGGAAGTGTTAATCGTGTGGAGTATGCCACAGCGATGCTGAAATGTCCAACACAAGCGTCTGCGACAAAATAATTCCGATACCTCTAATATAGACAGTTTGGAAATAGCGACTTACACAGAAAGTGACACACACCAATTCCGGCAACCGCGCTGTGAAGCCCGATAGAAGAAGCCGACTTTCAGAGTGACCTCACTTTACAGGGCGACACTTACATTCGTAGTATTAAGGGGGTAATGGGAGGACCTGCCGGCTCTATAATGTAAAACAATGTAAAAAACATTATGGAGCCAACAGGTTCTTATGTATGAAGATGAATTAGGCCCAGAATCTAGAGAACCGATGGCTGATATGGAAGGCCATGTTCAAACCCAGGGAGGGGCAAATAACAATAAGTATGGAAATATGTATAATAGAGAGAGAATTTGTACGTGACAGTGTTTTTTCTGCTGTAAGAGTCATCCAAATTTTTTCATATTATGTTTTTAAAGCCTAAGAAGATAACATTTCTGGAGGAACCACATGACAGAGAAGGTTTATTGTAAAGTGATCAGGTGAAAAGTCATAAGGGATATATCATAACACTTACGTGATGTCCACATGAGGAACACAGAGCACCCATGCCGGGAGACAAACACACCTAGATGGCTGTATTCACTTATGGTTTAGCACAAGGCAAGAGTGGCATTATGCACACATCATCATCAGTTATTTTATATAGCGCCACTAATTCCGCAGCGCTGTACAGAGAACTCACATCAGTCCCTGCCCCATTGGAGCTTACAGTCTAAATTCCCTAATATATATACACACACACACACAGAGACTAAGGTCAATTTTGATAGCAGCCAATTAACCTACTAGTATGTTGTTGTTTTTTGGAGTGTGGGAGGAAACCCACGCAAACACAGGGAGAACATACAAACTCCTCACAGATAAGGCCATGGTTGGGAATAGAACTAATGACCTCAGTGCTGTGAGGCAGAAGTGCTAACCACTAGGCCACTGTGCTGCCCAATGGAATAGACAAGTATTGTCACAGAATTTTGGGAATAGGTATCATCTAGCATAAAACAAGGACAGGTACAGCCCTGTACCAATCTAGTCAGCACCCCTGTGTATTGGCACATATGTTACTAAGAAGAATAGATATGTGCCCCCTTCCCCCACTAATGCTAGCAATCATTAGCAGGATGGCACATAAGACATGGCGCTGGCTTCTATGCAGAGCTGTGTGTTAAGGTTAGTAAGGTGGCCCTTTATGATACTGCCCAGCTGAATAGTCTTAGGACTTGAAGTTCCTAACATACAAGGACGGAATGTTAAATGAGCATTGAGACTGGGGAGCATGTTGTCATACCAGTGTTATATGTCGGTGGTAGTATTTAGGCAATGTTTGAGCATCATACTTGCTGTTCCTGTCACATCAACATAGGGCCATGGCTTATCAAAACATAAAATCAGGGGTTGAAGTGGACATTTAGAAGTGGCTGTATGGAAATTTAGAAGTCATTGTATGAAATGAGAATGTATGTGAATGGAATTTGATTGTTTTACAATGAAGGCAGTAGGAGAAGTGGCGGTGTGGCATACCACTGGATACACCCCCACTTTGACCAATGCCTGAGATTTCCAATCTGGATGTATCACAATAATATCTAAGTAACAGTAAAGCTTAAAAAACAGTTAAATCAATGCAAAGGGGCGAGGGCCATTTTAAACATATTGGGCCTGATTCCTTAAGGAAAGTAAGACAAAAAAGTTGTAAGTTTTCTCCTGGACAAAACCATGTTACAATGCAAGGGGTGCAAATTAGTTTTTTTTTACTTTGCACATGAGTTAAATACTGACTGTTTTTTCATGTAGCACACAAATACTTGATAGCTTATTTGTACACTGAAATTTAAAGTTGATCTAGGACATATCCTACCTCTACTATAAATCTGTCCGCACATTTTAAATTTACCTCCCCCTCCAATGCAGTGTTTTGCCAGGGGGCAAAGTTACTCATTTTTTTGCTTTCCTTAATGACTCTGGCCCATTGTTCCTAACTCTATATCATGGCCATAATGTGTAGATTCCCAAGTATAAGTAAAAATATTTAGTGCTTTATTTAAAGTCAGGAACAAAACCAGCTAAAGGGCATACATTTTTACCTGGACAAACCATGTTGCTTTGCAAGGGGTTACAAATACAATTTTTTCGTATGCAGGAAAATTACTGGCTGCTTTTACAGGTAGAACACACATACTGGGTAGCTTTATTTTAACACTGCAATATCTAGCTTGATGTACTCCAAACTCCAAACGAGGCCGTTAGTTGGATGTATTAACAACCCTTTGTAGATAAACTGAATAGCCTTCATAGTATTTATTAAACATTTTGGTATAGAGCAGACAGAACAGCATTTCTAGCATGTAGCTCTCTTTTGACAGAATAATTAGAAAAATGTGATTTATTACATTGCCAGTCTGTAGTTATGACTTTACCCATGAGCTACCCCCCCCCCCCCCTCCCTTCCCTTTAACCTCTCCCTAAATCCATCTTTTGTTCCCCCTTCTATGTTTCTCTGACAAAACTTTCATCTCCAATTTATGCTTATTTTGTTTTTGGTTACAAGCTGGACTGCCTGTACAGTTATTTTTGTTACTCCATTGTAACCTTTTTGTGTATTGTCCCTGATGCATTCAATAAATAGTATTTAAAAAAAAATAATCCCTTCATCTTTCGAGGTTGAATGTCATATTTAACTGGGAATCCCCAAGGTCTAAATGTTTCCTTCTCCATGTTTAAAGACAACCAGAACCACACCAAGACATGATCCGAGATCAAGCTTGGTTCAGTATTAGCATGTATGACATTAGCATAAATATGTGTATCTAACAAATTCTAATCTAACTGGGATAATGAACCAAAAGCAGCAGAGAGCACGTTTAATCTCTAACATCAGGGTGCATAGTTCTCTAGACATCCACTAGATGGAGCTGTCTGCTAATGTAGCCTATACACACTGTAGGACATGTATTATTCATATGCTTTTTAATCATCTGCTTAACCAAAACGACATCAGCTATAATACAAGAATCACCACCCATGCCATTCTGATGTGAAGGAGCATTGTACAACTGTGTTATAATCTCTACAAAGAAACCTTAGTGTTGGGGACGTATAAATTACACAAAACAAATATTTGGTCATATATAGTAATGTCTATTACTACAGATTATTTGGGTAACTTTGGTCCTGACCACTGCAGCACTATGATGGCAATACGCTGCAGAGGCAAAATTATACCATTTACAACCCTCCAGTAATTCAGGTATAGAGCAACTAACTTAACTAAGATAGTCTGTGCCCTATTTAATGGGCTATAGAAAAACTGGGCATGTATTAAACAACAGCAATCAATAGAACTAGTCTTAGAATCCTGCAGCTTTCAAAGAGGGACTCAATATTTATGTCTTCTCACTTACTAGACATATTTTTTCATGTCACCCTTATATTGTATTATATAATATAATTGGTGAACACAATATAAGTCTGAAATGAAAAAATATGTCTGGTAAATGGATTTCCATCATGGAACATTGATCTGGGAAAGAACAGATCAATATTAGAGTGAAGAATTTCACATGTTTATTTTTTTCTTTCTGATTATATTAAGTTTATTTTAAGTGTCTCTTGGAAACAAATGTTTGGTAAACAATATCACAATGTGTCAAGTTTTTATGTTTTTTCATATATTTAACAAACACCACTTGAAAGTCTGAAGAATCAAAAACATACAGAATATTGGAAGAAGGACATATACTTCAGAAAAATGTAAGTATATTATTTACATTTTTTTGCACTATTCTGTGAGAGTAACACTAATAACGCTTGATACTCAGCGCTTTGTTTAGTAGATAAAGTTTACATTGCTGATGAGCATCTAAGGATATACTATATAAATGACATCTACTATGCAGAATTTATCTCTGCTACAGGATTGTTTCTTTGCTACATGATTTCAATGCAGTGTGTATCTTCAAGCTGAATCCCAGACCATTAATGTTGGTTTATATATAATCCAGACTCACAATGCACCAAAATTAAAAGGGAAGGGATCACTGTTTTACTTCATTTGGTGCAAGAAAAAAGGAAAAATTAGGTATGGGATGGATTTTAAACTTCAGGTCTGTGGGGTATATTTATCAATGGGTGGAAATTCCTATGGTGACACAAATCTTACCGCTGGCAGGGGCAAACGCAGGATTTGTAGAGGGGGTTTCCACACCACGCCGCCAGTGGGCGTGACCAGCATGCATGGGGGCGTGGCTATAATTTTAGACAGTGCTTGGCTGCTCTTAAACCCTTCCTATCCCCATAATATACATGGGCAATGCTGCGTGGAGGGGGGTTTCCATGCACTAGCACCCCCCCCCCCCTTTCGGTTTGCCTATGGTTGGTAAGATTCACTCACCATCACCAAAGCCAAATTAACAACTTCTTCTCAGGATAGCAATAACAGTAGAAAACTGTAGACATAAAAATATGTATTCTTTGATTAAAGCACTTTTTATGTCTAGAGTTTTAAAATCTATTTTTATTTTTTTTTTAATATTTGTTTATTAAGGCATAGAGCACAATATAACACAATCTATACAATACAAAACCAAAAATACATAAATCACAAAAGATTCACAATCCAATGAGTAATAAGCACACATGTCAAACAAATTGGAATAGTCAGCTATCCAATCCAAATGAGCTTACATCAAATACAGAGGCATGGTATAAATAGAGAGAAGAGAGAAAGATCAATAGAAATATCACTGACATAACCACAAATCCACATTAACTATGATAGAGCTATAATACCTGGAGGGGAGGAGGGGGGGTCAGGTTAATTGGAGGGTCTGCGATAATCCTCATCTCAAACCACTCTGTATTATGAAAGCTATTCCAGAGTTGTGTCCGTATAGTACGTGGTAAGAAGTCAGTAAAACTCTCCTATGTTTCAAAGAATTGTTTTACTCTAGAGTTTTTCTGCAAGGATGGTTCAATCCAATCCATGCTAAATACATGGTAGAGCTTTTCCTTAAAGAGGAAAAACATAGGAGGAGAATTCTGGGCCCAGACCTGGAGAATACTCTTCCTGGCCGCTGCCGATATTGCTAAAAATAATTTTCTGCATCCTTTACTGATTTTGCAGTTATTTGGGAGTATTCTGAAAATCGCCTATTTCCGGTGAGAGAAGAGCGTAGTTCACAAAATGAGTTAAAGAAAATCTCCAGATCTGGGTCCAGAAACGTTTTATTGGAGGACACTCCCAAAAGTAGTGAGTCAGATCCGCTCGGGGAGATCCACATTTTGGACAATAATGAGAGTCCGAGAGCCCTATTTGAAATCGACGGGATGGGGATAGATATGCCCTATGATAAATATTGAGAAAATTTCTGTATAGGTCATGGCAGGTTGTAATTTTGTGAAATTGTATAATGCTCTTAAAAGTATCTCAGGTGTTAAGTGAGGAAAACGGTCCTGCCACTGGGACAGGCCTGTTTTAGAGTGGTTACGTAATAATGAGTAATGTTGCGAGATAGCATGATGATTTGAGATGGGTCTTGAGAGCATAACGTCTAAGGGATTATTACAGTCAGCTGAGGAAAGTTTACGTAAAAACGTTTTAATGTAATGTTGGCACTGAAATAAAGTGATGAGGATAAATATATGGGTACTTAGAAGTGGCTTTGGCATAAGACATAGGTTTACGGGTAGTTTTATCGATTAGCGATCTAATTTTAATGATCCCCCGATTCGCCCAGTCATTGAAGGTATAAGAGGCCGTACCGTCCTGGAAATCCGAGTTATAAAGTAGCGGAAGGTGAGTAGATGCATAGGGATTAAAATGATGCATGCGACAGAATTGATGCCAAAGCTTACGAGTAGTAGTTAAGAGTGGGTTATGTAATGTGTGGTCTGGTAACTTCTGCTCATGGAGGTGTATAAAAGCCAATAAATTGAGATTGGGAATAAAGCTCTGATCAAGGGCAGTGTAAGTATAAGTGTCAGTATTATGCAGCCAATCCCTAAGATGTCTTAGTTGGGCAGCTTGATTGTATCTAGTAACATTTGGCAAGTTAAGCCCCCCTCTGTCTCTAGATTGCTGTGGTTTTACTAAAGCGTCGAAAACCTGCATCAAGTCTAATCAAGTCTGAACAGGTTAGTAAAAGCGGTAAAACTTGAAGGGGGTATAAAAGTTTAAGGGATAAAATAATTTTTATCAAATTAATTCGGCCCCCATAGGAGAGACACAGACGGCCCCAACCCCTCATCTCACGTTCCACCGCATTTATCACCTTAGGTATGTTAAGATCTTATAGAGAATGAATGTTTCTTGGGAGCTGAATGCCCAGGTATGGCATGGCAGATCTTGTCCATGTTATGGGAATGTCCCATGCCCAGGTTGGGATGGTTACATCTTTACATAAGTACATCGCTGTGGACTTCTCAAAATTGACAGAGAACCCCGAGACAGATCTATACTCCACTATTCAGGCTATCAAAGGTCTGAGACACATTTCGGGATTGGAGATATAGATCATAACATTGTCAGCAAAAGCTGTGATTTTAAGTTCTTGGTTTCCAATTTTTATCCCATCCAGTAAACTCCAATTCTGCAATACTGTAAACATGGGGTCCAATACCAAGTTAGATAGCAGCGGGGAGAGTGGGCAACCCTAACGTGTACCTCTGGACATTTTTAAAGGAGGACCCATAATTCCATTGACCAAAAGGGATGTCCTGGGAGAAGTATAGAAAAACGTTACTAAGGCTCTAAAATCAGTGTCAAAACGTCTATACGAGAGAACCTCATGAAGAAATGGCCATGCCACAGAGTCAAATGCCTTCTGAGCGTCTAAACTAAGAAGCATGTTGGACGTGGGTCCCAAATTGGAGGCTACAATTGCTGAAATAGTTGTTCTAATACCTTTGACCGAGTGGTGGCCTGTCACAAATCCCAACCGATGGGGCGTTAATAGACCAGGGAGAATGGATTGTAAACGGTCGGCTATGATTTTCGCCAAAATCTTGTAATCAAAATTTAGTAGAGTAATCGGGCGATAGGACCCTACCAACAGAGGGTCTTTGCCTGGTTTGGGGATAAGAATCGTATGGGCTGTATTGAATGAGGGGTACGAAGAGTGTTCCCTATGAATTTTGGAATATAATTCTGCCAGGACATGCGTCAAATCTCTAAGGGCCTTATAATATTCTGCAGTGAGGCCGTCAGGGCCTGGGGTCTTATGGAGTTCCAGACGTTTAATTGCTGAGTCTACATCTTCAGAAGTGATGTCAGCCGCCATAACTTCTCTTTGGTCCGGCGTCAACTAGGGAAATTTTGGTGGAGTCCCACTATATAAGGCTGTATAAAATGTCTGGAAGGCCGTAAGTATTTCTTCCGATTTTGTCAGGAGCTTAGTGGAGCAGGGTGAGTTGAGGGCAACAACATGACTTCTACGTTTCTGGTCATGTTGGCAAGTAACTTACCCGCCTTATTGCCCCATCTAAAGAATGTATTTTTGACAAACTCAATCTGTTGTTTTGCTTGGGAGGTAAAAAAAACTTTCTAATAATTGTCTCGCCTCACGGTAAGCGGCCAATGTCCATTCCGATTGAGCGGTGATGTATTTAGTGTAAGTCTCTGCTGATGACCTATGTAGGGCCTCATAAGTATCTCTCGTCTTTTTTTGGTGATTAGACACATATGCTACTATATGGCCACGCATAACTGCTTTCAAGGCTTCCCAAAATACAATTTTATCATCCCAATGGTCGATATTATCATCCAGGTATTCAGCCCATTTGTGTCTTAGGAATTGTTGGAAATTGTCAGAACTATGTAAATAAGAGGGAATCTCCAATGCCGGGGTCTCTGACTTGAATGTGGAATTTGAATAGAGAGCGATACCATAGCATGGTCTGATATAACTATGTTCGCTATATCTACTTTTCGGACCAGCGACATCAATGAGTCAGTTATCAATATATAATCTATTCCAGAGAAAGAACCATGTACGCTGGAATAAAAAGAGTATGATCTGTCTGTTGGGTTTAAAGGCGCCACGGATCAACCATACCACACCTGGCCATCCGGTGGTAGTCATATTAATGACTACCACTACTCCGACAACTACTAATCCTCCCAATAAAATTTGATTGTTAGAATGCCTAAGAAAATAAAATAATGACTTACAAGACAAATGACAGTTTACATAGCCGGCTGATGGCGGACCTTCTTACGCTACATCCCGAGTGCTGTAAATTCCGGTACTTCAAACTCACGTCAATGCTCATAGCCGAAGTGATATGTTTGTATTTAAAGCGCCAATGGCAGGATCCCATCACTTGAATATTTAATTTACAAGTTAGGGTGCTGGCATTGGCACTTTAAATACCAATACAAATCTTGACTAAGATAACAATATAAGTCAGGGCCTTTTACTGATTCCGGAATGCCAATAAACCAAAGATTATTGATGCGGCGGCGGTTCTCCAGATCGTCTAGTTTTTTTGCATCTGAGACCACTGCTGTGAATGTTGTTCTGACCCATTCTGCAATGCTAGAGTATTATCTTCAGCGTCGCTAGTAGTTTATTCTAGTTGTGTTCTCTGAGATCTTGGCCACAGCCGCATCTAAAGTGGCTTGATGGCCCCAAATGTGTGATCTATGATGGGAAGTAGGATATTTAGGGGCATATTCAATTGACGGCAGGATCGCCGAAAATCCCGCGCTCAAAAAATATTACCGTTGTTACGGTAATCCTGCGCAAGAAAACCGTTAATACTGTAATTTACTCACTGAATTGCAGCTCGCGGCTCAGGGAGCTGCGAACTGAAATTCAGCGAGATATTACCGTATTAATGGTAATATTTTTGGAGCGCAGGATTTTCGGCGATCCCGCCGTCAATTGAATATGCCTCTTAGAATGCTTTGGGCTGTATCTGAGCTTGTGGTAATAGTAGATCCTGGGAGAGAGGACTGGTCCCCCTCCCTCATGCCCCCCGATGATAGGGGCAAGACAGGAGGGGAAGCACCCCTGCCCGCCACATGTTTATTTCTGCCCATTTTAACCTGATCAGGTTTGTTCTTTGTGCGTTTAGACGTTTTTGCTACAATATTTTTCCATGCCGTAATTAGAAGGAGAAATATGCGAGACAACATTCTAGAAACCCACTGAGATACAGAATATCAGAGATCCCAGAGACACCTGACTAAGATTATGTAATGAACTCTCTCACATTACAATGAACGAATCACGTGGACATCATCAATTAAGAATGAAAAGGTGATTTAGGATCGGGCTTTTTAGAGATCCAGTTATGTGTAAGGACAACCTGATCACAAAGTTATTTACCTACCAGACAACTATATCACAAGTACGTTAGAATTATCAAATTTTTATCACCTTGAGCCTTCCAAAGTATATCAAAGTTACAACAAGATGTGGGTGCAGTTGGAAAGGAAGGTACACAATACACGAGAACGAACAATAGAGATAGAAAGCTCAGCGAGAAGAACCGTAAGGCAAAACAGAGATTATCTGAATTATGCTAAACACTAATATAAGAAGTAACCCCAATAAAGAAAACCTGGTTCATCAGATTTCTCAAAAGCATTCGAAGTCCGGTCCTTACAAAAATTGGTGGTGATGATGTTATGTAATAGTGAGCAATGCAATCAGATTTTCTGAAAGCTACGATCCAAACTGTCAGCGATTACCAAATATTAGCAGGATTCGTCGATGTTCGATGAATTAAAATGCAATTCTATCTTGAAGTAAGAGTATAGGCGCTCTGGAGCTGGATCGTAACAACGACTGTGGAGCTGTAGTCGAGGTGAGTTGCTGTTATAAGCCGGTTCGGTCTCGTAGGGCAGATGAGCCTCGCGGATGATCGTGTGGCATTGATCTTTCAGTCCCTTTCTCAAGGCTGTATCGCTCCGACATCCATAGATATGCAATGGAGATGCGTCCTTAATGTCAGCAATCCGCCGGGTCGGCCTCCGAGGGCAGATGATCCTCGCTGAGGTCTGTGTGGCACAGTTCTTTCAGTCCAGCTGTGTGGACAACTATCTCCTAAACCTCTCCGCTCTAAGTCCATGTGAGACAAGCATCCAGCGGGTCGTAGAAGAGGAAGCGTCACACAAAACCTGTTCCCCACCGGCACGGCAGTCAGGAGTGGGTGAATCACAGCACCTCTCTCCACCAAATCTCAGCGTCTCAAATAAGAATAAAAGTGTTGTTTTTTTTTTGTTTTGTTCTTTTTATTTTATTGTAACCAAAATATTTAGTTGTTGCTAGTGTTAGGCCCACATTCGTGACCGGACTCCGGGGAATGAAATGAGTCCTCCTCGGGTTCAAGAAAGTCCTGCAAAACCAACCAACATGGTTCCCCACCGTATCGCTGAGACAATTACGACGGATTCCACAAGGAGGCTTGTTAAAACGCGGCCATCTAGGTGCACCGCCCACCGGATGTCCCTGAATTGTGTAATTTAAGATAACATGAAGTTAGGCATCACATGCTCTAGGTGGCGCCAGAGCAGTGTTTATGATATTACTTGAGCCTTAGTGTGGCATTACGCATCATCATCATCATCATCACCATTTATGTATATAGCGCCACTAATTCCGCAGCGCTGTACAGAGAACTCACATCAGTCCCTGCCCCATTGGAGCTTACAGTCTAAATTCCCGCATGCATTGTGGTGCACAGGGGATCGGAAAAGAAGGAGGCTATGGCGGCCGGGACTTCCAGCTGTTCACCAGCGAGGAATTACCAGCCGCAAAGGAAGACCCGTCTGGAGAGGGAGTTCGCCCCTTGTCACAGCAGGCAGATGAGACTTCCACTTATCCGTTATCGCCGTTTGTTAATAAATGTGCTCCTATGTTTTAATTTAGAATTTATGAGAGCTCTAGTCCTACTGCTGCTTACCACAAGATGGCGATAGAGAACAATTTACCACATTTCCTCTTCACACAGAGGCTCATTTAGATGTCGGAGCTCATGTGCTTAGTACATATGTAGGGAAAATATGAACGAAACAAAAAAAAAACGTGTCTACGTGCATATGCTGAGTCTGACCCATGTCAAGATACGTCCAGCTCAAATTCAGCAGTGTTTGCGCCAGGCTTAACAATTGCGTTTACTTATGTCCCACAGTACGACTGTACAGACAGCCTAGAGATGTGGATTGACAGTGTTAGTAGTAAATTCCACAGTTATGTGAATAATCCCTTACTGTACTCGCCCTATGCTTGTCCACCTGACCCACCAGATGCCAGGAAACCTTGCGGGGGAATTGGCTATGTCGCAATGGGACATGGTCATGCCTTCCGGGAGTGTGTTTGCACATTTGAAGCGCTAGGCCACCCCCAACCCCCGCTGAAAACACCTTTACACTGACAGACGCGCCAGTGGCAGGTGCCTACCGCAGAGCATCTGTTGTGCAGGGCATCATTGAACGAGACCTCCCAACACTTACTGCAGACGGGACAAATGCCCTACCTGTCGGGACAATGGGACAACCCCACATAATCGAGACTGTCCCACCTATATCAGTACAATGATACCAAGTATCAGTCACTGCCATATGATTGCTGGTCAGTATTCAAAAATGAGCTAGACAATGTGGTCCACTAAACACAGTTCTTGTATTGAAGTGAGTGGGCATTTATGCTGTTATCACCCTATTCTGGTTTTTACCTGCTTGCGTGTCAGTGATTAGCCCGTGCCCTGCACACACTGCTCCTTTACATTCCAAGCTAAACACATGTTACATGCTCATGGGGTTTACTTGCTAGAGAAGACTGCATTCCACTGGACCTATCCCCTGTGTGCTGGCCACAAGCTGTATTTGTAAGCCGTAGTGCTTGCAGTTTTCGCAATATAAGCATGTGATATGCAGACGTTTTGCACAAATGCACCTACTACACCTTCCTGCACGTACATAGTTATAGACATGTGTGCAACCATTTACTAAACTGCAGTACAAGATGGGATGTCACACTTCATACCAACGTTCCGCCTACTATCACTTTTCAACGGGCCCCTTTTTCATTTTTATCCTAAAATACCGCCCATTGAAGCCTCATTAATGTCTTACATTAGTTATTAGGGTAATGGCGGATTTCTACATTTTGATGTTTTATTACATTGGCATTTGTTCCCCTATAAATGTGATTTCCTGTATAAAGTGCAACTGGATGGTGTAATTAAAAATAATGGCAAACTGGTACTTTACACCACTGCTTCTTCCTGAAATTGAAATCTTGGTTTTGGCTGCAACATTTCAGCACATTATGATGGCTAGCCTGCGTTCAGTAAGGAATAGACTGATATACTCAGTGCCTATCATTTGAAGGAGCAAAATTGTGCACCCACAGGTTACAGAGATTGGAAAAAATCTACTCCCTGTATCTGTAATAGGAGGAGGTGAGAGGTCTATATCTTGAAGTCTGTGTAGTAGGACGAGGTGAGAGGTCTGTGTATTAGGAGGAGACGAGAGGTCTGTATCTTGATATCTGTGTATTAGGAGGAGGTGAGAGGTCTGTATCTTGATATCTGTGTATTAGGAAGAGACGAGAGGTCTGTGCCCTGATGTCTGTGTATTAGGAAGAGACGAGAGGTCTGTGCCCTGATGTCTGTATTAGGAAGAGGTGAGTGGTCTGTATCCTGATGTCTGTGTATTAGGAGGAGGTGAGAGGTCTGTGCCCTGATGTCTGTGTATTAGGAGGAGGTAAGAGGTCTGTGCCCTGATGTCTGTATTAGGAAGAGGTGAGTGGTCTGTCTTCTGATGGCTGCGTATTAAGAGGAGAGAAGAGGTCTGTGTATTAGCAGGTTCTAAGTGGTCTTCCACAAGGTCTGTGTCCTGCTGTCCATGGGGGAATAGCAGCAAGCACAATACAGTGATTTTTACGAGAGCTCCTCCCCTGCCCTCCTGCTCAGTCAGAGATATTGTGCTGTGTCAGAGCTGCTGTACAGAGCTAGAGGAGCATGTGTGAGGAGAGGCACTGAGTGCAGGACCCCAGCACTAACACTGCATCACAGGACAATGTCTGTCTGTCACAGTACGGCCTTTGTGGTACTCAGGATTCTATGAACACGTGGAGACAACAGACTGTGAGCAGATCTGTGGATTATATCTGTGGATACAGTCCTGGACGTGCTGATCAATTACTGGAGACCTGACATTTCTCATAGATTTGTACTCTATACTACCGGAGTACTTATTAATACCAGATTTACATCACTATTACGGATGACATTAACACATGACTTTAACATCAGTTTAGGACCCTGCGTGTAACATCCAATTGAACATCTTTAATTATTCTCCTGGCTGTGGCTGAGAAATCTTGGTCTTAACTGAATGAATTGGTTGCCCTGAACAGCAGACACCACAAACCCCAGCTCAATATCTGCCCAGAGCAGGACTTCCAGAAATGGCAGCAAATAAGGTTGGGAAAAGAATGATAAATAAAACCCATTCCCCATCCCGGAGCCGAGACTCAGGACAACCCATACAGAGGAGACAAGCCCGGGTCACAGTTAAGTATGACCGCAAGGAGCTGCAGAAGAGGCTGGATGTGGAGAAGTGGATAGATGACAGCATTGAGCAGCTGTACCAGGGCAGGGTAAGTGTAACAGGAGTTAAACTGAGGAGGCATGGGGGGTATGAGGGTTAATGGTAGCAAATTTGTGGGAAGTAAATGAGATGAAGGGATAAGAGGATATCAGCAACACGGTGGCTTAGTGGCTAGCACTTCTGCCTCAAAGCACTGGGGCCATTACCATGGCCTTATCTGTGTGGAGTTTGTATGTTCTCTCCGTGTTTGTGTGACTTACCTCCGGGTGCTCCGGTTTCCTCCTATACTCCAAAAACATACTGGTAGGTTAATTGGCTGCTATTAAATTGACCTTAGTCTCTCTTGGGCTATGTCTGTGTTAGGGAATTTAGACTGTAAGCCCCAATGGGGCAGGGACTGATGTGAGCGAGTTCTCAGCGTTGCGGAATTAGTGTCGCTATATAAATAGCAGATGATGATGATGAAGAGGGTGATGTATTGAGAGAAGGTTAAAGAGGAACTCTACCCACTCAAATATATTTATAAAAGTGTATTTGGAATAAAAGCCTTATATTTAGCCATTTATTTCTCTTGATCCCTGGAACAAATTTTGAAATTCTGTTGCCATAGGCATATAAGAACACAGTTAAGATTAGGTACGCTGCATACAGGGAAATATCACAGTCTTACAACAGGAAAAAAATGTTCTCTGGGTTACGGCCGCTGTAAAAGTTGTATTTTAAATACCCAGAGGTAACAGCAGATTTGTGATATTTTTGTGCTTCATTTAAGGTTTGCTCCGTGATTTTATGATAATGTCTAATTTTGATGTCATTTAAGGACTTGTCCACACTAAACTTATTTGTAGCAACGTTCCAAATGGAGTGCAGCTTTGAATACTGCCAGAGAAATAGATTGGCATAAGGATACATTGATCTTGCAACATCTTATATCTTCTCATGGGACGTGAAATTTTCTTTGCTACATACTTTTTAAATGAAATGAAAGAGATGGAGAGGGGGCATTTATGAGAAAATAATTGGGTCTGGATCCATGCTTGCGATTGGATACCCTACATAATATATATATATAAGTGCATTATGACCAATGTAATAAAAATATTGACATGTAAAGTGGCATAAATGATGCTGGAATGAGCAGAATTTTGGGAGAGAGAAAGGAAAAGTTTAATGTAATGAAGGTGTAGTCATAGGGGGAATTCAATACAGCGCCTCCTGGAGGTGTGAGTAGAAAAGAGTACAATTGATCTCTATTTCCAGATGCAATGAGCAATTGAATAGCACATACATGACATATGAGGCAACTCACTGTGAATTCCCCCTATAAAATGATGGACGTGACGATTTAACTCTTTCTATCATGCACATATCTGGTTGGGTTGCAATCCTGTAAAAGTGGGTACAGAGTGATTTTCCAGGGGCAGATCCAAAAACCGAAATGTGGGCGTGGATCTCTGTATCTGGTTTCAGCATAAAAAGGTGCATTTGGACAAAATGTGCTGTGGGGGCGATTTCTCCTAGTTTATAAATAAAGCTCACAGCAAGACTGTTCCATTGTGAATTAATGCGCTCGGCAATTACTTGACCTGTTTTATATTTACTTCACTGGGCAGATAGCAAAACAGAGAAGAAAAACAGGACAAACTAAATATACCAGTTTTAGATAAGATAAGGACCAAGGTTGGGCCACCTATTGTTTGTACTTTACATAAAGCTTTCCCATATATGCAAAATAAAAACAAATAACAAACTTACTGTGGTATTTAAAGAATAGTGATTATGAATAGTTGACAGACTCATTGCTCACCACCTCCTGACGGCCCCAAACATCCTCATACCTACCACATAATACCCTGTGTCCCACAAAAGAGAAACATACAGCCACGTGCTCACCATATACAGCTTTAGGCTGGGTACACACTACCGAAATTTTTTCCCGATGCGACATCTTTTAACAATTTTACCAATAACAGAAAAAAATGTCCCGACCAGCATGCCGATTCATGTGTACACCGTAAACACGTTTTACAAGATGTACTTTCAGATCTGTGCTCTTCATCTGTCATAACCATCGGCTGAAAAGATCATGACTCTGCACACTCCATAGAGATCTATGGACACTGCTGGTCGTGAGTGTATACACACTGCAGAATCGGAACGGCATTGTTCCATCATTCAACAAGATTTTTAGTTTGTTTTAAAAATCAAATCAAACGATACGATGTGCTTTGGAATGATAATCACTCATCTTCTAATGTGATGTCAGGCCGAATGGTCGTTTATCATGTGATTGGCCCGATAATCAGCTGACAATCTTGTAGTGTGTACCCTAAGCCCAACTCATCAGTGTTATACCCACCATATGTATACCAGGCTTATTAGCACAATATTGTGCCATCTTATCTTTCTTATGCGCCCACCATATGCATTGCCAAGCTTATCAGTCTCTTGACCACAGCCCAATGCCCACCATATATAGCTCAGTGTCTAGCCTTTCATCTTTATGCCGATTACTGTTCATGTTCTCCTGCCTTTTTCAATGGACACCTCTTAAATGGAGTGGAAGCACTGCTATTTCATCCAATGATATTGCTGGGCTTTAATCCAATGCGATGAAATTACAGGTGGTTTCAAATTAAAACAGTGCAATTCCTACTCATGAAAATGCAAAAGCGATTTCAGTTAATGTCACCACTTGTTGCTGTGTCAGAGAGTAAACCTTGGCTTCATTGGGAACGCCGGGTAGTTGTTAGTGCTCCCAGTGCCCTCCCCACTGGCCACGTTACTATAAACCATCTCTCTGCTGGTACAGTGCTATCCTAGACCTTTATAGGCCACTTGGTGGATAAAGGTTGGGTAGACCTTAAAGACCAGCAACAATTGAGGATGGATGGATATGTAACACTATTTTTCATGCCAATGACTCCCAATAACATGACATCACAGTGGCCATTATTTTACAAAATTCCAGGGACACTTGGAAGATAGGTTTAAGCCCATCCAGGTGGCACTGGTTCTGTCTGCCTCCATGCATTGCAATCCTCATAATAGCATGTTTACTGAACATGGGTATAATCTATTATTTTTGCATTTATATACTTGTCTTGTATAATGATTAACTTATACAGAGAATAGAAGTAGACTGTACGTGCAAAATAAGAGGGATTGCACAGAGCAGTTATTGTCAGTATCAGACTGAAGAATAGGGACATTTCTACGGATAGACCTTTACATTCCAGGGGCAGCGGGATTTAGGGACAGTTGGCGACAATGATGACATAAGCTACAGAGCAATTCTGTATTTATATAGTAAATGATTGAACAGGCTATTTAGAATTAGCTATATGCATGTAAACACAGAACATTGGATATATGTATGTAAACCTTCAGCACTAAACCTCCTTGTGACTATAGAAATCCTCATATTCCTATTTCCTTACAGACACTTTGTATGAATTATTCATACTAACCCAGCACTGAGCAGCTTCTCTGAGACATCTATCATTCATGTTCCAGTAATCTTGAATGGGCACTGTGTGTATGTGACATTAATCAGTTCTCCCTTGGGGAGCACATCCCCCTCTATGAGTGTCACCTCTTCCCCCTTTGGGGGTATCGGCTAATTATCTGCAAATTTGGCAGCTGGGTCCATCTATGTCAGCTGTAGTGTGGGAGGTGACCTGCGTGCTATTTGCTTATCATTACTTTATACTTTGAAAACAGTGGATCGGATTTGTCAGTATTTATTTATTACATTGTTGGACCTACAATCTCGTATTTACCAATTCAAATGCAACTGATATCATCACACAGTGGAGGTAGTCATTTTGTGGGCTAAACAAATATTCATTAGGATGGAGCCTATCAGTTGAATACAATAGAATTACAGTCCTTTTATCTCAATACTTTAAATACAGAGGATGTAATTTACGTAGCCCACATCTTGATGTTGTACAGCTGGATGTTCCACTCAGCGCACGTCAAGGTGAAAAACTTTAGCAAGCTAGAAGTGTGTTTTGGGTGCTGTCAGCCATGAAAGTCTCCAGAGACGCACTGTGTAAAAATGTAAATATTCACATATCACATTAGAGCCTGCTACAACTTTAGAACCACACATTTCAATAAAATAAAGTTTTCCATCTTTCTCCAAAACATACTGTTCAGTCCAGCCTCTTTTAGGGCTTAACTGAGTGAGGGGATATTGGGGGATATATTTACTAAACTAGGGGTTTGAAAAAGTGGAGATGCTGCCTATAGCAGCAATCAGATTCTAGCTGTCATTTTGTAGAATGTACTAATTAAATGATAACTAGAATCTGATTGGTTGCTATAGGCAACATCTTCACTTTTTCAAACCCGCAGTTTAGTAAATATGCCCATGGGACTGTTTTTATTACATGTGGCACTTTGGTGTGTATGAGTTTAATTATATTGCTCAGTGTGTCTACAAATGCACTCCTCTGTCAACATAGAGGCACAAAACGGGTTCCATTAAAGATTTGTAGGTTTAATTCCTTTTACAGAGTTGAAATGGCGGTGTGCGCCCCCCCGCACAGCAAAGAATACCCCGAAAAATGTACCCTTTCCACACCATCTTATTTCAATAATAGTAAATCTGGTCCCTGCACTGCTCCGCAAAAGTAGGCGCATTTCATTCACTCCACCCAACTCCTCCCCTTTGCATGTACAAACTTCTGCTGCTCTGCACCCTGCCAACTTGCTCCTTAAGCCCATGTCCTTCAGTGGTAATCTAGGCCAGTTCAGAGTTGGTTTTGCACTGCTCAGCAGACGCTTTGTGCTTCATAAATTGCCTCCGGGGTATTCAGAGTACATCAGGTAAATAATGAGATGTCTGTTTGTTCCTCCAAGGCAGCTGGATGAATATTAACGAGAGATCATTGTAGTGGGAGCATTGGAAACTTGTCCTAACTGCAAAGTATTGACTTGCAGTATCCTCCGTAGGCCCATCTTCTGTGGGATCCAAACTATGGGCCTGATTCATTAAGGAACTTAACTTAAGAAACTTCTTATTTCAGTCTCCTGGACAAAACCATGTTACAATGCAAGGGGTGCAAATTAGTATTCTGTTTTGCACATAAGTTTAATACTGGCTGTTTTTTCATGTAGCTACACAAATACTTGATAGCTTATTTGTACACTGAAATTTAAAGTTGATATTTGTGTGATACATGAAAAAACAGTCAGTATTTAACTTATGTGCAAAACAGAATACTAATTTGCACCCCTTGCATTGTAACATGGTTTTGTCCAGGAGACTGAAATAAGAAGTTTCTTAAGTTAAGATCCTTAATGAATCAGGCCCTATGTTCTCCATGTGATATAATAAAGCTCAGTTACTTTCTTATATCTTGTACTGCTATATATTGTATTGTATATACTTGTGGACATTATAGATTAATAGCTATAGAAGAAGAGCATTTTAAATAAAAAATGTCTTTAGAAGATCCTCCTCATCAGAAATGAATTGACCATACGCTGCCCTATTATATTCTGTTCAATCATTCAATGCTTTTTGTAAATGTTAGAGGGTGCAAAGTGTGTATAACCCAGATATTTCATACTTGAATACCACAAATACGTACTCTGCATTTCCATATAATATATACACCTTTGCCACTGAGCTTGTACAGTCTGATACACACAATTCAGCATTGATGTGAGATAATAAATCCGAATTGTGCCGTCTGCATGCCCAGCGCCCCTCCCCTAGACAAGTGCGCTAAATAGTCTATTTGGTAAATCCAGCCCTGGTAATATATAATTTCAGCTCCGATGTCAGCTGTTTGTGTCAGCGATTTATTGATCTGTATACTGATTGGTCTGGTCTATATAATAGTGTTCCTAACTAGCATTGTGTGCCTAGGTTGTACTAATGCAGTGCAGTTGTGTTGTGCACAGCTGTGCTTTGTTATATGTAATCACAGTCTGTCTGCCTGTTTAGAAAACACCATAAAATAATACTAAACATATGATATCCACCAGTTTTCTGTTTATATCACCACTTATACTTAATGAGCTGCCTGGATTATTCTTTGTAGCCACTGAAAATAATGATGCTCCACTATAAACCAGGGAGCACTAGTCCCCAAAACACACTCATCCCTCCAACATGCCAGGACTAAACAGCTTGAAAAAATTGGCCATGTCCAGATTTCACCCAAGCTGCACCCAAATCAGCCAAAACCCATGCCCATACACCAGTGCCAGGCCCCCAGCTGCTAAGTGCCACCACATGTAGACCTTGAACTTGGGGCAGTTCAGGGGGGTATGCACAGTAGAGGTAGCCATTTTGTTAGCTGGACCAATATTTAGAAGAATCATCACCATTTATTTATATAGCGCCACTGATTCGCAGCGCTGTACAGAGAACTCACTCACATCAGTCCCTGCCCCATTGGAGTCTAAATTCCCTAACACACACACACACACACACACACACACACAGACTAGGGTCAATTTTGTTAGCAGCCAATTACTCTACCTGTATGTTTTTGGAGTGTGGGAGGAAACCGGAGCATCCGGAGGAAACCCACGCAAACATGGGGAGAGCATACAAACTCCACACAGATAAGGCCATGGTTGGGAATTGAACTCATGACCCCGGCGCTATGAGGCAGAAGCGCTAACCACTGAGCCACTGTGCTGCCCATAGTGAATGTAGTTCACTAGGACATATCGCCCAACAGCTCTGAGTTTCACAATTGAGACAATTTTGGTCATGTTCCCTTTCGACATTACCATCATTGGTCCTGACCCCAAATTGACAGGCCATATCAGAAATGCTGGGAGCTGTGCATTAGGAGAGAGTTACATCACCTAGTCATGTGATACAAAATGGCTGTCTTGACCACATTCCTAATGAATTGATAGGATGATTATTGGTTTCGCCCACACAATGGCTGCCTCCACAGTATGTAAGTGACACGTCCATCAGATAAGACTTATATTTAGGAATGTGTCCCATTTCACCCAATGAAATGCCTCTGATGATATCATTTTACTGAGCTAACAGAGTGACCTCTGAATGATTCAATGGTAACTCTCAGACTCTGTTCCCCGGTGGAGATTTGACTTCTTCCAGGAACCTCATGCTAATTAGTGAATAATAACCCTATTAGTTGGTTTAGTGGCCCCATGAGGCATATCTGCCATCCTGAAGACACGCCATGTACACCCCTCCCATTTCCTGCTGCTTCCTCCACACAGATGTGGCTATCAGCCAGTTCCAGCTCTCCGCTTTAACCCTTTCCCCACCAACCCATGTTTCTTCTGTGTTGCAGGAGATGGACATACCTGATGAGGTGAACATTGATGACCTCCTGGAAATGGAAACCGATGAGCAGAGAAGAAGCAGCCTACAGGTGAGGAGTGTTGGATATTATGTTATCCAGTTGGCTGCTCCATATTTTGGCAGAACTGTGTCACACCTTTGCTCCAGCAGCTCTGATTTGGGCACAAGGAGAAGGGGAGAGAGTGATGCAACACGTCACATGGTAATAATCTCGGGCCTGATTCATTAAGGATCTTAACTTGAGAAACTTCTTATTTCAGTCTCCTGGACAAAACCATGTTACAATGCAAGGGGTGCAAATTAGTATTCTGTTTTGCACATAAGTTAAATACTGCCTGTTTTTTCATGTAGCACACAAATATCAACTTTAAATTTCAGTGTACAAATAAGCTATCAAGTATTTGTGTGCTACATGAAAAAACAGTCAGTATTTAACTTATGTGCAAAACAGAATACTAATTTGCACCCCTTGCATTGTAACATGGTTTTGTCCAGGAGACTGAAATAAGAAGTTTCTTAAGTTAAGTTAAGATCCTTAATGAATCAGGCCCATCATTACTATATGTGCATGACCTGGATCCCCACCCATTCCTTCTCCGGGCATGGATGGCTACGCAAACCACCCCAGAGGAGGCAAATATGGAGGAGAGAGCAGACAGGCACTGTTTCAGTCCAGTATGTTCTGGTTACTACCAAAAATAAATCCTATATATGTAGAAATTTCGTCTGTCCAGATTTTGCCTTTATTGTCCTATAATTCAGACTCTTGATGAATCCAAATTAACAAAACAAGTGAAAATAGGCTCCTATAACTGTTTTACCTTATTTGAGACCTAAACAACACAGGGTTGGTTTTATTTCCTGCAAAAATTTCAGGCCACATGAGTGCCCTGCACAAGTCTCCTGATTCAAAAGCAGAACATGCACTGTCTGTAACGCCAAAAAGGATCTCAGTTAGTGGAAGACAGGAATCTGCCATTCTTAGTTTAGACTTAACAGGTTGTTCTTAAATAACTAAGCCAGTAAATATCCCACCTGTCCTATTTCAGGGGCACACTGGGGAACATTTATGAACATTGCTGCAGGGATAAGAAGAAAATGCCATAACCCATAGCAACCCACTAGACGTTCGCTTCCTCCTTCTAAACTGTTGTAAAAAAATATCCCAGAGAATCTGATTGGTTGCTATGGCATACAGCACCTTTTTCAGAAATATTTACAGGTTTTTATCTTCAAATGCAAAGATGCATTTCTACCCCCACCTAGTCATTGTTTATAAGTTGACGTACATGACGAAGCTGCATTTAGGGCAGCATGCCAGTTTTACAGGTGGGCGCAGGGCAGATTTTTCCACTACTCAGGGATGGTGTAAATCCACCCTACTCCTCTACTGTTACTGGGTCACCTTCATCGCTTTGTAAGGCAACTCTTGTTCCTGATTAGTGGCCCTTTAAGATGTTTTGACAAAAGTCTGTGATGTTGGGCTGTCTGGCTTTATTTGCAGATTACACTGGAAAGAGATGAACCACATCAGACATCTGCCCAGTGATGAATAACATTCCGCTGATAGCTGTAATCTTTGCTCTTTCTGTGAATTTCATTGAAATTGTCCCAGCTTTGATGTGGTCAAGAACTAATGCCTTTCCCACACATGCAGAGCAGATAAACGCTGGCAGTGAGTGAGGGGGCGAGGGTCTCACATCTATTCTCAGCCCTCCCCCCCAATCTCCCTTCCCCCTGAATACATTTCATTATGTAATTGAGTGGCTTCCACTGAGCCTATGACATCCGGGACCCTGACAGTCTGTTGATTCTCTCCTCTCCTTTACATCCACAATCAATAAAAGATAAGAGTCTGTGGGTCTCATTGGGCGTTGCGATGGCGTTCCTTACTGAGTGCAAAAAAACAAGATTTCATTTTGCGGATTGAGACTCCTGAAATGGGATAAGGGAGTGGGTCCATATTTAGGGACATTTCCTGTACATGAGGGAAGCAGGACCATTTCCACCCCACAAAAGGATAGCTTGGTGCATCAGATCCAGGGGCAGGCTGGAATGGGGGGCAGGGGACAGTCCCATAGTGGGCTACCTTGGGCTGGGTCACCGGGCCACCTTCATTTTTTTCCTTTAAAATAGGCTGCTGAGTCGAGTCTTGCCAGCCCTCCTCTGATCAGATCTGAGCAGGTTTTGTATGTACTTTTAATGGCTCTTTCTAGTTACGCTTCAGCATCTTTAGTACAATCTAAAATAAATATTTAAACACACAAGTGCCACATGTAATAGAGACAGTCCCCTCCCTCTCCTGATTAGCCAATAATAAGGCTGAACTGAGCTGTATATTAGCATAAAAACGTTTAACTTAATGAAAGGAGTGGTCCTACAGAGGAATACATAGGACTATTGCACAATGGCTCCTCTTCAGATGTTTCTGCCTCTCCACAAACCGAGGCATATCCTGGTTACAGAGGAGTCTCCCGTTAGCAGAGAGTAGGTGTGCACCTTCATATGTGCAGGGCAAATCATCTAGGTGTACAGTGCAATATGAAACCCCCCATCAATCAATGTTGTCCTGTGTTGTTATTTTTTTTTTTCACTTTATCTTCATTTATCAATTTCCCTCGGCCACGTTGTGAATCCACCTGTGGCTCCAAGGGTTAGTCTATCTATATGAATGTTTACTATTGACCCTTAGGGTAAGGAAAGACTCTGCCCACTAGGCATGATACTTAGGGGGGAATTCAATTGCCGGTGACGTGGCGAGTGGACATCACGCCGCGCACATTGCTGGTAAATGCGGTAGAAATCTCCACTCATGAACGGAGATTTTTTTCAAATCTCCACCGTAAAGTGTCTCACGAACGTTCATGACACAGTTTGCGGTTAATTGGACTCCCCCTTAGGGGTAGATTTACCAAACCTTCTAAAAGGAAAAGTGGAGGCGTTGCCCATAGCAACCAATCTAGCACGTACTAGATAAATGATAGCTAGAATCTGTTTGGTTGCTATGGGCAACATCTGCACCTTTCCTGTTTAGAAAGTTTGATGAATCTACCCCTTAGACTGCAGCACAGCAAGAAGGATCTCACTTCATAAGGAGCTGCATTTATTTCTATATAGGGAGAGAAATGATGTCATCAGATTAATGTAAATATAACTAGTGCTCCCAGTGGATTGTGTACACAACCTCTGATCATTGAATCTCTATTTTCTCCCTCCCAGGTCACCCTCCGGTCTTGTACTAACAGCACAGAGGTATTTATTGCATCATACTATATTGGACTGTTATTCTGTGCTTTACTGCATTCCATTATATTATATTGCATTGTTTGAATTGGATTATATGGTTCCCTATATGATCTTGTTTAGTATTATATTATATTATATTGCAGTTATAGTAGTTACCGTAGGTGCACCACATGTCCATAACCTCTATCAAACCCCCCTCAGTGTTCTGAATGTGAAAAGTAAGTACTTGGTAAAGTCTATGTAATAAAAAAAACCTAGAATGAACATAACATTCTTTATATGTCGCCCAAATGAGCCATGTTGTCCTCAAGGGCAGACTTAGACTTTTTTTTTGGCTGTGGGAAGGTGATTTAGCATAGCCCCACCCCTCATTCACTCTGATTGGTGAGTCTCACCCCCGTCTTCACTTTGATTGGACCTAGCGGCTGAGAAACAGTCAGAGGGCGCTACCAGGCCACTCTGGTTGTGTTTAAAACATAATGGAAGCAGCTGGGCAGGATCCTCTGCCTGCCTCTCATCCGCCAGGCAGACATATGTAGTGTGCAGCTAGGGACACACAGCCCCTATGATATTGTATTTTGTTGCATTATACTGTATTTTTATATTTTATCATGTACTGTATTACACTATATTGTGTTTTTATGTGCAAAGACAGATTATTCACCTCTATTCCCAGCAATGAAATAATCTATACAGAGTTCAGACAGGTACCTGTCAAGCACAGTATACAACACTGCCGGTGGAGTGCAACAATTGGACCTCATGGAGTATTTCTGTTGTGGCACACATTTAGTCTCTATGCTGGAAGCCTCAAAATAATTTATTACACACCATATCACATATTGTACTCCCCCAGACCACTGTGATATTACAGACCATTCCACATATTATACTCCCCCAGACCACTGTGAGTTTTATTACACACCATTCCACATATTGTACTCCCCAGACCACTGTGAGTTTTATTACAGACCATTCCACATATTGTACTCCCCCAGACCACTGTGAGTTTTATTACAGACCATTCCACATATTGTACTCCCCCAGACCACTGTGAGTTTTATTACACACCATATCACATATTATACTCCCCCAGACCACTGTGATATTACAGACCATTCCACATATTGTACTCCCCCAGACCACTGTGAGTTTTATTACAGACCATTCCACATATTGTACTCCCCCAGACCACTGTGAGTTTTATTACACACCATATCACATATTATACTCCCCCAGACCACTGTGATATTACAGACCATTCCACATATTATACTCCCCCAGACCACTGTGAGTTTTATTACACACCATTCCACATATTGTACTCCCCCAGACCACTGTGATATTACACACCATTCCACATATTATACTCCCCCAGACCACTGTGATATTACACACCATTCCACATATTATACTCTCCCAGACCACTGTGAGTTTTATTACACACCATTCCACATATTGTACTCCCCCAGACCACTGTGAGTTTTATTACAGACCATTCCACATATTGTACTCCCCCAGACCACTGTGAGTTTTATTACACACCATATCACATATTATACTCCCCCAGACCACTGTGATATTACAGACCATTCCACATATTATACTCCCCCAGACCACTGTGAGTTTTATTACACACCATTCCACATATTGTACTCCCCCAGACCACTGTGATATTACACACCATTCCACATATTATACTCCCCCAGACCACTGTGATATTACACACCATTCCACATATTATACTCTCCCAGACCACTGTGAGTTTTATTACACACCATTCCACATATTGTACTCCCCCAGACCACTGTGATATTACACACCATTCCACATATTATACTCCCCCAGACCACTGTGATATTACACACCATTCCACATATTATACTCCCCCAGACCACTGTGATATTACACACCATTCCACATATTGTACTCCCCCAGACCACTGTGATATTACACACCATTCCACATATTGTACTCCCCCAGACCACTGTGAGTTTTATTACACACCATTCCACATATTGTACTCACCAGACCACTGTGAGTTTTATTACAGACCATTCCACATATTGTACTCCCCCAGACCACTGTGAGTTTTATTATTATTATTATTATTATTATTATTATTAATAATATTTATTTATAAGGCGCCACAAGGCATCCGCAGCGCCGTACAGAGACAAACAAAATCACAATACAATGGGAGACAGCACAGTACAGTAAACACAGCAACTCAGTACGCTCAATGCACAGCTAGAGAGGGCAGGGAAGGGGGAGGGAGGATCCGCAAAGGACGGGGCCCAAGAAGGAGGGCGCGGAAGACAGGGAGACCCCCATATTACACACCATATCACATATTATACTCCCCCAGACCACTGTGATATTACAGACCATATCACATATTATACTCCCCAGACCACTGTGAGTTTTATTACACACCATTCCACATATTGTACTCCCCAGACCACTGTGAGTTTTATTACACACCATTCCACATATTATACTCCCCAGACCACTGTGAGTTTTATTATACACCATTCCACATATTGTACTGCCCCAGAGTCTTTCAATAACAGTAAACTGGGTGCTAAAGGAGACGGAGAGAGGAAAAGGGAAAGATCCAGATGGGGTAGTGGAGAATAGAGGACGGATGTTGAATTGCGATGTCCAGGGTTCCCAGGTTTTGGTAAAAGATTTTGATGAGTTATAGAGGACACTGGTCATGAACTCCATGTAGTAGGTGCCAGTTGGAGCGAGGGAGCTGTAGTCTATTTCCAGTCCGCTGCTAGCTGGCAGGTGGCAGCAAATACTATATGTCGTATTAGCTTATTCTGATGGCGCGTGGCGGAGTGGATTCACAATGATAGAAGAAAGAACCTGGGAGAAAGAGACATTGGTCTGCAAAATCGATTTGATCAAGTTCTTAACCAGACCACTGTGAGTTTTATTACAGACCATTCCACATATTGTACTCCCCCAGACCACTGTGAGTTTTATTACACACCATATCACATATTATACTCCCCCAGACCACTGTGATATTACAGACCATTCCACATATTGTACTCCCCCAGACCACTGTGAGTTTTATTACAGACCATTCCACATATTGTACTCCCCCAGACCACTGTGAGTTTTATTACACACCATATCACATATTATACTCCCCCAGACCACTGTGATATTACAGACCATTCCACATATTATACTCCCCCAGACCACTGTGAGTTTTATTACACACCATTCCACATATTGTACTCCCCCAGACCACTGTGATATTACACACCATTCCACATATTATACTCCCCCAGACCACTGTGATATTACACACCATTCCACATATTATACTCTCCCAGACCACTGTGAGTTTTATTACACACCATTCCACATATTGTACTCCCCCAGACCACTGTGAGTTTTATTACAGACCATTCCACATATTGTACTCCCCCAGACCACTGTGAGTTTTATTACACACCATATCACATATTATACTCCCCCAGACCACTGTGATATTACAGACCATTCCACATATTATACTCCCCCAGACCACTGTGAGTTTTATTACACACCATTCCACATATTGTACTCCCCCAGACCACTGTGATATTACACACCATTCCACATATTATACTCCCCCAGACCACTGTGATATTACACACCATTCCACATATTATACTCTCCCAGACCACTGTGAGTTTTATTACACACCATTCCACATATTGTACTCCCCCAGACCACTGTGATATTACACACCATTCCACATATTATACTCCCCCAGACCACTGTGATATTACACACCATTCCACATATTATACTCCCCCAGACCACTGTGATATTACACACCATTCCACATATTGTACTCCCCCAGACCACTGTGATATTACACACCATTCCACATATTGTACTCCCCCAGACCACTGTGAGTTTTATTACACACCATTCCACATATTGTACTCACCAGACCACTGTGAGTTTTATTACAGACCATTCCACATATTGTACTCCCCCAGACCACTGTGAGTTTTATTATTATTATTATTATTATTATTATTATTATTAATAATATTTATTTATAAGGCGCCACAAGGCATCCGCAGCGCCGTACAGAGACAAACAAAATCACAATACAATGGGAGACAGCACAGTACAGTAAACACAGCAACTCAGTACGCTCAATGCACAGCTAGAGAGGGCAGGGAAGGGGGAGGGAGGATCCGCAAACGACGGGGCCCAAGAAGGAGGGCGCGGAAGACAGGGAGACCCCCATATTACACACCATATCACATATTATACTCCCCCAGACCACTGTGATATTACAGACCATATCACATATTATACTCCCCAGACCACTGTGAGTTTTATTACACACCATTCCACATATTGTACTCCCCAGACCACTGTGAGTTTTATTACACACCATTCCACATATTATACTCCCCAGTAAACACAGCAACTCAGTACGCTCAATGCACAGCTAGAGAGGGCAGGGAAGGGGGAGGGAGGATCCGCAAACGACGGGGCCCAAGAAGGAGGGCGCGGAAGACAGGGAGACCCCCATATTACACACCATATCACATATTATACTCCCCCAGACCACTGTGATATTACAGACCATATCACATATTATACTCCCCAGACCACTGTGAGTTTTATTACACACCATTCCACATATTGTACTCCCCAGACCACTGTGAGTTTTATTACACACCATTCCACATATTATACTCCCCAGACCACTGTGAGTTTTATTATACACCATTCCACATATTGTACTGCCCCAGAGTCTTTCAATAACAGTAAACTGGGTGCTAAAGGAGACGGAGAGAGGAAAAGGGAAAGATCCAGATGGGGTAGTGGAGAATAGAGGACGGATGTTGAATTGCGATGTCCAGGGTTCCCAGGTTTTGGTAAAAGATTTTGATGAGTTATAGAGGACACTGGTCATGAACTCCATGTAGTAGGTGCCAGTTGGAGCGAGGGAGCTGTAGTCTATTTCCAGTCCGCTGCTAGCTGGCAGGTGGCAGCAAATACTATATGTCGTATTAGCTTATTCTGATGGCGCGTGGCGGAGTGGATTCACAATGATAGAAGAAAGAACCTGGGAGAAAGAGACATTGGTCTGCAAAATCGATTTGATCAAGTTCTTAACCAGGAATCTAGGGCAGGACCACCAGATGTCAGCCTTCTGTGGACTGTGCAGACTATCCCAAGGACTGTACACCCCCAGACTACTGCTGAGTTTTATTACAGACTTTTACAAAGATATTTTCCCTCCCCAGACCACCATGAGTTTTATTGCAGACTATCCCAATGACTGTACTCTCTCACTCAGATAACTGACTGAATATAATCCAATGCGTAGTGTTTGTGGTGCTTGCTGAATCCTGCCTTCCAGCATCTCCAGATCTGTATTCTTGACACAACTAACTGACACATGAAAACAGTAAAAGATAAAATCGATCCGCTGTCCTCTAATCTAGGGGGCTATAAGCAGGACCAGTATACAAACAGTGCAGCTTTAAGAGTGTTTCCTTCTTGGAATGCAGCCATACTAATTTAATTACTTTACAGAATTAATTTCTTGGACGGTATTCTATTTATTCTATTTGGGGTTTGTGGGAAATGCTATTCTGCAAATGTAATTTCATTTCTACTTAGTTACTGAGAACACAGTGGATGGTTCCTAGCGTTGCTCCACTTAATAAACATCACGGGCTTGATTCATTAAGGAACTTAAATTAAGAAGTTTCTTATTTAAGTCTCCTGGACAAATCCATGTCACAATGCAAGGGGTGAAAATTAGTTTTCTGTTTTGCACATAAGTTAAATACTGACTGTTTTTTCATGTAGCACACAAATACTTGATAGCTTATTTGTACACTGAAATTTAAAGTTGATATTAGTGTACTACATGAAAAAACAGTCAGTATTTAACTTATGTGCAAAACAGAAAACTAATTTTCACCCCTTGCATTGTAACATGGTTTTGTCCAGGAGACTTAAATAAGAAACTTCTTATTTTAAATTCCTTAATGAATCAGGCCCCACGTGTCTTGTATTTGGTGGGAATAAAGATCCAGGTGACGTAATTTTAGTGAATTCTTCTTGAAGATATTTATATACAGTGTTCTGTATAGTATTGCAGTAATGTGTTCTAGTGATTAATTTGCACCTGTGACCTAGTGCACTGAATGGCCACGTTCTCATATCAACAGCCGACAAAATGGCTGCTGGAGAGACTCAGCTCTTGGTGCTTGTTAGTGAAGATGGAGGCTCAGGTTTTGAGAAGAGAAGTGTGAGAGGATGGGTGTGGGCAATGTACAGTGGGTGCAGTGTCCACAGAACTTGTGTGTGTCAGATTCCTTAGTGAGGATTTCATTTTTGGCTGTAAAATGTGTCTGTTATGCTCTATGTCCTGGTCATTTCCTCCACCTGGCACTAATAAATGAGCTATTTGGGGTCAATAAACCCCTCCTTGCAGCCGAGGTCTAAACGTTTTCCTGTTAAGGGCGTGCTTGTGTGAGCACAAAATCTTACGGAGTCAGCAGTATTCAGGTCCACCTAAGGAAACCATGGTAATGGCCCAGAGAGCAGGACATTGAAAAGAAAAATCTTCCCTTTTCATTTGGTGCATTCAGACCCTTAAGAAGACAGAAAGGGCCTGAGTCATTAAGGAGGGCAAAGTATAAAATAGGAGTAAATTTGCGCCTTGGTAAAACCATGTTGCATTTGAGGGGGAGATACATTTTTTTATAGGCAATAAGCACACGAATGCTAACAATAACCAGCCAGTATGTTTTTCTGCAAAACCTGCCAGAGGATCCATTGGCCTCTAATTACTATTTATGTCCTTCTGTTTATTAATCATGTGTTTGGATGTAGTGATAGAAGGGCAGTGTGTGTTTACAGTTAGTCTTGAGTCACACACTTGGCGAATGCACACCTAATTCCTGCACAAATCACTCACTTAGATCTCCTTTGTACTGACAAACACCTACAGTTATTTAAAAAAATATTGGCACCCTTGCAGTTTTTTCTAATAATGAACCATGTCTTCCAGAAAATTGTTAAAAATGATGTTGGAATCCACATATGTATTTCTTTGGTTTACAGTGGAATAAAACATAGAAAGTACTAAATCGTAGCGTATTCCACACAGAAACCCTTAATGGACCGGACAAAGTTTTTGGCACCTTTTAGAAGTATAAATAATTAGATGTCAAGCTGGTGATCCTCCTTCACTTTGGACTGAAGTCACCTGTGGTCAGTAGCAGGTACCTGCAATATAAAAATCACTCATTACACGGAGAAAAGAAAGAAAGACAGACAATAGTCTGGAGGCCAGACAGAAGATTGTAGCCAAGCATGGACAATCTCAAGGCTATAAATCAATCTCCGGAGACCTTGATGGACCGCCAAACAGATTCAAGTTGACCTTCAGACCAGAGGCGGAACTAGTGAGCTGTGGGCCCCAGTGCAGGGAGGTGGAGAGGTGGGAACCGGGGCCCCTGACACTCTGCATCTCCCATGCAGCAGGCCCCATTATCTCCATGGGCCCCGGTTCATGGCACCTGTTGCACCAATGATAGTTCCGCCAAGAAAGCCTACAGGAGTTTGCCAGAACACACATGAACAAGCCAAATTCCTTCTGGGAGACTTTCCTGTGGACAGATGAGACCACAATAGCTTTTTGGCTCATCATCCCTATGTTTACAGAAATCAAACTGAAGCTTTGAAAGTAAAGACCACCTTCCCCATAGTCAAGCATAGAGGAGGTTCAGTGATGTTTTGGGGTTGCTGTGCTGCATCTAGCTCTGGGTGTCTCGAACATGTGTATGTCATCATGAATTATGGAGATTACCTGGCCATTTTGGAGTGCAATATTGAACCCAGTATCAGAAAGCTGGGTCTTGAAGCTCATGGATCTTCCAGCAGGACAATGATCACAAACATACTTCAAAAAGCACCAAGGAATGGTTCAAGACAAGGCTCTGAAGTGGCCAACAATAAGTCCAGATCTTAATCCCATATAACACATGTGGAGAGGTCTGATATCATCATTTGGGAGAAGGCAAGAAGAGTGGACCAGACTGCAAGTAGGCAGGTGCAGGAAGCTCATCCATGGCTGTGGGAAGCAGGTGATTGCAGTTATTTTGATCAAGGGCTAAATGAAGTCTAGGACGTCATTCGTTTTTCAATGCCATTTCTTTTCATTTTCTGATTTAAAATGATGTACAGTTTTTAAACTCAGAATCAAAAACAAAGGTTCATGAACAGAGAAAGAATTCTGGAGACCTGTTGTACATATCAATTTATGTTTAGAGGAAATTGTGAGTTATTTGAAAAAAGTGCAAGGGTGATAGTATTTTTGTCCAGCACTGTCCATCATTGCACTGAAGTGTCACATGAGCATATATGTATACGTTGTTCAGCCCTCGCACTACCTACACATGAGTATGTAATATTTCAGTCTATTCTCTCTTCCTCTGACGCAACCGAGATAGTTGGAAAATCACACAAAAGGGCAGTTTGACCACATTTTTTGAATAATTGACATGATTCAATTTTTCACATTGAGGAAGTTGGTTAATAGTGTTGCGTTTGTTGCAGAGGTGACCCTCTTTAGAACTATGATGTTGGGGTGACTAAAAGCTATAAATAGCTATAACTTTGTACAATCCACATTCCATGATCTGTAAATTCTATGTATTTTTGTTACACTTCTGGCAGTAGTAAAGCAGTATTGCTCAGGTTATATGTACAGTAATAATGATTAAGCTCTATCACTGTTACGTCTAGTAAAGTATCCAATTTTACCAATAGTACGGATCATGCTTACTCCTAATATTTCTTGTTAGGTTTACCTAAGGGTAACACAGGATATAATTATTTGAAATCTCTAATAAGTGATTCTTGTTATTTAAAGATCTATATTTATGTTGTCAAGTACTTTACTATGCTGACATTAAAACAAAGTAAAAAGGCAATAAGTTGTTTGCGTGTGTGTATATTTACACACACACACACACACACACACACACACACACACACACACACACACACACACACACACACACACACACACACACAGTGGTCAAAGTGGAGATTTAGAAGTATACCAGTATACCATGAAACAATGTTAATCATTAAGTTTTAAATTATCAATGTTATTAAATGTTTACCCTTTTCTGTAATCTCTGATTAGTAAATATGTGAAAAATGACCATCTGTTTCAGTATTTCCAAGTACCCCCTTCATTTCCATACTGTTGTATTCTTTCAAACATTTTCTATTTAAAAACTGTATAAAAACAAAATATTTGTGTAACACATAACTGATCTATGTTCAGTGAATCACGGCACAACAGTATTCATTTAAGAAAATAGTTAATCCCGTTCCTTGTTTTGCAGGTGTTTATACGGGATCTTCTGTTCAAGCTAAAGGGACTTCAGAAACAGACTCTGCTGAGGAAGAATGGACTGGAGGTCAACAATGAAGAGCCTATTCAGGAACATCTGTGACCCCACAAAAATAAAAACATATAATGAGGGGCACAGGTCAGCGAGTATAGTACACGGAGCATACCGTCAAGGTCAAGCTGGAGCATAGAATAGACTACAATGGCCTGTGTGACCCTCAGGACTTTATGAAAGGACCATGCACCTGTGTGAAACATAATAATTCCCCCCACTCCAGATGTCTCCTGAAAACCCTGCTGTTTTCATATTACAGGCCTGAAGCCTGAGCTACAGTTGACTCCATAACGCGTCCTCTCACGTTCTTCACTAAATGGCGCAGAGTTTATGTATTATACAGTGACATAGCATTGATATCCTTAAAAAAATACATACTGTACGGGAAGAAAATAAGTTCAGATCCTATATAGAAGTAGTTTGTTCCCAATAAGGAGATCCCAGATTTAACGTATACTTGTCGTCTACACACAACGGGAAGCCATTCTATTCAACGGGAACTATTGACATCATTGTGACATAAGGCACAAAGTTACTTCTTAGTGATTTGATAAGCTGCATGAATATTAGCCCAAAATGGCTGCCTCCTTTGTGTGTAGCTGATGGGTCCACTTAACATTTCAATTTTACCAGTAACTCCCTACATACAGCAGAGAACAAAAAGTGTACAGTTAATCTATGCCTAGGACTGGCCCATAGCTCTCAAAATTCAGAATCCCTAAAGTGGGACAAAATAAGCATGTCACACCCAAACTCCACCCAGTTATGGCCAAACTCTGCCCACAAATGGCCATATTTGGTCAAAACACACCCACTTTCCCATTAAACCCTGTCCCATTTGTGGGCCGCGAATAGGAATCGTCCTGCCAAAATAGGAACAGTTGGGTGGTAGTCTGGCTATCTATGGTTTTATTTATTTTCAGAGATTTCAGACATTAGACATGAGTGAATGAAGCATCTCAAAAAAATTGAGGATTCTTGCAAAAAGTGCTCATGTACAGAGTGATTGCAATAGTGAATTTGACTATTCTAGAACAAATTGGGTGCAAGTCACTGCCGAAAACAACTGCCAATCCCGTTGACCGTAATATGACAGTGTGCGACCATCATCTTATCTTACTAATTGGGCACCATCAAACCCATGTTTTTTTATTGAAAAAGTAGCTTTATTTGTATAAAGGTACAAAAAACACACAATACATTACATTCAAGTGTACACAGTACACCGTGAAACATAATCATTCATATATTTTAGTACAATACAAGGCATAAAGTACAAGATATGACATCCTACACTATACATTGAGTATTGCACTAACCATACAAACTTAAACAATATAACATTTAAAAAAAGCAATGGATGTGAGGGGACGGTGGGTGAGAGGGGTAGGTGGGGAGATCACAGGCCCGAAGCTTTATTGAGCACAGACACAAATATGGGAAGGGTGCATAAATAAGGCATGACATTCAATAACACTTCAAACAGTGATGGGGGAATGGGTTGGAGGGGGTAAGGGAGGGGAACTCAAGCCCAAGGCTTTAATGAAAAAAAACATATGGGGGCAGAAGAGGGAGACAACAATCATCTTCCTCAGGACTGCCAATGTTGTTATAGTCTCTTAGCAGGCTGTGGATCAGCCTGCAACAGTCCTGGGTGGTAACCTCCAGCTTCAAAATGAGGCGATTCCTGACAAGCCAAATAGCGTCCTTAAAACAGTTCATAAGGCGCCAGGCCTCCTGGATTGCCTCAATAGTGTGGGTCCCAAAATATAATCCATGAAATACTGAATGGTATGAAAGGCAAGTCCTGAGCACACTGTCCTTAAGTTCATGTTCCAAGGCAACCAGCAGTGCCTGTGCAGTGGGGCAGTCCCAAAAAATATCCTGTGCTGTTTCCCTTCTGGTGATACAGAAGGAGCAGTGAATATATCTGCACAGATTCCGGGAGTGCATGAATGTCCTGAGAGGCAGACCCCCCTGGATACCCATCCATGCAATGTCTTTATGTCTATTAAGCCTCCTCTTAGAGTCCACATTCTCCCACATGTGTTTTGCTGTAGCAACAGTGAGCCCTGGAACAGACTCCATAATGTCTTTCGCTCTGATGAGCTTGTGGACAGTTTTTGGCTTCCACAAGCTCAAACCATCAAACTCATGTGCTAGACCTGAACTCCAAAAACCTGGATTTGGCCACATGTGTGAGTAAATTGTGTATGGACCCCTAAGAGGGATCAGTTTTGGGACACAGAAAGTACATGACGGGCTAAAGGCTTGTTAGTAACAGAGAATCTGGCCCCTCTTCCACTAGCAGTCACTGAAAAGCAGGGATCACCCTTCCAATTTATTTTGGAAGACACTAATATCTCTGCCCATGCCACAATTCTGCAATAAAGTATTTACATATCAGTTTTCTTAAAATTGTACGGTGACCACTTCTAAAGCAAAACGCAGGCCTTTCTGAGTATACATTTTTCTAACTTCAGAGGATAAAATGCACAAAAACTCATGGGCATCACCAGAGGGTGTATGGTCAGGCCATGGCATGGGGCATGCCAAGCACTAGCTTTAATTATAGATTATATTTGTCTTATCCAATACAGACAAATGGACTTCATCTGCTCAGCATAAATGAGCAATTCACTCCTGCACTTGCTGTATCTGCTGGTCTCCAACAAAATGGCCGCTAGGCCATTCTCCCAGAGTGCATTTTGTGATTCACCCAGTGGCAGAGAGTTGGTATAGGAAGTTGTGCTCAATCGGTAGTGAGAAAAAGACCCTACACTCCAGAATCCAGACACTCTAGTGACAGGTGAGAAATTCTACATGTTATGACTAAACCCCATAACATGTCCACAGGACCGTCTCTCACTTTATAACATTTTGTACTGCTGGCTTGTTTACAGACATAACATTGGGCCCTTTACAGTATATTTATACAGGTTTGTTTCTTTGTAATATAAGTATTAACATGCCATACTGTTACTTTAATGTTAATAAAATTTGGTTTACCACTTATTGGTCTGTTGTGGTGGAAATGTACTTATTTAAAATGTCTGTAGCCTCCAGGTCAGGTGGAGATTGTCAATAGAAAGCAGCATATGGCAGAGGAGGATCCCGCAGTCTTTGTCAACATTGGTAGATCAATATGTAGACAAAGACACTGGTTTAGTACAAACTAAAGGTTCATTAGAGGTCGTCCAGCGTAACACATTATACTGAGATTCATTATTAATGCACAGAAACAAAGCAAAGTGCAGTCCTCAAGGGTGATTCTATGCACTCAAACCATACATTGGATTTGGAAACTAGTGTAAGCTCTATACATAAGCGAAACACCTGCGGCTTGGTTTGTGGTCCAATAGTTTGATTTTATTACTAGTTCAAATGTAAAAAAGTGATTTAAACGTCTTAAAAAGATCCCTTAGGGGTATAAAAAGTAATTTATAATGCGGATTTATTCCATACTTTAATTTATTTATTTTCATTTTTTTCAGAATTTGTTGTCCAAATTTGAAAAAAAGAAAATCCACCCAAATATAAATATTTTTTCAGCCTGACCTTGGACCGATTTGACAGCTGCATTACCCTGATATTCATACAAAATCAGTTTGTTAAAACATTTTACTCATCTCTCAGAAATCCTATTGGGCTTAGATATATGTAACAGAATATCTGCATCTAACTAACAGGTAAGGGGGAATTTAGGACACAGTCATCATCAGGGGACGGCTAGTAAATTTTAGCCTAGGGAGCAAGGCTCAGCTCAGCAGCCTATTTTAAAGCCAGCCCAAGATAGCCCACTATGGGGCTGGCCCAGGGGGGAGTATGCCCCCTGCCCCCCAGCCTAGCCTGCCCCTGGTCATCATAACACCATAAGGTTCAAATTGTGTTTCAATCAATTATGTACCATGGGTACAAAATCTTGAATGTTAGGTTAATTTATTTAACTTAACAGACGTAACGTCTGTTAAGTTAAATGAATAAACACTGTTACTTACAACTAATACACTGAGATGACATTTAAAGGAAAGCACCCAGGCCGGAAGAAACTCTAAAGAAGTATTGTAGCAGGTATATTTACCTATAGGCACTGAGTTGGCTAAATACGAAAGAATTAGAATCTATACGTGCAAAGAAGAAAGCTATTAAATTATTAACACTGGATTAGACAGAGGGGTCATTAAAGAAGTCCAAGGAATTAAATGAAATATGTTTGATGTAACGTAGTAACATAGTTGATGAGGTTGAAAAAAGACACCAGTCCATCAAGTTCAACCTATTTTGGATCTCCTGCGATCCTGCACTTATATTTGAAATTAATCCAGAGTAAGCAACCGCCAATCTGTTTCAATTGTGAAAATCCCCCCAGACTCAATATTGCAGTCCTATTTTTACCCTATATCCACTACTATCCTTCATTTTAAATTAACGGTCGTATCCCTGGATACACCGTTCCGCTAAAAATTTGTCTAACCCTTTCTTAAACATATCTATTGAATCTGGCATCACAACCTTCCCTGGCAATGAATTCCATATCTTGACTGCCCTTACTGTAAAGAACCCCTTCCTTTGCTGGTTGTGAAATTTCCTCTCCTCTAACCTTAGGGGATGACCACGTGTCCTGTGTATGGTCCTTGGGGTAAAAAGTTCCCATGAAAGCTCTCTGTATTGACCCCTAATGTATTTGTACATAGTAATCATATCTCCCCTTAGACGCCTCTTTTCTAAAGTAAACATGCCTAAACTGGCTAACCTTTCCTCATAACTTAATGACTCCATACCCTTTATCAATTTTGTCGCCCTTCTCTGAACCCTTTCTAGTTCCAAATTATCTTTTTTATAGAGTGGTGCCCAGAACTGTACTGCATATTCAAGATGAGGTCTTACCAACGATTTATACAGTGGCAAAATTACACTGTCTTCCCTTGCATCTATGCCCCTTTTTATGCATGTCAATACTTTGTTTGCCCTTGCAGCTGCTGCTTGACATTGAGCACTATTGCTAAGTCTACTGTCTACGAGCATATGTGAATAAGTTCTCTGTACAGCGATGCGGAATCAGTGGCGCTATATAAATAAATGGTGATGATGATGTCTAAGATAGACACTAACATACAAAATTGAGCCACAAAAACACGCTCAAGTTAAATCCTGTTCGTGCCATCTTTCTATTAGTGTTTAGAAAGGAAGGAGTACTTTGAAATACTGAAACAGATCACATATAAACCAAACTATTGGTTTAGTGAATGTCAGGTACACTACTGTCAGAGGGGCTCATGTTTTGTTAATGATATCTGGTTTTTTTTATCTTACATGTACAAATTACCATCAATACATTTACTGATGGACAGTAAATTTATTGATGGTTGGCAATCATGTTCGTACTTGACCAGATCATATGCACTCATGTTAAGGGAGTTAAGTGATAGACAGATAATTATTTATATTTGTGGACCCATCATAACTGGGTCAGTACCACAAGGCTGGTGGTGTAAGGCTGGGTACACACTACAGTGTTTTCAGATGATTATCGTACCAAGCACACGATAAACGACAGTTTGGTCCAATATCGTATAGTGTGTACACTCCAATGATGAACGATTATTGTTCCAAAGCTCATAGTATCATTTGATTTGATTTTTGTACCAGCCTAAAAATCTCGTTCAACAATGTCATTCCAATCCTGCAGTGTGTACTCACTCACGGCCGGCAGTGTCCATAGATCTCTATGGAGTGAGCAGAGTGGCGATCTTTTCAGCCGATGGTTATGACAGATGAAGAGCACAGATCTGAAGGTAAATCTTGTAAAACGTGTATAGTGCGTACACGTGAATTGGCTGCTGATCGGGACTTTTTTCTGTAGTGTGTACCCAGCCTAAGGTAGATTTGTTACCAGTATTTACAAAAGAAGCATAATGCAACCAAAAAACTAGATCAGTGAAACTCAGCTTAGCTCAGATGTGAGAGATATTTGAAGAGCTTGTAAGAGATGCTAGACAGAAAAATCATCATCATCACCATTTATTTATATAGCGCCACTGATTCCGCAGCGCTGTACAGAGAACTCATTCACATCAGTCCTTGCCCCCATTGGAGCTTACAGTCTAAATTCCCTAACATATATACACACAGACAGAGAGAGAGAGACTAGGGTCCATTTTGATAGCAGCCAATTAACCTACTTGTATGTTTTTGGAGTGTGGGGGGAAACCGGAGCACCCGGAGGAAACCCACGCAAACAATGGGAGAACATACAAACTCCACACAGATAAGGCCATGGTCAGGAATCGAACTCATGACCCCAGCGCTGGGAGGCAGAAGTGCTAACCACTTACCCACTGTGTACTGAAAATAAAGGAATGACAGAAAGCAAGCCTAGTTTTATGAAGGACCATCAATTCCAGAGGGCTGGGAGTGCCAGCTCTGTCTATCACAGTGATCAGTATTGGTTCTTGTCTTGTTCACTCTTTTTATTAAAGGCCGTGTAGATGGGCTAGAAAGTAAGGTGTCCATATTTGGACATGGCACTGAGCTATGTGGGGTTGTTGACACAAAGCAGAGCAGTAACTCACTACAGACAGCGAGATAGTTTAACATAGATAACTATAATGTAATACAGGTTGTAGTAAGAATTATGTTATTTATACGTTACATATGGCAGCTAGAGATGGGAAATAATTTAGGCAATGTATGCCTGGAAGCGTCTGCGAAGGCAAATATCCTGAGGTAAATATAAAATAGGGGTAGGGAGATTAATGAACAATTGAGAAAAGAGAAAATGAAACATATAATCTATAATAGAAATCTGTTATTCCTAAAATCATTGTCCTGTTTGGTTTTTACGTGGACAAATAAAGTGGCAACATTAATATTCGGAGATTAAAATTAATTTGGTTGGTTTTAAAGCTGCACCAACATCTAGGAAAACATCTGACTAAGATGACTCCACCCTCTGGGCGGACCCTGGGGGCGGACACATGCAGGCCATTGTTTTCCCCGGGGCTTTGCAAGTTCTGTAATACAGAGCCGGCCAATCATTCAAGCTTACCGTCGGGAAGTGATGAGTGGGAGGACCAATCACAAGCAAGGAATGACAGAAAGGAAGTCTAGTTTTATGAAGGACCATCAATCAGGGCCGCCATCAGGGGGGTACAGGGGGTACCCTTGTACCTGGCCCGGGCTCAACAGGGGGCCCGGCGGCACACCAGGGGGCCCGCTGTCCTCCAGTCCCGGCGTCTTCGCTGCTGTCTTTAGCCTGGCTGTCACTGTGCCCTGCCTGCTTCATTGTACTGAGACCCACGATTTCAGATGGCGGCCCTGCCATCAGTGCCAGAGGGCTGGGAGTGCCAGGTCTATCCAGGGCCAGATTGTGGGCTCCTGGGCTAAGAGGCCCCCAGTAATTTGTAAAGCCCCCCCCCCCTCAGTCCCAGTGTATCAATCTCATGATTTTGCCTTTTTTTTTTTGTATTCCGGCAGCCCCAACACCCTGGAGCTGTGAGAGGGATGGAGAAGTCCCAGGAACAACAGCTGCAAATTGTCCCTTTTGAAACTTTGAAAGCACCAGATCATTGACGGACAAGTCTGTCTTCCTGGAGGGCCACACTGAAGAATGAAAGGGAGTACAATGCGCTCCCTCCTCCTTCGTTATGTAGCATGATCTCCCTACGTCACGCGGGGTTGGGTATAGTTTAACGGTGTGGATAACTCCACACCAAGGAGTACTACACTTAAATTCCGAATGTGTTAAAAAACTATTGTAATATAAGCAGACTTAACCTGTGGGGTTCTGACATTGCCGCTTTAAATTAAAAGTGATACAGGTCGCGATGACGTCAAAATCTACTGACGGACACCCGACTATTCGGAATAGCTTTGAGTCACCATCCTGCTGCGATTGGAGATCTACAGCGTCGGTTTGGAGGTAAGTCTGCTTATATTACAATAGTTTTTTCCCACATTCGGAATTTAAGTGTAGTACTCCTCGGTGTCGGGATGGTGATAATCGTTTTCATGATTACCACCAGTCACGCAAGGGCACGTGACCCTGAAGCAGAGCATAAGCCGGCCTGGCGGGCGCAGGTGAAAGCTTAGCAGCCCGTCTGTTGCCCACAACTGTACTAGATAAATGATAGTTAGAATCTGATTGGTCGCTATGGGCGACAACTCCACTTTTCCTTTTTAGACCTTTTAGCAAATCTGCCCTGAGTTGTTGTCTAGTGAGCGATTTGCATGGACAGAAGTTTTGATTCTCGGTCCTGAAAGCAGTTTCTCACTGGAGATGGCTCTCGTACCCCCTGAAGACGGGTCCTATTGTACAGACACCACCCCTTCTCTTCCGAGCCCATTGTCAATGTGTTATTGTTCTTCCTGTAGGGATAGACATGTGGCCTTAATCTGTGTTTCCCAGTGACAGCCGGTGCCTGCACTAATAAGACTGAAGAGGAATTTTCTTTCATGCAGTAATGAGAGACATTCCTTTATAAATATAAACATCTTGAGTTTGTTTGCGGAAAACATCACGTGCAGCTTGTGAGGACAGACCAGACCCTCGGTGTGACTGCAAAGCTCATCTCCATATAAACACATCCTAATTCCTTGTTATACGCAGCTTTCATCATTACTGCTCAGTCATCGCATGGTCTGGCAGCGCCCCTACAACAGACTAATGATTGCCAAATAAGTAAAACAAACACACAAAAAAAGACCTTTTTTTCCCACTAAGAGAAAAATAAAGATGATTATATATATGACATCCGATTGACAAGTTAAACTTATGCGCCATACTAGAGGTTTTGGGAATCTTATTTTTAGCAATCCCCAAATTTCTTTGTCCCTCAGATATTTCTGCAATTAGTTTGTGCTCATTTTGGCAACACATAAATATTGCATCAGTAATAATGCTGTCTGTGAAGATTTTTAAAATTGCCAACCAAAAACAACACGGATTGCTAACCCGGGATCAGCATTACGCCGGTAGAACTTTTTGCACCTATATTTGGTTATTCATTATGTTAAGACTATAGACCACTATATTTTGGGAGCCTTATATGCAGCCATTGAATGCTCAGAGTGGCTGCACAATGTATTTTTAGCATTACATTTTGTTTTAAAAAATAAATAGTTATTGATAAACAATTATAGTATTATTAAATGTTATTAATATTTCACCTGTAATTGATTAGGGATCTCCACAGGGTATTATCGCTACTAATGCTACTAATACTATAAGTGTGAGCCACCAATATTGAGGATCTGCCATGGGCCCTTTAAAGACCCACAAAGCATTAGCAGCACAGAGTATGTCAGCAGTAGCAGTGATGTCCATTACAGCAATAGTCCACACAAAATAATGAACAAAGATAAGAGGCTCAGTCTCACTGTTGTACTATTCATATTATGTTATGTTGGGCAGCATGGTGACTTAGGGGTTAGCATTTTTGCTTCATACCATTTGGAGTCATGAGTTCAATTCCCAACCAGAACCTTATCAGTGTGGAGTTTGTATGTTCCCCCCGTATTTGCGTGGGTTTCCTCCCACACTCCAAAAACATACTTATATGTTAATTGGCTGCTGACAAAACTTAACCATAGTGTCTGTGTGGTAGGGAACTTAGAGTGTAAGCTCCACTGTGGCAGGGATGGATGTGAATTAATGCACATTCTACTTCTAAAGACTTGGGTAATATGTTGTCACTATATAAGTAAAAGATTAATGATACCCATATCAACCAATCAGGGTCCAGTTGTCATTTTTATAGTAGAGTTTACAAAATAAAAGGAAAAGGCTGATTGGTTGCTATGGGTTACGCAACTTTTTTTAAAGTACTTGTAATACAGTATTCATAAACACTCCCCACTGTATCGTTATTAATCTATTCAGCTGGAGAAAGGGGAAGATCAAACCCAGGGGCGCACGGAGCATTGTCGGGGGGGGGGGGTTTCTCCCGAGAGAGAACTGCTGCGCATGCGCAGCAGCTCCGTTTCGCCAGCGCTGTCCTAAACAGCAGCCACGGCGCTGTCTAAGAAGCGTCTGCGGCATACAATACAGCACCGCCGCGGACGCTTCTTTGACAGCGCCGCGGCTGCTGTATAGGACAGTGGCCACTTAGTTAGCGCAGGGGGGGGGTTTCTAGAGACTCAGAACCCCCCCCTGCGTGCACCACTGAAACCATCACTGTTTACTAACATTGTTTTTATTTGATAAACAATATTTTGATACAACAATATGGGCAGAATTATATTTTTTATATATTGGTGATTGCCCCATTACTTCAGCTGAGCGTGGGTCATCTGGATGGACAGTCTTTACTTCCAACACATCTGCATAATTACACTTTCCTCCAGACAGATGGAGAGAGAGAGAGCTCTTGTATTGTGATGAATTAAGCCTGGGTTGCTAATGACACACGTTCACACTTCCTGTAATTATTTGTCTAGATATGTTTGCTCTTATTTAGACATTTGTATGTAATTATCCTGATACACGCATTGGACACTCCATATGGTTATTACCATAAAAGGGAGGGATTTTTTTCCATTTTTGACTACACAAAACAAAGAAATGTTCTTGATTTTACCACTGTGAATAGTTTTAACGCTCTGTGGTTTATGGCTCATAATGTTGCACAAGCATAAAGCATTTAGAAGTCAACGGAGCACGTACAGTGATAGATCGAAGGGATTTGCCGCCTACTTTCATTCGTCTTGTACATAACCTCCTGCAATTTTAACCAAATATATTGTTTTATTTATCCCGGTCTTTCTGTTCTTTTAAGTAGCACAGTGGCTTAGTGGTTAGCACTTCTGTCTCACAGCACTGGGGCCATGAGTTTGATTCCCAACCATGGCCTTATCTGTGTGGAGTTTGTATGTTCTCCCTGTGTTTGTGTGGGTTTAGTTCGGGTGCTCTGGTTTCCTCCCACACTCCAAAAACATACTAGTAGGTTAATTGTCTGCTATTAAATTGCCCTTAGTCTCTCTTGGTGTGTGTGTATGTTAGGGGATTTAGATTGTAAGCTCCAATGGGTAGGGACAGATGTGAGTGAGTTCTCTGTACAGCGCTGCGGAATTAGTGGCGCTATATAAATAAATGGATGATGATGATAAATGATGACTTTGTAATCCCGATACAGTTGTTTAAAGTGTTTTGTCCTTAAATCTGCTTTGCTGTCTGATGTGAGAGTAATGTATCTATAGAGCAGAAATGTGCAGTTACGTAGCCACCTATTTATTCACCTACCAGATACGTAGCCGTCTATTTATTCACCTTCCAAATACACTGCTGCCTATTTATCCAGGGGTACTGTAAAGAAAAAAAGGCTTTATTAGTAAAATAAAACATTTTTACTTTTTTTAAATAAAGTTTACTTTATTTTGTCTATTCGGTACTTTTTTTTTTATTAGTTTTTTTTAATATGAATCTGGAATTGGAAACCTATGTCAAGGCTTACACTTCCAGTGCGCATGCGTGAACTGGAATTTTAAAAGTTCATCTACACTCATTTTCAATTAGTAGAGACCACTGAATAACACTAGACTGTGGGAATTGCATCCAATATGCAGAATACTGTGCAATTGGTCAGCATGGAAAACTATGGATATATCCAGCTCAAATCCTCAAAACCTGGGATTGTCTCTGGAAATTAAGGAAAGTTGACAACTATGGATAGATTAAATACCTGCAATCATGGCTGTCATGACATTACATTTGATGGGATATGTTTTTTCCCTGTTACACAGGTTTTTGAAGCCTTTAGCAGGAAAAAAGCATGTGACAGCATAAGCATTAACTAATTGTTGGCATAGCGCCTCAGATTTCAAACCGGCTTAGGTTGACATGCAGACATTTGCAGAGCTGAAATACTCGGTACTGCTGTGAACATTCTTAGGAGCAGATTTATCAAAACTTCTTAAAAGGAAAAGTAGAGGTATTATCCATAGCAACCAATCAGATTCTAGTTATAATTTATCTAGTACTTTCTAGAGGACAATGATAGCTAGAATCTGATTGGTTGCTATGGGCAACAACTCCACTTTTCCTTTTCACAAGGTTTGATAAATCTACCCCTAATTCTGATTGGCTACAGTATGTTATAGTTTTCTCTTCTTAGTATTTGTGTCGCTGCATTTGCGGAATTATGACAGTAGGTGCTCAGACACTAGTCAAGCACACATAAGATTGACAGGTACAAACGTTTGAGGAAATGTGCAGTTATTTCCCGAAAAATCTTGCCACTTGTTTGTCTCAGTCTCCACTGTGTTCCCCTTGTGACATTGTCTATTTACAGGAATGCTTGTAACATTCAGATGCTGGTATGCAAAGAATTTTTACTGGTTACACTGGTCTTATTGGAATTTGACTATTTAAAATTTGGTATAAGACCTGGTGACTTGTTAACTCCTTCACGTCTGTGCTGGCTTCTTGTCTCTAGAGGTATTTTAAACACCTTTCACCTCCACTGCTGGGTTTCAGTTTGCAGAAATGAATTAACCCTGAAAACCTGAACCACTTTGCACAGATAACGACTTGCAGAATGCAGAGTAAAGGTGCCCACACACACAATGATTGTGATGCAATTATGTTTGATGAGCTCACATCATTATCACTATGTGTGTGTGTGACACTGGAAAGGTCAAAATCAATGTAATCTTGCTGAACAGATCTTTAAGAAATGTGATTATCCAAACTTCATCGTTTTCATCACCATTTGCGTGACAACAATTGTATCGCTGTGTGCGTGAGCAATCAAAATGATCTGTGCCGTGCAAAATATAATTGATTATTCCACGAGTTGACAAATTGTTGAATGAAAAGATTGTTTATGAAAATATTTTTTTAATTCAAATTCATAAAATCAGAAGATGTCAGGTTCAAATTGAGGAGGGGTGTGGTGAGGTTATTGCATCACTGTGGCTCCTCCCCCTGCTATGTAATGGTGAGAATTACAGCATCGCACAGCTGGGGATGAGTCCTGATGAGGAGAATCGTGTCATTAAGCCCCGCCTCTGCCCGGCATCAGGGAGGATGCCTGCTCTTCAGGGTGGGAGATAAGGCAAGCATGGTTTTTCCCACCATAGATATTGGCAAAGCTGAACATAATTTCATCAAAAGTATTTACCTGGGTGTGAGAAGGTCTATAGCCAAGCACCGGTAAAAGAAATCACATAGATACAGAGGCCACCTTGAATCTTTTGAATCTTGAAATCGGCAACGGGCCGCCTTTTTCTTGTCAGCGAAAAACTTGTATTTAGCTGATGATTTCTTGAGGAAGGTCCGAACTTTAGTACAGATGGATGAAAATCTGTGTCGCAAGGAATTAGCAGCCGGAACCTGGGTGGGAGGGAGGGAGGAGAATTCTGGGAGAGAAGGATGGAGCCTATAAACAATTGAGAATGGGGTAGTGGAGGTGGATTCATGGTAAGCATTGTTGTGGGCAAACTCCACCTATGGCAGAAGATTCACAGAGTTATCCTGGTTTGCTGAAGAGAATATTCTCAAGAAAGTCTCTAAGTCTTGATTGACTTTCTCAGTCTGTCCATTAGACTGAGGGTGGTAAGAAGAAGAAAGATTCAAGCGAATACCCAGAATCTTACATAATGACCGCCAGAAACTGGAGACGGACTGTACTCCCCTGTCAGACACGATCTCAGAGGGACATCCATGGAGTCAGAAGACCTCCCTAATGAAATGGCTAGCCAAGATCGGAGAGGAAGGAAGACCAACAAGACGGATAAAATGAGTAATTTTAAAAAATCTATTCACAATTACCCATATAGTGTTAAACTTCTTGCTAGGTGGAAGGTCATGGCGAAATCCATACTAATATGTGTCCAAGGCTTGAAAGAATAGGAAGTGGACGAAGTGGCCCTGGAGCTTGGTGGGAAGACCTGAATCGAGCGCATGTTTCATGAGCGGCCAGAAAGTCCTTAACGTCACCTTGGATAGTGGGCCACTAATAACTTCTGGTGATAACCTCTAAGGTTTTCCGAACTCCGACATGGCCTGAAAAGCGAGAGGAGTGGTACCAGGAGAGAATTATTTTCTGGAGCTGAGAGGATCATCATCATCATCAACATTTATTTATATAGCGCCAGCAAATTCCGTAGCGCTTTACAATTGGGAACAAACATTAATAATACAATACTGGGTAATACATACAGACAGAGAGGTAAGAGAACCCTGCTCACAAGCTTACAATCTATAGGACAATGGGAGTTAGACACACAAGGGCATGTGCTACATCATATTACAGAATGGACCAGCCAGACTGCAAAAGTAAAAGTACTGAGTGGGCTGCGTGTGTTGCAATGTTGGTCAGAAGGTTGTTGTCTTGCGTAAGCAGTGTAGAGGATGGCAATAGAGTAATCTGGGGAAATTAAGATGATGGTTGAGGAATATCATAACCTTGTCTGAAGAGGTGGGTTTTCAGTGAACGCTTGAAGGTTTGAAGACTAGAGGAAAGTCTTACTGTGCGAGGGAGGGAATTCCACAAAGTAGGTGCAGCCCGGAAAAAATCCTGTAACCGAGAATGGGTGGATGTGATGAGAGTGGAGGAGAGACGTAGATCTTGTGCAGAACGGAGGTGTCGAGTAGGGAGATATTTCTAGACAAGTGAGGAAATATATGTCGGTGTAATTTTGTTGATGGCCTTGTATGTTAGTAGAAGAATTTTATATTGGATTCGTTGAAATACAGGCAGCCAATGTAGAGACTGACAGAGTGGCTCAGCAGAGGAATAACGGTTTGTAAGGAAAATCAGTCTAGCCGCTGCGTGCAAAATAGATTGTAGGGGTTCAAGTCTGACTTTGGGAAGACCATAAGGAGGGAATTGCAATAGTCGATGCGGGAGATGATGAGTGCATGAATTAATGTTTTTGCGGTGTCTTGTGTCAGATATGTGCGTATTCTGGAAATGTTCTCTAGGTGTATGTAACATGATTTAGATATAGAGTTGATGTGGGGAATAAACGACAGTTGTGAATCAAAGATTACACCTAGGCAACAAGCTTGCGGGGTGGGATTTATGGTCATGTTATCAACAGAAATAGAAATGTCAGGCAGGAAGCTTCTGTTCTTGGGTGGGAATATTATTAATTCAGTTTTTGAAAGATTGAGTATGAGTTGGCGAGAAGACATCCAAGATGAAATGGCAGAAAGACAGTCAGTAACGCGAGACTACACAGATGTCGAGATATCAGGAGAGGATAGATAAATTTGTGTATCATCCGCATAGAGATGATACTGAAATCCAAAGGAGCTTATTAGTTTTCCAAGAGAAGTGGTGTAGATAGAGAATAGCAGAGGACCTAGGACTGAGCCTTTTGGAACTCCAACTAATAAAAGAAGCGGAGCAGAGGTGGATCCAGAGAAATTAACACTGAAAGAGCGATTAGATAGGTAGGATGAGAACCAGGATAAGACAGTGCCTTCAAGACCTAGGGATTGCAGCGTTTGTATGAGGAGAGAGTGGTCAACAGTGTCAAATGCAGCAGAGAGATCCAGGAGAATTAGAAGAGAGTATTGGTTATTATTTTTTGCTGTGATCAAATCATTGACAACTTTGGTCAGCGCAGTCTCTGTGGAGTGTTGAGAGCGAAAGCCTGACTGAAGAGGATCCAATAGGTTGTTTGCTGTAAGAAAGTGTGTGAGGCGTGTGTAGGCAATTCTCTCGAGAAGCTTGGAGGGACATGGGATCTGGGAGATGGGGCGGTAATTTATGAGAGAGTTAGGGTCAGAATTCTGTTTTTTTTAAATGGGAGTAATCACTGCATGCTTAAATATAGATGGAAAAATACCAGAAGAAAGAGATAGATTACAGATTTTAGTTAGAGGGGGAATGAGCACAGGAGACAGGGACATACCCATTTGTGAGGGAATGGGATCAAGAGGACAGGAGGTAGAGTAGGAAGATGAGAAGAGAGTAGAAACTTCCTCTTCATTTGTGGGATCAAATGAAGAGAGAGTGTCAGAGGGTGCTACAAAGGAATTGAGCAGATTGCTTGCCAAGGGAGATACCATTTCAAGCCTGATCTTATCAATTTTGTCCTTGAAATAGGAAGCAAGATCCTGTGCACTGATGTTAGTTGGAGGATTTGGGGCAGGAGGATTCAGAAGAGAGTTAAATGTGTTAAAGAGGCGTTTGGGGTTAGAAGCCTGAGCATAGATGAGAGATCGGTAGTATGCTTGTTTAGCAGTGTCCAGAGCATTTCTGTAGGAGTGGTAGATATCAGTATATGTGATGAAATCATTAGAGGCACAAGATTTACGCCAGTGACGTTCTGCTTTACGAGAAAGTTTTTGTAGAGTTTGCTTTACTGTAGTGTGCCATGGTTGGCAACGAATTCTACGCGAAGTATGTAGTGTCGCTGGAGCCACTTGATCCAGGGCAGTTGCTAGGGTTTGATGAAAATGGGGTACTGCCCGATCAGGGGAGGAGAATGTAGAAATTGGGGAGAGAAGGTGTTGGAGAGAGGTGGAAAACTGTTCAAAATCAATAGCGTTGATATTCCTGCGGGTACGAGGAGGCTTGGAAGAGTTTGACACTAGGGAGGGTAAAGAACTGGGGGTGAACGCAATAGCTAATAAGGTGATGATCCGAGAGGGGGAAAGGCTCCCTGATAACAGTCTGGCATTTGTTGTTGAGGTGCCACAGCTCAGGATCATTTCCTGTGAACTTTGACCAGAGAAAGAGTGAAGGGGGAACATACAGCTAAAAGTGTACTTTCCTTTTATAATAAAAGAATTACATGCCCCCAGGTTCAATTTATGCCACACAGTAGTGCCCCCCAGGTTCAAATTGTACCCCACAGTAGTGCCCCCCAGGTTCAAATTATGATCCACAGTAGTGCCCCCCAGGTTCAAATTATGATCCACAGTAGTGCCCCCCAGGTTCAAATTATGCCACAATAGTGCCAACATGTTCAAATTATGCCGCACAGTATTGCCCCCGGGTTCAATTTATGCCACACAGTAGTGCCCCCAGGTTCAAATTTTTCCCCACAGTAGTGCCCCCAGGTTCAAATTATGCCCCACAGTAGTGCCCCCCCAGGTTCAATTATGCCAAAATAGTGCCAACATGTTTAAATTATGCCCCACAGGTGTGCCCCCAGGTTCAATTTATGCTACAGCAGTGCCAACTGCAGTGGCATAAATTTTAGTAATCAAAAATATATTGCATATAAGAAAATATATACATACCTGATTATGGTGCTGTTCTGGGTGCTGAGCAAGGAGGGACCTGCAGCTGTCAGCTTCTGTGTGATGGAAGATGGGAGCACCCGCCGGAGAGCAGGGGACAGAAGAGGCTCTGAGCATCTGGGAAGGGGGGAAACGAGCGCGCCCGGCAATGTTAGTAAGGTGACTGGTTCCTTGGGAGGAGCCAGCCACCCAGAAGTCAGTGAAGTCGGGGCCGGTAACTATTAGGCTAGGGCCGGCCCCTTTAGCTTTGCTGCATACACTGCCTTGCCGGGACCTGACATGGCAGTCAGGTCCTGTAAGACAGTGATAGCGTGACCGCAGCGGCCCATCTGGCCATCGGCTCTTCTGGCATTTGCCAGAACTGCCAGATGGCCAGTCCGGCCCTGGCTGAAGGTGCAGGTAAGTCTCTCTTACAGACAGACATGGCTTGTAAATGGAACACCCTGGCAGAAAATTCAAACTGCTCTGATGCTTACTGCCAATAGTCAACCCAGCTACCCCGTCTCTATCACTCCTTCACTGCTGCTCACTGGCCCCCGCTGCTGCAAAGTGTGAAAGGGAGGACAAGCTTACCTGCCGCCTGCCTCCACCTCTGCCTGTCCTTCCTGCCTGCTGCATGTATTGTACCGCTGATCTAGATCTATCTATGAATGTAATTGTTTTTGTTGACTCCCGGATCTTAACGTTACATAATATTGGGAATATCAGTTTATTTTATAGTCACAAGGAGGCGCTACCACTTGAAACGCTATAAATTCACAAAGGCAGAAGAGAGCGTGAGCCTTACATTGAACAAACACTAAACAGTCTGAATTCTATTAAACAGAACTGACAATAATTTAAAAAACACAACTTTAGTTCTCTCTATTAAAATATGGACTTATATTATCTCAATGAGGATAGTGTTTTAATTAATTTATTAAAATTTGTAAGTGTAGTGAGTTAAAAGCCATATATTGGGAGTAATCTCATTATTATAATATTTATCTAAGTATGTTGTAATATGTCCTCAAGATAGAAATCAATGTAGGTTAATTATAGCTGTTATAGGATCCTTGGTGATTATTGATTAAAGCGCTGTTAGTTATGCTCTTAGATTATGGAGTTATTGGACAGTTGTGGATTTTTATATTCGTTGTGACAAAGGGAGTTTGCCACAGGCCTCTAAGAGAGAAGTTAGGTATTTAGCTGACAATCTGCAGGGCAATGCTGCAGAGTTACACATTTGTACAGTAGTGTACCTAGGTTAAAGAGATACAGGTGGAGGACATATGTGTGACAAAATAATAATAAAGATTGTGATTTAACTTACATCTTTTGAAGTTGTTTAGAGGTATCCTTGTCCATAGCTAACAGCAGTTGACATGGTGTATCTGCAGTGAGACACATCAAGCAGAGCACCTGAGGAGAACTTCTCAATAAAGACCAGGTGGGAGTGTCACCCGTCTATCAAGCTAGGGCTGTGGGAGGAGTATAAAGTATAAAAACCCGAGAGGCTAATTGTGTGTTGTAACTGATGCCAAATAAGTTGACCGGTGTCTAGATAGTTGGTCTTAGTGTGTGGAACATTGTGTTATCAATTAATTTGTCATCCTGACAATAAAAGCAAAGTACAAAGCAAGAAGTTGTTGGCGTGTGCATCACCAGAAGGGTGCCCGTGCCACCTAGTGTATAGCAGATTAGTACCAGATTAGACTGGACCAACAGTGAATTACAAACTCACTCAGTGTGGGTAAGTTCATTGATAGGGATACGTAAGATTGGAATGAGTAATCTATCTCACGCATAAGTTGAGGACATTAGGTCCCCAGCGTACACACCGATGCATGTTTGGCTGTTATATGCTTTGTAATAAAAATCAGATTATTTAGTGCTTGTTCACCACAATGTAACACTTGTTCTCTATTCTGCCTTTGCCGCATGTATTGACCTAATTCCCAAGATTGGGAAGAACCCTTCCCAATCTTGGGCATTTAGACTAAAGCCACATAACAGTGCATTTAATTCTTGAGTTAGGCCTGCTGTATGACGAGTTACTTTTAGTAGAGAAAAACCTCCATTTTGTTACGACAGGAGTGCAGGTCTGTAGAGGGTTATTGTGCTTAGTTCAGACAGTGGGCAGCTTAATATGGTTCAAAAGATCTGGGGGTAAATGTATGAATCTCCGGATTCTTCATCTCCGGCGTGTTCAGCCTCTTCAGCGCTTAAATTTAAAGCGGCACTGCCTTGTAAAGCGAAACTTCCCTTTACAAGGCAGCGCCGCTTTAAATTTAAGCGCTGAAGAGGCTGAACACGCCGGAGATGAATAATCCGGAGATTCATACATTTACCCCCTGGCTCTTAACAGTCAATTTCAGCAGGGTCTACCTGAGCAGGTTAAGGACTTTCTGATACAATATTCAGCTCCTGATAGTTTGGATACTCTAATGCAGTTATCCATCAAGATTGATAGACGTATTACAAACAGGAGATTTGAACATAATTGTGACTCTCACAGCATCCTCATATAACTCTCCTTTGGTGAAGACTATGCGGGAGGAGACTATGCAGATTGGGGCTTTGTGGGTGTGGCCGAGGAAAAACAGAGGCGAATACCATTAGCCCTCTGCCTCTACTATAGATACATTCAATATGGCATATTTAAAAGATTTTGTAATTGATGGGATATGGCTAATGTGTATGGGGGTGTGGGAAACTTGGATTTTAGGTAGAAAAGATGCTTGTATAATGTAAAATGTATTTCTGGTAGCAGGATGAGAATATTGCAGACAAGAAACAAAGTTATTAAAGAAGTTAATGCGTGTTCATTAGAGAGGAGTGAAGCAATGAGAAGTAATGTAGACAAAGGGGTGTGATGTGGGTGGGCACTTCCTTAGAATCTTATCATTCTGAGGATAATCCCATACAAGGATAGTAAGAAAAACAGTTTTGTAATCATTGTGGCATTTGATAGGGAAATAAGTAATATAGTGAAACAAAATCAGCATGTTACATTGTGTACGCTCTACCTCCCGAGAGTTTTGTTTGATTAAATCTGGCCAGTACATGTTTATAAAATGTAAAGGACCTTTACACAAGTAATAATAGTGGCTGACAAACAGTGGAGGTATACATGAAAAATACAGGTTGCCGTCAAATACGGTTCCACATCATCATCATCATCATCAGCTATTTATATAGCGCCACTAATTCCGCAGCGCTGTACAGAGAACTCATTCACATCAGTCCCTGCTCCATTGGAGCTTACAGTCTAAATTCCCTAACATACACACATACAGGCTAGGGTCAATTTGATAGCAAACAGCCAATTAACCTACTAGTATGTTTTGGAGTGTGGGAGGAAACCGGAGTACCCAGAGGAAACCCACGCAAACACGGAGAGAACATACAAACTCCTCACAGATAAGGCCATGGTCAGGAATCTAACTTACTACCCCAGTGCTGTGAGGCAGAAGTGAGTTGGTAGAAGTTAATACAACCTGCAATTTGTAGGGGAGCAGGGCTCAGTGATACGTAGACTAACCAGTATCAAAACTCCCTATCCAGCTCCTGGCACCTTTATGGGTTCAGTATTCCACAGATGGCATCGATTTTGACGCCAACAGCACTAATAAGCAACTCCTAGGACTGCTATAAATGTTGCAATGCTGCCCTCCACTGGATTTCTTTGGGATTACAGCGAGTGCTAGGGAGATTTAAATGGCAGAACAATTTGCAAGATTTTCGTCTCTCAAGTTAACACCTCAAAGTACGTCTCAAAGGAAGACAGACAAACATAACCCCTAGGTGTATGTGGAGAACTTTATAGGGGGCTCTTGCAGTATATGTATCAATTTTTGCTACTGGCTTTCCTATTTCATACCATTACATTAGTATATGAAACATTATAGAAGCCAACAGAGCCTGATAAGGAGATATAACAGACAAAGACAATGAGGAATGGATGATAGTCCTGAATACATTAAAGAGTGGAAGAAAAGAGCAGTGATAGTGAGAAGGTGGTTACAATACTCTAGGTGAGAAAGTACAGGAAGTATTTACGCTACACAAATACTTTACCCAACCTTTAAACTTAGCTGTGAGGGATGAATAACTATGTCTCTTAACCCACCAGTACTTCCATACACCACGCTGTCAGCAGAACTCTTCCATAGGACCCACTAGTCAGGTTCTTCCGATAAAATATCTGACAACCCAAATTTATTCTTCTGATTTCTTCAACTTCCAGTTTCACCAACTTCTTGATTGCAGCCCTTTAAAACCTCTAAACCAGTGGAAGTGATGCTGTAATGTTTAATTACATATTTATGGTTCATTTTTTTTATTCTCTCTAATCATTGTAGCAAGAGAAGATCTGACACTGTATGTTAGCGGAAGAATTATGGATAGATGAACTAAATGCAGATTCTTGTCCCTGCTGTATATGCTAGGAACCACTTTCTGTGTGTTCGCAAAACTTATTAGACCCCAAGAGGGTTAGGCTGGGTACACACTACAGGGTTTTCAGCCAACTATCGGCCCAATTACACATAAATGACCGTTTGGCCCGGTATCACATCAGTGTGTACGCTCCAACGATGAACTATTATCATTCCAAAGCTCATCCTATCGTTTCATTCGATTTTTATACCTAATTTAAAATCTCTGTTAACGATGGAACGATGTCTTTCCAATCCTGCAGTGTGTATGCACTCAGGACTGGCAGTGTCCATAGATCTCTATGGAGTGTGCAGAGTCACTTTTTTTTTCAGAAAATGCATTATTTTACCATGGGGGTCTGGCCAAAATGATGCCATTCCAGGGAAATCGCATCATGGAGGCTTCAAATCTGCCCACTTCATTATGGAGTGGGCAAATGCGGGAGAATGCCCTGCTCTACCAGGAGTCCGGGAGAACTACCATCCCGGAATAGTAGGCAAGTATGTAATAAGTATCCTTATTTAAGTGTAAAAGTAAGTTTGTTACTTCCCCAAACTATTGTGTTTTGGAGGGTACTAGTCAGTGCTTCACTTCTATCTTTTTAAACCAGTTGCTGAAGAAATAGGAGAAATATAAGAAATATGGTCTGTTTTTAATAATAGATAATCCATTAACAACATCAGGAAGTAATTACATATAGAGGCTGCTTAGGACTATGTAATAGGGCAGCCCTGCAGTACAAATGTCACTTTGTGACACCAGGGCCCTGATTCGTTAATGAAAGGAAAGCAAAAAAAGGAGTAACTTTGCACCTGGGCAAAACCATGTTGCATTGGAGGGGGAGATAAATTTAAAATGCGGGGACAGATTTATAGTTGGGGTAGGGCATGTCCTAGATCAACATTAAATTCCGCTGTAAACATAAAGCTATCAAGTATTTGTGTGCTACATGAAAAAACAGCCAGTATTTAACTTATGTGCAAAATAATAAACTAATTTGCACCCCTTACATTGTAACATAATTAGTCCAGGAGAAAATGTACTCCTTTATTTACCTTACTTAATGAAGCCCCATCAGGCCCCATGTATCTACTTTTTCAGAAATATACCTATATCTACAGGATGGAAAAGGATGGATTTGCAGGCCAAGATCAGGGGAGGGCTGGCAAATTTTAGCCCGGGCGGGGGCAAGACTCAACTTAGCCCGCTATGGGAACGGCCCGGGGGGCGAATGCAAGCGGTGCAAAACTTTCCACCAGCCAGTGAGAGAATTTGGGCAGCTCTGTGGCACTCCTTGGATGCAGGAGTGTGTCCAATTTTGTACCAACATGAATAAATTAGATTTTGTTGGATGCGAAAAACCGAAATGTTTAAATGAAAGTAGAGGGTGATCTTAATGTGGTATATGTTTTATTTATATATCGCTATTGTTGGGAAAATTTACTCCATAATAACAACATTTTGGGGGTCAACCCTGCACAGGGTCCTGCTCTTAGATGCTTCAGTCACCTTGTGTTAGAACTGTTATTGTAGTAATAACACAGACCCACAACAAAAGTAATGTAGAGATGGAGATTTTCTTTCTATATTGTGGACGTGACATAATGCTGCTGCCTGATGAAGTACAATAAGTACTACAGGGAGGAGGAAGACATAGGGGCATATTCAATTGTTTGAATATCCCGCCGCGCTACTGTTATTACGGTAATAGTAAGCCGGATTTTAGCTCGCGGCTCAGGGAGCTGCGAGCTGAAATCCAGCGAGAAAACTACCGTAATAACGGTAATAGTGCACGGAGCGTGAGATTTTTGGCGTTTCCGCCGACAATTGAATATACCCCATAGAGGTGAAGAAGGATGGGAAGTGGTGGGCGGAGTCTAGCCACACCCTCTGTGCCTGCAGTCACTCCCCCTCCAGTGGTATAGGTGGACCAGGCAATGGATATTGCACAGGGCCCTGAATCTGCAAAGGTGGTACCTACATGGGGTAATGTACCCCCCACTGTAAACTACACAGACATTAAGAGAAGAGATGAGTTCAGTGAACTTATAAAGGCACAAGGCCACAGATGAGAGCCTTTATATAGGCCACAGAAATCCAAGCGGATTTCTAATATGAGCTTACAGATATTATTTACACATTTATTAGCAACACATGAGTTTTATTTAGATATATAATATATAGATATCAGAGAATTAGTAAACACAGCTTGGCATAACAAAATATAACAAGTTACACAGGTTTTTTTTTAGTTGTTTTTTTTTATTAAAACGAACAAAGAAATGTCTCTTTATAAGGGAATGTCTCTAAATAGTAATCAAAAATAAATACTTCATTTTTAGAAACAATGTATCAATAGAAATGCATTGTTACAAGGACTGATTTCCCTTTAAAGTAAAAATTAATTATCTCAATATCCATGCAGAAAACACAGCTGAGGTCTAGTCTGAAACAAAAGTAACATATTTTCAAGATGGGTATAAATAAAATGTATTATTTGCAGTACTACCAATACTGTCCAGCAGAGGGCAGAAGGAAAATGACAATGGAGGTGACACTATATAAGAATCAGATCCACTGGACTGGACAAGTTTTCCCAATCATTGTTAAGAGAGACCGTCATCATTTAGGCTAATGGTGCTCAAGCTTAGCAGGAACCCCAAGTGCCAGTCTAACATTTTTCCGGGACTCCAATAGAGGTGGTTCCCAACACAATGTATTTCATATTCATAAAACCGGGAAAAAAACCATTTATTTAACTTGGCAACAAATGAAACACGGGACTTTCACAACTGCTCTCTGCACAAAGTCTTCATTAGATTAATGACTTATAGGAACACTTCCCGGTTACATGACAAACCACTGGTCTCAGGGGAATACATGGAAATTACTTTCTAGTTTAGCAGAATGATGTAGTCATACATATGTGGCAACTCTGTAATCTGCTGCAATAGCCAATACACCCACTTATTACATCTTTATCAATCTAAAGCTTAGTGCTTAATCCTCAGTAGTTGCCAAATCTCTTTTGTCGAAAATGTGATGTTAGTGTGTTTGCTTTATATTTTCAAATACAATATTTTGGGGTAGAAATATACATATAACTATAGCTTATCTCATATATCTGCCGTCACCCTTCTTTAGAAAACACCTGTGGGTGTCACCCTTGAGTTTTACAGGTCATAGGTCTCTTATATTAAGGATCAAATAAGCTCTTTTCGCTTATACTATGGACCATCTTAGACTTGATTCGTGTGCTCCATATATCACATGTATCTCCTATACTAGCCACTATCTGAGGACTACATGGTGGAAAATGGGAGTGACATCATATCATTGGCTCTTCAGTCTAGGAGTGTGGGGCCTAGGTGTGACATCATAGCCAAGTGACGCACTCCCACTGCCAACATGAAGGAGCAGCAGCCTCACATGGAAGAAGCTGCCGGCCACTTCTCTTTCATGTCAGTGTCTGCGCACTGTGAGGGGGCAGTGTGTGGGCATTAAATTACCGTATGATTGACATTATCTCACCCAATCTGTATTTTAGGCACCCACTAACCACCTAGGCTACCGGCTCTGGGCGTTTCACTTACCATTAATCTCTCTTATGCTACAATCACCTGAGAACTTTGCCTGGTGTTCCACCTACTATATATCTTTCCTATTCTATTGAGTGACTGAGGACTTCACCATAGAGTTCTACATATCTTATATCTTGCTATACTAGGGACCACTTGAGAACATGGCAGCCTTTGGCATACTTGCCTACTCACCCGGTAAGTCTGTGAGACTAATTTCAGGAGAGCTCCCGGGAGAGGAGGCCATGCTCCTGGTTCCCTCCTGTCCTTTTTGTAAAGCGGGCGGATCCTTATGACGATATAAGGTCAAGTGAAGGTGAAAGAACCAGGTTAAGACTCAAGCACTGAATAAGCTTTCAGTTGAAGGATGGTAACCAAGCACTGGGTAATGTATATGTTATACATACATATATGCTACCCCTCTGTGCAGGCTATAAGCAAACTCAGAGGGTCGTGTCTCCTCCATTTCTAGCTGTGCTCATCCATATTTTAGGTCCTTACTTTACCTGGCCACAATGATGTCATACCCTGGCCCGAGGATGTAGTACACGGTGGTGGTCACTAACGCGACTACCACTACACCGACAAGGACTTACCCGACTTGATAAGGTAGAAGGTGCCAATGACAATAGGATGGTAACAGCGAAGCTTTGAAAAGAGGACTTTGCAGAATCGCGATCAATACAGAAGCCGGCACACAGAAAGTCATGTGACCACCTCGGACTGTACTAATATTAGGGGGGTTTAATGAGTAATGCAGGGAGTCGCACAATGTAAAACATTTTACAGCAACCCTTCTACTTGGTACATTTTCAAACCCCCTCCATTACTCATTAAACACCCCTGATAGTACAGTCCAAGAAAGTCACATGACTTTGTGTGCGGGCTTCTGTATTGATCGTTGTTCTGCAAAGTCCTCTTTTCAAAGCTTCACTGTTCTACTCAGAGTCGGGGACACGTACCCCACCCGTAGTGCATATCCCTTTCTACTTGCCCCATTCCTATTGTCCTGTAAGGGGATAATCACCAGTCAGTGGGACTGATAGGAGAGCTCTGATGGAGGTAAAAGGATTATGGGGAAAACAGAGGAAGTTATGCTGACTACGTTATGTCATGAGATTTATCAAGCAGACTTACCATCATAAAAACTACCTGAAGTCCGAAAAAACTGTATATTTATACTTTCCTACTTTAATATTTACATTAAACAGAAAACAAGGAAAAATAAAAACTGTAGGGTTAGAGTCCCATTAATAAAACCTTTTTCCAAAATGTTGAATTTTCTTTACCCCACCAAGAACTCGACTTCAAATCAATTTCTGTAACTTGGGAGGAAATGAAACTCAGGATAGCAGAAAACCTTTGAGGTCCAACATAGATAAAGGTGACAGATTCATATCAGGGATGTGATGGCAACTATGAAGTCTGAGTAAGCCATATATTTTCCATTGTATGTTAAAATATCATCCACAATTGTGGATGGTCAGGTCCACCAAGTGGGGGCAGCCATTTTTTTGTGCTGATCTAATTACTCATGAGCATGTCATCTATTAATTTACTAGGAACCAGAGATGTCACTATCTCGACTAAACCAATCGTCATAGTAATGGCCCAGTGAAGTCACTAGCTTGACTAAAGCAACAGTCAATGGAATGGCCAAGGGATGTCACTAACTTGACTAAATCAATCATTACAGAAATGGCTTTGTGTTGTCACTAGCACGACTAGACCAATTGTCACTGCAATGGTCCAGTGATGTCACTTGTTCGATCAAACCAAGAATCACGGGAATGGCCAAGTGATGTCACTAGCTTGACTAAATCAATCATTACAGGAATGGCTTTGTGTTGTCACTAGCTTGACTAGACCAATTGTCACTGGAATGGTCCAGTGATGTCACTACTTCGATCAAACCAACAGTCACGGGAATGGCGCCAAGTGATGTCACTAGCTCGATTAAACCAATCGTCATGGGAATAGCGAAGTGATGTCACTAACTCGAGCAAACCAACAGTCACGTGAATGGCCAAGTGATGTCACTAGCTCGATTAAACCAATCGTCATGGGAATGGCCCAGTGATGTCGCTAGCTCAACCAAACCAACAGTCACGGGAATGGCCTAGTGATGTCACTAACTCGACCAAACCAACAGTCACGTGAATGGCCCAGTGATGTCACTAGCTTGCCTAAACCAATCGTCATGGGAATGGCCCAGTGATGTCACTAGCTCGACTAAACCAATAATCATGGGAATGGCTCAGTGATGTCACTAGTTCGACTAAACCAATCGTCACAGATATGACAGTAGTGATGCCATGAGTTTATAATTCTTATCATATGTGTTGGCAGGAGTTCTACAGCTCCAAAAAGTATGATTGACTGTCTTAGAGTCATTGAGTTGTGTACGGGACAATACTAAATAACTAATTCAAGGTACTGGATGTTAAATCTTCCTGTAAATAATAAATCAGTTTAGAGATGAGATTGTATCAAAAATAATATGATTTTCTATGGGTTTTATACCAGCAAAGTTAACTATATATCATAATACCCATTGTGCTAATATAAAATGCTGTTTCTTTGACAGGAGCCACTGATCACAGAGAGATATTGTCCAGATGACAGTAGTTTGACTGACTGGACATCTGCCATCACTGTTCCTCTCTGGAGCATTCCTGTACAATAATAAATAGTGTCCATAAATGTCTATATACAAAATAGTGGAGTGTTCATTTAATCCTTAAGATTTGTAACCATCCATTATCCTCAAGACATCATCCAGGATTGATGGTCCGAGATCCAGCTCCAGACCGAAGAAAGATTCCGAAGGAGAAATGTCCTGTTCGTGGGTGCCTGAGTTGTCCTCTTGTGATAAGTCTCTCCCATGACCCGAACTGAACATGCTGCTTTCAGTCATGGAACCCTCAGATGAACTAGTTGACGTGGTCAGAAACCTGCTGCTTTCTTCTTTTGAGAAAGAGGAGAAGGACATCTCCTCTTCACCGCGAAAACATCCATCTCCATAGCTGACAGACATGGATCGTTGGCTTGGGACTTCTTCCAAGTGGAGTCTGGGTGGTTTTGGAGGGGCTCTCTCTTTGCTCTGTGTGCCACTGAACACAGGAAGGGACACTGCACTTTTTAGGAAGGGTCGGAAACTTCCATCACTGTCATGAGAGCGAAACTCTTGGTCCAGACTAGTGTCTGTGCTGTGGATGGTCAACTTACGTCCCTGGTTTGGAAGTAGGTCATACTTCCCCTGCAAGAAGGATAGCTCCCCAAACATGTCTTCTTCTCCATCCAGTCCTATGTGAGCACTGTGTCTGAAATCCCCTAGAGGGGGGCTAATCATCTCCCTCGATAAAACATCTCGCAGTTTTGGCTTTTTGCCTCGCTTGGGAGTTGATGTTTTCAAATAGATCGGAGTTTTTGCTGGCATCTCGGATTTAAATACTGGGGATAGATTTAACTCTATGAAGACCCTTTCAATGACCAGACAAGTACCCCACAGGGCCCTCACAGAAGCTTGGGGGACAAGGTCTCCATAATTCGGGAAATAACTTCACACTTGGACAAAGGCCTTGCTTTTGCAATCGTCAAGCAGATCTGAAAGATAAACATTATACATTAAACTTGGTTATTGGAAACATACATATCCTCCCAAATATATTCAGCTGACAACAAATATTTTATAGGTCAGAGCAGCCAATCAGTCACATAACAGTGGAAACGCATTTTTAGGGGCCCATATGTTATTATGTAACAGAAAGAACGTATCAGTTAAAATAATCTCTGCCACCAAAGTCCAGAGGGTAAATGTATCAATCTGCGGTTTTTGCAAGTCGCTGATAATCAGCAACTTTGCAGGGCAGAAAACGTTAATGTCTTTAAAGGCAAGTTTTGCAAAAACCGCAGATTGATACATTTACCCCCAGGTTCCCAAACTTCAACCATTGGGAGGTAGGTTCATTTTGACACCCTTGCACTTTTTTCAAGTAACTCACAATTTCCTCTAAACATAGATAACAGCATAAATGAACAACAGTATTTGGGCTCAACAATTCTTTCACTATTAACATTACAGAACCTTTGCTTTTTATTCTGATTTTAATACAGTATACCCTTATAAATGAGAAACTGAAAAGAAATGGCATTGACAAAATTATTGACACCCTAAACTTAATGTTTGGTAGAGCAGCCTTTGGTCAAAATAACTGCAACCAGCTGCTTCCTATAGCCGTGGATGAGCTTCCTGCACCTCTCTACTGCTAGCTTGGTCAACTCTTCTCGTGCAAACTGCTCCAGTTCTCTCAGATGTGAAGGTTCCGTCTCTCAACTGCTGTTGTCAGATCTGTCCACAGGTGTCTATTGGATGTAGATCTGGACTCATTACTGGCTACTTCTGAACAGTCCAGTATCTTCTCCCATTTCTGGATGCTTTTTGAAGGTTTTTTGGTGTTCTTGTCCCATGACCTTCGATGAAGACCCAGCTTTCTGACACTGCATTCAACATTGCACTCCAGATTCATGATGCCATGCACATGTTGAAGATAGAGCACAGCAACCCCAAAACCTCACTGAACCTCATCCATGTTTGACTGAATAAAAGATTTTGTTTTCTTTGAAAGCTTAATTTTGCTTTCTGTAAACATAGAGACGATGAGCTTTACCAAAAAGCTCTAATTTTGTTTCGTCTGCCCACAGGACATTCTCCCAGAAGGAACTTGGCTTGTTCAGGTGTGTTTTGGCAAACTTTAGTCTCTCTCACTCAGCAGTGGGTCTCTCCTACCATATAACTCCCTTTCATGGAGTTGGCAATGGATGGTGTGAGTTAAGACTGTCGTACCTTGTGTCTAAAGGTCAACAATGTGCTGCATTAAGTTTTCTCTTGTGGCCATGCCCAGGAGGTTGGCTAAAGTACCACGGGCCTTAAACTGCCTAATAACATACCGTACGGTGGAAACAGGAACAACATGGTCTCTGGAGACTGTTTCGTAGCCTTGAGATTGTCCATGCTTGGCTACAGTCTTCTATATGACCTCCTCAGGCAATTCCCTGACTTTATTTGTTTTCTAGATGCTCCCTGCAGTACACACAGTGACACAGAACAGGAGAATGCGTTATTTTCTCTATTTAACCTCATTTAACGAGTGATGTTCTTATATTGCAGGCACCTGTTACACACCACAAGTGAGTTCAGTGCCAAAGTGTAGGAGAATCACCTGCTCGACATCTAATTATTTCTAACTTCTTCTATGAGGTGCCAATAATTTTGTCCGGCCCATTTAAGGATTTCTGTGTGGAATAAGCTACGACTTAGTTAACTTTTCTGGTTTTTGTATTTTATTCCACTGCTAACCAGAAATACATACGTGGATACCAACATATTTTTTAATTCCAATAATTCTTAGAAGATTATTATAGAAAACTGTACCAATATTTTTTAGCCACGGCTGTAAATCAATCTGGAAGGTTGGCATAGCGATAAAAATAACTGTGCTCATTTCATGGAATTTGTATAAATAGATTTCCGGGGTAAACCAGAGTCTGTGGGATAAGCTTCCTTCCCCTTAAACAAACAGGATGGACGCCCTTCCACATAAAGTCACAAAATAGTCATCTGTCACAGTAACTTTCATCCCGCATGGCCACTGAGACGAAACCTCTGATTCAACAAAGCACTAATGAAAGGTCCTCATTAAGTCTTCTATCAAAATGGCATGTACACTAATACTAAAGGATCACTACATCTAAAATATCAGTTACTTTAAATTCTTATATTTGTCTATTATATATCATCATAATCATCATTTATTTATATAAGTGGCAGCAGGCCAGCGAGCCAATCAGGGCTCGCTTCCCGCTGCTGGCCAATCAGTGGCCGGACAGACGAGCCAATGCTATTTTATAAGGTGTCTACTGTAAACTTTGTGGAAAAATATTTGTACTTGTTACAAGGAGATTAGGAGATAACTGGAAAAAAAAAATAAACCCTCCCGTTCATTATCATGATGACCTAGGAAGTAGCATGTGGCACTTTTAATATAAGCTACAGCAGAAACTTCAGCTGCAGTTTTACATTAATGATTTGTAATAAATGTGGAGGGCGCAGAATTATGGCTGCCTTTAGTTCAATAGATTCCCTTTGCTGTAAGAAGCATTTTGTCCCAGCAGGCAGATGGCCGGAGAGCTGATCTCATAGATTAAATCAGATAGCACTCACAGCCCAGCTGGTTCCCTCCATTAATGAGAAATACCGGATTCATCGCAGGTTATATCTCTGTCTTTCCCCTTAAGTGGGAAGAGGTCGGAGAATTTTCAATGTATAATACCCAGGTGGTCTCGGTAAAACATGTTTCCATCTGCTGTAACTCCCCATTTCCTAGGTCATTCATAATAAATGTACTCAACCTGCTGCCGGTCCACCCCCACTGATACTAAGACCTCCGATCCTATTACAGTCTCTGCGCCACCCCTCCCCTCCCCTGTCTCTAACACTGCTTCTCCACACCTTGCTGCAATAACCCATCTGTATTCATTACCTTACCCTCTCAGATATTTGGTCTGTGTCACGTGGTGGGTGGTGTGAGGGTTACAATTTTCCTTTGCACTCTGCACTTACTAAAACCATTAATTGTGCTGCTAGTATTATAAGTATGGAGGGGTGCTAAGTCTTGTCTTGGCTTCACATATAATAATGCAATATGGGAAGCCAAATATATACAGCAATACCAACAGCGCCATCTGCTGGCACATGAAGGAAAATCTTTTTCTTTTTGATGGTCATACTACTCAAGAGTGCACGAAAAAGTTCTATACATATTGCACACAGCCCTATCTGTATAAACTGTCAAAGGTGCAATCTCATCTCCAGTGCCAGGACTGGTGTCAATTTGCTATATCTCTACCTAACCCAGACATCAGGTTCCAGTCTGGCTCTATGGCTGCACCTGAGATGTGACCAGAGATTACAGCTGATTAAAGTCACAGAACCCTGGATGCTATTAATGCAGACGGCAGTGCATGTATATATATAGCTGAGATTATTTAGTCTGCAGCATCAGCAGATTCAACGGCAGCACATACATCATGTCAGTGGGTATTATGTTCCAATCCCCACATGACTGCATCATCGGTTTACCCAGACTGAATGTCTTACTGAGAAATATCAGACATTGACAAGATGTCAGGTATATAATGTATTCACCACATCAGGGGAGGGCTGGCAAATTTTAGCCTGGGATGTAAGGCTCGACTCAGCAGGAACATTTTAAAGGAAAAAAAAGCAGATGACTCCGTAACCCAGACCAAGGTAGCATTTGCCCCCAGCCCAGCCTGTCCCTGCACGACATCATCTTACTCTGATAATTTATACAGATATTTCTGTCTGTTACGGGGATCACCATGATGTCATTATCTCCGGCCACATTTCGAGTCATTCAGAAAATATTTATGATTATGTCATCTTTTTGAGCCAGACAAATGATGACATAATCTCCTGAAGACTGGTACAGGAATGGACGATGGCTGTGCCACCTTCCTGCTTGTTTACAAGCTAAAATTTATTGACTTACCTCCTGACATTTCAGATGGACACAGATGGTTGCTTACGATGTGTAATGAAGAATATATACTTTTTCTTGCATTAATAGACTCAGATTTTAATTATTCCATCATGCCTGAATATAAAATACAGATAAATTATACCAGGGATTGACTGGCAATTATTAGCCCAGGGACAATACTCAGCTAAGCAGCCTTTTAGGAACATTTTAAAGGAAAAACAATGCAGGTGGCCCAATGACCCAGCCCAAGGTGGCTCACTATGGGACTGGTACGGAGAGCACATGTCCCCTTGTCCCCCATCCCAGCCTGCCCCTGAATTAGACATACATGATAAAGAGGCAAGTGCCGGGGGCCTGATCATGGCGGGGGGCCTGATCATTTGCAACAAATTTCATCATCATTGCCCAAGTACTTCACAAGATGATGAGATACGGGAGGCTGGCCTACTGTTCTGGGAGACTCTCTGAAACTCGGGAACCTTCAGGACAATCCAGAAGAGTAGGTAAGAATTAAATTAGACCACACCCCTAATCCAGCCAAACTACCCTCTTATACTGAATTCTGGCAGCCAATGGGAGTTCACTGTAGGAGGAGTAACTAAGTGATGCATCTGGTCTGGGGTCAGTTTTATACACTACCTACCTGGCTGGAGCTTGCTTATCTCTCTATCCATTAGAATTAAATTCTTCTTTCAACATTAGCCACCAAGATTGGACTTTGCTTTTGTACACTAGCTACCATGAATGGGGTCTGTTTTTCACTCTAACCACCAAGTTTAGGGTCTGTAGTCTACACTAGCCAATTTTTACACTATGCACCAACATTGGTTGATTTAAACAGGAGGTTGGTGCTAGCACTTATTCACATGCAGTGATGGCGTGTGTGGGGAAGGGGGGGGGGAACGCACAACGTTGACCTAGAGGGGCGAAAAAAATAATCAGTCCTGCTTCTATGTAGATTACTAACGGAAGTCATGTTAAAATTGTAAAGTTTTATCTCTAACCTCACTGGTTTGACATTAGAGGCCAAATTATGCGCCAAAAATTATTGCCTAGCAATTTTAAAATTAAAAAATCTAGTGACGCTATCGTATAAGAATAAGAACTGAGATCTGCGTAGGAACTAAGGATAATAAATGCTTTGCTGTATCTTTAACTGAGTATACTCTGGAGTGTTAATAGTTAACTATTGGATATGCCCATCCGGTGTCATAGGGGAGGAGTACAGAGGCTATAAGTTGGATGGGCGGAGTTTTATTCAGCTTTGCAGATCTGGATGTTGCCCACCCACCCTCCCTGCTTCGTTGATTCCTGGGAACGTGAGGAATCGGCTGGATACTGTTCAGGATTGGTATCAGCTGGATGCGGTCATGGTTGTCCGCGAAGATGGATGGAGTTTTGGCCGGAAAACGCAGTGCAGTCAATGACCAGTGGTTGGTTGGGCGCACATTTGCGGTATTGGGCACATTGAACCCACCTCTCTTTGAGTGAATCGGCTATTAGTCTCGGTTCAGGTACCGCCCCTGTGGGTTTCCCTGTGGTTGCTTTCCGTATAGCCCAGAGGATGGGCGGGTTCGGTAGAATTGGGACGTGGTGCCCCGTCCAGGTAGATATGTGCGCCCGGGGTGTGATTGGTTGGTCCCCCACTTGAACCCAGGGGTTTGGCTGTTCCCCAGATGAGAAAGTCCCAAGGATATGCTAGGACAGTTGGGTTTTGCCTGGAGCACGTCGACTGACTGCTTTATTCTCCTCCACCATAGTTAAATAAATCATTTAATTTTGCCACACAAGTTTCGTGTCGTTACTCTAAGGTAATAGTTGGATAAGATGAAGAAGGTAAAAGAGATTAAGATATCAGACATAAGACTTTTATAAAGAATATAAGAATAATTTTTTCCTATAAAAATAATTACATTTTTAGCTTTAGTCAGTTTAAAAGCAACATTTTAGTCCAGGAAAGCAGTCGCAATGGATATCGAATGTCATGTGACCAAGATAAAACAAGGTATCTAGATAGTGAGTAACGCAATTTTTAAAAGACATAAGATTAGAGTTCGGGAGAACCTTGACATGCAACAAATCACATCTCATGACCGGTATCTGTTGGATCCCTATGAGGCTGCGGTTACACTCTCTACTATCTGTTAGGCGATTGCGTGACAATCTGGGAAAGATGCAGCATGCTGTACATGTTGTCACGTCACATCAGTTGTCTGCTGATCACATCCTTTACCATGAATGGGATTTGCATGGTCATTGTTATGTTATATTATATTGTTGTGTTGGGTCACAAGTTGTATGCAATATTTTTTTTGCATTAAATTTGTCTCCATCACAAAAACGTTCACCTTAATTGTGTGTTTCCTGCAGTGACATAATACACTGTTGAAGGAGATCTCGTCTCGCTCTCCGTACTGGTCCCGGACAGGAATACCAGGGTGCAGAGCAAAGTGACCACCGAGTCTCTCTGATCAGGGCCCAGAGTGTCAGCATTTCCTTGCAGGAAGGCGGTTAAATTACATGTATCAGTCTCCTGTCTCCTGTCCAGATCTCCCAGCCAAAAATGTGTCAGTATGGGGGGTGCGGCCCGCCATCTGTCAGTCCATCCCTACTGCTACTCCCTTGCTGACTGCAGAAAGGTCAGGGGTGCAGAGTGGGAAACAAATGTTTGGGATCCTTATGATACAATATTCCTCTTGTTATATCTAAGCAAATGTTATCGATCTATCTACGTGTTACATGTTATTACACTTTCCTAATGTTAATTATGATGATATTCAAACTCATTTCTTGTGATTGTATCCCCAATATCAATGGTAAGACACCTAGGACTTTCAAGCTGTTGTATAACTACAAGTCCCAGCATGTTCAGGGTGTTACATGAGGCTTGAAACTCTATAATAGCTGGAGAACCGCACGTTGCCTAATCCTACCTTACATCATAATGTATTTTATTACCTTGCCTTATTAACGGGAGTCTGGATAAACTATAGGAACTGAGCCTACATTGTTAACAATTGGCCTTAATTTACAGGCGCAGTCTCAGCTTTGAAAGATTTGTCCCCGGGAATTTCCCTATATTTCTGTACTGATCAACTGCACAATAAAGTCATTATATACCCCACCTCGTTGTTCCGCGGGGGCGTGGCTGAGTGGGCAGTGTGCTGTGTCGAGGCAAATCACATCACTGCGCCCCACCGGACTTGTGCCTTGGACCAACCCTCAGGAAGTACCGGTAAGTGGCCTGATCTGCTTAGTTGCCTACTTTACTGAAAGGCCTAGAAAACTCACAAATTTCTAGGAGTTCTCTAGGGAGAGCATGCACCTTCCAGCATCATGCCCACTCCCCTTACATAATGGGTGGGGGCTGTATTATGCCAAGAATCGCAGCATTGTGCCAGGGGGCAGGGTCACGATAACACGATTTGGGCACTCTGCAATAGGATCTCCCCTGCGGGATCTCCTTGAGGGAATATCAAAATGTTGGCAAGTATGATTGTGACCACTTACTTCCAGAGTACCTGCAATCTACAAGGAGAATACTGCCCCAAATGTATACTTCCCAACATAGTCACTGTCCAAATCAGCGTCTTCTCAGCGGTACCACGACAAAATGGCAGTGGTCACGTCTCACTAGGGGCTATGTTAAAATTAAATCCGGCCTGTTACCTCTGATGTGCTGCTTGCCCGTCCTACCAGGTCTCCTAAAACATCCAAAGGTCTTGCACTGCTATTCTGTGTACTTGTTCTGCTGGCCTGATTCACATGGACAGCGCTGCTGATGATATAGTCAGTATGTGCGAATGGGAGGTATACGAAAAAGTGGCATTAATAACATCCCTGCCTGTCAGATTTGTATACAATAGAGCAATGCAGGACCATGGAATGCTTTATGGCATAAATGCACAACTCACTGGTACTAGGAGGTCTGAAAAATAATTATTGACAGCCCGCAGGAAGTAGGACAGATACTCCCGATATCCTGGGCACCCTTAGGATCTGTCCTGCACTGCACATACCTCCATCTTCACTAAAAATGTGTTGGACCTACGCATGCTTCTCCTATGAGAGCAGAGCAGAGGCCTAGGAGGGTAGTGGGGACCTCAGGGGTCTGATAGCGCAGCATCACTAGGCCCCCCCATCATCTCGGGTCCCGTAGTGGCCGGACCCCAGTATCGGTAGTTCCACCACTGTTAAGAGGGTTATATAGGGGTCAATACTGTTGATTCAGTGGCCCTACAGCCTGTTAAAGCAGTCAGAGAGCCACATATAGGTCGATTGAGCTCATATTACAACTGCATTTTGCTCCATGCCCGATAACGATCCAATAATTGTTTATAGAATCATCGCTGGACATCAGAGTAGCTTTCGGATCCCACACTGCCACATTGGGCAGTGTGGGGCAGCACGGTGGCTTAGTGGTTAGCACTTCTGCCTCACAGCACTGGTGTCATGAGTTCAATTCCCGACCATGGCCTTATCTGTGAGTTTGTATGGTCTCCCTGTGTTTGCATGGGTTTCCTCCTGGTGCTCAGGTTTCCACCACTTTCCTCCCACAGACACACTCCAAAAACATACTAGTAGGTTAATTGGCTGCTATCAAAATTGACCCTAGTCTGTGTGTCTGTCTGTGTGTGTGGTATGTTAGGGAATTTAGACTGTAAGCTCCAATGGGGCAGGGACTGATGTGAGGGAGTTCTCTGTACAGCGCTGCAGAATTAGTGGCGCTATATAAATAACTGATGATGATGATATCACAGCTGTAATATCACAACATATGTGGACACCTGTACTGTGATCTCAGTCTACACTGTTTTTTCCCGTGCATTTCATGTTAACCATCTGGTTGTTACTGATCAAGATCAAAATCTAAGTGGATGGGAACGAGTTTGGCCATAATGGCATGTCAACCCTAAAGTGGCAAAGGATTGGGTATGGACGATTTCCAGTCTTTCGCTCTTATCAGATCAAGTCAGTCTGATTGGATCTGTGCAATTTGTCTTTCTAAGTGTTTCCAAATTGGATTGGATTGCAACGTGCGTAACTAGCCCCCGGGGTATATAGCCACTCCAGGCTTACCAAGACATTTTACATGGTTGAGAATCTTACTATATCCAGTAGACCTACGACTAGTCTCCTCCAGGCTCTGTCCATATTGTACTACAATGACCCCTCAGAGTTTCCGTAACTTTGTTAATTGCAACGTTTCAAGGATTCTATTATTAAACAGCATAGTCCATTATTATAATATATCTCTAATATTACTATGTATGATAATATCATGCTATAAAAATGTGATGAGTGAGGATGGCAATGAAAGGGTTACAGCTTCCTGACTCCTCCATCTGCTCTATCCTCTGTTAGGGGCCATGGGGGGGACTCCAGGGGGGGTCTGAGGTGAGAGTTCACCCACTTCTCACAGTCTAAATGCCCTGGAACCGAGTATTCCTATTAACCCTTGCATCACCAGAAGCTCTCCAGAAGACAGAAACAACAGCCCAGAGCCATATGTCAGGGCTGTCAGGTTCCCCCCCCCAGGCGGAGGTACCAGTTCCACCCAAATCTCTCTTTATCTGCGGTAAAATTCCAGCGGGTCCTCAGTCTCCTAGGAAGCAGGAAGTATTTGTTTACATGTCTTTATATTAAGGTGGATTGTACTGAACAACAGTGGTTGCCAGTGTTGTGGGTATGTTGTCCTCTGTTTGTCTCAAGGTCTGTAAACTGTAAAGGGATGAAGAGATCTGGATTATAAACCTTGGGATTTTCCCACACGTTTGAAACAGAAAACGCCCATAGATCATAAAGTTTGCTCAGTGGTCCCTTCTTTGTAGTACAGTACAGGATCCTATTCTTACTAGTCTAACACAAAAGTGATCTGACAATATAAAAAAAACAGATCGCTCCTCCAAGCATATTATGTGCCACATTTTCAAAACCGCTCAGCAAAATAATTACCTGGCTCAAAAATTTGGAACGTTTTGGAGGCAGAATTTGGACTTTGGTGTTCCCACTACTACCCGATTCACACCACACAGGAGAATGGATTGACGTTAAAAAAACATTTACAGATATATTGGGGCATATTTAAGAAAGCACGATAGTGCTTTTAACGGGTCATTAAGGTCCCACAGTGTCCTCCGCAAATTTATTAAGGGTGCATCGCAGCAGATATCATGGATAGCTGCTGCTTTGCACTCCTCTTCGTTTTTGGGAGCAGTCACCATTCAACCTGGCCGCAATCTAACAAGTCCCGAAAAAATTTTTTTTTCGGGAACTTGTCATGTTAATGTACGCCAGAGCTGGCGTACATCATCGGAATGGAAGAAATCTAATGCTGTCAGCTCTGCTCCGAAGAGCAGAGCTGTACAGCGCATGTGTGGACGGATCACATGATCCCTCCCTGTCACTCAGCGCGCTCTCTCTGCAACGACAGAGAGGGGATCTGTGTGCGCATGTCCAGTTCTTGGAACTGGACATGCGCAATTGAAGAATGAAAAGAACGAGGAGAAGACCTGGAGGTAGCGCTTCCGAAGAGGGGGGTAAGTATGATTTTTTACATCGCAGAAACAGCAGTTTTTCGGAACTGCTGTTTCTGTGCAGGGCTGTACATAAATGTGAGAAATAGTTCAATCCTTATCATTGCGATAAGGATTGAAAACTACTTTTCACTTTATGTGAATATTGATAAATGTGCCCCATAATGCAGAACTAGAGATATCGCTAGAACATTTCATCGCTGTTCCGCTGTGAAAGTTGATTTGCTCTACACTTCTTCGCTCTCTCTACCATGATCCACGAGAGCACTAGTGCTGGGACAGTTGTTGTTGGATCAAGCAGGATTTTTTACATACTATATAACGGTCTGTTTTGTGGGAGGCCCAAGATTTATTGTTGACTATCCAGTGCTATGGAACTTGTGGCATCTTATAAGTAAACATGATTTAACTCATACTTGGCTGCTCTCCTACAATGTCCAGGAGACCTCCAAATTCCGGGGTGGTCTCCCGGACTCCCAGTAGAGCAGGCCACTCTCCTGCATTCTGTCCACTTCCTAGTGAAGGGAGGGGGCTATTTATATGAACTCCACTAAGGAGTCTAACCCACCCCACTAACCAAAAATAGCCCTTAGTTGGGAGGGGTGGGTGCACGGAAGGTGCAGTAAAACTCATGTTGGAGCCACAATAGGGGTGACCAGGAGCCCCAATAGTGGAGGAGCCAGATGAGTGGGTTCTCCATAGTTTGGTGGTGCCCCCAACATGGTGGCAACAGCGGTGTGACAGGAGGCCAGTTGAAGGAGAGGGGAAGAGTCCTATCAGCAATTGAGGGGGGTGGTCGCTGCTCAGTTTTCATTTGATGTTTTTTGAACTGAGAGGGCGTGGCGCCCAACTTCATTTGCATCACATCATAACACTGGATTAGGGTCTGCCCACATCATGACTGTGTTAAACACCCGTGTGTTTGGATGTGAGGGGGGTCCTCTGGTATTGGTTGTCTTTACCCACCAGCTAGCTGGGGCAGAGAGTACCACCTGTAATTGCAGCTATGGTCACTAGGGGCACCCTTCAAGCATACATACAGAATTAGAACTGGGAATTACCTAAAGCACACAGAATGAGTTAATAAGGGGTCTATTTATCAAGATCTTACAATACTGAAGATTTTCGATCTCACAATTTATCAATGAATGGCTGCCAGGGCAGATGAACGAATAGCTGGCAGTGGTAGGAGGAGTCTTACCCTTCACCAGACCAGTGCAGGGTCCCTCTGCGTATTTGTTGAGCCAGCGCACTAGACCTGGAAGCCGAGTTACAGAGTTGTATAAAAAAAAAAAGTACTTAAAAAAATACTATATTTACTTATTTTACTAATAAAGCATTTTTCCTTACAATACCCCGGGCTACCACCATTCTGGGATCACAGAAGCTATAGGAGGACAGTGGCAGTACTTAGGTTTCCCCAAGCATTGCCGGCCCGGGGGCTTTGATAAATAGAAAAAAAAGCCCTAAGTCCGACAGAAACTCCAACTTTACCGGATCTAGGTCTTTTCACCTGTTGATAAATAGACCCTTTAATACCGTGCCCTTCAGAACTACAGGATCACTTAGCACCAATTACATACAGTAAAATTCTAATCCCTAGGCCACAAATCATCCATCACTTTTCCTGAGAGAGATGTGAGGAAATACTTCTGAGGGTGAGGCTGAGGTTACAATGTAGGTATGTACACACAGGCACACAGCCAGACCGTGCAACTGTTATTATAACATTGCTGAACTCCTTCCGAAAAATTCTGGAGCATTGTAGATCTGCCCCCTGCACCCTCTGAAATTAAAGCCTGGGCAACGGCACTGTCAGCTGTCCCCCAGACTCCCTGCTAGCTTGGGGGAAAACCTTCCTCCAGCAGGACGGGAGAGGCTTCTTTGTGGTGGTGGAGGGGACAAGGTTATAAAGAAAAATATAATTTTTCAGTTGAGTGGCACTTTGAAGAGGTTCAACTTTAAAGTAATGTTTTACTGGAAATGGAAGAGTTCATCTATTTTAAGTGAACAGTTGAAGAATTCCACTCTAGATAAATGTAAACTGTTCTAGATTTTGACATGTTATTTAAACATCTCCACTAAATCAACTTTATAAAGACATCAGCTGTGTTTTGAAATCAAGTCGCTGAATTATGGTTTGTTAATCCTGTCAGTGAACAGCATCCATCAGAGACCTGTGGGGTACTTCGTATCACACAACAGTATATTAAAGCAACGATCCACTGAAAAAATTCAGGTGTGTTTTTTTTAACATAAATACCTGTGACAGGCTACTATTAATGGTTTAGGATTCTGGGCTACCATAGCAACCACAGTCACATGGCACATGGTATAGCGAGCACAGAGGCTTTGGGACACTCATCTGAGCTCTGCCTACAGTATGCCATCCTCCTTCTCCCCCTCTCTCGCTGCCATCACATGAGAGTGGTCAGCTTTTGGAAATGAGATAATGATTTGTATGATGATAGCTACGAAAAATGACTATCAGAAACTTGCTTAAAAATTTTTCTTATCTTGCTATTTAAAGTAGAAAAACATGCTGGTTTAAGTATGCTGTGGAAACATTTGTATCCAGAGAACACAGCTTTGTATTGTAACCCAGGGCAGCAAAAACAAACAACTTTGTTTGATCAAATAAAGATTTGGAAGAAAAGCATAGAAGGAAACTACCAAGATAAGGAAGTGCCAGTAAATGTTGGAGGAAGGCACTTAAAGCCAATAAGTTAAAGTATTCTGAAAGTGAAAAAAGCCCCCAAATATTACAAAACTCAGAAATGCTGGGATCCATCCAGTTATTGCAGACGTCTCAGACATGACATCACTAACAGCTCATAGTGAGTCTGCTCCTGCGTTACAGGTGAATAGCGAGTCATACGGGAAATATATATATTTAACATCACAGTCTGGTCTGGATTTACATTTTTGTCATCAATACATTTTTATTGAGAACGTTTTGCAAAGGTATGGGGTTCAGAAAATAAGAAGGGAGACAAATAGTTAAAAAATTGGGAGGGGGGATATGGGGGAACCCCCTCGCAGAGTGGATTTACATTTTTTTGATCCATTAGTCCACTTTTTTTCTGTGCTGTTCCATATCCCTTCCTAATCCTACCACTGTACCTCTCTCTGGTTCTATCCCCTGCTGTATCCCATATAAATATTTACATGTTTATCATATGTAACTAATAAACACAGGAAACAACCAAAATGATGATGTGCAAGGTCAGCGGCTGCTGCCCCTTTAACTCTTCTAGGCCCGAGCCCTAATCTCAATATCAGGAGATATTCCATAAGCAAACTGAGGGGGGGTTCCTAGTGCCTGTAAACCCCCCTCCAAGCATGAGGCACTGTATAATTGAGGTGGCTGGACCCTGCTCCCGCTTCACACAGCTCTGCTTGAAAAGGGAGAGCACCTAACAGTAGGGCACGCAGCATTGCCTATGTATATTATGGGGATAGGAAGAGTTGGAGAGCAGCCAAGCACTTTCTAAAATTATAGCCACGCCCCCATGCATGCTGGTCACGCCCACTGGTGGCGTGGTGTGGAAACCCCCCTCTACAAATCCTGCGTTTGCCCCTGTATCCCTATGCTGTCATATAATGAATGTCAGCTGTGCCCCTCTCATCCTGATATTTCCAGATTAATGTTACCAGGGGCGCACGCAGGATTGTCAGAAAACCCCCCAAAACACGAGAAAGAGCTGCTGCGCATGCGCCTGCGCATGCGCAGCAGCTCCGTATCGGCAGCGCTGTCCTATACAGCAGCTGCGGCGCTGTCAAAGAAGCATCCGCGGACGCTTCTTTGACAGCGCCGCGGCTGCTGTATAGGATAGTGCCACTATGGCGGCCACTTAGTTAGCGCAGGGGGGGGGTGCGCTACTGGTTACCTGATACAACATGACACAATATATACAGGTACATGACACTTATTGTAAGGGATTCAAACCTGCGTTACTTACAGTATGTTACTATTAGCTCCTTGTTGAGTTTAAGACATTGTTAGGATACTTAGAAATAATATCATTGTGCAAATAATAGCAGTAAATAATACAGATTATATGATTTATTTATGAACTCGCCTCTGCTTTTCTTATTGATTGCCTTGTTATGATTAGATTGTGTGACATTATTACAAAGCGAAAAGAAGTGTTAAAACTCTTTACCCAGAATCCACTGTGACGTATAAACATATCGCAATTACGTCTGATGAAAGTTTGATCCAAGCAGCTACTACTCTTTCAGGATAATAGGACTTTCTAACGTGACTTCTAAGCCACTCCCTCAGTTGGTCCTCTCCTATATGGAGACCACACGTGTAACCACTTTCCCTAGCCTAGACATAGGTGAGATTTCATGTGTCAGGACAGTACAACGTGCTCACAGACCTCAGACTATCACATTTTGCATCAATGCGTTGTACACATGCAAAGACTGGCCTAGACCAAGGAGCTTGCAATTAACCATACTCAGTTACAATCACTGGTAGATTACAATGATAGACTAGCACAAGTTAAGAAGTACATAGACTGATAACACAGACTAACCACTTTCTAGAAACATCATATAGAAACATCATACAATTATATGTAGATACTCTTACTAGGAACATTGTATAATTATACACATCGCTCCATTCTAGAAACATTATAAACTTATATAGCCCATTTCTATGAAGCTTCTAAAATTATATAATGTTTTTTTTATAATAAAAATGGTATAACTATATAGCAACTGTTTTTTAGAAACCTTATATAAAATATAGATCCTCTTTCAAGATTCCTGCATAATATCACATATTTCTAAGAACATTGCATAGTTATATAACTCAATTCTAACATACTGCACAGTCCCTATCTAGAAAGCCTGTGTAATTTATATAGTCCAATTATAAGAACAATAGATAATAAGCCATTTTGGATACATTGTTTTTATAGTCTCTGTCTAGAAATATGTCACCATTATATACAATCTTTCTAAAGACTTGAAGATTATATATATATATATATATATATATATATATATATATATATATTCTCGTTATACAAACTGTGCATAATGTACTGTCTCCAGAAAGACAGAGGTGAGAGTATTGTGCTAGAGGATTAGCACTGACCTGTGTTGGAGCAGTGGGAGATAAGACGTTATGAGCGTCCAGGGTTCCTTTACCTGTGTGATGTTCCTCAGACAGACAGACACATCAGTAGAGGACTATGGCACAGACCCTATATAATCCTCTCCTCCTGGTCAGACACAGAGCAGTCTCAGAGCTGAGAGTCATTCACTGCTGAGCACAGAGCAAGGAGGAGCCAGAACAGATTCACCTTCCCCTACCCTGACTGTGGAATCCCTAAAGACCCTGACGTCAGGCTCATTGTAGTAACCCCTCCATAGCTGGACACAGCCATATAGTACAGACATCCAGAAATAATATCCTGGTCACTATTATTAGTACAGGTTCAGTGCTGGGCTTCTATATCCAATATGGAGAGATCTCCTGCCTGGGTATTGTTATCAGGACTGGATCAGAGAGTGCTGGGTTTATACATTGGCCACAACATTAAAACCACCTGCCTAATATTGTGTAGGTCCCTTTTGTGCTGGAAAAACAGCTCTGACCCGTGGAGTCATGGACTGCACAAGACCTCTGAAGGTGTCCTGTGGTATCTGGCACCAAGACATTAGCAGCAGATCATTTAAGCCCTGTAAGACACGAGGTGGGGCCTCCGTGGCTCGGACTTATTTTTCCAGCACATCCCACAGATGCTCGATCGGATTGAGATCTCGGGAATTTGGAGGCCAAATCAACACATCTGATGTTCCTCAAACCATTTCTAAACAATTTTTGCAGTGTGGCAGGGTGCCATTAGCCTGCTAAAAGAGGCCACTGCCACCAGGGAATACCATATTATGAAGGGGTGTACTTGGTCTGCATCAATGATTAGATAGGTGGTACGTGTCATAGTAGCATCCACATGAATGCCAGGACCCAAGGTTTCCCAGCAGGACATTGCCCAGAGCATGACACTGCCTCCGCCGTCTTCCCTTCTTCCCATAGTGCATCCTGGTGCCAACTCTTCCCCAGGTAAACAATGCACACGCACCCGGCCAGCCACGTGATGTAAAATAAAATGTGATTCCTCAGACCAGGCTATCTTCTTCCATTGCTCCATGGTCCGGTTTTGGCGCTCTCATGTCCATTGTAGGCGCTTTCGGTGGTTGGACAGGGGTCAGCATGGGCACTCTGACTAGTATGCAGCTACACAGTCCCATATGCAGCAAGCTGCGATGCCCTGTGTGTTCTGACACCTTTCTATCATAGCCAGTGTTAACTGTTTCAGCTACAGTAGCTCTTCTATGAGATTGGACCAGACGGGCTATCATTCACACCCCACATGCATTGATGAGCCTTGGGCGCCCATGACCCTGTCGCCAGTTCACCGGTTGTCCTTACTTGGACTTCTTTTGGTAGGTACTAATCACTACATACTAAGATCACCCCACAAGACCTGCCGTTTTGAAGATGATCTGACCCAGTCGTCTAGCCATCACAAATGGTCTCTTGTCAAAGTAGCTCAGATCCTTGCACTTGCCCATTTTATCTGCTTTCAACACATCAACTTCAATAACTGACTGTGCACTTGCTGCCTAATATATCCCACCCCTTGACAGCATAGGCAAACCGAAGGGAGGTCCTAGTGCCTGGAAACCCCACGCCAAGCCTGGGGCATAGTATAATTGAGGTGGCTGGACCCTGCTCCCGCTTCACACAGCTCTGCTTGAAAAGGGAGAGCTACGTGCACCTAACAGTAATGTACGCAACATTGCCCATGTATATTATGGGGATAGGAAGAGTTGGAGAGCAGCCAAGCACTGTCTAAAATTATAGCCACGCCCCCATGCATGTTGGTCACACCCACTGGAGGCGTGGTATGGAAACCCCCCTCTACAAATCCTGCGTTTGCCCCTGGACAGGTGCTATTGTAACGAGAATATCAATGTTATTCACTTCACTTGTCAGTGGTTTTAATGTTGTGGTTGATCATTGTATGTCTGATATAGAGAGATCTCCTGACTGGTCATTATTATCAGGACAGGATCAGACAGTGCTGGGTTTCTATATCTAATATAGAGAGATCTCCTGACTGGTCATTATTATCAGGACAGGATCAGACATCGCTGGGTTTCTATATCTAATATAGAGAGATCTCCTGACTGGTCATTATTATCAGGACAGGATCAGACAGTGCTGGGTTTCTATATCTTATATAGAGAGATCTCCTGACTGGTCATTATTATCAGGACAGGATCAGACAGTGCTGGGTTTCTATATCTAATATAGAGAGATCTCCTGACTGGTCATTATTATCAGGACAGGATCAGACAGTGCTGGGTTTCTATATCTTATATAGAGAGATCTCCTGACTGGTCATTATTATCAGGACAGGATCAGACAGTGCTGGGTTTCTATATCTAATATAGAGAGATCTCCTGACTGGTCATTATTATCAGGACAGGATCAGACAGTGCTGGGTTTCTATATCTAATATAGAGAGATCTCCTGACTGGTCATTATTATCAGGACAGGATCAGACAGTGCTGGGTTTCTATATCTAATATAGAGAGATCTCCTGACTGGTCATTATAATCAGGACAGGATCAGACAGTGCTGGGTTTCTATATCTTATATAGAGAGATCTCTTGACTGGTCATTATTATCAGGACAGGATCAGACAGTGCTGGGTTTCTATATCTAATATAGAGAGATCTCCTGACTGGTCATTATTATCAGGACAGGATCAGACAGTGCTGGGTTTCTATATCTAATATAGAGAGATCTCCTGACTGGTCATTATTATCAGGACAGGATCAGACAGCGCTGGGTTTCCATGTCTAATTTAAATATGCTATGTTAAATTGCAACCTAAAATAAAAAAAACAATATATATATATAAAAATGTATACATTAACATGGGTTTCTATTTCTGAAATATAGCAAGTGACACTGCTGAATGCTAACGAAATGAACATACTAGTAGTGTATTCAGAAGACAAACCCATGCATGTCATGAAACACAGTGTTACATTATCACAGGAGGTGATTTGTCTCACAGACTATTAATCCAACAGGCAGGACTGGCAAACAGTAACTTCCTACCACACACACTTCATTACATTAAATATTACCTCTCTCCATGGTTGTTAGTGGACATGTACATTTATCATCCTACAACTGATGTTATCCACACTGAGCACTTCCCGTCACTGATTTCTAGAACTCTTTTCACTTTCACATCATTGTTCTTAAAGGGAACACATACAGCATTTTTTCATGCTAAACCAAAAGACCAGTATGTTCTTCCATGTGTCCATTCCGGTTTTGCAGATAAAGTTTTCCTTCTTATTCTTTCGTTTGTTTTACTGAAACATAGATTATTCAAAGTTCTCATTGGCCAGATGCAGGCTGATCATCTGCTGCCTGCTGTAAGGCTGGACAGGCTCTGCCAGCAGATACATTACTGACATGGGTCCGTGAGGCAGAAGGTTGCATATTTATTTAAACAACCACCACAAAACAAAACCTGAATAACCTATTGCCTGCTCCCATACCACCCACCTCCTCAACTTATCCTTCTGTGGTACCTTCTTCTCCTCATTCAAATAAGTGCTGATCTCGCCCATACTATAAAACTCCTCCTGTGGTCCTGCCTCTCTCTCTCTAACTACTGCCCCATCTCTCTTCTCCCTTACTCCTCCAAGCTTCCTACTCCCTCCTATATCCACTTCAATCTGGTTTTCAATCACTCCACTCCACTGAAACTGCACACACCAAGGTCACAAACGACCTCCAAAGTGCCAAATCTAAGGGTCATTTCCTCCTACTCATCCTTCTAGAGCTCTCTGTGGTATTCAACACCACTGACCAAGTCCTTGCGTGGTTGGCCTCCTATCTCTCCAACCGCTCCTTCTCTGTCTCTAATCCCGACTCCACTTTCCCTACCCTTCAGCGTCCCCCAAGGCCCATATTCTTGGCCCCCTGTTCTTCTCCCTCTTCACTTCCATCTGTGATCTCATTATCTCTTTGGACCTTCAATCTCACATCTATGTCGATTACACCCAATTCTACTTCTCCTCCCCAGATTTCTCCCCATCTCCCCCTCTTTCTTGTTTCTAAATGTCAATCAGCCATCTCCTCTTGGATATCCCGGTGCGTTCCTAAACTGAACATGTCTAAGACAAAAATGATTGTTCCCATCACCTTCTGACCTCCCCCTTCTCCCTCTCTGTTGACAATACTACCCTATCCTCTGTCCCTTACGTCCGCTCCCTGGGGTGTCATCCTCGACTCCTTCCTTTCCTTTACCCCCACATTCAGTCCCTCTCCCAATCATGCTGCTTTCACCCTTATAAATCTTCAGGATCAGACCCCTTCTCACCCTGGATTCAACTATAACTCTACTCCACTCTTCCACATTGATTGCTGTACCCTTCTCTCAGGCCTTACTTTCTCCTTACCTTCTCCAGTCTCTCCATACTTCAATCTGCCACATGGCCCATAACCCCCATCTGACAACTACCCTTCCCTCCCATTCCCTTCCACTACAGTCAGTCACTCTACATTCCTCATACACTGATGCAGGAGGAAGCACCTAGTGATTGGTGTGTAATGCATTTACTGTGCACCATCTCCAGTATCTCTTTCTAACAGTATTATAATCATTGCCTTATTCCCATAAATCATGAACCGGCTTTCCCTTTTCTGCTGGGGACTATTTTTAGACATTGCATTCATTTGGTTTTCACATTTTCCTTTTATTCTAACTAATTCATTATGGCCAACCGTCTAAATATTTGTCATAAACGTTTTCAGGTCAGTCGTTTGTTTCTTTTTACGATGCAGTTTTGAAACTTAATTTTAAGCATATTTCTATGAACACCTTTAAAAGTCACTCAAACAGCTTCACTTCACACATTTCCTCACCAGTCACCACTCCAACGCCATTGTTCTTCAGCAGAGGACATAGGAGAGACTCCGAACCATAGCATTTCCTAGGATGTGCGGCCACCCAAATTCCCCCACCACCACTTTTATCCAAACTGTGGGGAGAGAGTGCACATGTCACTTGGAGGTCTGTGGAAGACACCCCGAACCGGGATATTAGTTACTGAACAGAGCTTCACAGTACTGGCAGCAGTCAGCAGTGGAGGGTCTGATAAGTGCAGGACAAGAAGGCACATTTTAGACACTGATACACACTAATCACAATAGGAAACTTTATTTGCATATGATTCTGTAATATTGCTATACAATCTGAAATAAACATGAGATTCATAGTCCACAAGGATACCTCATTCAGATCGGTATCTACACTTTCTAAACAGGGTACATACCTCTCTCTGTTTCATCTGCCTACAGGTTGTAGATACCGATGGCAGTACCGAGTGGCACATCCACTTGCTAAAGATTGGCAAAAACTTATGGGGGTCACAGTGACAGGGAAGGGCTGGCAAATTTTAGCCCGGAGGACAAGGCGCAACTCAGCAGCCTATTAAGAATATTCTTAAAGGGAAAACAATGCAGGTAGGCCCAGTGACCGAGCCCAAGGTAGCCAACTATGGGACCGTCCCAGGGGGGCGGCAGCCCCCCCTACCCCCCAGCCCAGCCTGCCCCTCCCAACACAGTGACATCTGTTCTTAAACCCTCGTAAATAGCACTTGACATCTCTGAGGACCCAAGGAGACGTATTACACTGTTGAGCTCCCTTTCTTCTTGTAATACACATTTTCATTATGGAACTAGAAAACATTGAATCAGTTTATCAGTTCCAACAGACATTTAATGTCAGTGTGTGACAATATCTAAAGACTACCTATAACCTGTGTAAATGATAATTGGTGTCTCCAAGCCCAAGTGTACATTGCATGTTGCCCTAGGCCACTTCTGAAGAGTGTTTGCCCTCACCACACTCCATGGCCTTAACTATAACCAAAATCCAGGCTTGGGCCTATGTGACCATCCCAGAAATCTAGGCCTTGGTGTCCCTAAAATAAGTTTAATTAAAAATGAATCCAGATTTGGGCTATCTGAAGACGCTCTTCGAGAGAAGGACCCACTGTGTGATATTCTGGGTGGTATAATTTCATAGGTTGATCTCTGTAAACTTTTCAGAAAATTGATCTCTGCAGATCTACATCCTGTTTCTCTATATACAAACTCAACTCTCCTGTCAGCCAATGAGTTCATGAGAGTATTTAACATATCATGGTAACATTGGCAGTGGTAACAGATAATGACAATGTATTGGGTCCCTGGGTAAGGAAGGAGCGTGAGTTCTCTATTTTAGTAATCCTGTGACTTACACTACTATTTAAAGACTAAGAGGATAAGTGACTTGTGTGGGATTAATATCCAACCAGGCAATCACACTAATCAGACGGTTTACCAGCCATTTCTGAAAGGAACAGTAGTTGTTTTGTCTTATTTGTCCTATAGTCTGACATAATAAGAAACTTTCCCACTTAATGTGCGATTCAATACAAATTATATATCAGTGACACAACTGGATATTGTAATTGCAAACTGTATAATGTTTTGTTTTCTGTTTTGGACCCAATGTAACCCATTAGGTCATGCTACATCTAACATAATTGATGAGCCCATTGTAAGTCACAAGGTCAGGCTAACTACAGTATAACATGGCTGATGGACTCACCGGGACCCAAACGGTCAGGATAACTGTAACATGGCTGATGGACCGACTGTGACCCAGAAGGTCAGACTAACTGTAACATGGCTGAGGGACCGACTGTGACACAGAAGGTCAGACTAACTGTAACATGGTTGGTGAACCCACTGTGACCCAGAAGGTCAGTCTAACTGTAACATGGTTGATGAACCCACTGTGACACAGAAGGTCAGTCTAACTGTAACATGGCTGATGGACCCACTGTGACACAGAAGGTCAGTCTAACTGTAACATGGCTGATGGACCCACTGTGACCCAGAAGGTCAGACTAACTATAACATGACTGATGGACCCACTGTGACCCAGAAGGTCAGACTAACTATAACATGACTGATGGACCCACTGTGACCCAGAAGGTCAGACTAACTATAACATGGTTGATGAACCCACTGTGACACAGAAGGTCAGTCTAACTGTAACATGGCTGAGGGACCAACTGTGACACAGAAGGTCACTCTAACTGTAACATGGCTGATGGACCCACTGTGACCCAGAAGGTCAGACTAACTATAACATGACTGATGGACCCACTGTGACCCAGAAGGTCAGACTAACTATAACATGGTTGATGAACCCACTGTGACACAGAAGGTCAGTCTAACTGTAACATGGCTGATGGACCCACTGTGACACAGAAGGTCAGTCTAACTGTAACATGGCTGATGGACCCACTGTGACCCAGAAGGTCAGGCTAACTGTAACATGACTGATAGACCTACTGTGACCCAACAGGTCAGGATAACTGTAACATGGCTGATGGACCCACTGTGACCCAGAAGGTCAGGATAACTGTAACATGGCTGATGGACCCACTGTGACCCAGAAGGTCAGTCTAACTGTAACATGGCTGATGGACCCACTGTGACCCAGAAGGTCAGACTAACTATAACATGACTGATGGACCCACTGTGACCCAGAAGGTCAGACTAACTATAACATGACTGATGGACCCACTGTGACCCAGAAGGTCAGTCTAACTGTAACATGGTTGATGAACCCACTGTGACACAGAAGGACAGTCTAACTGTAACATGGCTGATGGACCCACTGTGACACAGAAGGTCAGTCTAACTGTAACATGGCTGATGGACCCACTGTGACACAGAAGGTCAGTCTAACTGTAACATGGCTGATGGACCCACTGTGACACAGAAGGACAGTCTAACTATAACATGGCTGATGGACCCACTGTGACACAGAAGGTCAGACTAACTATAACATGACTGATGGACCCACTGTGACCCAGAAGGTCAGTCTAACTGTAACATGGCTGATGGACCCACTGTGACACAGAAGGACAGTCTAACTGTAACATGGCTGATGGACCCACTGTGACACAGAAGGTCAGTCTAACTGTAACATGGCTGATGGACCCACTGTGACACAGAAGGACAGTCTAACTATAACATGGCTGATGGACCCACTGTGACACAGAAGGTCAGTCTAACTGTAACATGGCTGATGGACCCACTGTGACCCAGAAGGCCAGTCTAACTGTAACATGGCTGATGGACCCACTGTGACACAGAAGGACAGTCTAACTATAACATGACTGATAGACCTACTGTGACCCAGAAGGTCAGGATAACTGTAACATGGCTGATGGACCCACTGTGACCCAGAAGGTCAGTCTAACTGTAACATGGCTGAGGGACCGACTGTGACACAGAAGGTCACTCTAACTGTAACATGGCTGATGGACCCACTGTGACCCAGAAGGTCAGACTAACTATAACATGACTGATGGACCCACTGTGACCCAGAAGGTCAGACTAACTATAACATGACTGATGTACCCACTGTGACACAGAAGGTCAGTCTAACTGTAACATGACTGATGGACTTATTATAAAACAGAAGTCAAGCCTACTATAACATGAATGATAGCCCCATTGGGACCCATAAGGTCAGACTAATTATAACATGCCTGATAGACCCAATGCAGGTTGACTGTAAATGAGCTGATGCTAAGTGTGACCTGACTAAAATGCCCAGTATACACTAAAAGGTAAGGTTGACTGTAACATGAATTATGGAGCAGATGTAGACCAGGAGGTCTTGTTGGCTGTAACATGACTCCAGGTCAAGCTAATTAAGAATTATGAAGTATTGATTGGAAAACTAGAAACTCTGGCTCCTTATGGAGACAACTGAAAGGCATTATTGTGTAACCTCATATGCTGCATTTTTCTGACCCACATGGAGAAAAGAAAATATTGCTACTGGAATAAGATTACAACGTGCAAATTTAGAATGAACATTATTGTAAAAAAAATCATTACAGTATTCAGCGATAGAATCTGCAAATATGCAGTCTTGTACTTCAGAAGTTAATTTATGAAGCAGAGGCGGATAATCCCCCGTGTCAGAGGTCGGAAGCCAAAATTAAACTATTTTCCATGAGAGGAACATTTTGTTCTGTTAAAATTGATGATGTTTCAGTGAAAAAGAAAAACAAGGTGATTTTTTTTCTAGTTGTCTGTTGTCTTAATTTCCATCACTGTCCTCACTTCATCTCCAGTCTTTATCATCTCCCCCTGATCTGGTCCCTTCCTCGCCCTCTCTATTATTTACTAACAAGTCCCCTTGCCCAATCCTGGTTTTTCAAACCTTTTTTGGTGATCTCAACTGCAGTCAAAAGTCGTTTTCTCCCAAAAAATTCTCAGCACACCCAATAAAAGATAAGACAGTGATGTTATTGTATTTGGTTCCAGATAGAACAGGCTTATATAATCTACTGCCTGGGGAGAGTCTTGCAGAGTGATAATATTCACATGAATAAACATAGAGGAATGCATGTGATCATGTTATACAGAGTAAGTTGTGTGGAGAGAAAAGAACGTCCAGAACTCCGATCTCATAATTAAATGGTTGTGATACCTAACGGGCCGGCCCTGGAGCTGTAGGTTGCTGTATGCCTATTATAACCGTATTTAAAGTGAACTTCTCATGTACACATTAAGTAGATGTCAGTACATACAAATATACATGTTACCGTTACTAAGTGCTACAGCCAGGGGAGTGACTAGAATACCCCTAATACTCTAGGGCTCCTCTCTTCCTTTATCTTAATGAGCTGAATTTCTGCCTCCTGTTCCTCTGCTGCTCTGTCCGATCAGCAATACATTCCTGCTCAGAAAGGAAGGGGGCACCAGAGTCTCCTTCACCTCTGAGGAGAATGAGTCTCTTATGTTAGTGGTCAGATAGCAGCCAGCATAATGAGCTCTATGTTGACCACAGACAACACAGGACCGGGTGTAGCATGGATGTAGCAACAATGGGGCCCCACAGATGCTGGGCCCCATAGCAGCTGCTGCCAAAGAAGCCTACCAACTCTCCTGGAATGTCTGGGAGTCCTCCCGGACCTCCGGGAGGTCAAGGCAACCTCTCGGATCCCAGCCAGTTTGGTAAAAAAATAGTGGGGGCGGGGTCTAGTAGCGCGATTCGCGCGTCATCGTGGCCTACCGCCCCCTGCTGGTATAGGGCAAAATGATGATGACAGCGTAGGGGCAGGGCTTAGTGACGCGGTTCTCCGAGCCCCACCCCTACACACCCACCTGCCACAAGACTTCCCGTAAGACAAATTGACAGAGTAGAAAAGTATGTGCTACCCCTGTAGTTAGTTCCCTGGTAGCAGCCATATTGTTTAGTCTAAATTCACCTCTCTACATACTCGTATATGAAGTTAGCCATCTTCTGGGCAGGTAAAAATATTTATGAGTATTAAGTCCACCTCCGGATAACTTTAATGTATTAGTTACTACATCCCCTCCTGTCACCTTTAAACTAAGTTCAATATATTGCTTTTTATTTCCAGCTTCTATCCATGTTTTTATATATGAGACGTTTTTAGTTGCCCTTCAGCACAGCTATCACAGCTCGGTCTTCACCTGCGGACCCCAGCTGCTTCCTGCTGTATTACTCTTTGGTCCTTTTCTCTGCTTTGTGTCCTTATAGCTCCAGCTCTCTTTATACATATCAAATAAATAACACACAAAGTGAAATCAATGAATGGCGAGTGAAATCATGCAGATCAGTGATTGGCACCATGGCTTAGCCGGATGCCACACGAGCTGGACGAATGTCTCTGCAGGGTCTAATTCACATAGAGGGATCAGGTGGAACTTGACTGGACAATCTTCCTGCTCCTCCACACTATGATACAGAGTGACTGATGTTCAGTAAAATAATCCTTACTGGTTATGGCAGTGTTTCTGCAAGATAATATTATTGTGGAAATTAAGGATTTGTGGCATTCATGAACCTTAATTAAAACATCTAAGTTGTTTATCGAGTCTATGCCAGCTGCATATTGATGAACTGGGACACTTCAGTATTTAATACTTCTTGTCTTCTTCGTGCAGTGAGGAGAGACTGGGATACTTCCTCTAACTGATGTTGAAGTGAAGGGTCAGGAGATAAACTACAGCTCATAGAAACCTCTCAGTGACAGCACGTCCCATCATTGGACCAAGTTAAGCTGATTACAGTTTTGGGAGGCAACCTTATATCATGTGCAAGCTAATTTTTAGGCATAAATCTGCTAATATGTGTTTGTGAATTAATTCCTAGAAATAGTGTGACATAGCTCTTAGAGAAGCTGTTTAGATCAGGGTTGTCCAACCAGCGGCCCGCGGGCCGCATGCGGCCCAGCACGCCTGTAAATGTGACCCAGAAGGAGTTTTGGTTGTGGCAAGGGGGCAGCGCTCTTAATGGGAAAAAAAATCCTGCAAAAAAAAAAGTAAAAGAAACTACTTACCTTGTGGTCACGCGGTCACGTCAGCTGGTACTCCGGCTCCCTCCCTTGTCTCCTCCTCCGTGCGGCGCTCGCAGTGAATGTCGGGCGTGATGTCATCACCCCCAACATCCATTGCGGAGCGCAGCACAGAGGAGACATCCGCGCGAGAAGAACTATCGGCAGCACAGAATTGGAGAAAAGAAGAAGAGGAGGACAGGAGAACAAGCCGATTAAAAGGTAAGTTAAGGGGGATTTTTTTTATTATTTCAAGGGACGCTGACAAGTGAATAAAAGTCACCTGGTCCTGGAGCATCATGGACCTTATCTCCCTGCTACATACTTCTACTTGTATTACTAATGGGGCATTATATATTATTCTCTTTGGCCCATTATAAGTTGTTATCCCTTAACTAACAGTGGTGTAATTATCAAAACAGGTCACAATTTGGGGTCACAGTGGTGTATATGTAAGGTACCGCAGGCCTGGTCAGGGCACCCTGATATACAATGCCTGGCTTAAATGATATTGCATCGAAACAATACAAAAAGTGATTATAGTATAATAACTAGAGAGGATTTTTTGAACAGGGCGATTGAAAGGTATGTATAGGGGGATTTGAAAAAAAAAAGGGATATCTATATATCTATCTATATATCTATATATATATATATATATATATATATATATATATATATATAAAATCACTTTTTTTCTCACATATATATATATATATATATATATATATATATATATGTATGTATGTTAACTATGTTTTCTATGGTTTTTTGGATGATCAGTTATGGTTATTGTTAGTGTATCTTATGTGTGGCCCAAACCAACTCGTCGTCTACCAATGTGGCCCAGGGAAGCTAAAAGGTTGGACACCCCTGATTTAGATCAATGGGTTTTGTTTATGTTAAACTACCCAGAGGGGGCTGGTAGATAATGATAGCACCTTGTACCATTTATGGCAGGTCGCAAATGTAAAAGCCTTTGAAAATCCCTTTTTCAAGACAATGAAATCGAACACGTTTGGTAGGCCTCAGACATGCTGACTGCAGAGACAGGGTTGTATGTTAATGACAGATTCAAGCTGAATAGGGTCACAAGGAATGATGATATCATTTTCTCCAAAATTATACTTACCAGAGGCATGTGTGGTATGCAGATGAAAGGAAACTTATGACATGTAGTGTGGAGGTAAAATCATGTTTGTTAGTCATAGTGGTGAAAAGTTAGGACAGGGTAACAAAACCTGATTTAACAATGTTTCTCCAGCAGAGTCATAAAACCCTAATTTGCATTCTTGAGACCTATTGGTTCTGACCTCACAGGAAGGGGGGCTGTGGGCCCTGCCGCTTGGTTTTAAAACTGTAGCGTAAATGTAAGTTTGGGTTCACTCTTGGGGAGTCAATTTGAGATTGAAGAGGGTCCCATTTTTCCTGCTTCTCCCAGCACCAGAAACTTGATTATAAGTGAATTATCAATCCTGTGTTTTATCCTTTTTATTTTATAAGAAACAATTGCGTTATATTTGTATGCCTTTTTATTAACTGTTTTATCTTAAGCATTGTGGATGCATTTTCCATATTAAATTACACTTAATAAGTTCAAGTCTCTGTGTTCTTACGAATTCACGCGACAGTTTGGTCAAGACGCTACATAATTGAAATGGGGAGAACATTGTGGTTTATGTAAACTCTGATTAAAGTAAATTGTGCTAGATTAATGCTAGGGAGAACCGAAGGCTTCCTAAATAAGAGTGTCAGCTCTTGTCAGAAAAAACCTTGGTGGTGGCATAGTTAGTACCGCAAAGCTAGTGTGTGGCATAGATAGGGAAGGATTTAATCATTTTACACAGAGCAGGTGGTTGTTTTTTTGGTTAACCCTGTGCCACACACGCATCACGCAGGCTCAGGGGAGTGCTGTTCGTGACAATTTATGACAATGAATTACCAAGAGGTGGGCCATCAATGTTAAATAGTTCCGGCAGCCCTCTCTCCAGCAGTATGGGACAACCTTGGCAGTGAGTGGTGGCTATACATGCTGAGAAGAGAGCTTAACTGCACTTCTCCAGTACCACCCAAAATGGCATAATGAGGCAGGGTACCCATCATGCCTCATTGCAGGCATGGCCCTGGTTGGGATCCAAAATATACCGCTAAACCCACCAACACACAGTTCTAAAAGCAAAGAGCAATGTACTTGATCTGACTGTACTCTGCTATGTCCAGCTTTTCATCTTCTAATCTCCAACCTTCTGCCTTTGAGTCTTTACCAACATCTATGGGGTCTGAGCTAAGGATACTTATGTAAAACATTTCTTTTGAAGATTCTATGTTTCAAGATATTATACATTCTTTTTCTCCAAATTCAAGATTTCCTCCCTATATTATTTGAATATATGCAACTTAGACATGGGGCTAAATTTACTAAACTGTGGGTTTGAAAAGTGGAGCTGTTGCCTATAGCAACCAATCAGATTCTAGTTATCCTTTTGTAGAATGTACTAAATAAATGATAACTAGAATCTGATTGGTTGCTATAGGCAACATCTGCACTTTTTCAAACCCGCAGTTTAGTAAATATACCCCATGGAATCAGAGCCCAGATGTGGGTATTCAAACAGGTCCTCTCCAAGCTTTGCTTCTTCAAAAAAAAGTTGTCATAGCCTGTATTTATATCACATTTCTAATTGTAGAGTTCCTTCTATATGTTATTCTAAATGGGTAAACGGTACCCAGCAGCTGCCAAAGGGAAAGTGGAAGGATATGCAGCTATCTTTCATAATTACAATTAGCTGGCAGCTATTGGGCAGCGTGTGGCACAGTGGTTAGCATTGATGCCTCTCAGTGCTGGGCCCATATGGTCTTATCCAAACATGGGACAACCTGTGTGGAGTTTGTTTGTTGTCCCTGTGTTTGCATTGGCTTCTTATATTTCCTTCTACAGTCCAAAAATACTATATAAATAATGATTACAAACAAAATCTGTTTTGGGTCTGAAATCGTTGTTTGTCAGTGTGTAAAATAAAGCTATTGTGGGGTGTGAGTGGTGTTTAATCCACGGGACCTCACTTATATTTCTCATGCCTGATTATTTACTGAAACACTCATAATTATTTAATATCCACTCTCGATCACTTATTAATAAGCCTTATAATCCCAGTAATTGTATTACAGAGAATTTCCCAGAACAGAACCTCTCCAAGTCCAGCTTAAATATTAAATGAAAGAATGTTGCTACAATTAAACTGTAAGCTCTTTGGAACAGCGTTGTCATTCCTAATATATTTCTAAATGAGTAAAAGGTATAATAATGTAAATGGCATCATTCACTACTGACTATTTGTACAACGCACAGATTGGTTATTTTTTATTTTAGTGATCAGACTAAATTTCACATTTATTGGCCAATTTATCAAGCCTTAAACCATGCGACAATGGCTGTCTCCACATGGTTTTGGCATATTTTAGTGTCCTAGTTATTTCAGAAAAGCCTAACGTAGGAGATATCAGCGATATCTATTATATTAGGCTAATTATCGCAGAATACCGCATTTCCCGTAATTGTCAATGAGGACTGTGGTCTGGGCCAATTTATCAAACTCTGAAATGCTGAGCTGGGATTGGGCGGTTCTTAAAAATGGGGTTGTCCAAAAGTACCTTTATTTTGGCAACACCATGCCCAAGACAAGTTGCAAGTAACGTCTGTTGACAAGCAGTAAAACAATTGTTTAACTTCTCATGAACATCTCAAAGTTCCAAATGGGGCCTTACCCCCAAAATTCTCCCCTTGTAAGAATTGTGTCACTGTTACCATCGCCATAGTCATGACGCATCCCATTACACCTGAGGCATACCCTGTACCAGATAGGAGACCTTTATATATTTAGGAGTTTAAAGGGGAGCGAGGGAAGGACATTTATGTCCCACATAACATTAATTAATGACATCATCAATATTCTGCTTTGACATCATCAATGTACAATATATATGTGCAGGCTGTGATGCTCATGCCCAGGAAATAATAGACCTTGATGAACTAATAGGCCTACCCTACAAAAGTGTATTCAACATCCCATGGTCTATGATTTTAAGAGTGCAACTGAGTAGTTGACACAGACAGACTGAGGAACACATGAGACACCACTCTGCTGTCAATGGTACATTCAGACATTAATCTTATAGATTGTGAGACAGGTGCTAAAGGAATTTATAAATACAGTATTTGTGTGTCCGCCTGTGTCCATCCTCCTTTTCAAGTCAAATATTTCCACATCACAAAAGATAAGAAGCCAAAGACATTGATTAAAGACTCCTGAGAACAGTTTGAAGACCTCTCCCTCATTTTAGACCACATACCTCTCATACCAGCACCATATAGGAACTGTATTAACACTTTGCACTCATCCAAGGAAAGTTCTAAAAAAAACTTAGACATATACACTATATGGACAAAAGTATTTGGCCACACCTGTTAGTTATTGAATTGAGGTGTTTCAATCAAACATATTGCCAGAGGTGTATAAAATCAAGCACCTAGCCGTGCAGTCACTTCAAGCGTGGTACTGTGACAGGATGCCACCTCTGCAATAAGACGGTCCCTGAAATTTCATCCCTGCTGGATTTTCAACTGTAAGGGATATTATTAGAAAGTAGAAGTGTTTAGGAACAACAGCAACTCAGCCAGGAAGTGGAAGACCATGTAGAATCACAGAGCGGGGTCAGCGACTTCTAAGGCACATGGTGCGTAAAAGTCGCCAATGCTCTGCTGATTCCATAGCTGAAGAGTACCGAACTTCCACTGGCATTAATGTACTGTAAGCACAAAAATTGTGCGGCAGGAACTTAATGGAATGGGTTTCCATGGCCCAGCAGCTGCATGAAAGCCTCACATCACCAAGACCAATGCCAAGCGTCAGATGGAGTGGTGTAAAACACACTGACACTGGACTGTGGAGCAGTGGAAACGTGTTCTGTGGAGTGACGAATCATGCTTTGACAGTCAGATGGGCGAGTCTGCGTTTGGCGGATACTGGGGGAAAGTTACCTACCTGACAGCATTATGCTAACTGTGAAGTTTGGTGAAGGAGGGATAATGGTACGGGGCTGTTTTTCAGGGTTTGGGCTAGGCCCCTTATCTCCAGTGAAGGGCAATCTTAATGCTTCAGCATACCAAGTCATTTTGGACAATGCTATGCTTCCAACTTTGTAGCAACAGTTTGGGGAAGGCCATTTTTTATTCCAACATGGCTGTCCACCAGTACACAAAGCAAGGACTATAAAGACATGGTTTGATGAGTTTGGTGTGGAAGAACTTGACTGGCCCGCACAGTGCCCTGACCTCAACCCCATCGAACACCTTTGGGATGTGAGCCAGGCCTTCTCGTCTAAAGTGCTACGGAATTTGCTGGCGCTATATAAATAAATGTTGATGATGATGATGATGAACATCGGTGCCTGACCTCATAAATGCTCTACAGAATGAATGGGTACAAATTCCCACAGAAACACTCCAACATCGTGTGGAAAGCCTTCCAAGAAGAGTGGAAGCTGTTATCACTACAAAAGGGGGGATCAACTCCTTATTAAAGTATATGTATTTGAATACAATGTCATCACATTCCCTGTTGGTGTAATGGTCAAGCGTCTGAATACTTTTGTCCATATAGTGTATGTCTGATAGGAGTACCTGGAATCTCTAATAAGTTATTATGAGATTGGAATTTTAATTATATTTTAATAAATTGCCTGTTCTATTTTTTCATACTACACCACATATTAATATAATATCTATATGAGTGGAAAATCAACTCTTCTGCAAAAGAAACTAAAGAATTCCATTTAGAGGTCCATTTTCAAGACCCAGTTCTGTAAGTAAAATACTAAAGGGACTTCGACAACATTGGGAGACCCTATAATAAAATGAAGATGCCTATAATTATATTCACATTGTGAGTGCATTCACATAAGGGGGACATGGTCCTCTGAACACTTGTGACACTTATGAATTATTGAGGAATAATATAAATTGTCCTTAACAATTGTGCGCAGTATTAATATATTACACTATATTTGTTTATTTGTGGGTTTTTTTTGTCTTTGTTATATGATTGAATACCTTATCCATCGGTGGAGCAAAGTGAGAATCCCTTGTACTTGAATATAATTATTAATTTATTATAAGTTTGATCACTTTGAACATGTTTTTTTTTGTACGTTTTTATGTGATGATGTTTATATGGGAATTAAACAGCGCTAGGTAATTTCATATTAGATATTTTTGTTTCACATATTAAATATTGATTTCACAACTGGGCGAAAGCAAACAGATAGGGCCTGATTCATCAAAGCATGTATCTGCTGATTTTTAGCGTATCGTACGCAAAATTACACTGCACATGCCCAGAACCAACAGATACGGCTGATAAAGCAGCCTACGATTTAGAGGGGGTGTCCTGGGCGGGGAAGGGGCGTTCTCCTCCAGCCAATGTACAATATGCAGCTACAGTCTTAGCAAACTCTACGGCTGTGGAAGTTGTTTTTTAGACGTATCACTTGCACCAGTTGAGTCTGTGGGTCGGGCAGCATTACAGTCGCCCGACCCGTCGGCTCTATACAGTTTAAAGTACGGTCGTTCTAGTGGTTTTTTATTTTGCCAAGTCGGATCATTTTAATTATTTTGGGGTCTTTAAGACTGAAAGAAAAGAAGATTATTTTCAAGAACATCTGGAATATTTTTGGGGGGGTTTCATTTTTTTGGACTACTCCAGGATTTTGTATGTTATTTTTTTTTGGACACCTACAGGACCTTTGGAATATTATATTTTTTATTGAAGGAGAGAGGTTTCCCCTAGCGCACAAATATGTGATATGTGAGTTAAACAAAAAATAAATAATAAAAAACAGGCATTTAGAGACATAATCGTCATGTTTAAATCTATATGCCTGTTTTTTATGACATGTTTGAATTTATAGGTTGCAACCTTACATTGTATGTAACCAATACAATTTATGTCATTATCAAATTGAGTTTAACTCACATATCACATATTTGTGTGCTAGGGGAAACCTCTCTCCTTCAATGTACCTATTTGTTTAAGGGCTGGAACTACCCTTATCTAATTTATTTTTCCCCCAAGCAGCCTTCTGTTCTCTTACATCACCAGGGAGCACTCACCAAAACCCCTATATCCATCTATTATATTTTTTATGGTTAGTTTCAAGCATTATTGGATTAAAAGCTTACAATGTTGGATCGATTACAGATAAAACATCAGATGGTAACTATATGGGGATTTATTATTTTCAATGAATATGTGTGAGGTTTAATTTAGAGGTTTTATAATTTTTATTAAAGTAATGTGGTTTAAAAGAAGGATCATCATCTATATAGCGCCACTATTTCCGCAGTGCTGTACAGAGAACTCAATCACATCAGTGCCTGCTTGGAGCTTACAATCTAAATCCAGCAACATACACACACAGATAGAGAGAGAATAAGGGCAATTTAATAGCAGCCAATTAACCTACTAGTATGTTTTTGGAGTGTGGGAGCACCTGGAGGAAACCCAGGCAAACACGGAGAGAACATACAAACTCCACACAGATAAGGCCATGGTTGGGAATTGAACTCATGACCCCAGTGCTGTGAGTCAGAAGTGCTAACCACTAAGCCACCGTTCTGCCCACCAGTTGTGTGGTTTCTTTAAATTTTACTTTGTGGGACTACATCGCTCAGCATGCCCTGGCTGCCATGGGTGTGCTGGTGCTTGTAGATCTACGAGCACCAGCATCCCCAGACTAGTTATGGCCGGGACTTGTAGTTCCACAAAGTAAAATAGTGTTTTATACTTTTTCTAGTGCATTCGGCACCGGGCTGGGTATTCCTAGAGGGGAGGCCTGCACAATTTTTTTGTGGACTCCACTCTTTAGGGAATTCGACCCTGTGCTGTGTAGCATGGGGTTGGTTTGTCATTATGGCTGGGGGGGATCCCCTGTGCGTGTCCCCTGCTATAGTGACAACAACCCCGACTGGCTTGCCTTGTGCTGGTATTTGTAAAATTGGGGGGACCCCATGCAGTTTTCCCTCTCGATTTTGTGGCAACCAGCAGTAGGCTGGCAGCACTAGGGTTAGTACCATTAGCAGGGGGAGGAGCCACGCATTTATTTTTTTAAAATTGCTTTATGTACACTGTATTAGAGCGTATAGTATACAAAATAGCTCTGCGCATACCCATAACTGGAGATACGGCTGTGAAAGCGGCCTTGTCTGCTGCGTGTGCAGAGGCAACATACACTTACTACAGCCTAAGAGTTTGGGCAGTGAACAGAACGGGGAAGGGGCATACTCAGTTTACAGTTAGGGCGTGCCAAGCTCCAGCGCACACAGCCACGTCCGAGTCCAGCTCTGAGTGTCTCAAAGTTGCTTGTTTTTCTGCCGTATCTCTTGCTCATAGTTGCCTACTCTCCCGGAATGTCCAGGAGACTCCCGAATTTTTGGGAGTTCTCCCGGACTCCCGAGAGAGCAGGCAAAAATCCCGGATCCAGCTGTCCCCGTTGTTCGAGATGGTGGGGGCAGGGCTAAACGCGCCATCGTGGTCTCGCCCCCTGCTGCGATTGGCTAGAATTGCCTAAGATTGACAGGGGCGGAGCCTAACGGTGCACCACACGTGGCTACGCCTCCCTCGATGGACCCCATCTCGGACCGCTGCCTTCAAAAGTAGGTAAGTATGCTCTTGCTCCAGCTACAGGGCTAGTCTAAGTCCTGAGTCCTAGTGATGTCAGTATCATATGCTTGCTAGAACATGTGTCTGTCATCAGGAGCAAAAGATAACTAATATATTAAAAAATATTTTTTTTTTCAATTTCCATGTATAATCATAAATGACTATATTAGTGACAGGTAACATTAATTGCTTAATTTATTTTTTTGTGTGCGTCCTTTTGAAATTTTATATTCCACATAGGTATTGTACATATCCTGCACTGATCTAGTACAGCAGAGAAAAACTACACCCATAGTCATCACCACACGTATCTTTTAGATCCGTTCCTTGTTGACTTTGGGAGTATGGAGAGACGATTCTCCTGCTGTTTATAACAAAGGCACAATGCGCTCACTATGTGTGCCTTAATGACTCAGGCCCATAGTGTCCTAGTACACTAACAGCATTGACAGAATAACCATACTGCCATCTTGTGGTAGAATAATGGAATACCTTGTGCAATACAGACTCATCATACCAAGTTTGGCAATTACATATATGAAAAAGGAATTACTAGCACCAGTGTACTGGGTTTCGAAGTACAACATATATCTTAAAATTAATTGAAGACCAACCATCTTAAGGCAATATTGCTATGGGGATTCTTTGTGACGTGTAGAGGGTTCTTTAGAACTTTCAGTACTTAATAGGTGAAGGTAAATTATTGTATCCTGTTTTGTTCCTTTGTCGTTATATCAATGCACAGATTTTCCCTATGTACAGTGATACACAATATGCTGACTGTACCTAAATAAAAGTAAATAATAATTCTGATTTAATATATTCAATCATGAAGAAAAAACAGTTTATAATTACTGCTGTTTCACGTAATGTTACATACAGGCATCATCGCCTCTTCTTGCAGGCACAGTATTGGAAAATACAGTGGTATTCTTTCAATGTAATGTATATCTTACAACGCATCTCTGTGATTGTTCTACACAAAGGCCAGGGTAATTTGTGATTTGCTGATTGTTCTGGCCACTGATCTCCACCAGTCACAGATTGTAGTATTGTCTAAATGTTCTTTGAAACACTACACTTCCCATTATTTGCAGTTTAAATGCTTAAATTCAATAGAAAAATTACTTATAAAGTCCAAAGAATAATAACAGTTATGCTTTATATACAGTATAAGAGGAATTATACTGGATACTTAACTAATATTGAAAAAAATATGTTTCCAGTAAATCATTTTTAAAAGCCAGAATATAGAAATTACAAGAAATGTCATCATCATCATCACCATTTATTTATATAGCGCCACTGATTCCGCAGCGCTGTACAGAAAACTCACTCACATCAGTCTCTGCCCCATTGGAGCTTATAGTCTAAATTCCCTAACATACACACAGACACAGACATAGGGAGACAGACAGACTAGGGTCAATTTTTTGATAGCAGCTAATTAACCTACTAGTATGTTTTTGGAGTGTGGGAGGAAATCAGAGCACTCGAAGGAAACCCACGCAAACACGGGGAGAACATACAAACTCCTCCCAGATAAGGACATGGTCGGGAATCAAACTCATGACCCCAGCGCTGTGAGGCAGAAGTGCTAACCACTGAGAAATCCTAACATTACTTCTGATTATGAGGACTATAAGCTAACAAGTACACCAAAGTCTGTAGGGGGTAACTAAATGTATCTGTGTGTATTGAGTGCCAATAAAAGGGAGGGGTGAATATAAAGTACTTGGGCCAGGCAATTAGATGGGGCAAAGAGGTTCTCTAGCCCCATCCATGCAGAGCCAGATAGTTGGCAGGGCAGAGTGAATGCATGGACCAATAACTTCCTATTACAAATGCTTTCTCTGCATCCAATGTTAGTGCTATAAAGAAAGTTTAATATTTCTATTGATTTTGGATTAAGCTTATCATATAGAAGGTGCTGTTCAAAGCTTACTTTTGATGAATAAAGTCTATCTAGGGGGTATATTTACTAAACTGAAAAAGTGGAGATGTTGCCTATAGCAACCAATCAGATTCTAGTTATAATTTATTTAGTACATTCTACAAAATGGCAGCTAGAATCTGATTGGTTGCTATAGGCAACATCTCCACTTTTTCAAACCCGCTGTTTAGCAAATATACCCCCTAGTCTGGATTAGTTGGTTTTGGAAAATAGGGGTTCAATCTATTCCGTAAGATTTTTGTGAAAAGCTTGAGGTATCCAGAAGAGAGAGGGGGTGGTAATTGGTGCAATTTGTGAGGTTCTTGTTTGGTTTTTGTATGACCATAACTTTTAACACATGCGATGTCCGCATAGATTGTTTCTTCTTTCATAATATTGTTAAAGAAACAGGCCAAATAGGAGAGAATAACTTTTTATAGCGCATCCATCCGAACCCGGAATCTTGGATTGTTTCTGTGATTTCATTGTGGGGTTAGTTTTGTAGATCGCTATGTCCTTAATTAGGAATTTGATGAATAATTGGTTTACAGTTCACAGTAAATCTAAGTAGGATTTTATACGGCTCATTAGAGTCTGCTCAGAAGACACATTTTTGTGGACATTGGATAGAGATGTATAATATGATTTAAATGTATTGTTGATCTGTTTATTAGGGTTATAATAGTTTACTCCTTGTTGATCACCTTAGCCCTGGATAGTGTGGGAGGGTCTGCAAATTTTGAGTCTACTGTCTATTAATGTAACTGATTTATTACTTTAGTCATAAAATCCCTGTTTCTTTCACTAATTTCCCATTAACATAACATTGATTTGCCCTGGATATCAAGACAGACACCCGGAGGAATTTGTGAAGTAAAATCCTCTCCATTGTGTTTAGACTTGTGGGAGGAATGGTGGTATCACTCAGACCTTTGTCATCACAGTAGGTTTCTTGGAGGACAATTAAGGAGATTTCAGAGGAATGTAAGCGGGTTAATTAGAGAGAAGAGAACGTCGTTAGTGTATAACTAGATTTTATGATCTCATGGATGGTGCTCACATTGACTCAGACTCTATGCACATTGTGGTTCTTCTTAAGCCAAGATAGTTCTTAAGAAAGGGGATTTGATTAGTGTTAGAGGCATAACAGATGGGACAGGTCTAGGACAGTGTTGGCTGGCCTGTGACACTCCAGGTGTTGTGAAACTACAAGCCCCAGCATGCTTTGCCAATATATAGCAGTTTATTGCTGGAAGGGTAGTTTCACAACACCTGGAGTGTCACAGGTTAGCCAACACTGGTCTAGGATGAAGCTCTCTGGAATAGCATCTGGTAGAATCTGCAGGAATAAGGTCATCAGGTATTTAGGTAGTGCTTATGTGGTGCCCCAAAGCCCAGTTGAACAGCACAGAGGAGTGCATAAGCGCTGTTAAAATGCAGGGCTACAAGGGGTTAATTGTGCTCCTGGAGACTTGTGACCTGGAGTGATTGACAGGAGGAGGGTGAAGGCCCTGATTGGCTGTGGGAGTAACAGGAAGAGGATGTGCAGGAAGGAGGAGGAAGAGAGAGCAGCATGGTAGAAGGAACAAGGGGGGCTGAGGTGCAGCCGAGCAGAGAGAAGATAAGCTGCTGTCAGAACTGGTGACATTGCCAGCAAAGCGGACGGAGAACAGCTGGGGACATGTAGTGGGGCGCCAAAGACAGTCTCCACTAACTACAGAACCCTCTCAAGGTAAAACCCTAGCCTGCAGTGTATTGCACACACCCCAGTGTCAGAGGGAAGAGTGATGAGGGAATCTACCCACAACTGCCATTGCATTCTTGTACAAGGAAGGATTGTGAGAGTTTTTCCCCCAGATCATACCTTTACACAGGCTGCAGGGAACAATTAAGCTATATCCTATGTGTTGCTGATATCTGGACACTATCCCCTGTTGCAGAGCAAACGTGCTAATATAGATTCATTGACTGTTGAGGGAACAGCGCCATTTTGTGGCTGAACTGAGCAACAGCCCTGCTTTCTACTATAATACTTAACCCTTCTGGAAACCTCTGCAGGACATTGGAACGCTACCAAATTCCTGTGCACAGGTCAGCCCAGGACTGAGTGGAAAATATGGTAACGTTACCGGGGATAATATTGGTGCACCAAATGTTTTAGATGATGTTAATGTTATGTGATTTACCTAAGAGTTGATTTATTGATATTGAAGGTGTGACATTCAGCGTTAGCGGTACCGCTACGATTCAAGTTAACCCAGAGGGAATAGCACGGTACCCCAAACACCTGAATAAGAAAGAGCCCTCTAGTGGGAGCGGTAGTGACCGTAAGAGTCTTGATGGATTATTATTGATGGTTCTTGCACCATCACCAGTCAGATATTGTTAACGTGAAAGTAGTAACTGTGATTACCAGTGTGCCTTATTAGACAATGTGCATTGAAGATGTTATCACTATTGTGCCTTATACTCACCAGGTGTATGTTATATGTTAAATGCTATTGTGCTCTATGCTGATCAGACGCATTATTTTGTCATTACTATTGAGCTGAAGGGGTCAGTGGCGCGGTGTCTTACCGAAACTATCCTTACCGCATTCTCAATAAACCCCAGTTGTTTGACCAATCCTTGTCCCTTTCATTGAAGTATTTATCTCCTGACCACCGGATATCCGAACAGAAAAGAACCTGACTCATGTCTGGAGGACAAGGTAAGGGAAGGATTCCCATCAGTACTCTACAACCACACTTCTATGTCCATTGTTTCTGGAACATATTTAATTGTTAGGTTTTTGCAGTGGGTCTGATTCTTTCACCTTGTAACCAGTGTAAGAATATGTTGGTGATGGGATCCTTTTACTGTTATAAATCTGCTGTATGATTTAATGAGGGTAAAAGGGATCTTTGACTGCAATGCTGATTCAATTTCCTCCACCCAGTTGGGAACCATCCGCTTCATCCCTATTGGGGCTTATTTGCCTGGGCCGCCTCTGGAATTGTAGGAGAGCTTTAGTGTTGACTGGAGAGAGGACAAGAGATTTCTTGTAGATCGTTTCTCTGGGAAAACTAGGAAGAATCTACCACTGAAGACTTCTTTTGCTAGTGGGTCATCCTGCAGGCCACAACAGTCTAAACTGGGGAAGGAAAGGTTGGGGTAAAAGCAGTGCTCGAAGTGGGGTAGTACATGCCAGGATAGTATTCGAGGTATGTCTATTAAATAACGAGACTGTGATTCCACCTAGTAAACAAAGCAGTCAGAACCGGTTATAACTGCATATGTGGTAACCTTGAACCTGTCTGAACCTGCATGACAAGCTGCAACACTCTATGACGTTCAGTTGATTGTGAGTCGCCGTTTAGTTTGGTTGTGTTTTCTGTAGAGTGCCGAAAAAATGGTAAGTTTAAAAGTTGAACAACGTGTCAATATGAAATTTTTAGTAAAATTGCACAAAACACCAACGGAATGTTTTCAAATGCTTACTACGGCCTATGGGAATGACTGCCTGTCTCGTGCACGTGTGTTTGAGTGGCACAAAAGATTTAGCAAGGGGCGTGAGAATGTCGAAGATGATGAGCGCCTTGGACGACCTCACACTTCAAGAACCGAAGAAAATGTAGAAAAAATCAGTCAGAGTTGACAAAGACACCATATGGAAAATTTTGCATGAGGATCTTAACATGACGAAAGTTTGTGCAAAGATGGTCCCAAGGGTTCTCACACCAGAGCAAAAGAACGTTGCAAGGAATGTTGTGTTGACATTCTGCAGCAACTTGACACAGATCCAAACCTGTTTTATAAAGTAATCACTTGTGATGAGACTTGGATCTTCCAGTATGATCCTGAAACCAAAAGACAGTCAATGCACTGGAAAACACCATCATCACCAAGAATGAAAAAAGCTTGTCAAAGCAAGTCAAATTCAAAGCAATGCTCATTGTTTTTTTCGATATCAAGGGTGTAATTTTTGAAGAATGGGTTCCAGAAGGCACAACAGTTAATCAGCATTATTATAAGGATGTTTTGCAAAAGCTGAGAGAAAGAGTGTTTAAATGAGTGTGAAAATATTTTCTTTCTTCACCAGGACAATGCGCCTGCTCACACAGCACTTTCATTGAAGCAGTTTTTGACCGACAAACACATTACTACACTTGAACATCTTCCATATTAGCCCGATTTAGCACCTTGCGATTTTTATCTTTTCCCAAAAGTTAAATCAGTGCTTAAAGGGACACATTTTGAGTCAGTTGATGCTGTAAAGAAGGAAATGGCAGATATGTTGAAACAAGGGACAGAAATTGATTTGCTCCATGCATCGACCAGTGGACAAACAAAACTACAGCGGTGTATTAGTGCAAATGGGGAGTATATTGATGGGGACAAACATTAAATTTGTTGTAATACCAATAAATAAAGGTGAGTTATTTAATCAGTCTCGTTATTTAATAGACATACCCCGTATACAGTATATACAGGAACTTCTTCTCAACAAATCAAGCAATATTTGGTGTTCCAGGACTCAGGAGGGAGAGGAGCAGTGCTCCTGTGGTGACAATTAAATAAAAACTCTAAATAAAGAATGGGAACAATTGGAAAGTGACAAGCTAATATAAAGAAATTAGAGAGGATGTATCCTTTGCAGAAAGAGGAAATCACTAAGTGGGACTTGGTGCCAAAGGTGGATGCTGTGGTAGCTTCTCCATCAGCTAGAATTGTGAAACCATTTGAAGATGAAGGGCCTCTATGAGATCCTCTGGGTAGAAAAATAGAGAAATGCTTCAGAAAACTGCTTCATCAGGAACGGTGATTAAAGCAGGAGTAGCAATGCCCTCAGTATCCCGGGCGCTGAGAATTTGGATGGATAATTTTTATGAAGGTGTACAAGGATAGGTAAACAGGCAGAATCTGCTGAAAAATCTACTGACTATGAAGACAGGAATTGATTTAATGTATGAGGCATCCAGGGACACTATAACGTTTTCAGCTAGGAGCAAAGCCTCAACGGTGGTAGCCAGGAGAGCACTTTGGCTGCGCAATTGCACAGAAGATCAATCAAAAAATTGGTTAGTGACATATAATTGTTAAGGTGTTCACCTTTTTTGGGCAATAAACTAGATATGGTGATTAAGAAGGTCACGGAAGGTAAATTCTGTCATCTTACAATGGATTGCAGAAGATCTTTTCTTTTTCATCAAGGCAACAATTGAAAGACGTCAGGACATATTACCCAGGTAAGTTGGCGTTTTTAGCTAATATTTTTGTAAATTAAGTTGTGTATTTGTTATTACTCTTTTCACGAAGTCATTTTTTCTGACATATAGAACATTGTGGTCGAATGGTCATATATATTGGCCAACAAGGTTGTGGCCTCAGCCTCCACCAACTCCAACAAAATTGTCCGTCCTGGGAGCATGTCTACAGGTCACGTGTAAGCCTCTTTGGAATGTCAGATGCATTGGTGATATACTGCTTTCACCTACCACCTCTTGTATTTATGGGCACTGCACATTGGTATCCACACAGCAATACCACTGTAGACTAAATTATTGTGTGTCTGGGTCATTCCAGACCACAGTGAGTGTTGTGGCAAGAATGTTCCGGGCTTCTATCCATTGTGTACTCAAACGAGTACTGCGAGCATTCCGGTGTTGCATCACCCAGTTTATTCATCTGCCATTGGATGAGGATCCCTTATGCCTATAAAACAGCATATTCATCAAGTTGCTTGTTTTCCGCACATTTTATACCTTAGTAGCTCAATTTATCAATGGATTCATTTGATATACCATATTTACACTACAGTTATGATTTGGCCTTATTCCCCCCATTTATGTTATAGATAAGTTCCAATGTGTTAAGCTGATCAGTCCTTCACCACACAAACCATTTACTGATAACACTTACTAGAGATAAAGGCGTAGTGTCAAAATGCTGGAGATCTTTATCTTCCCTCTTTAATGATGCTGTAAAAATTCCTCTCAGGTGTAATCTCTCAGTGTGACTATGAGAAAAGATATAAAGAACAAAACGGATCTAGCGTGATACAGTTTAAAACTGAAAAATACATTTATTGCACTTGGCTACATATATAAAAAATACATTAAAAAAACATTAAAATGAGGAAGCCTGGAACATGAAGGAATATGAGGATCGCGATCAGATAGAGACAGATATAAGCATGATGTAAAAATCCCCAAGGTTTCTCCACTGTCTCTGCTTCTCTGGTTCTAAAGCTGGTATCGATAGGGTCCTTCCTGTTCCAGTATTCCCGCCCCTTTCAATCCAACGTGTTTCAACCTCTAAAACAGGTCTTTTTCAAGGCTAGGGCTAGTACAGTGGCCTAGTGGTTAGCACTTCTGCCTCACAGCACTGGGGTCATGAGTTCGATTCCCAACCATGGCCTTATCTGTGTGGAGTTTGTATGTTCTCCCTGTGTTTGCATGGGTTTCCTCCCACACTCCAAAAACATACTGGTAGGTTAATTGGCTGCTATCAAAATTGACCCTAGTCTCTCCCTCGTTGTCTGTCTGTGTGTGTGTCTATATTAGGGAATTTAGAGTGTAAGCCCCCAATGGGGCAGGGACTGATGTGAATGAGTTCTCTGTACAGCGCTGCAGAATTAGTGGCGCTATATAAATGGTGATGATGATGATAGTACAAACTGACTCCCCTTTTATACAGGAAGTCTGACTAATACAAGTTCATAGGTCACAAATGCATATAATGAAAGCTATATAATAAATCTCATAACTATATAACTAAGTTGGAATACAAGAAATTGGTGACATGTAATCTTCCTCTCATCTAATATCTATACATACATTGACATATACCTTGTTTATCACTGTTGATAATACCCATCCCCCCCCCCCCCCCCAAAAAAAAAATTGCATGCTCCTATTCATCAAATAGTTTTGGATAATCATCTCAAGTGGATAAGTCCAATATAAAATGTAAATTTAAGTCAATATAAAACTCTGAGCTCTAAAAGTAGTGGAACACTGTTTGCGTTCCAACCGTTGCTTCCGGTTAGCGGTTCAAGCCTTAGTGTGAATGTATTGGATATTATACAGGCTCAGATCTACTTCCGGTTAGCAGATCCCACCTCATAGATGGATCATAAACACGAAGGTTATGGGCACATCTTGCGTTCCACCATTACTTCCGTTTTGCGTACCAGCACTCATTCTTAGGGTTTTCTTTCTTACCAAATCATTGTTTGGACATATAGTGATCTAGAACATACTAAATCATTACTGTATGGTTTAATTATTGGGCAACTTTTGATATGCACAAAAATTATTCATGTGATGGTAAAAGGACATTATCATCAGTGTACAGTGAAAGCATCAAAACTCACTTAAACATATTGAAATGTGTCAAAGATAGTAATATGATGTAATAAGCTTCAACCTAAATAGGTCCATATTCTAAGCATGTATAATTAATTTGCATGGTAATTCATTGAAAATAATACTGTACATATAAAACAATAAATATATAATAACATGTGTTTCAACTTGTTGGAACCACAGTAATATAGTATATATGTACATTCTGAATGTATTGCACTTAATAATGGACAGATAGTCAACATGAGAATTGGATAATGATGACGTGGATCCTAAAAGGAAATAAACAGAAAAAAAGAAGGGATAGAGGAGAGAGACAAATAGTCAGTCTAGAAACCATTTTAATTCAAACTCTGCATTTAAGCCATTGGGGATACGAGTGTATATCCATGTCATTTTTCATGTAGCCAATCTTTTTTTTAAGTTCCTATATTTTCAATTGGGAAGTATCACTTGAACCCCCCCAAAAATTAACAATACTCTTAATTGATTATATAAGTATTTCCTTTATGTGAAAATTCTTTAATACTTTATGCATTGTTCTTGTTTTACACCCCACACAATCCCCACATCTGAAGAAACATTTTGTTTTAATGGGGTTCTTTGATGGAGTTTCTTTCAAAGGGCCTCTTACTAATTTATATTTCAAAGTTAGCGCCCGTTTATATATATATATATATATATATATAAAGGATGGTCTTTCTGGTAATATCTTCTGTAATGTCATATCTTTATGTAGAAGATTCTAATGCTTTTCTTTTACAATTTTTTTCAAGCTCTTTATAATATTGACCATAGTAAGTGGTAAATGCAAATTCCATCCATTTTTGATCCCCATTTTTTGAGACCTCCTCATTTGTGTCCTTTTTACATCTGAGTAAATCTGATCTTTTTATTTCCATCATTTTAGTTCGTGCTTTCTGTAATTCTTCTACTGTATACCCTTTATGTTTAAAATCTAATTCCATTTTATCTAGTTGTTCTTCCAAAATTTTTCCGTTTGTCCAGCTCCTTTTTATCATTAAAAATTGGCTATAAAGTGCCCCTTTCAGCCAATGCGCATGGTGTTCGCTATGTCTTAATAAATAGGAATGGACATCTGTTGGTTTCCTATAGCTCTTGGATTTTATTTTATTTTGTTCAACATAAATATTGAAATCTATGAAATTCACTGACTCTTTATTAATTGAAAAAGTAAACACAATGCTATCTTCATTATCATTTATGTATCTGCAAAAAGAGTCCAAGGATTGGTGGGGGGGGGGGGATCTCCTTTCTTGGTCTGTGATCATATCTATAACAAGTTAACCCGTGCATGATACTCATGCATTCTAGTCAAATCAAGCTACTTAAGGTGTTAAAAACTCCTCGCGGTCACCCCCAGCGACCACCAACCACTCCCAACTGTCACTTCTCCTTCAAGAAATATATAGGCCAGTGTATAACTCTGCCCAGCAGGTGGCGCTGCAGCTTGCTTTTTTTTTTTTTTTTTCCACACACGCCACTAGGCATTTATATAGTAGATATTATATTTAATATATATAGGGATATGTGAATACAAACAATTGTGCTGGTTACTCAAATTCCTATATAGATTTCCATTTGTACAAGAACGTGTGTGGTTTGTTTTTAAGAGGTAATAGCAACAACTATTAATAGCACGGTCTATCACTTTTTATATCTTTTATACATTTTAGGATTAGATGATTGTACGTTACATTCCGGTATGTAAACACAGATTTGCAAGGGGGTGTGTGCTTTCTTTTTTGCCATGACTAGGAATGACATTTTATGTATTGGGTATATACACTAAACCTCACACATTACACTAAGCCCCCTTATTAGAGTCCCCCACCCTACACATACACTAGTAAACTCCTAGACATTAAACTGTCAGAAGCTCTCTGTATAAATATCAGTATAGATTAGACACATATTACACTACATCCCTATGTTCTTTAGAACACCCTCATACACTTTAACCCACGTATTTACCCATATCAAATTTACATTTCCTTAAAACCATTTACACAATCAGTGAAAATCTTTCCGTTGTAATTCTTTGTCACTGACCATTATCTAAGCACCTCTCTCACATTTATGATCTGTAGTGTTCATAATATGAGTCCTGCTCTGTTGCTTTCACCCTAATGTACACATCTAAATGCTCCCTCAACCTCCAAGTTGTTATAACACGGGCAACAACAGAGGGAATCTTTCACAAGAAATGTCTCAAATTATATATATATATATATAAACATTTTTTGTGGAAGTTCCTATTCAATGTAACTTTAGAGATATTAGAAGCCCATCAATATTCAACAATCAACAAATTGCTTGACATGCGACATTGACAACATAACAGGAGAAAGGGTGATGTTATTTAAAATAAAACAGAAGCGCTATCTAAACAAAAAGATTATTTTATTCTTACATTAAATCCATTTCTCCAAGGCCATCTGGGAGGTCACTGCTAACTTGGCGTTAAGGTGACGGCGAAGGAGCTTGGAACTTAATAGTTTAGGCTGGAAGACTGAAGCTCCTCCCCTCTCCATCTCCAGGTCATATATGGCAAAGCCCCACAGGATAGGGTATACAGCAGACCAATGACCAAACCAGCCACTGAACCCAGAGTGTAACTAGCGGGAGCACAGTGTCCTTCAGATGGAATCAGAGAAATGGATTTAATTTAAGCATAAAAATCCTCTTTTCTCCCTAATCTTATTTGGGAACACTACAAACTTCCAGATGTTCCAAAGCTGGCCCTAGGGAAGGGTATGCTCAGACACAGTTGAAAACAATACTTCAGTTCAAATCTAACATTTTTGGATGCAAAAACATGAAAACTGTAAAATCTTTTAAACATGTGGACCGCGACCAGGTTGCTGTCTGACATAGCAGCTCGGCCGAAGGCCCGTGACCGGCTGCTGAGGAAGCACTGACTGAGCTAATGAAGTGAAGATTTTCTGAAACTGGCTGACCAGAACTAGAGTAAGTCTGCTGAATAGTGGATACACCTGGCTGTCCTTCCTTTGCTCGTCGTAGAGAACCAGTCACCGTGAAAAATCGAGAAGGGAGAGCTGCACGACAGAGCCGCCAATTCTGAAACCCTTCTAGCTGAAGAAATGGCTAGAAGGAAGGTCATTTCCCAGGTCAAACTTGAACTCAACAGTCTCAAAAGTTGAAATAGAGAAAGTTGAAAGAACAAAGTTAAGGTCGCAAGGCACTGAAGGGACATGGGAGTCTGGATGTGTAAAACACTCTGCAAGAAGTTGTGAACCTCCAGAATCAGGGCCAATTTCTTCTGAGAGTATACAGAGCTGAAATCTAAACCTTAAGGCCACTGTTCAGAGAATCCTACAGAAAAAAAAAAAAAAAGATGTGAAAGCCTACAGGAAGTAATGTTGAACCATCTGCATTTGCACCAAATAACATGAGTCCTACACACACTAAGATAGTATCTTGCAGAAACTGGCTTTCTAGCTTTCAACATTGTATAACAACTTCAGACAATTACTTAGCTCTCAAGATCCTGGCTTCAACAGCCATGCTGTAAAGGCCAGACAACAAAGGTCCTGGTTTCAGAAATAGACCTTGTGAAACATAACCTTCCCATAGAGGAAGACACCATCCTGGACCTGCCACCATCCTTAGAAAGTTGGCGTACCAGGCTCTTTGTGGTCAGTCTGGAGCCATAAGGATCACCAGCATCACTCGCTCTTGGCCTTCATGAGTACGCGAGGAAGCATCCGAATTAGGGGGAAAAAGATAGATCAATCTGAAGTTCCAAGGAATGATCATGGCATCCACTAGGGACCCCAACTGATCCCTGTCTCTGGAGCAGAACATGGGCACCTTGTTGTGTCGGGAGGCTATCATGTCTACATCCGGTTGACCCCATCTCTGCTCCAACAGACCAGATACATCAGGATGAAGGAACCACTCTCCCAGGGAAAAGGAGGAAATGATCAAGAAATTCACTTACCTATTCTCCAACCTGGAATATACACCACTGAAATTGCTGGCACAAAGTGTTCCAACCATATCAAGTTCTGGAAGGACTCCCTTATCGCTGGGGAACTCCTGGTTCCTCCTCAATGGTATATGTATGCCAATCTCTGCTTTGAGATCCAGAACATCGATAGGAAGCTTTGCTTCTTAATTGGACCAAAGACCCTCTAAGCAAAAGTGCAATGTCACAGCTCCATATCCCTGATGACATGCGTTCAAACATTACTACAGTCCAGTCGAGGATGGTAAATAGTTGGCCCTTGTTCATGTTGTCCGCTGTCAACCACCACCTGAGACAGACGCGTCTCCGAATATAGTCAGGTAAGCTGAGAAACCAACCGAAGATTGCATTTCGACCACATTGTCAAAATGTCTAGCTGAAGCATCCAAACCTGGTGCATTGAACATAGAGCACACCTTCAACTTCATGCAGAGAATAACTGATGGACTACTGAGGTCCAGAAACCTTCTTGCCAACACCTGGAGAGTCCGTATCTTGTCATTCATAAGAAAAGACTCTACCCTGGTATCGAAGACTAAGTCCAGAAACACCACTGATTCGGAACAAAGTTGTATTATTGATAATTCAAAATCAACACATGCAATTCCAGTAACTGTCCTGTGCATGTAAGACTGCAGTAAGGGAGTGAAATCAACTTTGAGAAGATCGTCTAGTTAATTCACGATGGCGATTTCGAGATCTCAATAGGGCCGCCATGACCTCTTTGAAGACTTGAGGTGCAGTGGCCATAGCAAACGAAAAAGAACTACACTGAAAGAGCCCTGCACCGAGAATCCAAGAAGGAAGTAGCGCCCCTCTAAGATTGGAATATGTACATATGCATCCTTGATGTCTATGGACACTATAGTTTGTTGCCCTCAATGCCACCGATAACAGATCTTAAGAGACTCCATCTTGAATCTGTGCAGCGGAAGCTTGGTGTTCCAAAGACTTCAGGTTCAAGATGAACTAAAATTATTTTCTCTCTGTTTTGGAAGAAATCTAAGTAAAACTCATGAGTCTTCTGCTACTCTGGAACAGGGGTGATCAATCCTAAAGAAAGTAGAGAGGCAATGGTCTTTCTGAAATCCACCGGTTTCACCTTTTTCTTGGGAAGGTGAATGGAAACAAATCTTTTGGGCAGAGTCCCCCGAAGGACAACGATGTAACCCATCTTCATAATGCCTATGAACACACAGGTCTGAACATGAGGCTTTCCACATGGCCTACAACAAAAGAAGAGGGGCACCCAACCACTACCTTAGTTTGGTGGGAAAAAATCCAATCAGGCACTTTCTTTCACAGGGTTTAGGCCCTGGATGCTTGTCCACCCACATGAGGCATGAAATCAATGGAACCTTGGTCCCTTATGCTTAGACGCATTGACTGGGAGAATATGGTACCTTCCTCCTGTAGACAGACAAATAATTTGGTCAAGTGCAGGTCCAAAAATAACTGCACCTTCAAACGAAAGGACTTCCAAAGACTACTTGGACTCAAAATCTGCATCTCAAGACAGGATCAAAAGTGTCCGCAACTACAGCTAAAGCAGAGATCCTACAGCTGATTAATCCAGAGTTGCATCACCAAGGTATTACGCTTCTTTGATATGCTCTGCCAACAAGAGCAGCTCTAACCTAGGCCAGTCAGCTTGCAATCCCCCAGAAGCTGTCCAGATATTGTTTTCTTGGTCTTTGACTGCGAGAAGACAAAAGGAAGAGAGCAACTCTTCTCTTCTGAATAATGCCACCTACAGGCTAAAAAAGGATTTACTTTCTTCTCTAGGACAAGCAGGAAGTCTAGTCAGAAGTGTGCATGCCACAGTCAGGGCCGGATTAACCATAGGGCTAAGTGGGCTACAGCCCAGGGGCCCCGGGCATCCAGGGGGCTCTTGAAAGTGCTCAGCAGCAGTATTGATCGGTCGGGGGCGCCCGTGCCGCGATCAATGCTGCTGAGCACTTTAAATGCGGTCCTTCCCCGGCACGCTGTAGACTCCTTACTGAAGAGATCTCGCGAGTCTCACTCTCACGAGATCTCCTCAGTAAAGAGCATACAGTGCGCCGGGGAAGGACTGCAATGCCAGGAGAAGGAGGTAAGTGCCTTGGGGGCGGCTCAGCTCACCGGGGGGATGGCTCAGATAACGGGGAGGGGGGCCCTCACGGTGGAATGGAGGTCCCCTTAGCCCAGGGGCCTCCATTCCCTTAATCCGGCCCTGGCCACAGTCCTCCACTTCAAGGCCATCTGGATCCTGATGTTCATTTGGTCATTTTGGCACTTGGGACAGGTGAAAAGCATAACACACTTCTCCCCAGCTTTGGCCTTAGAACTGGTCCCTTTTTATAGGCACAGTATAAAATGCACAGCAATACAAAACAGTGACAGAATCTGACCTAGAATTATCTATATCTATAATTATCAAAGTCAAACTTCAACTTTTAATAGTGTGGATTTTTTTTTTTTTTTTTAAAACAATTGGGAATGTTGCAAGATGTCTTAATACAAAATCCACTTTTATTTTAAAAAAAGACTTTACCCAGAACAAAAACTTTAATGTAACAGCCACTAGAAGAATTGCTGGGGTATGGTGACATGTAGGGAGACGTTTAAAATGTATGTACTCTGATACCCCATATGTTGAGAATTCAGACTGGACAGATACCCAACCGTGCTCTCCGCAATCTCAACACAAAATCTGACGTTTGTAATCCAGATTCTGCTGCCTCCCATTGGTGTGAACTTGGTAAAGAATTTCTTGGAGGTCCTTAAAAACTTCACCCAATTAAACTAAACATTTTGATACACAACACAGATTCGATGGACAATTCAAGATCAGTATGAAAAATTCCATTTATTCTCTGCGTTCAGCCATTCACTGATATTTACACACAGACAATTCATAATCATCTAATACATGAACCATTTTGTCCCTAATACTTGAGAGTTTTATTTAGGCCTGTACACATGATGAGTGAGCTGGGAGTGAAAGAAGCAAAAATATTCAACACAGATTAACTGTCAGTTAACCCCGATCTTGTAGAAATGGCTATAAAGGCAAAAACGAAAACATAGGTGTGATCCTACCGTTAAAATAAGAGAAAGGATTAGACAGACCAATAGTGAGTAGTTTTATTCTGAAACTTGCAGTAGTTTTTGAAATTCTACCTACTTTAGTCTGTACACCACTAAGTGTTTTTATTGTTATTTTAAAGATAGCCAGTGCAAAGAACTGTTTATTATAGCAGTCATGTTTGTCTTGACGCCTATGTTAATTTTAGCCCATAAAGTTTCTTCTAGTCATTTGGGAATCAAAACCTCAGTTTCTTGAGAATATTTTTGGGGGGAGAAGGGGGTTAAATGAAGGGGTGTCTTTTTTTAAATAAACTCTTTACAATACTCAAGTGGCAAGTTTTAAGATTTTGATTATAAATACTTTTTCTGAACTTGCTACTCTTTGTATAATATAGCACATACATAAATGTGGTATAAAAATGATATTTATATATATAAATATATATATATTTACAATGATGTGTCTGTCCAGCCCTATCCAAGCCTCTCAGGAGTCCCACTGTATGGACAGACAAGTAGGGTAATTCGGGGGACATGACCAGCTTTCGGTACAGTAAATTAGGAACTAGCTGCCTCTTCACACAAAGTGTTCTCTGTACTGACGTGCACTCAACACAAAGAGATTGGATTTTACAATAATAGGAATCCATCTTTTTAAACTGTGTTTTTTGAAATACACCGTAAATATATGTATATATACACACACATACATATAGATGTATGTTTATGGAGAAAGCTTTAAAATAATGTACAAAAAGAAAGCATCAGTCACTACACAAGACACTGATTATTCATTAAAAACAGATTGCTGTTGGCTTTACAGTTTGGATGTATGTACAGAAGGATTAACATGAGCACTAATGGAATAAGATTATAAAAAAAATATATATTTAAGTTGTTACTGACACAGTATATATGAACACTACTGGCAGAAAGGAGATGCTGTAGGGTCAAATCCTTTAAAAACATCTTTAAGGGAACCAGCGTCCTGCTCACTGTCCTGTGTTGGGCTGTTCCCAGCGAAAGGGCTGACGTTGCCTGTCTTAGCAGCCTGCTTTACTAACCCATAGACGGATGGCACTGGGAGGTTATGGACAGCAGCCTGGCTGCTCTCAGAGGCAGCTGGAGTCTTAGTACGTGGCCGGTTATAACTGCTGTACCGGTCAGTGGCAGTCTCTGAGTTTGTTTTGTCAACATCCGCTTGGTCAAGGGCAGACTTGCGCACAAACAGTGGCTCTTTTGGTTTACTGGCAACTTTGCTGTCCAGTCCCTTAGATCCCGTCTCACTAGGAGCAGCCTCAGCTGAGGTCTTACACCCTGTTCTGGGATCATACAAACTAATAGTGCTCAAAACATTACTTTGGCCAACAGGCTTGCTCAGTCCCCCTGCAGTCAGCAGGCGAGGATCATAGGGTGCAATAGTTGGTGTGCTCTCAGCAGGAGGTATTGTGGGAAGAGGCTGGGTGGGTTCTGGAGGCCGAACAGGAAGCACAGGCTCGGTCGATTTTTGAAGTCGAGGGTCAGAAGGGGGCTTACGTGTTCGGGGGTCACTGGGTTTCTCAATAGGTGCTGGCACAGTGCCAGTGGTTACAGAGGCAGCATTGACAGTCTTCAAAATCCTAGACAGCAGTTCAAAGTCCGGCAGGCTAGGATTAGGCGCTGGTGGATCAGGAGCAGATGCACGCGGACGTGACTCCTGAGATGCTGCAGGGGCTGGACGGTTAAGTCGTGGATCAATTGCTGGCATAGACTGTAGTGCAGCTGGCACAGGGACGAAGTCGTGTTTGGGAATGGGCAGTGGAATAAGGTCTTCAGGACTCCACAGAACCGTCCTGGCAAAGCTTGGCTTCATCAAACTTATGTCCTTTTTGATATGGCTGAACTGCTGTAGCTGACTACGAGGGTCTCTCAATGTCTGCCCGGGTAGAAGTTCCAATGGGATATTGACAGGTTTATCCCGCAAGACCCTTTCAGTTTCTTCCTCATCTGCAGTCATTTTAACTGGCGAGTCTTGTTTGGGCTGGGGAGGGTGTCGGGTCGCCTCAGCTGGAGTGGAGTCTGTGTGTCGTGAAAGCCGAGGGTCACGAGAGAGACGAGGGTCTGTGGGGCGGTTGGCTGGACTCTTTTGCAATCGTGGGTCAATTTGTCCTCCTGTACTGATGTCTCTGGCAGGATTCTGCTGAGCCGCTCGGTTAGACTGTTGACGCAAAGTCTTGAGTATTGAGGTTACACTACTTCCTCCTTCCTCCTCATCACTGGAGTACCAGTTACCAGGATCACCTAAAATGAGAGAATTTATCATTCCATAGCTCATAAAAGAATAGTTCACAGAAAGCTTCAACTGCACAGTATACCTAGCATACACCACATCTTTAGGTTCAGAGAGGCTATAATTGACAAGAAGCCTTGAGAGCATAGGAAAAAGATTTTATATATACAATTTAAAAAAATATATATATATATATATATATATATATATATATATATATATATATATATATATATATAGAGAGAGAGAGAGAGAGAGAGAGAGAGAGAGAGAGAGAGAGAGAGAGAGAGAGAGAGAGATAAACTTGAAACATATTTTGATGTTCCATTACCTTCTTCATTGTCTCGGTCATGCTGGGAGCCTCCAGCTATCCTCCTGGCTTCTTCTTCCTGCTGTTTTTGTTGAATACGCAAGTACAGGGCACGCTGAGTAGACGGCAGGAAGTCAGGGATGTTACCTTTGCTGAAAGTGGATTGTACATCTATATCTTCAGGCGGCTGTTCTGGAGGAAGCTCGTGGTAATGGTGAGGTTCTTCCTGCATCCCACCATAGTCATCATAGACTCCTTGTAACAAAAGGAAATTATGTTACTGACAAATGTTTTCCATTTGTAGACCCAGGAACTGTACATATTTCATGCTAGTAAGTTAGGATAGGACACCTGTTTGTCTGTGTATTATTTACTGTATGAAGACAGAATGGGAATGAAAGTGTCGGAGTACAGAAGATGGAGTCAGAAGTCTGTGCTGTGTTACTATTTATGTTTCAGTAAGTGGACATTTTTAATTTGGATTGTGAATCAAACACAGGTACTCACAATGCTAGGAGAATGGACTTGTGTTATTTAACTACCCTATTTTGGGGACGTAGAATGGAAAGTCAACAGTGGAAATGTCTACATCAAAATCATAAGGTCAACACAGATATAAGGTCAGCCTGTAAAATGTGTGAAGGGTTGTAAAGTCGACAGTGAAAATGCCGACATAAATCACTAGATTTAAAATGGCAATACATAGTAAAAATAACCCCGGCAAGAAATGTAAAATTAGATATTTTTGCAGAGCTCTTAGGAGCTAGACTTGCGCTGTGTATCGGGATTTTTTTTATTTTGTTAAAGATCCTTGGATTACAGATGGAGACACTGGATCCAGGTGAGCAATAAAGAGGGTGACTGAGGGTAGTGTAGGGGTTTGTGGTTCTCAAAATGCCAGCATGTCCTGACAGCCATGGGTATGCCGGTGCTTGTAGCACTACAAGCGCCAGCAAGACCAAACACTTAATGGCAACCTAGACATGCTGAAACCTGTAGTGCACTAGAGACAAAATGGATTTTTACTATAAAAATAATTATTATTACCCCACACCCACCGCCCCAGGAATGTGGGAAAAGCCTTAGGGCTATTGGCAGGGGGCTGGTTAAACCTACATCCACATTTGTTTTCTTGAAACCAATCTCCCTAGGGAATCCAGCCTGGGGCTGGTTTGCATTAAGGCAGGGGAACTCCATGCTGCGGGATTCCCTGCTATAGTGCCACCAGCCCAGACTGGCAAAGCCTAGTTCTGGTAATAGTAGAATTGGGGGGGGGGGGGGGGGGGGGAACTCCACACTTATTGTCTAGGCTGGCAGAATTAGGGCTGGTTATGGTTTGTGTGCACCTTTCCCAACCCCCAATGCATTGCCGTTTTAAATCGAGTGATTTATGTTGACATTTTGACTGCGGACTTCACAACATTGTACACAGTTTACATGTAGACATTTTAACTGTGTCGGCCTTCTGAACATGTAGACATTTTGACTGTCTACCTTATGACTCTAGACATTTTCAAGGTTGACTTTTCATAAACAAACCCTATTGTGTGTCTACTTTAGTAGAACATGGGACACTCTAAAAGATGGAGCCTGCACAACAGGACTATTCTAAACATGTGCGTCCGTGTTCTGCCTCGTAACCCCCCTGACTGCATTTACATGATTGGATAAGAGCGGTAAAAAGGACCAAGAACCAAAAACTTAAAGATTCTGGTAGGGCTTCAAAGAGTGGTTCCATAATCAAACACTTCGTGTTTAGTAAACCCTCACCGCCCCCTCTTTTCCCTTACTTTCCAGTTTGTTCCTCTCCCTATTTCTTCTGTTTTTGCTTTTCTTCCTTTTCTTATAAAATATAAGTGTCATACTGTCTAATCTGGCATTATAATTTTGTTTCAGGGTTTGTCTGTTATGCCTGTCTTATATTGTGTCAACTGCTTTATTTAAACATCTGGATTTATGGCCTGTTTATGTAATGCACACCCATTATATATATTATATATAAGACATAAGAAGGGGCTACATACCTGTGTCTCCCATCATATTCGGGTCCATCTCCATACCGGGGTCTTGATAATATTCACCATAGAAGTCGGGGCCAGGTGGGCCATCGGCCATCATCTCAGACTCATCACCAGGACCATAGGGCATCATGGGGGGACCTTCATCCATGCCCATGTCATGATGCATAGGGCCTTGAGGACCCATAGGCCCAGGAAACCTTGGGGGAGGTGGCCCTGGAGGACCTCCTGGTGGACCAGGTGGCCTAAATAACAAAAAGATATAAAAATATATTGTTACACACTCAATCTCATATACACAAAGAAAATACCAATGTGAATAAGCAATAACTCACCTGACACCCAATTTGTGAGCCAAGTGGGCAGTGGGACGCACCACAATTTCAAATAGTGAAGGTATTTTCCGTTGGCACATTTGTGGATCCATGGGTCCAGATCCAGGAGGAGGTCCTCCAGACATTGGACTTCCAGGCATTTGATCAAGTGAAGGACATCCAGATCCAGGGCTTCCAAGCATTGGAACAGCAGATCCATCTTGCATTGGAGGCATGGGCCCCCCCGGTCCAACCTGCATTGGAGGCATGGGCCCCCCCGGTCCAACCTGCATTGGAGGCATGGGCCCCCCCGGTCCAACCTGCATTGGAGGCATGGGCCCCCCTGGTCCATGCTGCATTGGAGGCATGGGCCCCCCTGGTCCATGCTGCATTGGAGGCATGGGCCCGCCCGGTCCATGCTGCATTGGAGGCATGGGCCCGCCCGGTCCATGCTGCATTGGAGGCATGGGCCCTCCCGGTCCAACCTGCATTGGAGGCATGGGCCCGCCCGGTCCAACCTGCATTGGAGGCATGGGCCCTCCCGGTCCAACCTGCATTGGAGGCATGGGCCCTCCCGGTCCAACCTGCATTGGAGGCATGGGCCCTCCCGGTCCAACCTGCATTGGAGGCATGGGCCCTCCCGGACCAACCTGCATTGGAGGCATGGGCCCTCCCGGACCAACCTGCATTGGAGGCATGGGCCCTCCCGGTCCAACCTGCATTGGAGGCATGGGCCCTCCCTGGCAGGGATACATAGGTCCTCCTTGATAATGGGGCATCGGGCCTTCTGGTGGTAATTGATCACCTGGACAAACCTGCATGGAGTGCATTGAGCCTCCTGGCATTGGACCTCCAGGAACCTGTATACCAGGCACAGGATCACCAGGCATTTGTCCTCCTGAAATGGGGCCTCCAGACTCTGGACCACCACTAGGTGCAGGGCAACTTGGTCCTCCAAGAACTTGTCCATCCAATACCGTGCCTTCAGACACTGGCCCAGTGACACCTGACATACTTCCTCCCGATAAAGGACTTTCAGGCCCCTGCAAATCTGAACCCGGTCCTCCAGGAAGTGCGCCACTTGCAGCATTACATCCAGGTAGTGGGGCAGTGCTAGAGTTACCAGATGATGCTACCGATGGAGGTGCAGCAGATGATGGGGATGATGGATCACATGGCCCTGTGGAACCAGAAGATCCTGTTGGGACAGAAGGTGTAGGTAGCAGTCCAACCCCAGGTGGTGGTTTAGGTAAAGGATTTATGCCCTGTTTTTTCAGCTCCTCCACATCCTTTTCATCCTCTGCACCAGCTTCTGCATCCTCAGCCAGTATCTATGATGAGAGATAGAATACCTTCAGTACAACATCCATTTAATACAGAGAACCTCTTACATAGGATATCTCCACACAATATTGTAGGTAAAATTAAAATATACAAGTGACAAATATACATTTCTGTAATACTATATTAATGTACTATCTTTTGTTATTACCCTCCAATATATTACTATAAGGTTATGAGGCGTCAGTTCTGTGACCAGTATAGTAGAAAACAGCCTGCAGCCAAGTTAAAGGTTTACTTCTCAACTCTATATAGCTTACACTATGAGCTCATGAGCCTATACAACATCATAAAGTAGTCATAGACAAACTTATTTCAGTTAACACCAGCTAACTGCTGTAACAAATAAATTGTCACAAGTCATTAAGTAGACAACCAAAACCAACAAACCACGTTAGCTAACGCATTTCCAATGTGCTCAATACCTTATCCAGCAACTCCTGTGTCTCATCTGTGAGCGCCTCATGGGAGAACATGCATTCCTCACCATTGACGCAGTTGCCTGTCGTGTGGTACAGCTTACAAGGGAAATCATGTAAGAAGAGTTAAGGAAAATCAACTATTCCATGTTGTAAACCTGCACATCCACATTTATCTGTATCTAATTATGGCTCATTAATGTGCTAAATCAGTCCTTATGTACACACACGGGGATCCACCATGTAAACTGCCCATGCACCCCTCCCCAGTGGGAAGCAGTATCCCTTTGCACACACCCGTGTATGGAGCTTCATATCAACTACGTGTGCTTCCGGGATAAGGCTATTGGACATTACAGGTTTATCCATTATAAAGTCTAATTGTTCCACTGAAAAGGATATTGTGCATATATGGGCAGCTGTCTGCTCTGGCACAGTAACCCGTAACATAGAACTTGCAGAGTCCACGGCGCCTTGGCACCTCCACATCGTGGCTGAAGTTACAATGCTCCCCCTGCAGGAAGATAAAAGAAACAGTCAGCACACACATCCATGAGAAGACAAACATTAAAATAATTATACCACAGACAATTGGGAGCGCAACGGTTATAAATCACTTGAAGAATCAGAACAATTATCGAATGTTAAATAATCTAACATGAGCTGAACTGAGTTCATGATTCTTCCCTCCTCTCCCAAACACAAAGCTGCACCCAGATTGGAGTCATTACAGAGATAAATGTGACACACAATCATCAGCAGTTGTTGGAACGCAGTTCAGCCGTCACCACTACTCTCTATGAAACCAAACACCTAAGCCCATCTGACACGTGTTCAACTGGTTAATGCCTCCCACTCACCCCTTTTGTGATGTGTGATATCACACACTTCCTGTAATATCATACATAGAAATGGAACAAGGACATGTAAGGTTGATGGAAAAGGTGCAGACCTGGGACAGGGGGTAGTTAGGGCCCTGGATGTGTGAGAAGTGATCTCTGGAGTGGTTTCTACAACTGCTGATGTTTACCAGTTATAGTTACCTCTTAGAACACTACATTAGAATTGAGCTTCTGGTCAGAGTTAATCTGGGTGCAGATTTGCCTTTTGGAGGGGAGAAAAGACCACAAATTATTCTGGAGCGCATTTTAGCTCATGTGAAGAGCACTTCCTTTGTGAGTGAATTGATTTGGGTTCCTCTTTGTTCAAGTCTTAGACATTGTCATAAAAGGTACTGCCCATAATCACAAACTTCTGGAGGCCTTACTCACACAGGTCCACTTACCTCACAACCTTTCCTATCTTCTCCCAATTTCTTCTGCACGCCAAAACATTCACAAAAGCCAATAAGTCTCACCCTCATAACTGCTAGGTGTCGGGGACATACATATAGTGTGGCAGATACATAAACTGGAGCCCATCACCGGTATAATACATGACCGCTGTAGACATCCTAATAATTAACGCCACATAATTATACATCCTTTGTATTCTATGCACTGTCCTTGTTTTCAATCCGATCTCTACTCCCCCCACCAGTTATATTTCCCCAGTCCTCTCCTCCCCAGTTCACGACCCTTAGACATGTACTGTCAAATTGTTTGCTGTAGCTCCTTATGCCGTGTATATTGATTTTTCCCTCCTTCCTGCCCCTAAATATTCTTGCAAACAAAAACTGAATACAATATATTTCAAATAATAAATAAAAGGGTATTGCCAAGTTATGTTTTAATTCACGCAACATTCAATAGTTGTCTGTAATGACTGCTATGCAATTTGTAGCAGCTGCACTCCAAATTTTCCTTGGTAATCATTCTGTTTGGGTACAAGCTGCACTGTTATTTTGCAATTCGGCACATTCACAATTTTTAACTTTACTTATAATTCTTTGCATTTGTTCACTGGTTTCTTGGGGTTTTATTCAAAATAATACTACAGAAACAGATTACACGTCTAGTGGTGAAAAAGCAGCAAGCAATATATTGTAGACTAAACATGCTTAGGACTACCTCTGAAAATGAAGAAGTTGTACAGCTTCCAAACATACGTCCAAATCAAATAAACCATATATTTGCCCATAGGGATATACACTTACTACACTTAGTAGTGTTCACTATCTCTTTCTTGTGCAGACAGATACGAGCCATGAAAAGGTATTTGCTCCTCCAGTTTCTCTCACCCCTTCCCAGCAGCTTCGTATTATTTCTTTAACTCTACCCACTGCCAGCACTTGGACTAGTGATTGTCAGATAGTTTCTCCTGATTAGTGAAAATTATGTAGTCAGATCAGGATGAACAAAGGGGAGAAAAAAAGTTCTGCTCTAATTAAAAAAAATAGTGAATTAATTTGTGTTTTGGAGCTTTCCATTTCCATATACTATAGGTTGTTTTTACAGGTGATGTTTTCTGTTTGGTATTCTAGAAATTTGTATTTGTCCATTAAATGCTTAATTTTTCATTGCTAGTGGTTGTAGTGTAGTGTATACAATTTCCAATGTTAACATAGGAGTTTTTATTTTGGACAGACTGTAGGGCACGTCTGCCCCCAGAAGAAAGAGAATCCTCACTTTCCAGGAAGATACTGTTAGATACACTATTATATCTAACAAATATTCAAAGATAGGTAAGGAGTGTAAACTACAAATACAGTCTTATGTCTCTCCAACATACACTGGCAGAAGAAAGGTCACAAAAGTGGAACAAGTAAGCCTTTATAATCTCTCACGATCCATGCTGGTCCTATTTTTACTCACCCAGGTACACCGGCCCTCAACAAAGTATTTGCAGATGACTTTTCCTTTCTTGTCTGCTCGATGGTGAGGTTTCTCATAGTCATTTCTGTACATTCCCCCATCCTACCCAGGTAAAAAAAAGTGTCAAAAGACCCAAGCATGAAAGATTCATAATTATATGAATTGTTCCTCAAACTCCAGGTCACACCGAAATAACAAAAAATGTACACAACTTACTCCATCTTCTTCATAGTAATCATCTTCGTCGTTTCCTTTCCCTCTGCCTCTTCCTCTACCACGACCCATGCCTTTGAATCCCCTTCCACGGGGTCCTCGACCTCGGCCTCTATGAAATCCTGAAAGCCAGATACATAAATGTGACTAAATCCATATCTCTGCTACCCTCTACCTTAATGTCTTCGCCGCTGTATGAACAAACTCACCTCTACCTCTGCCTTCTTTAGATTTGCGATACTGGTTCAGCTCTTTGGAGTATTCATCATACTCTTCATCTCCCATCATCTCCTCATCACAATACTACATAAAACAAATGACAACACTGATCATGACAAGAACCAGAAAATTACCTTCCAAAAAGTAATTTAAATGTGAGAAACTGCAGCTGAAGCAGTGACCATTCTGCAGTTTTATCTCCACAATCCACTTTACAGCTTCCTAATGAGTCATGAAGATCAGTGAGGACATAATACAATAAAGTCAGGAATTGTAAGGGAATGGGACTCCTTCAGATCCTGACAACAAACAGTAAGTTAGCCAAGGTATATGCATATGGAGCTATTTTCTAGCACCTGTCCAAAAGAAATTCTAGTAAAGACTGAAATTATGACAATGGGGGAGATCTATCATAGCGTGAGGTGTCTCAAACATCCGCAGAGACACCTCGCGCTGACGCTACGGCTGGAATCTCCAGTCATTTTTCCACATACCCCCATAGAGATGCGGGGAAAAAAATGAGTGGAAATTCCAACCATAATTGCCTGCAATGTGCGCAGCTCGATGCAATTGAATTTCCCCCTACGAATTGTGTATAATACATACAGTGCACTTCTGACATGTACTAGCCTCTTAATATGGACTATTCAACTACAAAAACAACATAAAATTAATGGTTACATAACTTTATACTTTTGTCATTATTAGTAAAAGTGATTATGAACAAAAGTGGGTTTGTGGCATTACAGATTTGAAACTTACATCATCATCAATTTATATATCGCCAGCAAATTCTGTAGCGCTTTACAATTGGGTATAAACACAGTAATAAGCAATACTGGGTAATACAGACAAAGAGGTCTCTGCTCGCAAGCTTACAATCTATGGCTTACATTTTACAATGCAGTCTTCAGACTGAATTAGAACGATAACTAAATTTAAACCTCTTGTGAATCATAAGAACTGATGACAAATATCTGACATTTATTAAACTTTGTCCCTCTCAACCATTACCAAACATGTAGCACAGGAAACCAATAGGGTCACATAGAGATAATAAGGTATCCATGTTACTGCTAAATTAGCAAACCTATCATTTGCACTGATGTACTGTACATAAAAGATGCCATGAAACATACAAATCATGTTAAAAGTGTGATCCTTTATTACACAGATTCACATCATGAGGAATCCAAAAATTAATTAGCACAAATTCTGAACAGGTTAGTTATAAAAAGATGAAACTTTTATAGTAATTAAAAGAAACAGTCTGCAGGGAAAATAGAAAACTATATGAGATTAAAAACGTACAAAAATATTAAATAACTATAATTATTTGTTTGTGTTATTTTTTATATTCATTGGCAGTAATTTTATGTTAGTGTGTAGCATGTTTAGTAGCAATTGAATGGAATATATGTGGTTTCAAATGGATGTTTAAATAATGGCACTAAGCCCACATTCAGCCCATCCTACCAATGTCAGCCGCCAATCTTGTTGGGGGCACAAAAAACTCCCATGTCCAGCTCAGCTCGTTAGAGATGGTGGTGCTCTTAGCCTTATAGTTTCCCCTTATCCATTCTCTCAAAATCAAATTGTTTCCTGTTAAGGCAACACCAAAAAATGGCAACACAGATCCTTATATGCTCACCTGGACTAATTTATTTAACTTTGAGATTGGTATTTCAAAGTGCACACTGGTTTGGGGGCTCCTCTCCCTTCTTCAGGTGCAAAAATAAAATATAAATAAATATAAGTGTGGCATGTTTAGTATCAAACATGCTTCACAAAGGATACATTATCAGCCTATTACCAGGCTACACAGGTGGAGCACAATCCCTTAGCTAATGTTGTAGTTCCAAATGCACCAGCACCCTTAATCAAAGGTGGTAATTGAAATGCTATGGTGCTGCTCTATCTAATATTATCGCTGAGTCAAGACATTCAAGTGATTGTCTATTGTGAATAATGTGAATTATAAATACAGAGCCCTAAATGCTGACACTGTAGATGGTGCCATAAGTGTTGATATTGTAATAGTGCAGTCACATGCACAGACTAAGAACAATTATAGTTCATGCACAAGTCAACACTAGCTCTTAAATTGATTGTTATCTCTTATCTGAGATGATTTAGACTGCCTAATGAGCTAGTTCTAGTGCTCAGTTTTTTAACTGGTTTTAGGAGACAGCCAGTAAAACTACAATGGCTAGTTTGTGGTGGTGGGTTATCTATGGTGTGACCAGGGGGGCAAAGTGTATTCCTTCATTTGGACACACTGCTAAATCAGAGGAACTAGTTTACAATATACCCTGAAAAGGACAATAACCAGCAACCATTTTATCTATGTGACTTCCCCAGGGGTAACACAAAGCAGGTTTTTAACCACCAGATGGAAGCTTAAATAATGGCGCCAAGCCCACCTACAGCCGTCAACCCCGTTGGGGCCACAAGTGTCACCATTAAGTGAGAAGGGGCGTGTCTTTGTGTTCCTAGTGACCAGGCTGGGTCTCTCCATCTCAGCAGCTACAGATGCCTGAGAGGATTACATACTCAATGTGGAAACAAAGATCTGCTCACTGATGCAAACCAGGCTACATGCTACTCACTAACATATAATAAAGATGTACACTATTTTTAAAGAATATTTATACAATTTAGTTATATATAATTTTCCCTCTAGAATGTTTCTAAAGGTTAGGTTTTAACATCTCTGTAAATACCTTATTCAAAATACATGCAGTATATAATCACTGCTTGGGCTATATATTAATCCTTAACATACACCTATCACCTCAGACATTTCAACTTATATATTGAGTTTATGGTTTTAAAAATTAAAAAGCTTTTTACTGAGAGGAGGACAGATACTTTTATAAGACTTGTAAAGTTCACAGTCTAGAGTCCGCCCCACAGGACTAAGACAGAAAATTCTGCTCATTTCAATATTAGTGACATTGAAGTAGCTAGAGACGGTGGTTTTTATTCTCTTTTGGGTACATTCAAAGAAAACAGTTGCTAATATACTAAACAATAATGCTAGGAACTAGAGTGGGATTAAATGTCTAAGATGTCAGGTGCATTCAGCTGACACAATTCAAGAAGAATAACCACTAACACTGTTGTATTGTGCAGATGCCAGAGAGTGATACGTATTTAGTTAATTGTACTGACAAGATTTGCAGGCACCAATATAAAAGACACCCAAAAAATATATAGGCTGTACCAGATGACTACTAGACAATAAAAATTTGAATCTGCAAAATAAGCATGGATGTCTAACATGAGAACAGACATATTGCTTATGACATTGGAGCGGTTTACATTGATGGGCAGGGGCATGTGGTCACTGGTAGACAAGTTGTCACACATCGCTTATGGTTTACAGAATAGAAATCTGAGGGAAATTGTTCCTTGAGCTGTTTGTAATCCTACGTCATATAGGGGGGATATTATGCTTTATTCTGCTATAGTTACAATCATGTCACACATGTTACGTATATATAATGTTTCTATGCGCCTCTCACCTCCATTTCTTCATCATACATCTCCTCTTCCTCCTGATGATCCTCCTCTGAGAATCCTCTACCTCTACCGCCTCTCCCTCTAAAGCCTCCTCTTCCACGCATCATGCCTCTTCCTCGGCCTCGTATAAATTTACCCCTTCCTCTCATGCCTAGGAGAAAAGAATGGTTAGCCTAAGGGGTTACTGTGCTGGAGCTCTGTACAAAGCCAAATATATTTAGTTACTGCATAACCGATTCTAGCTTATTTATAAAAGTAGGACTTGTTTAAATTCTCTTTAGTTGGGTATAATGTTGTGTTCAACTGAGCTGAGGAAAAGTTATTTGTTCCTTTGGTCACAATTAACCCGTCCCACCCTTTAACAATGCAGGTCTCAAAAAATAAATGCAAATCTTTAAAAAAAAACAAAAAAAATGGCAGCACATCTGCGCTTAGTATGGAGTGTGGATTCTAAAGTTAATCTATATAGGAGCTATCTTAATACTGTGACGGAGATCAAATCTATGGATCACATAGCTGCAAAGATTCTTTACAAGCTTCCAGTGCCCACAGAGGTAGTAATTATCACAAAGGAGCATGATTATCAAACAGTCCATTAAAGTATTGAGTGTACATTTAGAATACTCACCTCTAGCACGATGGTTGCCCTCTTTGGCTCTTCGGTACAAGTTCAATTCCTTAGCAAAATCATATTCTTCTTTACTCATCTCGTCCCCTTCATCACCTTCATATTCCCCATATTGGTCATTCTCATAATCATCATACATGCCATAATTCTTGCTATCCATTTTAGGGTAGCCTTTTTTTTGAGGTGGGACATTGTGTGGTGGTGGAGGAGGGTACTGCTGATGCGGCTAATCAAAGAAAAGACAAACAGAGTTTGAAATGATAAACTGTATGAAAATGAAAGTGACAGTGATATTGTGTTTTCGCACTCTGCATTTATATTAGAAGTATTCTGCAAAAGTAAATAAGTGGTGACATATAGGTAGCAGGAAGTATATAAGCATGGGAAGAACATTTTTTGTGATAAAGAGTTTGGGTCAGTCACACAAACTATCACAGCACTCACTGGAGGGTATGACGGGCTGTACTCGCGGTATTTCCGGTGAGACTTCTCACTGGGGCTGAAGTCTGACTCATCACTATAATCCGAAAAGTCTTCACTGGAAGACGCATGACGCTGAAATGCACAAGAGAATATGTTTCATACACTAATCACACGCGTGGTTTCAAACATAATCATGATTTTTTGGTTAAATGTATAACTGAGAAATACAGAAGAGAAGAGGGTACAGCATAGATCCTGTTCAGCTACTATCGATATAGCATCACTCTACATCGTTATGTACCTTGTGCTTAGACTTCCTTTTCTTCTTTGCTCTCCTCTTCTCTTTCTCCTTTCTGCGTTTCCTTTTCATTCTGCGGTGTGATTTTTCATCATCTGACTCACTGTGATGCTTCTCCACCTTCTCCCGTGGAGCCGCAGGCTCCGATTCATTGCGGCCCCCTTCCTCACCTCCATCATCTTCAAGCTCACCCTCTTCCAGCTCGCCATCCTCCCTATAGAGGTATAAGACGAGGGAGTTCAGAAAATATTCAGACATGGAGGAGGATGTAATCAACAATTACCTGACATTCCCCAGGGAAACTCAATACTGCAAAATATCCTACACCATTTTGGTATTTCCTGGTTTACAAAGTACACAGTACAAAGGAAAATTGCTTCCAAAACAGTATTGGTATTTGAAAGAGGAAGAGTTTTAAACAAGTTGTCTAAAGGCCTAGAAACTCCTACTTATTAATTTGTGAACGTAATAAAAAATGCTCTTTTAAGTTTCAATCTAATACTCTGTATTTATTATTATTAATGGACTCTCCAATACACATACCCTATTTCCTATGATAAACCTTATGTACAACACCAATTTATGTCTCAATTAAAAGATCTGGGCCAGACCAACACATCACAACCAAGAGCTAAAGCAGCAGCAGCTGAATAGGAAGTCTATATATACTGAGATATCCAATGCCAATCATTGTATTTCACATTGAACCATGCATAGCTACCTGGAGCTACATGGCTGGTACCAATACAAGCATTCATCATCTGGAATAAATTTTATTTTTTGAAGCTGGAATCTTAATGTTACCAGCAATAACTTCAGAGACCATAACTTAAAATAAAGACATGGCTATTACAATAAAGGATAACACCAGTGAAAATATACATTTCTTATAAAGTCCTTCCCTCAACAAAATGGTAAAACTGACCCGTTCAGGTCTACCTAGACGATTCTGAAAACGAGCAGGACTCGTGCTGCCTCACAGACAATGGTAGTGAGAAGCCGAGTATGGAGGATTGGGGTGTAGTCTTAAGTTTCAGACATGGTGCAAAAATGCCATAGGGAAAGGTGTTTGACAAGGGGGGGGGGGGGGGGGCTATTACATTAAAGAAACTAAGACCAGAGTATGTTTGGGATTTCATAATCTTCCCTGGAGAGGAGAATGTAATGCCACTTGCTTATATATACCGGAGCTCATTTCCATGCATCACAATCTGCATGGTTTCTATAAAATATCCTCTCAAGTGTGTCATGCTGGGGTTCTACTCTATTACCACAGCACCCAGTTTGGATCTCCTTAGCTATAAACCTACATCTTCACACTTCTAGCATGTCTTATATAATACTGGTTGTAAGATCAATTGAGGTTTTCATTTTCAAATGGTGATGCTGTTGCTGCCTATGATCCCCATTATGTTGTCCCCTTTTTTAACATGTAAACATAGAAGACAACAAGCAGTAAACTACTAAAGAAAGCTTTACAACTAATAGAAAATTAGGCAAATTGTTCTGTCTCGTCTGAACATATTAAAACGTTTTAATTAGCTGCATTACAGCATAAAGAATTCTACAGAGAGGCGTGTCTCGATGGAATGCCAGGAACACTGCGCTTTTACACACAAGATGGGATTAAAGCACGGAGGGGACTGAAAGCTCTAACATGTAGTGCTCTGCGGCTAGCAGCAAGTAATCCATATACCGCTCACAGAAAAAAAATATATCTGCTCTCCTGAATACTAAACTTGCATAAGAAAAGAATCATTAACCAACTAAGGTCTCATGACATGGGAAACCTATTATATGCTGAATCACTGATAAAACCAGTATGAATGTGAGGGTGGCAGCATTAAACATTCATTTTGTTGCACAGAATCTCCTGACTGATATAAAAGTGAATTTATGAGGCTATACAATATGAAGCCGCTGATCCCCTGAAAAATGACTTTACATGTAGCAAAACAGATTGGATATCATCAATCCATACCAACCACACAAGTGGAAAACAACACCAGTATCTGAACTGTTCTTTTATAACATTTTCACAGCTGTGGTTTTAGACAAAGTAAACAGAAGCCATATACTGTCAGGCTCCAGCTTCATATGAACCTAGGACTGTGGCAGCAGCCAAAACGGCTGAAGCTATGCAAAGTTTTTCACAAGCTGATAACAAGTTTCCGCAGTTCATAGTCGCTGCTGATCAGCACAGAAAACACAATAGTGTCAGCCAGCATTGATCACGCTGCTATAACTCACAAAGGGGAGTGCTTACACAAGCTGGATACAGCCTTCAGCTTACACATGGTTAAAGCACAGAAACTACAACTACGAAACAAGTTATAAGGAAAAGCCTCTTCCTGATGTACGATTAACTCGCTGTCCTTTCTAGGTCACGTAAATAAAACCCAATATCTGTACTAAAGGTAAAATAACAATTAAATAGTGACAATTGCTTTTTTAGTCGTTTACAAATTAAAATATATACTGTGTGGGTGGGCATTACAATTCTGAGCCAGATAAATCTAGAAGTCTTAAAATGAATAGCCCCTGCAATCTAAAGAAATTAGCCTCAAGCTAGGCACCCACGGACAACTTTTAGGTGTTAGGTAACTGGGCTTTGTACCGTGCTGATGAGCTGTATCACTGTACATGCTCTCTATAGGTATAACAATTATGGAAATTACATATTTTTCTACAAAAAAATAAATGTTTGTTTTGGTGTAGAAATGGCAAAACATTTTTTTTTTTTTTACAGTCCATATAAATGAACAATAACCTTAATCTAGATGATGCAGGCATGCAATAGAGATACACGACATGTCACTGTGTTATGTGCTGGCTTATGATGGAAAAGTGAACATTTCTCACAAATGTTTTGCTGAGAAAAGACATTTCAGTTTGGGGAGAGATACTCACATCCTCAGTTTCACAGTAATAACAAATTACAGTTTTAAAGTAAGTTCCTGCTTTTCCTGTTATGAGGGAGAGGGGATGAAGTTACACCAAACAGATTCAGAAAGAAAACAAAAAAACAAAAACAAAACAAAAAAAACAGCTTGAAGGAAAGCGGGAGGACAGGACCTTAGAGGATGGGGCAATCGGGGGTTTTGATATTTTGTTGATGTTAGGTCTCGTTTGCAAAAACATTCAACAAAAAAGGTGCAGCTCAGGAGGCGGGGAAGCAGGGAAGAGAGAAGAAAGGAGAAGCTAGAAACTGGTTCAAAGGTCATCTGGCAGGGACGAGGCTTTACAGCTGCAAATATTAGTTATTAATATGGAGAGGGTGGGTAGACGAAAGCACTTGCCGTCCATTTATGCCATGTAAAAATAATCTAATGTTAAAGAGATGAGAGCTTGGGTTTCATACACAAGGAGCCCTGGGAGGGGTTCATTTCTAATACTGTTGGACAGAGAAAGCCCCTCCCCCACAATCTGCCATTTTACAAACAAAGAACCCAGAGAGAACAAAATTAACCCATTCTAACGTGGACGTCAAGAGCTCCATTATTGTCTAATGTTACAGGGCAAATATTTATGATGCAGAAACAAATGTCAACATGTCTTCTGCTCGGTTTCTAAAATCAGGTTTCAAAATTCCCTTTTAGTCAGTATGACGGATAGAGGGAATTTTTCTGGTCTGTTGTTTTCCAGTGACCCATCCCCCATAATAAATGTAGAAACTGGGCTTCAATTGCACAGCATTTCCTATGTTACATGCAGTAATGACAGTAAATGTAACACCATTTCAAATACATTACATCCACACAAACAGCTGTAGGAATGAGATCTTAGTTTGCAACAATTCAATAAACAAAAAGCTTCACAAATTTTACTCTTTTCTTTTAGTAATCTGTGCTATAAACATTTTAATGTCAATATGAAAACAGAGGGTACTAACGTACGATATAAGGTCTTTACTATAATAATTTCTTGGCTGAGGGTGACCTTATGACTCAGCAAAGGTGGCCGGCCACAAACACCGACTTTCAACTGTAATTTATTCATTCTTAGCTTTTTTCCCCCCCTCAGTACACGTTATATTTAAAATTACTACTTTGAAATGGCACAGCACTGATGAATATTTTGTGTGGTCACAAAAACAAAACATATTAAAAAGATACAACTATTCCCAGACACTGCGTGTGCAATACTAAAGCTGTGATGTGTTATGTATATCATAATATACAAAACAGATCTTTAATGTAGCTAACCTGAAGTTCACATCGCTCTAAACATACTACTACAACAGATCACAAAAGTTGGCCTGTCCCTGTGTGGATAAAACACAAGTATTACATAATCAGATTTTTCTCAATTTTTCTTTTGTTCTGTGGCCTTGCAGAATTTTTTTGCTTCCACTGACAGCCTTAAATTTTTACGATCTGCCTTTAGTATAGCAGTGATATTACATCACAAACTGCTCTGTGCTTTTAAACCCCAGGGGCAACCTCACTATGTAGGATTGCAAAGCCAATGACACAAACCTATGAGCCATCTTGAAATGAACCTGTATTCGCCATAATTATGGCACTATTTTTACCGTACTTTTCAACAATACTACAAAAATGTTTAAGTATTTGAAAAAAGGTAATCATAGGATTTTTCCTGGCACCTATGTCTCCCAGGAACTGTCTTAAAGGGTTCATACATGGGGATGGACATATGGTAGTGGTGCTCAACTCCAGGCATCACGCATGCCAAACAGCTCGAGTTTTCAGGATTTCTTTAATCATGTCTACTTGGCCAGGTCAGTAATTATCCTACCTGTTTCCAACAGAAATCCTAAAAACATGAGCTACTGGGGGTGCGCGAAGACTGGAGTTAAAAAACACTTCCATACAGGGTCCCTTGCATGGCATGAGTAGTGTAAAGTAGTCAGCCAGTCAAAAGTAAAGTGAAATATACCACACACTGGCCTCTGGTTTGCTGTTCTTTGAACACAAGGACAAAGCAGTCTTGCTTCTCTGAGCCATACAGATAAGTTGATGGAACACTTCGTGTCCAATTACAAATCCTTAAGATGGCATTAAAATACTGTACATGTGTACTGTTACCAGGATTGCCACCGCCATAAAAACCTTTATCAAATAATAGTTTAGGGATGAAGAAAAGTTTTAAAAAAAATATGTAAAATTAAAAAGCGCCTCAGTCGCTTACGCCATAGCGTAGAAAAGAGATCAATCACATCAACAGCATTAAATGAATACAACATTTACAAAAGGACGACCAAATAAAATTTTTTACAAATAAGAATTTCTGGCAATATGACAATTTCCAGAAAGCCCACACGATTGTCACACCACAAAGTATACACAAAAAAGCCATCAAATCACTTTGTCGTCTGACAGAATCACATTTAACTCTTTCCAAGACACTTTTAACAGATCATAAAGCCTTTTCCCCTATTGCACCCCCCAAAAAGGGTGTGGGTGGAGGGTAGCTGGTGGGGGCTCCTATAGGAATATCCCCCATTGCCCCACAAAATGACATTGTACTACTCTGTATTGTTACACATAATAATAACATATATAGTAGCTATGTAGTATACAGATGTATATATATAATATGGGGTGTCAGGAAGAAGAGACACATTACATGAACACTGACATTATAATGGCACAGATTACCTGCTGTGAGCCCCCCCAAGACCTGTACACACAAGTGGAGCCCCCCCAGCCCAGCCCCCTCCAGGACCTGTGGACACAAGGGTTATACTAGACACACAGACTCTGTTACTCGACCTTTCGGCGGGGAGGAAGAGGAGGTTGTGTTCATTTTCATGGTTTGATGTTGGGGAGGAGGATTCATGGACACTGGTGCCCTCCACGGCCATAATAACCATTAACTGTCTGTACTGGGCTTAGTGTCACTTGTGTACCCGGCTACATCACATGAGTCCACGTGTGGTTTGCACTGTAACACGGCGGGCAGGGGGTGCTGAGGGCGGATTTGGGGGGGTCTCTGGTGAGACGGTGGCGGTGGGCAGGTGGTCAGTGGAGTTGATATGAGGGATTGGGGAGTGGGTTGCGGGGTGACAGATATGGGGGTTTTTGGGGGGTGATATTCCCTGGCAAGAGGTTATTCCGTGTATCGTGGCGCAGTGAGGAGAATACACTGAAGATGGCGGCCGCGCAGGACTGGGGGGAGGTGGCTCTGGCGGTGATGTCACAAAAAAGCGAACCGAGGCCGCCGGTTTTCCGAGGGTGACGTCACCTTCGGTTGTTTCCGGGGAGGGTGGGGGGATGGAGGCGGGAATTGCCTGCGTTGTCATTGGCCGGACGCGTCCGGCCGCGTGGTACGCAGGAATGCACCAATGAGCTGGCGCCTAAGGGGGCGGGGACTGGAGAGATGGCGGGAGGGGATTGGGCGATGTGACGAGGGTGGTGCTGACGCCGTTTCGCAATGCACTTTGGTTCTCCGCCTAGTTCAGAACTTTGTACCAATAAACAAGTGTGACCTGTGTAACACTGTCCTGTATTACCACACCTCACTACCGTGTATGTCCGCGCTCCTCACCGGCTCTATAATCCTTAGCTCATGGCATATTGACTTGTAAACACCCTGTCAGTACCAGCATGTAGAAGTGTGCTGGAAGTAGTAGTGTGCGTGCAAAACGTACTATTAAGCACAAATGTTATACTTTGGCTATATACAAATCTGGGAGGAATGGATGCCTACCTGCCTCACACCCATGTAAATATACTGTCATCTGTCAGTGTGCATGTCCACCTACCTAAGACTTATGTAAACACCTGACGGTGTGCATGTCCACCTACCTAACACCCATACTGACATCTGACATTAGTGTACATGCACACCTACCTAACACTTGTGTAAATATACTGTCACCTGACAGTGTGCATGTCCACCTACCTAACACCCATACTGACATTAGTGCACATGCACACCTACCTAACACTTGTGTAAATATACTGTCACCTGACTGTGCATGTCCACCTACCTAACACCCATACTGACATTAGTGCACATGCACACCTACCTAACACTCATGTAAATATACTGTCACTTGACATCAGTGTACATGCCCACAGCATTGGCAGGCACATTCCCAAACTTTGCATTTGTGTAATAAACACTGAACAGGCAAATATTGCCACTTTGTTATTACATTTACAAATAGGTTAGGAACCACTAGTTTAGTCTACGACAACAGTTTAACACACATTTTATAAATTAATTTCCAACATTTTGGTTGCTCACAATTTTGACTAAATTTAAATCCATGGTCGCAATGAGCAGTTTGAGCAAATGCAGGCAGGCAGTAAATTAATGCAAACTTATAGATTATTTATTATTTTAATATTTATATATATATCCATGTAATAACTCAGTAGCATAAACAGTTTCCAAAGTCTACCGAAATGTGCCCATTTTGGATGAGGCCACATCCTTTCATGGTAGACCGTGCTCCATTAGGATACAGAAAATTGTTATGGTCCCTCAAAAATCAAGACTTACAAGTAATACTTTTTTCGGGCAGCACCCACTCTATGGAATTCCCTCCCTCACACAATAAGACTCTGCTCTGGTCTACAAACTTTCAAGCGTTCTTTGAAAACCCACCTCTTCAGACAAGCTTATAATATTCCTCAACCACCCTCTTAGGAAGAAGCACAGGAGACTCCTGTACCCTGCACTCATGCAGGATAATCATTGCAGAGCAGCCAGTGACCGGAGGTTGGTATAGGTATGTTGGAGGCCAGGAGGTGAGGGGAGAACCTCATATCTACCATCTGGCATACCTCTCAACGGCCAACTTAGTATATCTGATATCAACGCTTAATGGGTTTGTTTAAGTCAAATAATTCAAGAGTTTTCCTATAGGATGAAGCTGCTAAACTATATTTTCATAAATATTACAAATATGTGACTGGTGTTAAATTTAACATTAATGTTTAGGCATCTACTGACTTTAGGCTGAGAGAAGTCACATCAGCACATTCACATCAATGAACATTGTTTGTGTATGTATTTAATAATATACATGTCACATTCAGCTGGTAACTGATTGTTCTATACCAAGTAGTGACTTTTATATCAAAACTGGGTGACATCACAGAGGCTGTTTATGTCAATCACATGATCATCCTAGTTGGCTTTTACATCTCAAACCTCCTGCATTTAACCACTGAACCAGAGAAGAGAGAAAACTGTTGCACTGGTGGCTAATTAGATATTCAGCAGGACTGTATATTTACTAAGCTGCGTGTTTGAAAGAGTGAATATGTTGCCTATAGCAACCAGTCAGATTCTAGCTGTGATTTTGTAGAATGCACTAAATGACAGCTAGAATCTGATTGGTTGCTATAGGCAACATCTCCACCTTTTCAAACCCGCAGTTCAGTAAATATACCCCAAAGTGTATTACTTGTATGAGTTTACTCTCTTTTTATGGGTGCTACTACTAAACCATTAAGCATACAAGGAATAAAAAGTATAGTTTGTTGAATGTAGTCCACTTACAGCCTATTTCTTTATATCTCTTTCACAAATTATCACAATATTATCCTCACAAAAATAAAAAACAATCTTTATTTCATATTAATTAAAAACAGCAAAATATACTTGTGCTAGGTGAGAAGTGATATATAACATGTCATAAGTATAGAGTGTAGAGCTTCCAATATTATAAAAATGTCCTAATTCCTGAGTACTCTTGAGGTAATAAATCGGTTCACTGTATCTTTACATAGTTTCATTTTGCAGATATTTCTTGTGTCTATGTATTTTATCTTAATACTGCAATGAAGTGAGGAGAATTCCAGATATATATTGTTACAATTGATAAACAGGCACAAGTTCTGAACAGTTCCTCAATAACAATCAAGGAGATAATGAGACAGCAGTGCCTGGCATATGAATCCTGCACCATAGTTTCTTTGTATAATAGAATACTCAGTAATTATTATTTTCGTTTATAGGTTTTCACACCTTCAGTTAAATAATCCTAAATAAATATATATATAAAGGTCTGTGGAATTCCATCCTCGGATAGATCTGTGTTCCTTCCTATGTAGTACTGCCAAATCAGTGATGTCTTTAACTGTCGGATCCCTATTTTTTTTTCTCTCATTTTCTTAATTTTCGGCTAATTGGGACAGTTTTCTCCAATATTGCAGAACGCAAGTACCTGATCCACCATGCTGGTTTTATAAATGTTACTTGCAATGTAATATTAGAACGTACTACAGCAGCGTCTAATTAACCAATAGGCTGCAGCCTAGGGTGCAAGACTTTTGGGGGAATGAGCAACATTTTTGACAAGTAGAGGTATAAACTAAAATTATGTTTTAAACATAAGACAATAGTTGTTTTTCAAAGTAAAAAGAAAACATGAACGAACGAAAAATGCTGCAACTCTTTTAAAAAGCCAAGTGGGGCTGAGTCTCTAAAACACAGGCAGGGGTGCCAAAGAGGAGGAGGGGGGGGGGTGGAGTAGTTAAAAAGAACAGGGGCCTGCCTGTGTTCTGGGGGGAGCCACCAAATTGGTGTGATCACACCCCCTATGGTGGCTTTGAGGAGCCCCACAAAGTTACTGTACCAGGGCCCAAAATCCCTCTTCACAACCCTGAACACAGGAACATTACCATTGATGGGGTGGGGAAGATGGATTTTAAATTAAGGACAAATTATTTCTTAGGATGGCGTGAAAGGGCAGTGGGTATTAGCCTATAGCGGCCTTAAACCCTGCACTACACAGTAAACAAAATAATGGTGAGGAAGAACCTGGTGGTTAATTTATTTAATAGTTTCCACTAACTTAGTAATCATCTGTAATATCTAAACCAGTTTACAGGACATAGACAACAGCAGAAGCCTATATAACCCCATAACATCTAACAACCACAGAGAATAGCAAACAATGGTAGTAAGTTAAAGCACTTTCAAGCATATTTCCCCTTCACTGCCTATAAGTATGATCCCTAAATATACCAGCAGCCTTTTATTACAGACCACCCTCTGCCATGACTGGTAACAAGGAAATAAATAAACACTTCGTTTTAGTTTCTGTCTTTATATAGCGAACGCCTCGAGTCCTCTACCCAATCACAGCGGGCCATGGGGGGCTCACGTGAGGCGGAAAGGAGTAGGTCACGTGGGTCGGCAGGCGGGTAGTGACGCGCCCTGGCTCCGCCCCCTTGCCGTCCTCCATTCATTCGGTGTCTGTGTGTGTAGAACCGGGAGAAGATGGTGGAGAAGGAGGAGGCGGTGATCAGTGAGGAGGAGGCCGCGCAGTATGACCGGCAGATCCGCCTCTGGGGGCTGGAGGCTCAGAGGAGGTGATCCTAATACTCGTACAGTTCACGTGGAGTAAATAGATTCATCAGGGCCGAGTATACTATAATACATACACATGGTTCCTGTGAGACAGATATATATATATTATTATATTATGTTTTGTTCATCTACTTTATTGTATGTACATCTCGGTTTCCTATACTGAATTAGCTGAAATACCTGTATATTAAATCTCAAGTTATTCCAATACAGCAGAGAATGTGGTCACTGCCATGGTGAACTCTAAGCTTTATGTTTACATTTCCCAGCTGTGTTTTTCTATACTACTTTATAGGAATGTGGTTTAGAGTTAAGCTAGGTACACACTACACTGTTTTCGTCCAATAATCGGCTCAAACAGCCGACATACGACCGCTCGTTCAAAAGTCGGGTCAGTGTGTGCAGTGACACGATGGTCGAAAGTCTGCCCAAATGGACGATTGTCGCCTCATTTGGTTGGTCGTACCGTTTAATATTTTCGTTCCAATCTCGTTTTCGCTGTGTAGTGTGTATAAACTTCCGACTGATCCACAACAGTGAGTACGAAATTACAGTCATTGCTCACGACGACATGGCTGTAAAAAGTCGCTAAAGGGACGTCTGCTCTTCCCTTTATCGTCCTAAACAAGGCTAGTGTGTATGCATTCCATGGACCGAGCGATCGGAACATCGATCGCATGTAAAATTGCTCGGCATAAAAAGTTGGTGGAAATTTCTGTAGAGTGTACCCAGCTTTAGAAATGATTTTGCCACCATGGACAGCAGTGAGACATAGTGTTGTTATTGTCCTCTAATGTTCACTTAAGGGTGTTATCTAAATAGATGCATAATTTTGTGCTGCCCCGCGTGGTGTTTCTATTACAAGCAGTAATTCCCCCATGGGGCTATGTGTTCTGTGTTATAGATGAGTCCCCTGCACAGTGATGATGATGTGTAGTCTGCTTTCCTCAAGCTGAACCTGCCTGTGGCTCTTTTCTTTTTTTTTCAAGGCTTCGGACATCCAGAGTCCTTCTGGTTGGGCTGCGAGGGCTGGGTGCTGAAGTGGCAAAGAATCTCATCTTGGCGGGAGTGAAGGGGCTGACGTTGCTGGACCATCAGCAGGTGGGAGACGAGTCTTGTTATGAGCTGTGAGAGAGGCTGTAGCTCCATTTCACTCTTTACATTCAAACCTTCTTGTATGACCCCGATGGATTTACTACTAATTTGTTTGCACACTTTCAGATTGCTACATCTAGCATGAAATAATGTATGACCCCAGCAATGTTAAGTACCCTGAAATCTGCAAGGTTTCCATACAATGTTACTAATTAAAGATCTTTTTTTTTTTTTTATAAATAAAAAGTTCTCTTGTCCTGATTAAAAGATTTAATAAGATGACCACAGACATAGTTATTTATATTTGATTGCTCTTTAGCCATTTCCTGGGTTCCCTGAAACATGGTGGTGGCATCACCATATTTTCAGTGTCGGATACCATAGTATTAGAGTGCACATTAACTTTCTCTAACATAGCTTTTGGATGTTATTAACTTACCAAGTATCTGAGTATTTTAGCACATGTTACTAAAACTTACAAAAAAAAATAAATAATAATCTGAAAATAAAAATAAAAAAATACAAAAGCAAAATAAAACCCAAAAACAGAAACCTGTCCTTTCAAAATGTATTGAGGTTTGTTATGCCCCACTCACCTAGACCATATTATTAAAATACATATTTTTAGTATCCCCATGCATGTTATGAGTCAGCATATATACATTTCAGAGTATATTTTTAACATACTCAATGTATGAATATGCTAAACGACAGAAGCGATTTTCTACTGTTTATTCTCCCTGTGCAACATTTTGGGGATTGTCCCTTCCCGGAGATCCAGAACATTATAGGATAATTGCTGGTCTACTCCCTTTTAAAGCCTGGGGTGGATTCCTGTCCAATGCTGGACCAATCCTGAAATCTAGTTTCTCTGCAGGCTTGAAAGTGGTGTGGTTTATCAAAGGTGATCATACAACAGGGTGATTCCTCCCACCAAAGTGATACATGGGGTAGATCCGTAACTAAAGTTAGTTCTAAAATGAACAAAATCCTTTAACCGGTTTTCCCTCTTATCCCCTTCGTCTCTTGTGAGTGTTTCAAATCCTTATGCTTGTTTAAAGAGGAGCAAGTCTGCAATGGTGTGTGCTTGTACTGACACTACCACCAGGGGGCACTAGTAGCATCTGTATGCAGAAGCTCTTTATGTTTCATGGAGTACAGTTAGATGTTGTAAAGGGCCACTAAACCTGAACATAAGATGCCTTTTATAAATCTAATATGTGCAACATAAATAAAAAAATATATATATTTCACTTTGCCAGTTCTTGAGGTGTGTTGTATTACATTTTTCTTTGTTCTGCAGTCCAGTAAAAGCTATTTGCCGTCTGTCTCTTTTTGCCTCAGAAAGTGCTATATCCATCAGTTGGATTAGTGACAGGAAGTTCATTGTGCAGATACAAAATATATTCGGTCACCCTCAAGTTTAAAATACATTTTTGATAAGCTCCTGCAACATTTACATATTTATTTGTAAATATTTTAGTATCTTTTTTATAAGATTATTATCGTTTAAAAGACAAAAATCCCTGTCACTGTATAGTGTGAAAGTAGAACATAATACAATGATGTAGAGGATCAACAGGCTTAAATATAGTACGTTGGAGAAGTATAATACTTAAGATGTAATGGGCAAGTTGTATAACAAACAAGTGTCATAAAGAACATGCTACTAGGATACATAATTGGAGGAGGTAGGAGCAGACAGGACAGGAGCAAAGCAGGCCCTGCTCATGAGAGCTTACAAACTAATGGGATTTTGAGGAAAAGGTATCACTTCACTGCAAATTATCTATATGAATAACTGTTATAATATTTTCATTATCATCATTATCATTTTAATTAAAATGAAAGTGGTGCTCCTTCAAAATTTGCATCCTCAGGATATTCCCATATGTGCTAGGCTGCCACATACTGTTTAGATGCATGGGCCCCAGAGGAGAATTGGGCCCCATGCCTGCGTAAGGGCAGCACAGTGGCCTAGTGGTTAGCACTTCTGCCTCACAGCACTGGAGTCATGAATTCGATTCCTGACCATGGCTGTACCTGTGTGGAGTTTGTATGTTCTCCCTGTGTTTGCGTGGGTTTCCTCCGGGTGCTCCGGTTTCCTCCCACACTCCAAAAAACATAACGGTAGGTTAATTGGCTACAATCAAAATTGACCCTAGTTTCTCCCTCTATGTCTGTCTGTCTCACTCTCTGTCTGTCTGTGCCTGTGTGTGAGTGTGTGTCTATGTTAGGGAATTTAGACTGTAAGCTCCAATGGGGCAGGGACTGATGTGAATGAGTTCTCTGTACAGTGCTGCGGAATTAGTTGTGCTATATAAATAACATGATGATGGGTAGAAATGACATTTGGCTCCTGATAGAATGAGTACTGCGACCATCCAGTCATGTGTTGGTTGTCATTCCTACCCAATGTGCCGGCTCTTTTGGTGGTCATGTATCATTATATACCTTCCAGCAGAGGTCTCTACTCACCAGTTACATTGAGCAATCTTTTGGGGGTTACTGGGGAAGGGTATCCACTGTGGGGAAACTGTTTAGTATACATATGAAGAATGGCTACACGTTTATGTAGCCATCTGTCTTTCTAACTACAATCCTCATGACATCTCTACTGACATCATATGTACTGGTGGTAGCCATCAGCTGTGGGCTGCTGTGTGAGTGGGACTGTGGAGCAGTGGTCTTGGTGGACTCCATACTTGTTTTTAATATAGAGGTTCTCTCACTTTAGTAATATTGTTGTATTTTCATCACCTTATTATATCTTTAAGTCTCTGCTGGTTTTTCCTCATAGTAAAATGAAACTCCCTATTAAAATTTTACTTTATTTTTCACCTGAGATTTACTTGTGTTCAGTTTATAGTTTTGTATTTTCTCTATAGGTATCCATACAGGCAATGCTTTTATTCATTTCATTCAGACTAGTTCTAAACAAGTTTAACGTTAAACAACTCATACTCAGAACTACAATTTTAACATTGAATGTTTTGTACACCCAGAACCATATGAATATGATATACTTTTTATATTCAGCCTGCACAGACATTAAATCTAATTATGATTGTCCAATCCGCCCCCACACAGTGATAGTTATCTTCAAGTATTGAGTGATCAAATTTTTTTACCATTCCTTTGGAGTAGAGCGTATCTTTTTAGTCGATTCTTATAATGTAATGATAATTGTGTCCTATTGAATATGATCACATCATATGTGTGCATACATGTTGTCACAACATTACAATACATTCTCTCTTGACTTTCATGATATCCAGGTGTCGGAGGAGGATTCGCGGGCGCAGTTTCTGATACCTACCGGATCTCTCGGTCGCAACAGGGCAGAGGCTTCTCTGGAGCGGGCGCAGAATCTCAACCCTATGGTGGATGTTAAAGTGGACACAGAGAACGTTGAGGACAAACCAGAAGACTTCTTTAAGCAGTTTGATGCTGTGAGTATCGCGCTCCAGTCCGGAACTCGCTGTACTATACACAGAAGACTTGTCCGCCCCAGATCTCAACGATTGTAATGCCATTACTATTTAGAGTAGGATACTTAAGTGGTAAATGGTGCCCTCTGCTATTGTGACCAATGTGAGCTGATGTCCATATCCTATGTCTTAATCTTCTTTTCTTCTCTTTGATATGAACACATGCAGCAGAGAATTAATTCTGCTCACGTGTTATTTTATAGTACAACAATGAGCTACAACTTGAGTGGCCCAATTCCCTTATGCCAGACCTACAACCCTTGACTGCTGGACCCTGCTGAATTTGTCTTCTTGCTTGTACAAAGCTCTACGCTACTGAACAACTAGCCAGTTTGTCCCTTTAGTAGCCGCTCACATGTGAAGACATGCTTACATGACTATTGTATGTAAGAAATGATATATTGGTTGTATGTTGGTAGCTACTCATGGGTTTGTAGTGGATACATAAACATGAACACGGTGAGGTTAGCGTGATGAAGTGTTTAGTGTCTTCTATTTTGGCTTTATGTACATGTTTATAGTAATTACTGGCAGCCAGGATGTCCTTACCTTGTATGGGGATAACTGTTGAGGGCTTTTTCTGTGTTTTGGTATTCATATTTAACAATCTGTTTTGAATCAAGGGAATACATTTTCTTGCTGAAAAATATGGGTTAATAGTTTAATACCAGATACAGACACAGCTTGTCTAGTTGACAGGTCTTTAGGAGCTACTTCCCACTTTGTTATAGCATAAAGTCCAGTTTGAACACACTTAATAGTAAAGTCCTACTAATATTAATAGGTCTATATAAAATTTACCTGCCCGTAATTCTTAATGTGTTACAGCAATGTTAATTTCACAGACTTCTCTGATCTTCTAGTGTTACTGTGTAACTGTAGACCACGCCGGGCAGTAGGATTCTGTCAAATAAATCAGAAAATTATGTTTACCTAAAATATATTGTCTGTTGGCGGCTTACCTTTACTATAATCGTCTGTTGGCGGCTTACCTTTACTATAATCGTCTGTTGGCGGCTTACCTTTACTATAATCGTCTGTTGGCGGCTTACCTTTACTATAATCGTCTGTTGGCGGCTTACCTTTACTATAATCGTCTGTTGGCGGCTTACCTTTACTATAATCGTCTGTTGGCGGCTTACCTTTACTATAATCGTCTGTTGGCGGCTTACCTTTACTATAATCGTCTGTTGGCGGCTTACCTTTACTATAATCGTCTGTTGGCGGCTTACCTTTACTATAATCGTCTGTTGGCGGCTTACCTTTACTATAATCGTCTGTTGGCGGCTTACCTTTACTATAATCGTCTGTTGGCGGCTTACCTTTACTATAATCGTCTGTTGGCGGCTTACCTTTACTATAATTGTCTATTGGCGGCTTACCTTTACTATAATCGTCTGTTGGCGGCTTACCTTTACTATCGTATTGCCCAGAAGGCTTACGTTTACCTCAGAATGTTTCACCTGCAGTAGCTTGAACTATGTTTTCATCAGATATTGTCTAATATTAGCTGGTGAATTATATTTACCTCAGACCTCATCTTGCATAGGCTGCTCTCACCCTCATTAGTACGCTCCATAACATATGTACAGAAGGAGGGGTTATGGAAATAGGGAAATCCTCTGGATATCCTGAATGCTGGTCCCCAATTAAGTCATCTTTAAGATCAGGGGTAAATGTATCAAGCTGCGAGCTTCTGGCGGGTTTGAAAAGTGGAGATGTTGCCTATAGCGACCAATCAGATTTTAGTTATCATTTATTTAGTACAGTCTTCAAAATGACACCTAGAATCTGATTGGTTGCTATAGGCAACATCTCTACTTTTCAAACCCGCCAGAAACTCGCAGCTTGATACATTTACCCCCAGGTTGTGCACAGAATAAGTTTCAGTTTGTGGTTTAATTATCCTGTAATGTCTCGTGTACATGCGTGTTTTTGTTTCGCTTGTGTTCCTTTAGGGTTACCTGACAGGCGGATGTGGAATAACGCAGAGACTGCACATGGGCTTTCTGTAATGGATGATTGAACATGGAAGTAATAGTCTGTCAATCCCTATTTGAGTCTCCGCTCACTCTCTGTTCCTGCTTTATCCACCTTTCAGAACAGAAAAACGGGATCAAAACTACCTGTGTAAATAATAAAGTGAAACTTAATGAATAGGGCTTAATCGGTCTTCTACAAGCAGCTTTTACAGATACAGTGCTGCTTATATCCTGCTACATAAACTATCCAGTACATACTGAGCGCCATAATTGTTCATTATCCTCCAGCTTCTGTGAAGTGATTGGCCGGAGGACTTTCCTCTTGTTCTTTGTAGAAAGTGCCCATTTTCTAGAGGTGTTGAGGGTAGTAGAATATGTGGTGCTTCCATTGTGGTCACTGTTTCATATAAATGACAATCTGCCCCGTAAATAAATGGTGGGGGCTGTTATCCAGCTGGTTGTTGTGAAGTATTAGGATGACTTAAATACAAGATGTGAATGAGCAGGGAAATAATACACAGACACCGCACATGTACAGAACAATGGCGTGCAAACAATGGTGACTGCACATTGAGCGTTTACCATGAGAGGAAGCGCGGCTTCCCGAGTCCGTGCAGTAAAAGTGTTGACATGGGCGCCTTTCTTGATAATGAAAGTTCCCTCTCTGCTTTTGCTCAGTGCCAGTGTTTTGTGTCTCGGAGGAAATGGAGAGTAACAACAGGAAGCCACTTCAGGGGGAGAAATTGTTTTTCTCTCTCGTGCCCGGGTAGAACAAGAAGAGTCTATCTTGACTGACATCTTGTGTTTAAAACTGTCCAGGAACACTTTGCATACAATAGCCGTGGCCCCAGCTTCAGGACCTTGTGTTACTGCAGAGTCTTGACCTGTATTGTATATTTGTACATAGAAAGGGTTCTTACAAATGTGTTTTTATATATGTATTTTTTTAAATCAAATATTTTTATTTAAATTTTCAAACATTACAGAAAGAAAAAAATAAAAGTGAGTTGTAGTTCCAGTGCATATAACCATTCAAAACACAAAGTTGAAGGTAAATCAGCATTCACCTGATCTCCAATCACAATATTATATCAATATTGGTACATGAGGATCAAATGGTGAGGTTGCGGCCTGTCTTGTTTGTAGTACTATAGCATGCTCTGTAGCCATCAAGCAAGCAATGTTTCATCCTCCCAAGAGAAGATGTAGGGGGGGGTGGCTCTGGGCTCTCATTAAGGAACAAAGTCTGCCGAGAGTGAATTGCATACCTTGACCAAATCTTATAGTATTTCAGCCTGGTATTTCTGGATTGGTATGTGAATCTCGCATGCCCTACAGCTAAATTAACCTAGGTCACCCAGGCATAAAAGTTAGCTCTATCCCGGGTGATCCATACTCTAGCTATTACAGTCTTGGCTAATACAAGGAGGTTAAGAACATAGCGAGTTGCATTTCTACCCAACAACAGATCCTCCCCTAGACCAAAGACACGTGTGCTAGGGAACAGCAGGGGAATCTCAATGTCTTGTATTCCCTCGACCAGAACCCCACCACTGGACAGCTCCAGAGCAGATGCCAAAAGGTGACAGATATTCACCCTTTGTTTTGGCAAGTTGAATCTGCTCTAGCATTCATCTGGAAGAACCTGTGCGCAGAATAGTAAACCCTATGCAGGATGTACAATTTTAATTGGTCCAAATCTAGTACAAGACCACACCAGCCACTGAACATTATTTCTTATAGGCCTATTTAATTCAATATGAAAAATATATATATATATATATATATATATATATATATATATATATATATATATATATATATATATATATGTACATAATTATTATTTTTTAACTTATTTTGCCTTTTGTAGCATCTCACTTGCTGACCTCCACGCTGCAAAACACGATCGCTCAAATAAAAATTTGGTGTTTTCACAGATTAACAGATTGTTCATTTTATGTAACACACTATGATAAATACATCACCTAGCATGTAAAGAGGAATAATGGCCCGGTTTCAATTGTAGCTAATTAACATGGCCCTTCTAAGCGACATTTTTTCCCCAAAGCTCTGGTAGTACTTTGGTTTATTCTGTTCTACTAGAAGTCTGTTGCTCAACTGGTTCTTCTTGCAGTGTGACAGCTGCTTTAATAAGACAACATCTTAGTATTGTATGCTGTAATATATTCTCCATTTTATGCGTTGTTACTGATATTCTTCATCTGAACTAGCTCTGAGAGTGATTTTACAGCGCAATGTGTCACGGGTGACCTGGATTTTCCTATAACACCAGCCCAATGGTGCAAATTTAGTTTTTTAAAAATTTTCAATAATATAAACTATCTGGATGTAAAACCTATATATCAATTACAGCATAAAATGCATGAATAACATGACACTGCAACATTGTGAAACTTCTTGTAAGACTTGTCCGTATAACATTGTGTAAGAATGTATCTTGCACACTTCCGTGATGTTATAAATCCCAGGATGAAGTCGCCTGTATGTCTACATGATGATTGCTGGTACCTAAATCTTGGGAATAACTTCTGTTAATGCCAATATGGTGGGGGAGGGGAAATATAAGACAAGATGCCATCAGCGAGTCATATATACAGCAACGACCCATTCACACTCTCGTTCGGAAAAGAGTAAAATAATATATAGGCTCACTCATTGGAGTACAAGTAGATAAAATAGGGACAGCCTTTACATGGGTTCCTTGTCATATATCATATATGATACATGGATACATTTTTACTTCATGCTGCGTGTATATATACATATTGTCAGGCTTCATTGATGTGTGACAGGACCAGGATATATGACGGTTAGGAAGTGGGTAAATATGTTTTGGTGGAAGGGGGGGTTCTCCTCTTAAGTTTGTTTTCATGATAAGCCCAGCTTTGTAATATGTGTTTTCTACTGACAGGTGACACTTTAAACCACTCTCCTACACGTTTTTGTTCTGTATGGGTTCTTGTGTCTATTCCATAGTTCATGCTGCTTTAGGAGCGCAGCTGGATTGAGACGTTTATTTTATTTCTGTTTCACATCAGAAACCCACAAAAACCCATCACGTTTGTTGCGGCTGGGAGTAGCCACATAGTACATGTAGACTGGAAGGCTGATCAGACCATTAGCTTATATTAGGAGGAGGCAGTTGTTTTCCTCCATCCTACACTCTAATAATCCATGATTTACCCATATGTGTCAGCGGATCTCTGTGTCTCACTTATAACCCACTCGTTACAGACTTGTCAGTAAGCCGCATATCTGCTACGCAGGAAGTGTGACCTCTGTCAGTCAATTATTCCGTGTTCCCTCTCTCTCCCCAGGTATGTCTGACGTGCTGCCCTCGGGACCTGCTAGTGAAAGTAGACCAGATCTGCCACAAACACAGCATCAAGTTCTTCATGGGTGACGTCTTTGGCTATCATGGATACATGTTTGCTGACCTTGGAGAGCACGAGTTTGTTGAGTAAGTGGAGAAGCTGCAGCCGGCTCAGACTTTCATAAATTGCTGTGTGTGTGTGTGTGTGTGTTTGTGTGTGTGTCGTGTACTAGATAGCAGCACGTTTGTGTACATTGTATCATTGTATCATGTTGTTCAAAGTGAACCTATCACCTACGCAATAGCTAAGTACTGATGACATTACTGAGTTATGTAGCGCAAAGTGCATTACGACTCAGTGATGTCACCAATTCCCAGTGACTCAATAGGCTGAATATTAATTCAGGCTATGAAATAGCTGCATCCACTGTCAAGTGATGCGTTTAGTGCCACCGAAAGGATTCCTTCTTTTTTTTTTTTTTTTTAAAGATATTTTATTGAGTTTTTCAAAAGGATTCCTTCTTATTGGCCCAGTCCCAGTCTACCTCTGCAAAAGCCAGTGCGCATGTGTCCTAGTCGGCGGAAGCCATTGGTCCACGCGGTCACATCCCTGCCCCCATGAGTCCCAAGCCCTTTCCACCTACACTAATTACTACCGCCAGGCCCTTGGGGGAGGACCGGGTACTTTATATCATCCATTTTCAGCACCCCTGGACCTGTGCCCTTTAAATAAGCCATGTAGTGTTCATGAGGTTTTCTCATTCATCGCCTTCAGTTGACATGTAGGGAGGTCACTCTTCCTCCTGGTCACATAAGTAATTGAAATGAAAATGTTGCATACAGCGTCGTTAGAGCTTTAACGCTCCCATGATGCAGGGGGTGGCGCTTTCTCTCGTGCGCTATGATTGCTAGCTCTTCTGTTGCTGTGAAAGTGGCAGTACTCAAATTGGTATATTCAATTCCAGTGCACTATTACCGTTACTATGGGCTGCTTTGTTCTTTAGAGGGGAATTGAGTCTAGTAAAGATGGATTGTACCTAAATGGAAGGGTCTACTGTGTAAGTCTGAAAAAAACCTTGACATTTCTTAGTAGATTCGGCAGTCCTTATATGAGTTCTCTTTATCATAAAGCTAATTGTGTCACTGGGAACTGCCATCTGGCTCGCTCTGGTGAGGTACAATTGATTACCATCTATATACCAAAATAAAGCAAATCCCCATTGCTCAGATCAGTGATTCTTAAACCCAGTCCTCAGGGCCCCCTAACAGTACATGTTTTCCATATCTCTTTGCTTTAGCACAGGTGTATTCATTACTGACTGACACAGTGTAACAGATCCACAGGTGGTATAATTATTTCCCTTGTCACCTGGAAATCATGCACAGTTGGGGTCCTGGGGACTGGGTTTGAGAACCACTAGCTCAGATAAACTGCTTTTAAACGTGGCATCACATTCACTTGAGAACCTTTTTTTTACACAGAAATACACTTCAAACCGTATCTAATTATCTACATAAATGCGTCAATCCATTGTAAAACTGTAGCCTTGTCCATCTGACGTCTGATACTGGGGGTCTCATATTGGTTATTGCCTTTAAAGACATTGACGTTTTAAAGTTCCCCTGCAAAGTCGCCGAATATGGGCAACTTGCAAAAACCGCAGTTTAATACATTTACCCACTGATGTCTTGTATCTGTTGACATAACATCTTCACAACCCGATCCCGTGATACAGTCCCATGTGGCTTCACCTTCCTCTGTGATTACCAACACCTTCAAAACAAATAAGCTCTTGCTAATTTATTCCAGCCTGAATGTTCGTGAAACATTGTGAGAAACTTGTTTCCATTTCTATGCTGAAACCTAGGATTGAGTTGATGGCTGATTAATAATGCCTACTTACGTATTGATGGTCTATTATTTTTAAGGCAGACCTACGTTTACCCAAGCGTCTTTATTTCCATTACAAATGATGCTCTGTGATTGATAACTATGTAATTGCTTCTGGAATTTAAATTCCAGTTTATTGTGGCCAGTCATCGGCTTATCCTGTCCCTTGTCCTGAGTGAATGATCTCTTTTCAGTTTGGCCGCACACAGGCAGGATCTAGCTGTTTGGTGCTCGGCTCAGATGGCCTGTGTCTCTTTGGACATCACCAGGGACCGGTATTTTGTGGACAACACACAAGTCAATTTTTATCATCTTCTGATTATCCACAAATAATCCCATTAATTACTGTTCGGTTATTTAGGCCAGACATGCCAGGTAATGGAAGCAGCATCGCAACGTGTATTAGGTTTGTAGCCCCTGCCTATTGTAATGTCTGGGTATTGGTGCCGCTACCCATTCTTCCCATGAAGCATGCTGGCGTAAGGAATGTTATGGCGTTGTGGTCAGCCCTACCGTGGAAGATCTATGGTGGGGGATGAATGGCAGTGCCAAAATGTGATCATTTCTTTTGGTACCTATGTAAATAAAAAGTAATTGTTTCAGGGAGAAGACGAAAGTTACCAAAGCCAGTCGAGAGGTTGAAGATGGTCCAGAAGCTAAAAAGTCAAAGATTGACTCTACAGAGAGCACGATGATTAAAAAGGTAACACGGAGCAGACCGATGTGATTTTCTTAGTACGGAGTTTGTGTTGGACATTGGCTGCAGTAAGGCTGCATTTGACAGCTCTGTGCAGCTGTAGACATTACTGTTATATTCACAATGTTTCCTAGGAATGGAGATTATAAATGACACAATTAGCTTTATCCTGCAGAGGTCTACCTGCACTCAGAGCCCCAAACCTGCAGTGAATGTCATTTGCTCAAAATACTGTTATATATGTATTTCTCACTGTATTGTGTGTTCCTAGCTGCAGTTGTCTGGACTGCCAGTAAAAAGAGCACTTGCCAACTTATTTGAAGAGTATTGTTTAAAGATGAGTGTTTGAATTAATGTCTTACTCATGAGAGGACAGCATACTGAAGAACTGTACCTGACACAGTGTATGTCCACCCTGAAAATATTTACTTTAAGACTATGAAAAGGAACTGAAAGCTTTGCTATGGTCATAATAAATAATCTCAGTGCATTAATCTTTTATCTGAGCCAGTTGGCTTCCTGCAGTTTAGAGATGGGTGATAAGATTGGATAGAACACTGGTAACTCTTTGAAGATAGAGCAGCACTTTCCCCTTCTCCTATAGACTGCTGGAGAGATATATGGTGATATCATTGTGTAATCTTCTCATGCTGCCAAGAACAGGCCCGCCCCACACATTAATTTATTCCTCTCTGACATAAATTAGGATGCCTTAGGTGCTCGCAAATGCTTAAGTGTTGCAAATGGGAGTTCGTTTTTTACTTGACAGACTTTGCAAAGTGACATATTTAAATTAGAAAATGCTTGGGGGATGTGTGTTTTTATTCCCTACTGGTGAGCAAATGCACTGCCTGGAAGAACACAATAGTGTCTGAACATTTTGCAATTTAGCTTAATGTCTCAGCGGGGCCTTAACTCCCTCAGTACTAGCACAGTTGAAAAGACTGACAGTCTCGTGGAGCGCTGCATAGTCACTAGTGTGGAACGTGTAGGGCCCAGAGTTTTCAGGGGTGAGCGAATTATAAAAGGTTGAGGGGCACGCTTAGTGCATGTAACTATATTAGACCCTAGCACTGTATTGTTGAAGATAATTAAAATTGTGTATGTATTCAGTAGAAAATCTTGTCATTTGTACTGAGTGACCTAAATAATATGATGGAATATCCAAGAGGAATAGTGCATGTTATGAAGTGAAATTTTTTTCATGAGATTTAAGTCTCGCTTCATTTCTAATGGTATCGATATTGGTTGAAGCACCTAGGAGAGTCTATTACACAGTTCGGGGTGTCTATCACCTGGGATCTGCACAGTTTGTCATGCAGCTAAAGCCAAGTCAGGTTGAGTCTGTTAGTTGCATGGAGGCTGTAGAGTAGTACATCTATAAAGCTAGGTACACACAATTACATTTTACTTCAGATGTGATCTCTAACGATTTTACCAACGACTGAAAGTCCCGCTGTGCATGCGATTCATGCGTACACACCTACACGATTTACCTTCAGATCTCTTCATCTCTAATAACCGTCTACTGAAAAGATCACAACTTTGTACACTCTATAGAGATCTTCCTACGCTGCTGTTCCTGAGTGTACACACTTCCACATTTGCTCATTCCATCATTGATCGTGACTTTTAGACATTTTATAAAATCAAATCAAATGATACAATGTGCTTTGGTGCGATAAAACATGATCGTGGGAGTGTACACACTAATGCGATATCAGGCCAAATATTCGTTTATCATGGGATCTGTACGATAATTGCATCGGTGTATACCCAACTTTAGTGTCAAAATCTGATGCACCGACAGCCAGCTCCTGATTAAATGAGTGGCTGGACGCTGATTGCAGAATCCCTTATTGTGCATTACAAAACTGCCTGTGTAATAGACTTACTTGGGAAAAACCCTTTTGAAGAATTTCTTATGTAAACGTTCTTTATCTTCTGTATCACTCGTCTATTTTGAGAAAATTGAAAGTATCAAACTCGCAACGTGTCAGTGTCATAGACATTGACAAGTAAATGACAGTAATATGTGGATTCTGTTGTATTGTCATTTCACAGGCTAATGAGAGAGTGCGATTATCACTATGGTCGTCAGTGATTCCCTTCTGTCCGTATCCTGCTAAATGGCTTCATTTATAGTTAATCTTGACCTTAATCTTGAAAGTGTCATTAGTGTTGACATCAGTTCACCTTTCCCAGTAAGGTGTATTCAGTGTCTCGCTCAGAACAAAGATTGGACGGCCTCTCCTCCAGGCAACTGTCAACTAAAACAGGGATTCATTTGGCTTCAAGTAGAACTGTTGTTTGCTGATGCCAGAGGATGTATGAGGTTCACAGACTGTCTAGATTCTAATTATTTAAATCAACAGAGTTCAAGTCAAAAGGTCACGCTTCCTGGGGGCTGATATTAGCTGGGGACAGAGGAACCTTTGTGTGCGAAACTTTATGATTAGTTCAGCACTGTCTAGATTAAGGGCCACCAAACCTAAGATACAAGTTCATTATGCAAAGACGTCTTGTGACAGGCACAAATCTTTATGCAAAAAGATGTTTTGCTTTGTTTTGTTGCCCATCTCGTTACTGTCTGTTAGGTGCAGCATATTCTGGTCTGAAACTCACTAGATATTTTAAACACTTGTGAATTCTAGTAATGGATCTTCTATATAAAACAAATTGGTTTAGTGGTTTTAGTAATTTTGTAAGTGAAATATGTTGTCAGATGCAGGAATCTGTGCTGGAGGGCTGCGCTAACCACTATTAGATCTGATATAGAATAGATCTGATCTTTAGAGCATATTAACACGTTGGGACACATGTCCTAAATAAGTTCATTTGATCATGTCCGCAGCCTTCTGTTTGCAGTGTATCATCCATATCAAGCTTTTGTAATATCAGAGCTTAGCAGTTATACTGTGCGTTTTGGGAAATATTAGTTTTTCAGTTGTGTAAAGTAATCTGATACATTATGTGGTAGTAGTGGTCTGTTTATTAGCTTCCCCCTGGCAGCTGGTGCCCATTTCAAAAGGCAACACAGCCAACATGTGATACTTAGAAACCACAAACTGGATCCCTCTCACTGTAATATGATCAACAGAAGCTACATCCAGTTCTGTACAGATGGGTTATATAGAAAAGATGTTGTTCAGATGATATAATTGGGAATACGTCTTAAAAACCATGTGAAATAAGTATCGCATCTACCAACGGATGTCTGTTCATATAGCGTGAAGGGAGCATTTTCTTATATTTTCAGACATATCAAATACAATCGGCATAAAGTAATTTTTTAAGGAAGTTTGTATTACTAATCCATTTCCATCACCCGGGGGTGTCCTCTCCTCAACTGTGAGGACAACTGGAGAGAGAGTTTGTCACAGAATCATATTCTGATCATTTACATCTATTAGGCACTTCTCTGTCTATATCAGTGATGGGTAACTAGCGGCCCTCCAAGCCTTTCCCTGCGCCCCTCCCCCCCCCCAGCTCCTTCCTGCTTTATTGCCAGCTGTGTTTTGTTATAGCTTGTAACACTTGTTTAAAATGCCTGCGGATATGTTATTACAGGTAGGTGTCTTTCTTTGATTAAATGTATTGTTGTAACTTATTACTGAGAGTAAGGGTAATGTGTGGCCCTATGGAAGATTAGAGGCCGTCCACATGGCCCCTTTAGTGTATCAGGTTGTCTATCACCTCTATAAGTAGTGAAGAGCGAGCTTTCTATAAAGCAATAATGCATCATGTTCGTTGTACTTGTGTTTTCCTAATGTTTCGACTGGCACTAGTATACTTGGCAGTGAACATGCTTTTGGAAATGAGATTGATGTACGGGGCCACAAGTTACCTCCTCTAGGGTAAACTGCTTGTACAGTGATAGTGGATTCCTTGCTTCTCCAACAGCAAAGTAGTCGTAAAAAGTAGTAAGTGAACTGCTGACCTCCCTCTGCTGTACCTGAAGCGTTGTCATGTTAAAAAAACAATTCTAGGTGAATAAAGTTTTAAAAACAAAAAAAGTATTCAGAGAAAGTAGAGCACGATGTCCTCAGCAGCTGGAACACTCAGTCTCATTATCCACAAGTGACATTGCAACGGCCCCAATCAATGTTCCTCTCGCTGTCTAAATGTTTTAAAGCGCTCGGAGGAGGGGTGCGTGGAAAGGAGGGGGGGCGGGTGGTTGAAATGACAGTAAGTTCAACTTTTCTGGAAGAAACGTTCCCACTGCGACTCAAAACTTCTCTGCTTTTGTCCTTGTCAGAAATTAGAGTTCTGCCAGTTGAAGGACGCCTTGGAAATTGACTGGAACAGCGAGAAAGCAAAAACTGCATTGAAGAAAACTCCGGCCGACTTCTTCCTCCTGCAAGGTAGATGACGTAGCCGCTAACTTTCCCTCGTTTCCAGCGCACTGCTTGCTAGGAGAGAGCTCCGCATAGAAGACTGATTTATTGAGTAAACGTTGGGGATAATTCAGTTCTGCAACTCTTCATCTGATTTAATCCCCCAACAGTTCATGTCTTGTGGATATCCTTGTCTGAACACAGCTTGCTAATTTAGTGGCTTATGTGTTGTCTTGTGATTACTGGTAGTAGTATTGAATAAGATTGTTGATCGGAATGTTGTTGCAGTGTTACCTATACTGTTGTATTTTTACATAGTCTAAGGAGCGAGAGTTGTCTGAGTTGTATGTACTGGTGGTATTAGAGTATAGATTTAGGGATAGAAATGGTTATGAGGATCCTAGTGAAAAGGCTTGGAGGGGTGCTTTTGCTGTAGTGATTCCTAGCACTACTAGATTTTATATACTCAAAATAACAGAAAGTTGATACTTACCTAAATATAGCTACTCCATATCTTTGCTGAAACTTGACTGTTTAGGAAGCCAAGATGGAATCTGTGGGTTGAGGAAGAACAGTGAAGAGAAACCTACTGCTCAATATGTCTTTGTGAATGACTTGCAGTCTCATAGGTAACGTTAGCTCTGAGCTGAAGTCAACCATTACATAGGAAAGGACCGACTTGCTGGTTTGAGGACATGCTGTGCTTTGCTATTTCAGAGTTCAGGATATGTTACTTATCTATTTCTCCTTGATACTGCCCCCCTGAGTGTGGGGGTTTAATGTTTTGGTTATCACGAAAGGTCCCATTGCTGCAGCAGAAGGCAAAATGACATCCTGTATTAATCTGCTGACAGTGATCATGGGTCCATTGCATGAAATTGGACATATTGGGGTTTATTGGAACTAGAGGAGGTGGTTGTAGTTTGTCAGAGGTTTTCCATGACGTGAATCTGGATTCGTACTCGAGATGCTGGACAACAGTCACCAATAAAAATGCAGCTAACTCTGTTTAAGACATAGAAGATGTTTCAAAAGTGATAATATGGATTTTCTTTAATTGTGACTTAGTGTCTGATTTCTTGCCCATGGGGTGGATATCCCAGTTATTTGCTGATGAGTTTTGTTTGGCTAATTAAAGGCATGTGCCGTACCTTCCTTCTGTGCCACGCTGTGTGTTTTCTGTATTTGTATTGTGGACATTTGGCATAGCTCATGTTTCTTTTTCTGGGAATTCCTGGATGAGTATCAGTGACCTCTCAAACTTCTCTCTCCCCCCTGCCTAATTTCTACAGACCTCTTACATGTGCGATGTTAGGAGGGCCCTTCTCACTTCCTAATGGTTGCCCTTATTTACACAGCTTCCTTCCTGCTGCTTTTGTCTTAGGCACGGTCACCCCCACACAGCAGCTGGACAGAGAGGGCGCCTGAGGGTGTTTTTGGGGTGTGCCGTGCACCTGCTCTGCTATTCTCAAGTTGCTCTGCTAGCTGTGACCTGCGGGGAGAGGACCAGGCTATATGTGCATTCCTTTCCATCGGCAGCTACGTACATTTACCAGGGAGTTTTATGTCTCTAGTGTTGGGGTATCTGAATTGTTAACATTTGTCTGTCTGGCACCAGGGGGCAGGAATCCACAGGACGCTCTCAAAATATATAGTTTCAGGATTATTGTTTTATGGTCAGATGGCAAAATTCAGATTAAATTATTATATAAAATTTTGATGCCATGTTCAGGGTGGGGTACGGAGATGTTGGCGTTGTGGCGTTTCTGTTAATCTGTAGAGGTGTCTGTACCTCTTCCATGGCCTCTGTGTTATGAAACAGCTGGCATCTCTGCCAGTGCCCTGTCTGTACCATAAGCTGCGTCTGTGCTGTGATTAGAACACCTGTACTTATATCTCTGCCACTGTCTGAGGTTGGATTTGGGGACCAGCCAGTCACACTGTCATTGCTCTTTACAGCATTCAGTGATGAACGCCATGTGATATAGCACGTTTTCTGCACTCGCTAATAAGGCAGGACCTGGCTGTTCTGGAAGACGAGCCTGATAAACTGGTGTTATTTCTGTATCTCCTTACACTGTTGTCGCCTGAGCCTTGGGGGAAGCGGGTGGAACAGATGCCACCACTCCCTGCCAGCCTACACTTCTACTGTATTAGCTTCGGCTCTGTGTCCTGAAGAGGAATTTTTCCTGTTCTACAACCATTAATATTGTCTGGCCCACATAACAGATGCGTGCGTACGAGGAATGTCAAGAGTCACTGCAGGCTGGTAGATGGAATCTACTTTATATATTGAATAATAACACAGACAACAGTTGTTGTGTTTTATTTATTTAAAGTTTCCTTTTTATCCTGCTTATTACAGTTAAACGTCTCCATTTTGTACTGTTCCCACACGTTATCTCCCAAGTAAAGATCACATGTAAAGTACATGGATACTTTTTATTTTTGTTATAGAATTACAAAGGGTGACTTTTTCTATTATATTATATAAGCCTTTAAGGGGGGAAATTCAATACTGTACAGTTACAGTAAAACATTGCTGATTTTGCAGTCTTATTGCCCTAATGTTCTACCGATTCAGGCTCCGACTGGACATCTCCAGGAATTGAATTCCCCTCTAATCTGTAGATTTATCAAACCTTACAAGGAAAAGTGGAGATGTTGCCCATAGCAACCAGTCAGATTCTAGCTATCATTCTCTAGTGTACTAGATAAATGACAGCTAGAATCTGATTAGTTGCTATGGACAACACCTTCACTTTTCCTTCTTAAAAGGATTGATAACTCTACCCCATAGACTTTATCTTAGAAGTTATAGGCACCATTAGGTCTGGTATGTGTAATCGTGTATTACTGCTGGCCGGAAGCCTCCACTTTCTCCCGTTCTATACAGCAGCATTAAGACAAGTTTTACTAAACTATAAAAACCAAAGATTGGAACTGCCATCCATTACACAGATTTAGTGGAGTCTACATATTCTAAAGTGAATCTGTTATATAAAATAGCCATTGGGGCTAGGCTAAATGGGTCATTTGTAGTGATTAATCTCATAACAATGATCACATGCTTTGTAACAAATTGTTTTCAATGAGTTCTGCTACACAACTGGTCTTTAATTGCTGTGCGAGGAGTCTTGAGTTTCACATTACATTTAGCTAATTAAACTCGTACGTAGTCCTAGGTGGTGCTGGGTAGGAAATTCTCATAAAATAGATTTTCAGATTAAATCTCATGCAGTTATTTGCTTTATAAAACACAAACCCTGTGTTGCAGTTCCGTTGTCTGGTGATTGATCTAATGAGATCAACCACAAAGAAAAATGAAAACTTCCTATGTTTTTATCTCAAATCAGTGAGATTCGCTTAACATCTCTTGGGCTTAGCAATCATTCGCCTATCCGAACATTGAGTAATTGACGGAGATAATCGTTCTACACGGCAATTAAAAATAGCTTATGTAGCCCAGCTTAATGGAAACAATAGTTACATAACAAGCGATCGCTGTTATAAGATTAATCTCTTTAACATTTCTGTGTTTAAAAATCGCCCACGTTGTTGCCAAACGTAAACCTGACAAACCCCAGTCACCAGGGCAACTGAAAAATGCATTCTGGCGAATGTAACATGGCATCTGGAAAGAGGTCCCTGGCACGTACGGGTTCAGCGTTTCAGAACTCTGCGCTATACTCCTAACCGGAGTCTCTGTTATAGCACAGCTTTGGGAGAAGGCAGAGTTCTCATGGTTCCTGGCTAATGTGTACAGGCTCAGCCAGGTATATTGTGTGTGGAGTGGGCACAGGCTGGCATTTTCAAGAGGGCCTTGCAAAACTGGCAACCTGGTATCTGTTGATTAAAATGCTCAAAAGACCATTCAGTGTGGGGAATTCAAGTCCCCCCTTAACTCCGCTGCGTTAAACCTATTACCGTTAATACAGTAATTTTAACAGATTTCTGCCACGAGGAAAAAGCCGAACTGTTACCATAATATCGGTAATAGTACGCAGGCCACGTCACTTTTTACAGTAACGCAGCCAATTGAATTGCCCCCAGTGTGTTTGTTGTTCTCTTTGTTTTAAAGCTAATTATAAATAAAGGGATCTGGTCTCTTTCATTCCAGAAATACTCCCCTCATTATGTGGCTATACAGTAACAATGACCTTTAAATTGTAAAAGCTTTATCTAATTCTATAATGTGCCGTGCAATGCATGTGTTGAGAAGCCCCACACCAAAATACTGATTGTATGTACGTTATGTACAATTACTGGCACCTGTCGTTGGGCACCACCTCCAAAGTTTTAGAGAAATGTGTCCAGGGTCAGCACGGTGGCTCAGTGGTTAGCACTTGTGCCTCACAGCGCCGGAGTCATGAATTCGGAGTGTGGAGTTTGTATGTTCTCCCTGTGTTTGCGCGGGTTTCCTCCTTGTGCTCTGGTTTCCTCACACACTCCACAGACATACTAGTTGGTTACTTGGCTGCTGACAAAATTAGTGTGTGTGTGTGTGTGTGTGTGTGTGTGTGTTTAGACTGTAAGCTCCAATGGGGCAGGGACTGATGTGAATGACAGATATTCTGTATACAGCGCTGCATAATTGGTGGTGCTATATAAATAAATGATGATGACTACTTTAACCACTTCATGATTGGAAGTAGTTTTCACTAATGACAATTCTGTTTTTTTACACCTTTACCCTGCATTGTTTTTACCAGAATATCCATAACTTTCGATTGCTACCATATTGGAATAGATTTTTTTTTTTTTTAAATGACATTAAAGGGGAAATCATTGCAAAAAAAAAAATACTTTTCCTGGTGACTTTAATTTATTACCTTGTATGTACTCTCCTGAAAATAATGTAATACATAATCTGTGCTTTTAGCAGTGTATTTATATCCTTGTTTTGTCATAGCCGCAGAATACAACATACATGTACTCTGCTTTCTCTGTCAGACAGTTGTATCCTGACCACACACTGATACCTGGCTGATGTCATTGGTCCCAGCTGCGGGCAGCCATGTACATACCAAGGCAGCAAACGCCTTACTGCAGCCCCCGCAACTAAAGCAAATAGCTTCACTTTAAATGTTGCTGTCCTGAGCACAAGGATACTAACCACATGAATTTTACTGTATGGTTGGTGCTGTTACAGGGCTAGAAATAAGGAAATGTGTAGTGAGGTTGTTTGTTGTTGTCTCTAAACCAATAGAGACCATGCTGAACTGGATCTAATAAAAACTAATGGAAAGGTTATTATATGGGACCATTTCAAGATAACTATAACTACTCTCTTAGAAAACCTGGTTCATCACCCCAGTTCTCCTTTATGGGTGGGAGTCCTTAAAGAGGTGACAGAGCGGTCCTGTAAAAAGGGAGAAACGCGCTGTTTCTGCGTTGTTCACTACTGGTTACATGCCCACCTAGTGGTCATTGACGGTGATGGCGGTGCCCACAAGATCAGGCACATCATAGTCACTCTGTAATACATGATCCTTTACAAATGTCTGTTTGCAGCAGCTTATAAAATGACTAAGTAATGCATAAGCTTACAGACTTCTCAAGATGAGAAAACACAGAATGTATTAGTTTCCATATTCATGTTTGTTAGATGGTATATTTAACACCGAAATGTGGGTCTAGCCACAAAAATCGTTGTTTATCATTAATCATTGGCTTTTTTGTCGCCAATTTCCCTTCGGCCAGTAGGAGGCAGTGCAGGAGAGAGTAATAGAAGCGCAAGCTGCCTTGATTCGCATTAATGACCATGTGAACTATATTTGTGTATTTCATATTCCAGCAGTCTGTGCTCTTTTATAGCAGAAATGGAAAACAAAATGTTGGTCTATCCTAGCTGTAGTTTTATCTTTTCCATCTTTCATCTGCTCTAAACAATGGACCGTTTCAGCCTCAACATGCAAATCTTGTTCTAGTCGGTCTTGTCTGTCTCTGATCAATTCAAATCCCGTAACCGTGTTGTCTTGGGAAGCTCACTCCCCCCCCTCCCTCATCTCTGTCGTCCACTGAGAACCAGGCAGAAGGTTCCCCATAGTATATAAACTGGTATCCTCCACTGACCCTTCTTGATGTCACTAACGGTTGCTTCCTTCCTGCCTCCCCTCAGTGATAATGAAGTTCCGCACTGACAAGGGAAGAGACCCTCAGCCTAGCAGTTTCCAGGAGGACTGTGATTTGTTGCTTCAGATTCGCAATGATCTGCTGGACTCTCTGGGTGTGAATCCCGATTTGCTGGCAGAAGACTTTGCAAGGTAAACATTGCTGCTACACATATGCAGGATGACGACAAGTTGTCTGCAGTGGGTCCTGTTTTATTCGTTCACACCAAATCCTTATGAGATTGCCCCGGCCCTGTCCTGCTGCCTCAATAGCGGAGAGGGACGACATAGTGATCGCATGATAATCCTATCACCATTAAATAGTTGGAGGCATTGCTTAATGGTATAGGACAGTGTTGGCTAACCTGTGACACTCCAGGTGTTGTGAAACTACAAGTCCCAGCATGCTTTGCCAATATATAGCATCTTATTGCTGGAAGGGTATGCTGGGACTTGTAGTTTCACAACACCTGGAGTGTCACAGGTTAGCTAACACTGGTCTAGGACATAATAAATGTTCAAAAACATGTCATTGAGCAAACAATGACAGCCATTCATTAAGTTTGTTCATAGCCTGCATAAAGCTATGAGTAGCATTTTTACTCCACTGTGCTATGCTGGATTATACACAGCATTTTTGGGAGGTTGATGTCCCTTTAAGGAAGTTTTGCAGACTGTAATATTATATGATAAGAATATCTCATAACCCCACATAAGATCTTGTGATCATCCCAGCTGTGTGCAGTGGGCCTGATGTGTGGCGTGTGCAGCACCAGTAATTGTGTCCAGCCATGCATGTGTAATCTCACAATCGCCCCCAGGAACAGCAAGACAATCGCCTGTATCGATGTGTGGATGATAGTAAAGACACAGTGCGTTCATTCAGGACAAAGGCTGGGGCAGGTTGTGGGTAGAGGTTTAGCCATTTAATTCTATAATGAGCGCATCGGGGGGGCCGCCTGTTGCCCGTCACTGTTCTAGACCCATACAAATCTCAGTCTTAGTTTTTAGAATTTATACATCACAGGTAGTTTTGTTAAATAATGTAATAATTGAGAGACCCAACTATATCTTGGCATGCATAACTTTCCTTCGTATTTTTTTACAGCTATTGCTTTTCTGAAATGGCTCCTGTCTGTGCGGTCGTGGGAGGTGTTTTGGGTCAGGAGATAGTGAAGGTAAGGTCACACGCAGACAAAAATAAACACCTACATATTATATAACAAGTTAACCTGTGCATGATACTCATGCATTCTAGTCAAATCAAGCTACTTAAGGTGTTAAAAAAGTTCTTGTCATGCATTTGGGCCATAGCCCAGGCCTCAATCACCAACCACTCCCCACTGTCACCCCCGGCAACCATCAACCACTCCCCACTGTCACCCCCGGCAACCACCAACCACTCCCAACTGTCACTTCTCCTTCAAGAAATATATATATATATTTTTTAAATCTTTATAAACACTTTTAACAATTATCAAATTAAAAACATCTTGGTATACCAAATTTCAGCCCTTTCTGATTTTTTTTCCCCCACACACACTAAGAACTTAGTAGGTCAGTGTATAACTCCGCCCAGCAGGTGGCGCTGCAGCCTGGTTTTATTTTTTCCACACACACACAGACAGACTAACACACGCCACTAGACATTTATATTATAGATATTATAACGTGTGTTTATTGAGCAAGTATTTCTCTTTCCACGCCCAGGCTCTGTCCCAACGAGATACCCCACACAACAACTTCTTCTTCTTCGACGGGCTTAAAAGCAGTGGGATTGTTGACTGCTTGGGCGCCAAATGACCAGGAAGGATGCACAATGGCTGACATGGTTATGTAATGGAAAAATTTGTGACGTTTGGACCAATGACGTAGTACTTTGTAAATCCAGTAGCTCTCTATTAATGCTTGGTTAGTCTCTAGGTGTCTGCCTAGAGGAGTGAAGAGCTGCTCTGTTGTAATGGTAACAAGCACATGTTATCCAGGGCTGTTAATTTCCCACTTGATGTTTTGTATTCAATCAATGACCTCTGTTTGGGGGTGCAGAAAGAAGTGTCTTCTGTCAGGTCTGGATGGAATGATTGGGGGTCATCTAGCGCCTCCTCCTCTTACTAACCAGTACGTCACCCATTCCTGTACTCCGTTTACTTTCATAGCTGTCCTCTGGTGCCTTTACCATCACATGTTTCTGGGTGTCCACACAGTAGTAGCAGGTGGAAATCATGTAATGTTGGGTGTCCGCAAACAGGGTGTAAAATCCACTGATTTAATAGTTCAGAGCAGGTTTATGGGTTCTGCCGGTCTTCAAACTGGCATCATTGGTGCAAGGTCGAATCCTGATTTACCTGGGGAGACCTGCTTCTCTATTCTGGAGTCATTGTCATCAAGCAAACACCAACTATGTGTCAGCTGTCATTAAGTAGTTTCTTGGTTTGTGTGGGAATATATAAGTTATTATCACATGTAATCTGCCTTGTTTTGACCTGTTTTTGTAACGGGCTTGCTAAATGTATTTTTTTTTAAGTTTTTCAATAAAATCCTGTTTAAGACTGGTCTGTGTTATCTATAAAGGAAAATAACATGAGGCCTGATTCATTAAGGATCTTAACTTGAGAAACTTCTTATTTCAGTCTCCTGGACAAAACCATGTTGCAATGCAAATTAGTATTCTGTTTTGCACATAAGTTAAATACTGGCTGTTTTTTCATGTAACACACAAATACTTGATAGCTTATTTGTACACTGAAATTTAAAGTTGATATTTGTGTGCTACATGAAAAAAACAGTCAGTATTTAACTTATGTGCAAAACAGAAAACTAATTTGCACCCCTTGCATTGTAACATGGTTTTGCCCAGGAGACTGAAATACGAAGTTTCTCAAGTTAAGATCCTTAATGAATCAGGCCCATAGTCCTTATATGTAGGTATACAAAGTAGACTAAAAGAAAAAAGTGCGTAGCAATTAAAATGCTACATTGACTCTCAACTTTCTTTCAGTATTTGTATATCTTAAATACTATGTGTTGAATGCATGGTAATATTTTAGTTATAGAATAGTAGCTAGTTTCTATGGAGTTGATATATCTGCCTGCAGAGTTTCCATTCACTAGAGTTACCATTGTTTTTTTTCTTTATATTATGATAATCCTCTCGGAATACAGTAGCTTGGGGTGGTGGCGGCTTAGTACAGGGTATGTGACACACACGGGGGGAGGGGGGAAGTTTTCAAGTTCTGAGAAGACACTAACTGGGACAAAGCAGGTAAAGAGGGAGCGTGCACAAGTCCCATAGTTTGTGCAAAGTCTGCAGATATCACTGATAATAGTATCCCTGGAAGCAGGGCTTTATCTATTTAAGAAGTGGTTGCCTTTAAGTGGTAAAAGAGCCAACAATATCAGGTCCTTTTATAGAGCAGATAGTGTTATGAAACGTACAGATAAGTAGGTATTCAGGAAACTGTGAACACAACATTTGACATAAATGATTGGAGGAGATAGGTGACATCTTACGTATGTTTACTGGTAGGAAGCGAGGCTAAGGAAGTATGTTGAGTCACAAGGACCCAATCACATTATGTCTAACAGGAGGAAGTGCTGCTGCATCTAAACAGGAATAAGACTGATACAGACTACATGGCTTACATGTCAAAAAACGAAGCTTCTAAATGAAACACAGGTTGAATTAAGTTAAAGTTGTTGGTCAGTATTGAGTCCTGTTTTTTTCTGTCTGCATTGGTGCCACTGGACCTTGTAGGTGGCCTAGAATATAATATACATATTACTTGACACAATCATGTAAGATTTGTACATGTGGGTTAGGCTATTTTCTCGGCACAGTGAATGTGGCCAAGTAAGACGTTGGACAAGTAAATTGCAGCTGCATCATTGGATAGATATACGGTTTTGCACCAAGGCCTTGGTTAGCTATACTTCTTACACTGTGTAAATGAGGTATAGTTAGAAAAATCTAATAAAAGAAAAGAAAAAAATTCCAGTGGTCCATAAACTGATTTATGAGCACACAGCGCAAGGTATTTGTATCCCGCAGATAATAGAACTCTAGCCTATAAAAGAAATAGGGATAGATTCAAGAAGACCAGAAAGAATGTATTTCATGTTTGTCACTGCTGCCTGTGTGATCCCTATACCAGCAGCTTTTTATCTGCACTTTTCTTGCATTTATATTCTGTTTGGAATGGCAGGAAAATGTTCAGTCATTTGTCGTGGTGCACACTCACGGTTTTATAGGCATTGATGAAGGATATGGTACCTTTCAGCTCATTGGTTTTCTGATGTCTGTTTGATAATCACTACCCTTCTTTCTAGTGCAGCTCATACCATGACACCACACCATCTGTGCCGAGTGGCGGGAATCATGCTTAATGAGTTGGATATATGAACTTTGTTTCATATACATTGTATTTGAGACCATCATTCTGCACTAGTTTAGCAGGAGCCCCACGTCTCTGCTATGCTGCCCTTAACATATAGTTGCTTGGATTGGCTACAAGTTGGCATATCCCATCTCTCTTCAGATTCGGTCATGCTTTCCACACATTGCCATATCTTCAGCAACATGGGGCAATTGACCCGATATTACAGCTACCGTCATGCTCAATGATCTTAATGAAATCAATAGGTTCGTTATTGGTCATGTTGGTAAATGTGGTTTGAAACTCAGCCAGCAATGTATGGCTGGTTCTATACACGGATAAGCAACAGCTGACTGGGCTGAAATGCTCCGTGCTGTCATTAACATTCTACCACTCCGATTGCCTGGACACTTCCTGCTTGTCTGTGTGTAACCAGTATTGAAGAATGAATACTGTAGTTGCTCTGACCCTGGTGAAAAACTTGTAAGCTGGAGTTTGACTCCATGCTGCCTTACTGTACAGTTTCTGTTGCTGGCTTGAACATCTGTTGGGCATGGTTGCTGTAGTGTGAGATTACTATAATATGGTTATATATAAGAAACATAACACTTCATTACATGAGCAGGAAAAGAAACCCAGAGATGGAAAATGTTGCTGGAAACCCCTCCTGTAATGGAGTCAGGCTATGTAAGGTTAAACAATCCTTGTGTCTTGTATCTGTGACTCACTGTTCTCTCGAAAGACAGGTTAATTCTGCTCTCTCGTTTAGTTGGAAAGACGTAGGCGGGCTGTCTGCAGCGGGAACATTATGCCTCGCCTGGTAATTTTCATATTGTCTAGCAGTACTAGTTTGCGTGCTATCAACACCACCGATGGCGCACTTCAAAGGTGGGTGCTGTAATCGTCTTCATTTATCCCTCGTCTCTGTAGCCATGTTGTCATGGTAAAATGTCTCTTCTTTGGATGGGTCCGATTCTGGGCCATGGGAACATGGGAGCTCTCTTCCAGTACCACAATTATAACCATTAAGTACATGCCTCGCTTTCAGGTCGATGTGTATTGGGGAACAGACCCTGTGTGGTTCCTGTGTGTCAGGAGAGGAGCATTCCTTCCTTCCTTCCTTCCTTGAACCTGTCCCCGTCGTAGAATCTATAGTTTGTGTTACATACTTCAAAATTCAGCCCTATAAACAAAATATTGAAATGAGGTGGAACACCATATTTTGTCAACTTCACACTTCAGAGAAAATAAAGCATTTAACAGGAAGACAACTACTAAAGAAATTAAACTGGTCTGTAGCATATTGAAGGCCGAGCTTTTGTAGCTGGAAAAGCGCAACGTTCAAGTGCTCCCATCCGACACCATCCCCTGCTGTTGCGTGACTTGAGCTCACAAGATGGCTGCCTGTGTGTGGAGACAGGTACACTTCAAGCATATATATACTATTTTGAACTTTGTTTATTGAGGAAACTTTTTTTAACTTCAATAGTATTTTTATGTTTTCAAAATTTAGGGGGTACAGAAAATAAAGAAGGACAAAAAAAGGAAGAGTATTGGGGGTACATAGTGGAAAGGAAAACAACAAACAATACAATATTTGTAGTACACTCAATATGAATAGTCAGGAACCTTGTAAGCCACTTGTTCAAAAAAAGTTATCCTATGTTCTAGCCACCTGTGTAGGAAGCTATGGAGACCAATGAGGAGATTCATTAAGCGAGGGTGGATGGAGAAGCAGAATATAGTTTGATTGAGCCGAAGGTGCTCCTTCACCCTCTGTAAGATACTCGTGCCAGTTGAACCACCTCATTATGGGAATGAGGGGGCAGTAGAATACGGCATGCCCACAGTCTACAGTTCAAAGCTATATTGTACTTTGGCCACTACCTTCTTTATTGAAGGTGTGAGTGGGGATTTCCAGCTTTGCTATAGAGTCCCTTGCGAGAATCAAAATATGACTAAACACATATTTAGCATGAAGTGGAAATTGCGGAGGGAAGTGATGTAATAATGCAACATCAGGGACAGGAATAACAGTCTGGGCAGTAATTTTATTAGCTAGCTTAAAAACTTGCATCCAGAACGACTGTATGATATTACAATTTCAGGATACATGCATTATGTCACCTGGAATACCACATTGTCTCCAATAGAAATTCGACTGAGCAGGCCACTTTTTATGGAGACGGGTGGGGGTGAGGTACAGCCTGTTGATTAGTTTTAACATCATTTCTGTATGGTTCATACATTTAGACATTCGAAATGAGTTAAGAAAAATATCTTCCCATTGTTCTCTAGTTAGGTCAGTGCGGAGGTCAGCTTCTGAATTCTGGTCTTAGTTTCTGATGGGGTTAGGAGAAGGTAGCGATACCAAAAAGTAATGCCGGCTTTATTAGTTCCTTTTGTCAACTTCATGTGTATCAGGGCCGGGGGAGAGGTCGCTCCCAGACCTTGTCCGGGGACGGCTGTGAACCAGTGTCTTAGCTGTAAATATTTATAAAATTCTCAGGTGGGTAGGTGGAACTTTTTCCGTATTTATGTAAAAGAAAGTAAACTGTCCCTCAGGTAAATCAGAGAGTTAAATGGCCCCATTCATTATCCAAAGATAAAGGTTAAAGTCTGGAATAAACTTGACAATAGCTGCTATTAAGATATTTTTTTAGTAGGAACCATAAGGTCAGAGTTAGCCTCCAACAATCAGTCCCACACTGCTAGGGAGTCTCTAGTTGTTCGTGGTAGATGAACAGGCAATGGTCCCCAGGCTTTAGGAACCCATGTGAAATCTGCTAGTGGGAACTGTAGATTAAGTGCTTTTTCCAGGTCGACCCATGGTTTCTGGTAAGGGGGCAGGGACCAATCTCTGATTAGGGAGAGTAAACAAGCATTGTGTTATTTAGGTAAGCTCTTCTGAGAGCGAGCTATACAAGGTGGTTTAAATTTCCAAATATATGTGATCAAAATCGAATGCAGTTTATCAAACAGAGGTTTAGTATTGGTTGCAGGTATGGTTCGAAATAAGTACATCATTTTTGGTAACAGAAGCATCTTGAAGGCTGCCAGCGATATGGATGCCCAGGTACAGAAGTGCTGTTGTCTTTCAAGAATAGTGAAAGGCATTTTTGAGGTGGCTAACCTTCAAAGGAGAAATATATATTGGGAGAGCTTCCGATTTAGAAGAATTTAACTTATAATAAGACGCATGACTGTAGGCATCAAGGATGTTATGTAGGGTTGACAACAAAGTCTCCGGGCTGGTCACAAAGAGCAAAACGTCATCTGCAAACAGACATAACTTGTGTGAGGTGTTCTTAATAGTGATACCTGGGAACAGTAGTCAGGATCTAATAGTTTCCGCAAGGGGTTCTATTGCTAAAATAATAATAATCATCGGCGACGGGGGGGGGGGGGGGCAGCCCTGGCTTGTACCATTTGTGCTCAGGAATCTATCTGACAAGAAGCCGTTACTAAGCACCTTAGCTGAGGGATTAGAGTATAGAGTAGATATGGCTGTCAGAAATTTGCCCTGAAAACCAAACCAAACGAGGACTCTTTCTATGTATCCTCAGTTTAATGCTTTCTCGGCATCAAGGGAGAGGGCAAGAAGTTCCGATCGAGTTCCTGAGGGCATTCTAAAATATTAAGTATCCTCCATGTTTTGTCCGAGGCCTGGCGCCTCTGGACGAACCCCACCTGATCGGGGTGAACCAGGGTCGGGAGGAGGCCATTGAGCCTATTCGCTATCAATTTAGCATATATTTTGATATCTGACATTAAAAGAGCTATTGGTACAGAGGGAGATGCAGTAGTAGAAGGAGAACACAAGGAAATAGTTCTTTGTTTATCAAGTTAAAGGAAGCTGTTCTCCAGTCCAGGTCTGGCCAACCAGTGAATCTCCAGGTGCTGAGAAACTACAAGCCCCAGCATGCTTTGCCGGGGTGTGTTGGGACTTGTAGTTTCACAACACCTTGAGTGCCACAGGTTGTCCAGTCCTGCTCTAACCCGTTTCATTGATTAATTTACTAACTAATTTGCTGTTTTTAAAGTTATGACAAAGATAGAGTTCTTCTAATCTATAGACATTATCCATAACCATACCAGTGTTGTATGTAAGTCTGAGACAGTGTACATGTGGTTTTACTGTACATCTTGTGAAGGGAAATCATACTGAAACCTATCACTAGCTACGAAGATAGTCACAAACAGGAAAGACATGTCATACTTCCCTGGCACTGGGCTCAAACAGCTTTGTTCCCACCACTCAGCGGCTGCAAAACAGGAATTCAGCACTCTTATGACAGCCGCGATGAGTCCTTCCACTGTCTCATGTCTTGCTGGACAAGCAGGAGTCTGATCGGAACTAGCTGTGAGATCAGTGCCTGGGCCAGACGGGACATTCATCCACCTTGTGATTGTGGTTGTTTCACAGACCTCTTTTACATCAACTTCATTTTTTAATGTTTTGTTTTTTATTTCATTATTGTGTAGCTCTGATCTAATCAATATGAATTCCCCTCCAGTCATACGGCTGCGTGACTAGTTTAAAAGGGCAAAACCGGACATTCAGCAAAACAAGACACCTACACGCTGTGCTATCTGCTGCTTGTAGCCATAAGGAAATGTTCAAACATAATCTCTCCTGGAGTTCATGTTCAGTCAGTGTGATTTGCAATTTGCTGACTAATCAGTATTGTATATTATCGATTTGAGGGTTTTCATCCGTTCAGTATTGCAGTATATACAGTCAGTGGACACTTTATTAGGTACACCTACACACCTGCTCGTTAATGCAAATATATAATCAGCCAATCGTGTGGCAGCAACTTAATGCATAAAAGCATGCAGACATGGTCAAGAGGTTCAGTTGTCATTCAGACACCAGAATGGGGAAGAAATGTGATCTAAGTGACTTTTACCATGGAATTATTGAGGTTTGAGTATCACTGAAGCTGCTGAGCTCCTGGGATTTTCAACCACAACAGTCTCTTGAGTTTGCAGAGAATGGTACACACACAAAACATCCCATGAGCGTCAGTTCTGTGGGTGAAAACGCCTTGTTAATGATAGAGGTCAGAGGAGAATGGCCGGACTGGTTCAAGCTGACAGGAAGGTGACAGTAACTCCGTGCGTTACAACACTGTATGCAGAAGTTCATCTCTGAATTTACAGCACACTGAACCTTGAAGTAGATTGGCTACGGCAGCAGAAGACCACACTAGATTCCGCTGCTGTCATCTATGAGTGGGAAAACTGAGGCTTCAGTGGGCACAGGCTCACCAAAACTGGACAGTTGAAGATCGGATAAACATTGCCTGGTCTGATGAATCTAAATCTCTGCTGCAACATTCAGAACGTAGGCTCAGAATTTTGTGTAAACAACAAATCCGTTGACCATCCTGCCTTGTTTCAGTGATGCAGGCTGGTGATGATGGTGTGGGGTATGTTTTCCTGGCAACATTAGGTCCCTTAATACCAATTAAGCATTGTTTAAATGCCACATCCTATGTCTGCATTGTTGCTGACCATGTGCATCCCTTCATGGCCACAGTCTACCCATCTTCTAATGGCTGCTTCCAGCAGGATACTATGCCATGTGTCACAAAGCACACTTCATCCCAAGCCGGTTCCACGAACATGACAATGAGGTCAGTGTACACCAGTGGCCTCCACGGATCTCAGTCTAATAGATCAGAATCTCTAAGGAGTGTTTCCAACACCTAGTTGAATCCATGCCACAAACAATTCCGGCTGTCTGTGGACAAAAGGTGGTCCTACCCAGTACTAGAAAGGAGTAACAAATAAAGGGGCCACTGAGTGTATACATACAATGAGTAGCACATAATGGCACAGATTTCTCTAGGCTAATATACATAGACACCCATATGCTGTGAGCCTTAGAAGCCTGAGACTCATTGGGCCCCTTTCCCCTCTGGACCCTGACCTGTTGGCAGAAGGTGCTGATGGAACCATACTTTGTGCAGTCAGTTGCTTCTCACGGCTCAGATACATCAGCTGACACAAGCTCCACATCTGTACACTAGAAGATGTAGTGAGAAGGTGTAATTGCTGTGGACTAAGGGACACAAACACTGAGGAAATCACAGCGATTGTATGTCCATCTTACAGTGGCGGATCCGGAGGACAAGCATACCTTTAAACTGAGGAGGGGTGGGGCCAGTCAGGACCAGCCAATCAGAATGAAGGTGGGTCATGACTATGCTAAATCTCCCCTAAAAATAAAGTCTAGATCCATTCTTGCCAATCAAATGCATCTGTCTTGAGTGTCCTCAATCCAGACTGGCTTCTTTTACAACAGGTTACCTAATATATAACTTCCCACTTATTGTTTAAAAACACCATACTCGTCACCGAACACCTAAAACTAAAAATGTACAGTAGTTTTAGGAGGAGTTCAGTTAATTAATATAAAAAACAACATTGTCCTTAAATCATGGACATCGGTGCATCCACTGAACAGTAAATAAATGTTGTTTTTGATTATATTAACTCAGGGACACCTCATATGTTTTTAATTTTGTGCAGCGTTCATCTTTTATTTCATTGCAGATAGCTCAGGTAGGGCAGAATTTATGGGAAATTACTGGTGGATTGGGTCTTGGAGGTTTGGGGGTGGTAATGGTGTGTGTTTTTATTTTTTCACGCCGATTTGTGTGTCAGTGCCGTAGTGAAGTCATGGACTGGTTCAGTGCAGTGGTCTGTCTAACCAGCTGGCAATCCAATCGTACATGAGGTACAATGAGCTATATAAAGTCGAGATTCAGCACCAGATAGTAACAACTATTGGACACATTGGGGGTGACATGAGCCAACATACGTGATAGAGTCCATGCCTCGATTCAGGCTGGCTTGAGGGCAAGAAAGATAGCAACTTGCTGTTATGTAGATGCACCTTATAAAGTGGCCACTCAGGGTGTATAAAATTACTTTACAAACTATACACAAACAACAGCAACATTCGAACAGTCTATTATAGTAAGTATTGTTACAGTGTGGTTCAGACAACTTTGGAACTAGGCTATATGTCATGTTTATCCAACGCTCGTCTCAGGCTCTAAACATCCAACTAAGGTATGTTGAAGGTTTCTATTTACAAATATCTTGCTGAGCATATTGGACTTTTAAAGAGGATTCCCTGGATCTGTGTGATTATTCACCAAAGGAACCATTTCGTTTATTAGGATGTCATCATCATCATCACCATTTATTTATATAGCGCCACTAATTCCGCAGCGCTGTACAGAGAACTCACATCAGTCCCTGCCCCATTGGAGTGTACAGTCTAAATTCCCTAACACACACACACACACACACACACACACACAGACAGAGGCAGAGAGAGACTAGGGTCAATTTTGATAGCAGACAATTAACGTACTAGTATGTTTTTGGAGTGTGGGAGGAAACCGGAGCACCCGGAGGAAACCCACGCAAACACGGGGAGAACATACAAACTCCACACAGATAAGGCCATGGTTGGGAATTGAACTCATGACCTCAGTGCTGTGAGCCAGAAGTGCTAACCACTGAGCCACCGTGCTTCCCCATGTGTCCTCTGTGGTTCCCAAACATGCATAAATTCAAGATTTCACAAGGGAAAGTATATTGATCAGTGATTTGGAAATAACTAAATGAGTTGCCTATTTTGCCAGACAAGCGAGAAAAACAACACTTTTATGTTGCTTTCTTGTGAAAGAAAAAAAAGCATACAGTTTCCTCCCTTAACCTATCTACTTGTGGGCTGGAAATTTACAGGCGTTCATTTAGTTTTGAAGATACCTGTTTGCTAAAAAGGCGCTCTCCACATACGAAGCTAGTGTGCTGTTTCTCTATTCCAGTTGTCGGAAGAAAAATGAGATTAAAAAGAATTAAAAATGAATAAGATTAAAAATAAACAACCTTGTGCATGTAGCCTAAAACTTGTTTTTATACACCAAGCAGCAGAAAAATTAATACAAATATTTGGGGATCATCTAGTTAAAATATTAACTTTTTTTTAAAAAGAGTACAAGTAAATTCCCATATTGGCCCCATGAGACAGGCTAGTTCCATTGTCTATGTGACAGAGCTGTACTAGAATACAGTCACCAATTATGTTCTGTTTAGCTGATTTCCTGTGTTAGCGTTTTCAGCTATCTACTTGCACAATAGCCGCAGTTCATTGTTTGGAGCCTAGAGTATGTCTGTGAGTAATCTACAGGACCCACGGTTTTGTTTTGTTAATTAATAGTGTTTTTTTGCTTTTATTTACTGACATCATTTTAAGAATATTATTTTTCTTTGAAAAACTGAGCTTTTATGAAATAAAGTACTTGTACAGAATAGTATTAAATTATGATTAGTCATTGGTTTTCTGGTTGATTGTAGACACTAGTCTTCAAAAGGAAATCGGTAAACCTCTTGGGAAACCATATTTCGGGCCTCCACCCAGAGATAAAGAAATAAAATCAGTATTACATAACTCTGGAGTAACTGGTTGTTTTGTTTTACCACGGGGAGCAGATGATTTTCCTTGTCTCTTTTTATCAGTTTAGATTCTTTTTATTTTAAGAGACATTTTTTTGTGTTCTTTTTATATTGCTATTAAGTGAGCAGGAAAGGGATTCTGGCCAATCAGAGGCAAGAGTTATCAATAATAATATGAATAACGGCACCCAGTTAGCAAGTGAGAGTCACAGTGTTGACAAGTTCCACTTGCTGGAAGATAGCACATGCAAAATTTTCTAGTGTCTTAATCTAATCTCTGGTTTATGTGGGAACAGCAGACACATGGATTACTGAACCGATACCTGCGGTATCTTCAGAGCACGTCTTTAGTTCATCGGGAAGCTTGATACCTCATCATCATCATCATTTATTTTTATAGCGCCAACATATTTCGTAGCGCTTTACAATTGGAAACAAACACAGTAAACTAATAAACAAACAGGGTAAAACAGACAAAGAGGTGAGAAGGCCCTGCTCGCAAGCTTACAATCTATGGGACAATGGGAGTTTGATACATGAGGTTAAGTCTACATTTTGCATTTCGGCCCAGCCAGGCTGCAAAGGTAAAAGTGACTCATAAGCTAAATGATTCTGTAACACAACAATGTTGGTCAGGGGGTAGTTGTCTTGTGTGAAATTGTGTAACGGATGGTAATAGGGTAATGTAGTGAGGTTAAGAGGGTGGTTGAGGAATATTATAAGCTTGTCTGAAGAGGTGGGTTTTCAGAGAACACTTGAAGGTTTGAAGACTAGAGGAGAGTCTTGTGCGAGGGAGAGAATTCCATAGAGTGGGTGCAGCCCGAAAAACGTCCTGTAACCGGGAATGGGAGGATGTAATGAGGGTGGATGAGAGACGCAGATCTTGTGCAGAACGGAGTTGCCGAGTTGGGAGATATTTTGAGACAAGAGAGGAGATGTATGTTGGTGCAGCTTTGTTGATGGCCTTGTAGGCCTTGTAGGTTAGTAAAAGTATTTTATAGTGGATTAGGTAGAAAACAGGCAGCCAGTGTAGAGACATACAGAGTGATTCAGTAGAGGAATAACGATTTGCAAGGAAAATCAATTTTGCCGATGCATGCAAAATAGATTGTAGGGGTTTGAGTCTGTTTTGGGGAAGACCAGTAAGGAGGGAATTGCAATAGTCAATGCGGGAGATGATAAGTGCATGTATTAAGGTTTTTGCAGTGTCTTGTGTGAGATATGTGCGAATTCTGGAAATTTTTTTAGATGTATATGTAGATATATACCTAGCAACAGCCGGTGGACTTTGGCAGCATGGAGGACGCCATGTCTGTCTATGTGACAGACTCTCTACTGCTGTCCTCAATTTTAATGCAAAAAAATGACTAAAAGAGTGGTTTCTCCTTCAGGCAGTTCTTTCTCAACAGGAAAAATAGAGTTAAAAAAAAAAAAAATGAAAAAACCTGTCAGGCAAGTTTTAATTTCTTCCGCCTCAGATTCTGAGGTAAAAGCTCAAAACCACGTGTCATGTTTGTCTTCTCCCTGCTCCGGGGCCTCACAGAGACAAAAACACAAGGTTGCTCATAAAAATGCTTTAATAAAACCTTGCCCCATGGATGCATGTTCAAACACGTTTACAACTTTCTCTGTCATTGCTTGTAGCCAGCAGGCTTTCTATGCCCTCAGCAGGCATCACGGTCCTGCCCATAGTTGGCATACTTATTGTGCCCCAAGCTGGCAGCATGAAGAGACCCCCACACAGCATAAGGGGTCACTACACCATGAGCCACAAGGAGGAAGTCCTGTCAGGCTCTTCTACTGGAGTCTGAAGCGGTGACAAAGACCTCCACCTCTTCTAAGCGAGGCAAACTTAGTGAGATTCAATGGCTAGGGTAGACTTAGCGGGTAAGACCCCATTAGAAAAATAATATAGTTTACATTGGGCTCTGAGTCCCATCTATGAGGTGAAGAACTTTGCATTTGCCTTGTACTTCACACTCATTAGAGAAGATGTAGTCACACAGGGTTACCAGATATCCCAGCACTCTTTGCTCCAGTTACCGACCAGGCCTTAGCCTTCATTGTCAGAGGTAAAATGCATAATGACCCCACTGAGCCAGATACTGAGAAAAGTCCAATATAAAACTGCAGACTCTGCTTGGTCATTATTCTTCGTGCTGGAGCAAGCGGAGAGGGAAGGTGAATCGATTGGATCTCATAAGCTTCTAGATCTAAATCGTCAGCCTCAAAAGTATGAGCCGTTCTACCCTTTTTATAGGCTGGACCTTTAATGATATCACTAACACCCGCAGGTCTTCTTGGCTATCCAGAGCAGGTCCCTAAATCTGTGGATTTTCTTAATTTGATAGATTCAGATTTGTTTGGGCCTTAGTTCAATGAAGAGGTAAAGGTCTGCCGAAAAGGCCACAAGTGTGATCAAGAACCAATCAGGAAGCCCTTTCATCCGCGGGGTCAGAATTCTGAAAGCGAAGTTGTGACTAAAGATTACATAGACTCTGGAAGGTCCCAAAGTGGAGGTTTTGGACATAGACCCAGAGAGAGTGGCCAATGCCAGGAGCCTGGACTTCATTCAAAAATAGAAAAAAACAGTCTTATCTCCTTTTCCCTTTCATCCCCTTACACTCAGAGACATTATACCACTGCAGATTACCACAGACCAGAGCTTTTTTTTTTGGCCTTCTAGTATTTATTAGTTATCACTTAAATTAGCCTCTCTGTTAGCATTGGCCTTTGTGACTAGAGGAGCAGAACTGGTTCTCTTTCAGGTTACAGACCCCTGGTTTACGCAGAATCCAGGGAGATCCCATGTTAAATCAAAGAGAACACTGAAATATCCTCGTTCAATTGTAGAATTTAATCTGATCCAAGATACTACAGAGCCTAGTTTGTGTGTTGTGTCTTGCTTGTCACCTTATACTTACAACCCCTCTGAGGGGAGACGTCTCTCAGCTGTTTCTGGCCTAATGGAAACGCTTCTGGCCTGCAAGGTCCTCTACTATAAGGAGGTGGATTGTCACGATTATGAGGGACCCTGGTATTGATACCAACCAATTCAGGGGTTACTCACTACAGAGTGCAGCTTCTACTGAGGCGGTGGCAAAGGGCATACCTTTACAAGCCATTATGTATGCTGCTCGTTAGTCCTCAGCTCAGACGTCTGTGAAACATTACTGGAGAGCATCTGATTTACAAATGATCAAGGGGTATATTTACTAAGCTGCGGGTTTGAAAAAGTGGAGATGTTGCCTATAGCAACCAATCAGATTCTAGCTGTCATTTTGTAGAATGCACTAAATAAATGAAAGCTAGAATCTGATTGGTTGCTATAGGCAACATCTCCACTTTTTCAAACCCTCAGTTTAGTAAATATATCCCCAAGTTTCTAAGAGCAAACCACACGGTATGTGGTAGACTGACCCCCCAGCTGGTGCTAAGTGGCAAGCTGCCCGACAAACAAAATACAAGCGTGCAGGAAACTATGACCTGCAAACTTGCTTTGTTTTAGGGAAATAGGATTTGACACCTAGCCACAGCTCCCACCCTACCCCTACTGTTGTTGTTTCCCTGGATAAATATTTGCCCAGCATTATTATAGTGGTTTCTGTCATGTCCACTAGGTGCAGCAAGGGACCAGAAGAGGCCTTAGATGGGGCCTAAGGTGACAAAATAAAGCTCCATTTCGCAGAGTAGAGAAAACTGAAAAGAGAGCGCTAAACTTAAAAACAACAGTATGTATTTATTAGAACAATGAATACAGTGTCCATATAATGAACAAATAGTTAATATATAAACCATACTTACCTTCCGGGAGAGGGGGAGTGAGTGGAGGGCGGGACGAGGCCAATCGCGTCATTTTGGCCCCGCGAAAACTTAATTTAGGTTGCGGGGGCGGGGCCAAAATGATGCAAATGGCCTCGTCCTGCCCCGTCCCGCCCTCCAAAATGGCGTGATTCACCGGATATGGCATCAAATGACGCGATTCTCGGTGAGATCGGGATGCAGGAGAAATGCCAGACTGACCCGAATTTCGGGAGTCTCCCGGACTTTCTGGGAGAGTTGGCAAGTATGATATAAACATAAGAATCACAATAAAAAATATAAATCAGAGTTGGCGGTGTAAAGCAAATTAAATAGCTGTATATAACATCTTATTGCAGTCGACCTCTATACTTAGGATGGTAAACAAACAGGGTAGAGTAGCTTTGGCCACAATGGTGCAAAGTTCTAGGGCAAATGTCAGTGTTCTATTCTTCAGAGTTCTAGTATTATAGTTTCCAGAATTAGTTCTTACCTTTCACACCTTGGGGTATATTTACTATGTGGCGGTTCCGTAGGACCGCCGATTCCTTAGGACCGCTGATTCCGTAGGACCGCCGATTCCCAGCGCTTTGAAGTCGTTTTCTTCAAACTGCAATTTTATTAAAGACAAAATCCAATGGGCATTTATATTTTACATGTTATATATTATAGTAAACATCCAGCAGACACTTTGTGCCACTTGTGTTCTTCGCTACTCAAGGGACTACTGGCATTTCTCTTTTATCTGGATTCCCTTCTCTTGGGGTTTGTTGCCATCCGTAAGCTTTAGAAAATTCTAAAAAGAGAAGATTTCATTACACTGCAGCAATATTAGAAGGAGCCGTTTCTCAGCGCTGGAAGTGATACTGTGATTGTACTCATTATCCAAAGACACGTCGCCACATGTTACTCTTGTAATGTTTATAACATAGGGGCTTATTCAATTAGCCACGTTACTCGCAAAAGTAACGTGGCGTTAAAAGTATTACCGTTATTAAGGTAATTCTAACCCGGATTTTGCCTCGCAACTCCTTGAGCTGCGAGCAGAAAGCCGACATTAAAGGCACCGTAATAACGATAATTACACACACTGGTAATAGTGCGCAAGCCACGTTACTTTTGACAGTAATGTGGCCAATTGAGTATGCCACATTGTTTTTTTTCATTTTAAAAACTGTTACTTAGACATTAATTTGTAAGAATTGCATCTAATATGCAGAAAATTAGGTTAATAAGTGAATAATGGACACATGGAGCATCATGTAAAAGCCAGAACTGTCCCTGGACCTCCCATAGATTGTAAGCTATGGAGCAAAGCCTTCTTACCTCTCTCTCTGTTTGTATTACCCAGTATTGTTTTATTACTGTGAGTGTTTACAATTCTAAAGCGCTACAGAATTTGCTGCCGCTATATAAATAAGTGTTGATGATTAAGGACAACTGGCAGCTATACAGAAGCACAGCTCCAATGACAACATGGCCACTATTGTGCTTGTGCATCGCTCAGCCCAGCTCTTCATTTGATGCAGCCCCTTACATTGGGGACTAGTCCTTTACCAGCAGATGTCTGCTGACTGAGAGGTAGATTTATGTAACCTCCTAAAAAGGGAAAGTGGAGGTGGAGCCAATAGCAACCAATCAGATTTATCATTTATCCAGTCCATGCTAGAAAATGAGAGCTAGAATCTGATTGGTTGCTACATACAACACTTCCCCCTTTTCCTATTTTAGAATGTTAGATAAATCTACCCCTGACAACCAGCACAACATACAGCATATCTCCTCTATATGGCTGTATAGACATTGTATGTGTTATTGCTTTCTCTTCATGGTTGTCTCTCATACCTTTTATAATGCATGTGTATTATTATGGAGCAGTGTGTCTGTAGTCACGCCTATTATAATAAATGTGCGTTCTATATGTGTGTGTTATTACGGAGCAGTGTGTCTGTAGTCACACATTGCCGATGTTATCAGGCTTGTCCTGACGTCACCGACAGTCGTGTGATCTGAACTGGGTCAGAGAGCGATCTGGCTTCCTGGGTCACTGAGGACAATGTGTTGTTATGTTATGTTACGTCTGCGGCTCTCACTGGAACAATAAGGACTTGCAAATACAAGAGGCCATTTCAGTACAAGCGTCCTGTGGGATTCCCAGGACGGTTTCATGGGGACAATTAGACAGAGCGTACAGCTGGCCTGTGGGTGCAGATCCCACCTGGAGGCTATTTCTGTACCGTTTCCTATGGTGCTTACTATCGAATTTGACTTCACCATATTATATGAAAGGACTGTGTAAAACAAAAAAACACAGTGTGGACAACCTGATACACTACAAGTGGTACAAGCTATAACAAATCTGACAATTCAATGTGACTTCTGGGTAAGCAGATTTTCCACCAGTTAGGGATAAGGCTGGAACAGGCAACATTCTATTTGATACCTTCCAACATTCACCGGGAGCCCCGCCTCCAATCCACACAAAACCTGCCCAATCACCACGCACTTACTAACCAACCACTCCCACATTCTGGTGAAGCTCCACCCACTCCCCCATAATCCTCACTCATGACAAGGGGCCTGATTCATTAAGGATCTTAGCATAAGAAACTTCTTATTTCAGTCTCCTGGACAAAACCATGGTACAATGCAAGGGGTGCAAATTAGTATTCTGTTTTGCACATAAGTTATATACTGATTTTTTCATGTAGCACGCAAATATCAACTTTAAATTTCAGTGTATAAATAAGCTATCAAGTATTTGTGTGCTACATGAAAAAACAGTCAGTATTTAACTTATGTGCAAAACAGAATATTAATTTGCACCCCTTGCATTGTAACATGGTTTTGTCCAGGAGACTTCATGAATCAGGTACCTCTTGCGCCTTGTTCATACATATAAGTGGGGCTAAAAACAGACAACTTTATGCACAGAATGCTAAGCGTTGCTTTTGACTTTACAATCTCATATCATTACTCTGGGCTACCAGAGACCCTGTTCCTTCCAGTATCTAACGCTCAGTCTGTGGCTTCCTGCCTGCTTGCCTCCTCCAATCAGGACACTCCCTGCCGCCCACAAGGATCAACACAGATCTACTGATGGGGGAATGTTCACGGTCCGCTTCAAAACTGGGGTCACAGTTATTTGCAGAAGTTTGATAACAAAAATGTTCTCTATGACCCCAATTAAACCTAGCGTAAAAAGGAAATTCTTTCCACAAAAGTCTAAACTAGTTATAACTGTTTTACATTGTAAAATTTGCTAAAAATAAGGCACAATAAAGAGGACTTATATAAGGCAGGAGAGGGGTGCTATTGCAGTACATTCAGACAGCAGTAGGTTGTCACTTGCCCGACGGGATAAATTTGTTTCTGTTTAATTAGCTTTTGGACACCTATATTGGTTTACTTTTCAGGCAGATTTTCAAAATATAAATATGCATTATTGTGTGTTTGAGATTGATTTTAGATGTTATTGCTACATGGGAACAGTGTTCCCCATTTACTTATATAATATTCTGACTGAGCAGATCATCGTTTTAGAACACAGCCATTTGCTGTAGAAATAAATAAAAATCATGGGGGTAAAATGTAATAAACTACGATTCTGGCACATCGACAATTTTCTGCGATATCATTGGGCAAATTTAAAACGGCAGTTTCATTTAATTAAATTACCGTTTTAAATCTGCCCGACGCTCTCGCCAGAAATCAGCGATTTGCCAGAATCGCAGTTTGATACATTTACCCCCATGGTGTTTAACACTGAACTCGTCTGACGCTTCCCTAAATCGGATAGAAATGTACTCCTTAAAATCAGGCCTGTCCAACCTGCGGCACTCCATGTGTCCCAGCATGCCCTTCCAGCTATCAACTGGTTGTCTACCAGCAAAGCATGCTGGGGCTTGTAGTTTCACAACACCTGGAGGGCCGCAGGTTGGACAGGCCTGCCTTAAATGAATAACAGGTACACCCATCTCTGGAATGGAGCCTGAAATAAAACATTGCTATGCCGAAAATATAAGTCAGATCCAAATTTTATTGAAAAGAAATACAAAATCCATGTACAAAAAGAACGCAATCACAAAATGTACAGAACGGAAAAGAAAAGAAATAAAAAAAGAAAAGAAAAAGATGTTTACATTTCACAGATGTACAGTATTTACAAAAGTAATAGCCCCATGAGTGACATGTCCTCCTGGGTTCCACCAGCAGGGGGCAGTCACAGCTCTTGTTCTGCAGGTTATTCAAATGAATCTATGAAACGTCACAGATTATTGTCAGTGACATATAGGTGGGCTACCAAGAAATAAATATACTTAACTCCATTTATTTTAGCGTCTCTGCAATAAACAAAAATAGAAAACATTTCATAAACTGTACAAATAAAAATAAAATTTAATTATTTTAATGTTAAAGTGATTTGTTTTAGAAGTTTATTTGAAAAAAAAATAAAAAAAAAAAAATAAAAAACTGCCACTGATACATGGGATGAAATAAGGGACCTGGTTTTAGCTTATAGCAATGTCGTGCAGAGTGAGGCTGCGAAGAGTCTGGTGAGGGGGCGACAAGCAGGGAGTAGAGGATATTGACTGTGACAGGCAGGAGATTAACCACCAAAAATCCAGCGGAGAGAGGGAATAGCCCATTCGTTTAATTCTTAAATTTTATTTTATTAGACAGCGACTGAACGTTGACTACAACGACAGCAAATTAACCCCCGAATATTCCATGGGCTTCAAGAGTAGCTAGCAAGGGCAACTTATAACAGTGTGGACACAAGAGTCTTTAGATCACTTGTTCTTCAGCAGCCTTTTATCGAGAGCTACACGGGTGCAGGGATCATGGACATCTATGTAGAAATAATGGAACACGTCCATGTTTTGTCATCCAAGGACCATTAAGCCCTAAATACAGGTTATCTTACATAAAGGTGCCATTAATAACATCCTTTTTCAGGCTACGGAGAGGCTGACTGCAGAGAAGAAGATTCTATCTCTCCTAATCACAAGTTTATGTCAAATCTCTTCAGTTCTTAAACGCTCCAGAAAACTTTTAAATATATATTTGGAAATGTTATTAGTGGTTCTTTTATAGAAGACTACCTGCATATTAGGTTTAGTGGCCCTTTAAGAAACGTAAATAGACAGTCAGTCCAATTGATCTGTCATCCGTGCGCGTGTGCCAAGCCGGTCACAGCGTACAGATATCTGCAGATGACTTCTCAGTCCTAGAACGTCACGGATTAACACACGCTGTACATGTATGTTCAATTTTGCTCTCGGGAAGGCCAGTAAACAAATGATCTTCCTCAAGGAAAAAGTGGGGAAAAGAAGTACAAAAAAACAAAACAAAAAACTACCTCAAAATATTCATTCCCTTTGAGATTGACTTCTTAACACATAAAGAAAAGAAAAACATAACATAAATAATAATAATAAAATAAGTTAAATTTGTTATTTCCATTATTCAATGTTCTGTTTGTCTGGGAGCTAATTTCTGTTCTTCAATGGATAGCAAATTCGTTTTTTTTCACTGGTAGCAAAAGATAATAAAAAGTTTATTTATCAAAGCGTTGTAGGAACGAAACGTCAGGCATTGTGTTCAGCAAAGAAAGTTTAAGTGCTATCAGGGCATAGGTCATTACAGAGTGGCATCATGCTGAGGTCTACGTATATGAATTAGGATCCTTAGGCCGAGCAACAGCATGCAAAAAAGGGGGGCCAGCAAGATTTCTGTATGGCTTGTCTAGGATTTACACAATTTGGCTAAAAGGGCAGTTTATGGCTCAGAAAAGGACCCTTTGATGTGTGTGCAGTAGGAGAGATATCTCCAGACCAATAGAAATCCATGTTCTACCCGGAATTATCTCAGTGCTACAAACGGAACCGGCTACAAAATTCCGCCACGGAATTCAGCAGATAACTTTAAAGAATGTGCCATAGTTTGATTTCACCCAAAACGTTTCAACAAACACCAGTTAAATCCACATTACCAATATATCCCCATTTGTGACAGCCGTCTTATAAATGTCTTAACTGGAGGAAACCATTTGATTTCTACACGAAAGTTTGTCAGTGAACATAACAGGGAGATAAGGCGATTACCATATCCACCATGTCTGTATAAACACCACTCGGCAACAAAAAAAAAGCCAATGGCTCTCAAAGATATAAACCGATATATCTCAAGTCTTCGCAAGGGTGAAGAGATCACTGGAAGAGTCGTGGACTCCCGATTCTTCTAAATCATTATCTTTGTTGTCCACTGGACTTTGGCGGTACGGTCCATGGAGACTATACAAGTCTTCCAGCTTCTGACCCGCAGAAGCCTGAATCAGCACAGGAGAGAACGTGGGCATTTTCAGCCGATTCTTTTGTACCATTTGTCCGCGACGGCTCGTCTTAGTTCTGCGGTAAAATGTCCACCAGTGGGTTGTACAAGGCAGCCACAATCTCAGAGATGATTTGAGTGAGATGCCATCGCAGGGGACCCCACCACTGCTGATGCCCCATTTGCCTCTGAAAAAGAAACAAAACACCAATTATAAGCAGGTGTAATACAGATTTCAGTTTCTACCACTGCAAGCAAGTCGTATCCACGGCCACACAAGGCGTGGACATGTACATATATCCAACGTGCAGGTGGTGAAAACAAAAGGATTAAGCTAAAATGAATCTGGTTGGTTGAACCAAGGCTTCTAGTTTCTATCGAATTGACTGGATGCATTCTCAGAAATATTAAATCAACCTTAATACGGCATACTTGCCAACTCTCCCGGAATGTCCGGGAGACTCCCGCATTTCGCACGAGTCTCATGGACTCCCGGGAGAGTGTGGAAATTAGGTCCAAAACGCTGCGATTCACCGGGAATTGCGGTGTTTGGCCCCACCCCCTGCTGTAAAATGACGCGTTTGCGTCATTACGTCACGGGGGCGGGTCCAAAATGGCGTGAATTTGGGAACCCCGCCCCCCATCACGCCCACCTCCCCCGGCAGGCTCCCGGAAGCCAACTTAAGAAAGTTGGCAAGTATGTAATACGGCTGATTCTGCCGTGTTTCGCATACAAATTAAAAACATTAAAAGAAATGAAAACAAGCAATATTGTGGGAGAAAAAACAAAACCCCACACATCTATATCTCCTCCTCTTATGACATAATTCAGTAAGTCACCCAATAAGAAAAAAATCCATTTGTTTAAATGAGATTGTTTATCAAATTTTCATTTACTTCTCAGGAGTATTAGGCAATAAAGATTATATTTTAACAAAAACAAAAAATATTCATGACAACCAATCAGCAATCAATTTTCATGCATCTGGTGCAAGTTACACAATTTGTGTACACTTCAAGCTTACTAACGAAACTGTTGTAATTTGAGCACGTTCCCTCCAGTAAACAGTTATGTTATCAGCAGTAATTGTAATAACATTATAACCATGAACATGTCCTGTATATTAAAACATGCACTATGAATATAAATCGCACTGAAGAGGTCTCACAAGCCAGCATTGCTAGACTACTAGCAGCGTTACCCCCGTCCCAGGGCAGATGTGTCCTATAGCTATTCGCAGGCTGCAACTTTTCTCTGTATTAGAACAATCAGGCTCGGACCTGCAGGTTTAGTCATTGCAGGAGGAGATAAATAAGACAGATGGTGGCAGCGGTGGGAGGAGCCTGGCTCCAGGCAGGCGGCTGAGTCATAGGTTAAATATAGCAACACATATAAAAAGGAGAGAGAGCCGGGCAGAGCTGCACAGATGGAATAAAGTACATGCAAAGAACAGCACGGTACAGCAGTAGATTATATGTGCTGATCACATTCCAGGGATGAAAGTATGTGCAGAGTGAGAGGATTAGTGGCAGACCATAGTGCCCTACCTGGAGAGTCTGACGGACGGTTAATGGAGCAGACGTCCCTGGGGTGAGAAATTAACCCTATGCTACTCACTGCACACTAGGCGGTATAATTACTAAACTGCGGGTTTGAAAAAGTGTTGATGTTGCCTATAGCAACCAGATTCTAATTACCATTTCTTTAGTACATTCTACAGAATGACAGTTAGAATCTGATTGGTTGCTATAGGCAGCATCTCCACTTTTTCAAACCCACAGTTTAGTAAATTATACTTCCAGGTCTCCTTTACTCCCCAGCTAAAACAAGTATTAGGATTTATATGGGTTACAGATATTTGACTAGTAGCGTCTAAACTAGATGCGTTCATTAGCAGTTACCACCATCTGCCAAGTAAATGACTACACATTAGATGTGTGTGGATATGATGGCATCAGGGACACTTACTCTCTGTAGATAGCGTTCATTCATTTGGTCGCCAATCCTGCGCAGCCGCATAGCGATCTCCCGTTCTATGGGCCCTTCCCCTGTCCACGGGAGCTGCCCTTGGGGGCCATTCTGGTTTGACGCATCCACCTCCATCCCCGACCTGGAGTGTTCATGGACCGTGTGCCTGAGACCTGGCGGGAAGAGTCACAGAGCAATGAGATCTACAGGCACAAACCAGGGAACCTTACACCAATGCAATCTCTTTAGTTATGTTAACATTCCAAAGCTGCAACTGTATATTTACTAAACTGCGGGTTTGAAAAAGTGGAGATGTTGCCTATAGCAACCAATCAGATTCTAGCTGTCATTTTGTAGAGTGCATTAAATAAATGACAGCTAGAATCCGATTGGTTGCCTATAGGCAACATCTCCACCTTTTCAAACCCGCAGTTTAGTAAATCTAGCCCCAAGTCTCAGATAGTTTTACCTTGTATAGGTTTATTTAAAAAAAAAAAAAAATGTCCTTTGCATCACTAACATTATTAGCTCCAAGTACGGAAGAGAAACATCTCCATATAAGAACATGTACCTTTCTACAAAAATATTATATATATATATATATATATATATATATATATATATATATATATATATATATATATATATATATTATATATTTTAATGATTTTATTATTAGTGTTTCTGACATCTGTAAGGAGGTTGGTCTAGGACACCATCACATTTCTCGCGCAGTGTTATCAGCTGAAATGCTTTAGTTTGAGCTAAAGAAAAAGGGAAAACCCAGACAGACTGCATCATTCGGTCACACACCCAGCAGCACGAATACAGTACACAATGCCCTGCATCAGGCAGATAAAGGATGGTGGTATAACGAGCTGGGTAATTACAGATTATAGTGTGTGCTTCATTCCAGCACATGACCGTGCTACTGTGTACACAAAGCCATCTCTTCTAGACACGCTGGACTGGATCCAGGGTGTCATGACCGGCTTCTAAAGACCTGGCGCCTAGCCAGACATGCAGCTCCGTAAACAGGAAGAATAAGGAACATGTGCGGGAAGACCTATATGGTCAAAGCAAGTGAAAAAGAGACTCATGTGATCTGTACACCAAAAGAGAGACTTTTGCTGTACAATCTACCTAAAAAACTGAGCGCAAGCCAGGTCAACAGTCCACACAGGATTAGACATGTAAGTAATGTTTAACTAACAGGTGATGTAACAGAGTGAGTATGTCAAGTTACAGATCTAGAGGAGAGAGAGGTAACCTGGCCAGATTTTAATCATATCCCTACTTGAGCACAGGTGGCTAGTGTGTGGCAATACTAACCACCTGTGGACTAGAGACACCAGACACAGCAATCAGAGGAGGATCCTGTACTCCAAGAGCTTGCAATCTATCCTGGGAAGCTGAACAGAAATCTTCACATTTATACTATTCAGATGCATACAGTTCACCCTTTATTAGAGGAAGTGGGTGACAGACAAGTCAGGACATGCCTACCTGCTTGTAAAATCAGTAGCACCTATTCAACGCTGCTGAGGCTGCCTAGTTATGATCTGATCTACATAGCCTGTTAGCGCTGCAAATCCACTACCATGGCATCAATGTGATAATTTGTTTCCGGGGATCATGTACTGTAATATTCCCAAAGAGGCCAATGGTGTAACATCACTTACCATAAGCAGTGGTTTCTCCTGTGCTGAAGGATTCTGGGTATGAGCAGTGTCGCTGTGCAAAGGAAGGTCCAGACTCGCAACTGTTAACCATTTCACATCTGTTCTGGAAGCAGTTTCTACGGGGTGAGACGCATCTTTGACACAAAGATGCTGGGGCAGGCGGGTTGGGGGCAGTTTGATGGCTCATTTGCACGTTTTGTTCACAGAGTCTATGAGAGGGTCCACAGACACCGACTTCAGCGGGAAAAGTGTGGCTAACATCCGTCTGGATATTTCCCACAGGTTCAGAGGTACTCCCATCATAAAGTTGTCCAGCCATTGTTGAATCTGTAATCTGGTAAAAAGAAGAGTTGTATAAATTTATATGTCTAAAGTAAGGGCAACTGCAAACAGCTTGGGTGTACATGTAGAAGTCATTGGGTTAACTAGCTGTGTTCAAGCACTTAAAACGCATTGGTCCCTTCACTGCTGTAATTTATAAAGCATGTTCGCCCTTTATGGTCCCTACTGAACTGCAAGGTAGACATGTGGAGTGAGTGAGGCATCATGCCAATCTGCATTTATTAGATCCTCGTGCAAGGCTCCGTAGTGTCCACATGAGGGCAGTGCAACCACCTCAGAGCCACTGTTTGTAAACAAATCCTACAGACTGGTTCGTGTAAATCCTTATATGACCCAGCGTGTGGCGGGCTGCTCTTAAGGAAACTAGACAAGGACTCTAATAAACACAATGCCAATGGATCTTATTCCTCAGAGACACAATCATCAGTAACCCGACAACATAATCACAATAACAGGTGACTGGTACTCTTCTGCTATAATAATATGCATATTGTTTTCAGAAAGGATCTCTCGCTTTTATTATTCATAGGAACAAACCCTCATCATGATCACTAGATTAAGCAGTGTATATGTCAGGGAAAAATCACTATATATAAAAGATTACCATCAAACTATAAGCCCTTGCAATAATAGACAGGAACTCAAAAGAGCTTTCAGGGCCACTGTGCAATCCTGGACACCCTGCCGCCTCAACATTCTAAATTCGACCACTATAACCCCAAGGCTCTACATCCGTGGGGATTCTAATATCGACCACTATACATCCGTGGGCAATGCCCACTGGGCATTCTAACCCCAACACAACATCCGTGGGCATTCTAATATCGACCACTACACTTCATTGGGCATTCTAATATCGACCACTACACATCGATTGGCATTCTAATATCGACCACTACACATCATTGGGCATTCTAATATCGACCACTACACATCATTGGGCATTCTAATATCGACCACTACACATCATTGGGCATTCTAATATCGACCACTACACATCATTGGGCATTCTAACCCCAACTCTCTACACCCGTGGGCATTCTAATATCGACCACTATACAATGCTGGGCATTCTGATCTCATCACAATACCCAGTCATGTATAGTGGTCATTGACCACTGCACCTCCCTGGTCATTCTGACCCCACCACTAAACATCCATGTTCATTCCGATCTCTCATGTACAAGAGGCAGTTGCTCCGTAAATTCCTTTGGTCAACAGAAATCTGCTGGAGGAGTTTATCAGCCATCATAGGAGAGAGCTGCAAGATATAACCTCTCCGCGAGTCGCCTACAGTGCCCTCTGCACCATCCACGTGTGCCAGCTGCAGGGAGTCTCTCGCCCAGCACAGGAGCATGGTACACACTTGTACCACCTTAGTGCACATATGACAGGTGCAGCCTGCACAACAACCTGCTCCCTATTCATACCACTGACAACTGAGACATCACCTTGTGTGCTCAGGTACTAAGCATAACGTTGTATATACCATCCAGGGAGTGCACATGTATAGTGCACTAGGCTCTATCTGCAATGTACAGATCTCTCATAGAGGGGGACCAGGGGCTCCAAAGAGCACTTACTTCAGTAGATTTTGTGTTTGTAAATGTAAATCAGTATATACCGGTCTCTGAGGTTAGAGGTCTTTTAGGCTCAATTAAAAAAAAAAACACTACAAAGCCACAATCACAAAGTGCACAGTTAAACCCCTGCACAACATGTCAATACAGAGACATCTGAGACCCCAGCAGTGGAATGGAGATATGGAGATATATATATATATATATATATATATATATATATATATATATATATAATCTATATCCCCCTCCCCCCCAATATAACAGCGCTATACCATGTAAGCATTTAGCACTCCCCCCAGGCGCAGCTTGTGACCTGAATTTACACAGACCCTGGTAAAGATAAACAGACCCTCCAACAAATGCTTGGGGTGCAACTATAAGGAGCACCCCAACACATCGTAGGGGTGCAATATACAGAGCACCTCACCATACCCTAGAGTTCCAAGGAGCCGGCACTATCCAACAAACCCTCAAGTTGGAAGTAGCCAACACAAACCCAACACATCCTAGAGGTGCAGCAAATAAATCCTAGAGGTAGTGGGAAAACAAAAGCACTTACCTGGCTCAGAGTGCTGACATCGGCTTCATGCAGCAAATCCCCAGATCCCATAAACAAGATAAGATATAATAAGATAAAGCAGCCAGCAAGGTGTAAGAGAGCACTCAGCCAGGTAACACACAGCGCTGTGCACACACACGGCTCGCAGAGTCCCACTAACAGCACATAGGAGCAGCCAGCGTCCAACTTGGATAAGCCACGCCCGCTTAGAACGGAGACGTGCAAACCACGCCCACAACGGGGCTGTCACTCAACCACCAGGCCCCTCCCCCTCCCATAACATAAACATGTTAGGGCATGCAGCTTCTGTGCATTGTCTGCTGGGAGGGTGGCAGGGAAGGGTTAATGCCTAAGTGACATCTTGGGGGGAGGGATTTAACCCTTGTTATTAAAAGATACTACTGTATAACCCAGCCCTGCTGTAGTTCATGTTGTTAGATGCCAGCATGAATTGAATGTAATGTGTTTCATTCCTGATGTAACCCGTTTTTTTTTTAATTTATGCTTCAATGCAGGCTTGATTTATTTTGCTGTTAGATCCCAGTGTTAATTTGATGCACTGTAACCCAGCACTGGTTAGGTCCATACTATAATATTATAAATATTGCTGAATGTAAGGCCAGTCTTTCAATTAAACTTTGTACTAATCTTGCACGTAAGTGCTAGATCGTTACTTTAATAATTGGGATTTTTATCTAGCTCCATTTTTGTATTTGTTACTGTAATCCAGACCTGATTAATGCTTGTCACTGTAATCCTGCACTGGTTTAATACTTATTACTGTAATCTGGGGCAGGCTGGGCTGGGAGGCATATGCCCCCCCGGGCCGGTCCCATAGTGGGCTACCTTGGACTGGGTCACTGGGCCACCTGCATTTTTTGGCATTTAAATTAGGCTGCTGAGTCAAGTCTTACCCCTGGGCTAAAGTTTGCCAGCCCTGACTGTAATCCTATCCTGGTTTAATACGTTATTGTGATCCCGCCATGTGGTCCTGCTCTGGATTAGTACTTGTTACTGTAATCCTGCTCTGGTTTAATACTTTTCTATAATCCTGCTCCGGATTAATACTTGTTACTGTAATCCTGCTCTGGTTTAATACTTGTCATTGTTATCTTGCCCCAGTTTAATGCTTATTACTGTAATCCTACTCTGGTTTATTAGCTGTTACTGTCACCCTGCCTTGGTTTGATACTTGCTACTGTAATCTTGCTCTGATTTCATACTGGATGCTGCCTTGGTTGGTTACTTGTTACTGCTACATGGGGAATGGGTTAACTGGAAGTGTCTCCAGGAGATGCTGATGAACACTGTATCCTGGATGGTTGCAGAGCTCCTCTCCTCACTGGTCCTGAGCCTTATTGCAGGCTTGCAATTGGCTGTTTCTTCTGCTCCATTCACTCAGCGCAAACCAATCAGCAGATTTCATTGTGTAGCTGCTGCATGAGCTGTGCATAGACTGCCAGGGAACTAAGCAAAGGACAGGGCAGATCCTGGCTCTGCTCAGCAGCAGCATCTATGCTGTGTACCAAATTTGCTGCAAAACACCCAGCTTCATTGCACGTGCTGCTGTTTCCATACTAAACATAGAATATCCTGACACTATTAACAGCATGTTCCCAACTGCATCTAGAAAGGAAGGGAGAGGACGGAGTGATTGTCCTACAGGTACTTAGGAAAATATATTGTGCATACATAGGTACAGGTGTACGGTTTTAATTCCACCATAACATCTCTTCTGTCAAATCTCCTTGTCCCCACATTGCTTCCCTAAGAGTCAAGGTCCATGGAATAATTAATATACAGTTAAATGACTGGTCACATGTCTTGGTAGAGGTGTTAGATTAGACATGTGACCAGAGGCTGGCTGGGTTGAGGGGCTTACGGCCCACGGGCTGGTCCCATATTGGGCTACCTTTGGCTGGGTTACTGGGCCACATGCACTAAATTTCCTTTAAAACATCCCTAACAGGCTACTGAGCTGAGTTTTGCCACCCGGGCTAAAATTTGTCATCCGGCCCCTGACAGTGACCAGATACAGGACTATCACAAACCCACCCGGATTTAAAAGTCTGTAAGAAACCCAGGGGTGTGACCAGCCTAGAGCCGGTTACAGAACCAATAAGGGTCATTCACAACAGTGCATACACCACTTAATGACATTAGTCTTATGATGCCTTTAAACCATACAGCAGGCTCCAACAAGCATTATGTTATGAAAAAAAAAAAAGTAAAAGTTAAAATGAACGCAGGGGTGACACACAGGGCTTTATAGTAACATTTTTACTTTTGGCAACACAAAAGATTTTAGGAACGTTGAACGCAACGTGATAGTGGTTAATGTGCGCCAGTAACACTTATTGGGTTTTCAAGCACCGAACGGTAACGCAATGAGCCACAACCCAAGCAGCATCCAGCCCACAGAGGTCCTGTGGGTGGGAACGTGAAAAGGCGGGTGACAGAGTCAGTCAACAGCATTATAGTACAACATTGGTGGGGAGAGAGTCCATTGACCCTAGTCTGTGTGTTTAGAATTTAGGCTGTAAGCTCCAATGGGGCAGGGACTGAGGTGAGTGACAAAATATTCTGTGTTCAGCACTGCGGAATTGGTGGCTCTATATAAATAAATGATGATGATCAGATCTCTACCAGCAGCTAATTACCAATTGATATGGGACAGATGAGAGCCGGTATAGACTAGCAGCCCTGTGTCACATTTTGGTACATTGTTGAGTCCATAGCTTGACAAATTTAGGTATAAAATTACTAAAAAGATTAAGGAGAGCATGATACACGAAACATTTTTTGGGGAAAATAAAGGGGCTCATTATAAGGGAGCCGTCTAGTTGTCCGTCGGCTGGATGGACAAGCAATTCTTTGTTCCGTGAGATCCTGGGGAGACTTCAGAAAATGCCCAGCAAAGATTTGTGTTGTATGTTTCAACATTTTATACACACATACAACACATCCAAACACCTTTAGCGTCATAGAGCAACAAAATAAATTGTGAAGATGAAGGATAATTCATAAGTATCACAAGTTAAACCGGGTTTTAAAAAGGTTAGTTTTATGGTATTCTGAATTGATTAATACAAGATCCTCCATAGATAATGCTCCACTGATACATAACATTCAGGTGAGGTGTAGGCAGCTGTGATTAGAGTCTACATCACACCCAAATACCATTGACTGGGTGGTTGTACGCCATCTGGGCAGCAGAGGCATACTTCAGGATGCCACGTATTATCAGCCACGCATGCATAGCAGGGAAGTCTGTAGGAACATTTAATGATCTGCTATGACCCAAAAGAGCCCAAATATGGTCCAAGGAACAAAGCTTCTAAGTATTTTCAGAATCTGATTGTTGGAAAGTATCCAGTTATCTTTTTACCTGTATGGAAAGAAAAATGAGACTTTCTATGCTCAGATGTACAGCAGTGGGACACTGAGAGGTGCATGTAGCAGTTCTCCAGTCACTAGGCTATCTGGTTGGATAGTTGACCTTGGGCTAATTAAAGGAATTGTTACTGTTCAGTAGAGTACCAGGTCTCTGTGGGTCAAAGGCTATGTGTTTTGAGAAGACCACCAGCCCTTGTGAGAATACTGACACCTGATTAAATGATCATCAGACTGTGATAAACATGGTCTATGATATTGCTATGATCTGACATTACAGGTTGAGCCCTGACAATACCAGCAATGTTTCTGTCTTTGCTTCCAGAGAATTGGTGGGAATTTTCAGATCCTCTCACCCACTTCACAAGCACCTCTCACACAGGAGCAGGGTCACTCTGACCCAACTCAGCTTTGACATTCTCCTTAATTAAACTCTTTTAAGAACATTATATGCTCTTATCATCTTCCTGTAGATAAGGAACTGGACTATCCAAATAAGGAAAAAGTCCATTAATTTCATGATATCGAGAATTAGCCTGTCTTTGGCAAAATGGCATCTTTTAAGCTCACTTACCAGCACTCATTAAGTTTTGTTATAAATAAGGATGATTTATTCGTATCTTCAGCAGACACATGAATATTACACAAATTACTATATACAGCTACAAGCAACATTAAGGACCATAACAGGTACCCAATGTACAAGATACTATCATAAGTATATGAGCCAATGGAGGATTTTATCTATATAGATCTATACCTCACACCCATTGTGGAATGAAAGAGAAATCAGGTGTCTTTAGGTCCTAAAGAGGGACCCTGTAGTACCATCCATACCAGTCATATGTAGACATCTAGGGGCTAGATTTACTAAACTGCGGGTTTGAAAAAGTGGAGATGTTGCCTATAGCAACCAATCAGATTCTAGCTGTCATTTATTTAGTACATTCTACAAAATGACAGCTAGAATCTGACTGGTTGCTATAGGCAACATCTCCACTTGTTTCAAACCCACAGTATATCCACAGTGTATACATTGCAGAGCTGTAATAGTGTAATAGACACAGCACAGGGGTCTCAGCCAATTGTGAGTTTCTTTGGAGGGTCTTCTGATCGACACCATTATAGACAACCTCCACTTTCAGACTCTATAAACCTGTCACTTTTAACCTATTTCACACAATATCTTTTTCCTTATCTCAGTTTTTCACAAAGTTCTTATTCTTTCACTTTCCTTGTCTCTATCTTCAGTTTAATGTTATCTCTTTCTCACTTTCCTTTTCTCTTCAATGTTATTTCTCTCACATTCAGCATTTTTTTCTTTCTGTCTTTACATCAATGTTATTTCTCTCAAACTTTCCGGCTCTCCCTCTTCAGTTTAAACATCATTTTTCTCTCTCCCTTTCTTTTCTACGGTCACCTATCATTCCTTTTCTCTTCAATGTGATCTTTCTCTATCACCTGCTTGTTTCCCTGCTGTCCCCCTGCTAAACGTTCTAGCAGTGCAAGACAGGTCAGAGAATGAATTTCCCTTGGCTCTACGTGGCTCTGCTCTGCACGGGAACGTCCCTTCCTGCCCGTGGTCAGCACTTGTAGTGGCAGATTCAATTCTGCCACGATAGTCTAGGATTAACGCAGCGTTAGTACTATTACCTTTAATACAGTCATTTTAACCCGGATTTTTACTTGCGGCCCCGAGAGCAGCGAGCAAAAATCAATGTTAAAATGACGGTACTAACGGTAATACTGCGCACTTTTACTGTACTAATGGTAATAGTGCGCAGGCTGCGTTATTGCTAGAATAACGCAGGTGTATTGAATTGGCCCCGTAGAGCGTCCAAATTGGCAAATTTCAGGCATTAACATTAGCCCTGGCACCCCATAGCGCGTCTAGTGCCCCTGCCTAGGTGGTATCACTACCGCTAATTACTGGAGCACTGGTCTATAGAACTGATCACTATACTGTACCTGTAGAAAACTGAGAACTAAACCCTAGATGGGAGATTTAGTAAGTTGCGACTCTTGTTGCAGTTTGCAAACATATCCTGTGGTTTGGAGGCTGAAAAGTAAAATAGCGCTTCATGTCAAATCGCTTGATACAGCCATATCTAAAATATTCAGATTTTACCCCTCTCCTTGTGCAAGAGCCCAGTGCTGATGGGGGGTTGTTGAAAATGGGCTTTTTTTTTTAAAAGTGAAATTAATTTTAATTTTATTATGACAAGCAAGATAGCTTAAACTTCATCATCACAATTTATTTATATAGCACCACTAATTATGCAGCGCTGTACAGAGAACTCATTCACATCAGTCCCTGCCCCATTGGGGCTTACAGTCTAAATTCCCTAACACCCACAGACAGACTAGGGTCAATTTTGTCAGCAGCCAATTAACCTACCTGTGTGTTTTTGGAGTGTGGGAGGAAACCGGAGCACCTGGAGGAAACCCACGCAAGCTCCACACAGATAAGGCCATGGTTGGGAATTGAACTCATGACTCCAGTGCTGTAAGGCAGAAGTGCTAACCACTGAGCCACCGTGCTGCCCAAGTGGCTTCAGCTATCTTGCCTCTGTGAACCACTTTTTTTTTTCTACTAAAAAGTGTCCATTTACCATACGATTTGGCAAAATACATGGGACGTTTTGCATACCTCCAAAGTATAAAAACCGGGATGGTGATTTTTAAACCTTGCAGTTTCTAAACTTTGATGTGCGGTTTAGCTTTTTGTAAATCACTCGGTTTACAATCCTCACACTAAAGCGCAGTAAAACTTAGCGTTTGATCAAACTACAGCTTACTAGATCTCCCCACCTAGGTGAGAATTTACTAGTAATGTATAGTACATTTATATTATTATAAATTCCAAGAACACAACTATGTTTATTCAAATGTTTACATTTCTAAATAAATGAAATGATTATTTCTCTTTGATTGTACATTTAATATAGATTTTATTGTTTCACTTAAGGAAGAATGATGCAATACACAATGTAGCACTGAAAACAACATTATTGCAGCATTGGGTGTAACAATACATAGAGAGATGTCGTTCTAGGGTCTTTCCCTGCGTGCTTCATGCAGTCATCCCACTCTACATTCCCCAATCCCCCATCTGCACATCCTGTGCTGACCAGTACAAGGCTGCATCAGTTAAAGGGTTAATGTTAGGGACCATACAGCTGGGAGCTGTATAATGTATGGAATAATGAGGTATTAGTGTGGCAGACGGCTTTGACTCTGGGAAATCCCCTCCAAGAACATGTCCTGACATACACTTCCTATGCACCTGCTACGATCTCCGTACATCCCAAAGTCTGAGAGGCTTCTTCTCTCTCTCCAACCCCCTGCATTCAGGACATAGAGAAGACAAGTGGTCGCCCACACTTCTGTGGTCGAAAACACAGGTGCTATTATTCCTCACCTGTGTATTGTACCACTAGTGATGTGAAAAGTCGTCACTTGCAGAATAATCCGTAAAATATAAAAGATACACTTTGAGGTTCTGCAAGGTGCCACGTTAAGGGCGTTGTAGACAATAATACAGATTTTAGTACCAAAAAAACCAAACAAATTATTTGATCATAACTTTTAAGCAAAAAATATACCAAATGGCATTCATCATCATCATCATTTATTTATATAGCGCCACTGATTCTGCAGCGCTGTACAGAGAACTCATTCACATCAGTCCCTGCCCCATTGGACTTTACAGAATAAATTCCCTAACACACACACACACAGAGACAGACAGAGAGACTAAGGTCAATTTTGATAACAGCCAATTAACCTTCTAGTATGTTTTTGGAGTGTGGAAGGAAACTGGAGCACCTGGAGGAAACCCACGCAAACATGGGGAGAACATACAAACTCCACACAGATAAGGCCATGGTTGGGAATTGAACTCATGACCTCAGCGCTGAGAGGCAGAAATGCTAACCACTAAGCCAGTGTGCTGCCCCCTATTACTTCCAGTAAAACAGCACAGTATCCTGGTAAGGGTCAGTTATGAGTGTGAAACAATGCAAGTGCACATGCTAATTACTGTACACGAAAGTGTCTATTTCACTGCATGCCGCATTTATTGATGTACCCATCAGTTTCAAGGTTTCTTTGAGCGGATATGTGGTCTGTGGTGGAAAGCCACTTTGATTAAAGCTTTCATTAATTAGAATTTATCCTTCTATTATCCTAAAATACTGTTCACATGAGCTTCATTTACCTATTACTAGCAAAAATGAGCCAGTAGTCGAGCGGTCTGAAATTGTTTTTTAAAAAGTTCAAATAGCAATCTAGCAAAGTGTCTGGTTCCCTATCTGTTTGTGTGAGAGCATGTGAAAGTAAGTGTTTCTTATTGTGTAAGTGTGCTAGAAAGTGTGCGTGTGTTTATCTAAAGGTTTGGCAAGTCAACAGTCAGAAAAACACACATTACAGGCTTATCAACATGAGTGGTTTTTACAAATGCGTTCCAGACGGAATATCTCAAGAAAACCGCCAGAGAAATGATGTGTCATAGAAGCCATTGTTCTCTATTCTGTGCCGCCTCTTCTGTCAGAAAAATAAACATCTTAGTGGATACTGCACGCAAAAGGTGTGAGCATCATTTTCTCGTGGCAACCTCGTGTGGACATAGAGGAGGTGTGGGTTAGAGAGCAATGGAACTCTTTGGCCAGCAATTTTTCTAAAGGATTTCTCGAGTTGGGCCGCAGTTCCAGAAATCATTAATGTTAAACTAAACTAAACTAACTATAAAGGCACAATACTGCACCAACATACAACTCTTCACTTGTTGCAAAATATCTCCCAACTTGAACCCTCTGCTCTGTGCAAGATCTTTGTCTCTCATCCACACTTCTCATCTGCTCCCAGGGCTGTCAAGAGGAATTTTGGGCCTCGGAATAGAAACTTCTTGGGGCCCCTTTCATAGTCGTTGAAGGAGAGGTGGCCACACCAGGTTGGTGGCTCCTCCCACTACTCAGGTAGGTATTTTGTACCTGTTGTCTCCTCTTGGCTCTCCTGCATGCTCCCAATCCTCGGTTACAGGACTTTTTTCGGACTGTACCCAATCACCCTCTCACAACAAGGGGTATATTTACTAAACTGAGGGTTTGAAAAAGTGGAGATGTTGCCTATAGCAACCAATCAGATTCTAGCTGTCATTTTGTAGAAAGCAATAGATATATGATAACTAGAATCTGATTGGTTGCTAGAGGCAATACCTCCACCTATTCAAACCCGCAGTTTAGTAAATCTAGCCCCAAGTCTCCAAACCTTCGCTGAGAAGTCAACTTATTATGCAAGCTTATCAAATTTCCAAACTACCCTCCTAACCTCCCTAGGCTATACTACCATTCCTCTACAGTTTCACACAAAACATATATGTGTTCGGTCTATACCGAAGCAATCCTCTGACCCCCAGACCAACATTGCTGTGTGCCTGGATTACTTAGCCCCACAAAGCACCATTTACCCTTGCAATTTGTCTGGACCAATATGCAATATGTGGTACTTAACCTTATGTATCAAATTCCTATTGCCCCTCTCTGTCTGTCTGTATTACCCAGTCTCGTTTTATTACTGTGTTTGTTCTCAACTGTAAAGCGCTACGGAATATGCTGGCGCTATAGAAATAAATGCTAATATTAATAATAAGGCTACAGTTGTCAAGTAGTTGACAACATACATAAAAACGATATAAAATAATTGCATTGTATATCCTATTTGACCGTTAATAAACACTTGGTTTAAAAAAAAAACAAACCAAAAAAAAACTATATCAAAATCACACAAATTCACAACAATGTGCAATATCACGGTCTAGTTAGATATACATTGAGGAAAGTAACACGCAGGCTCTTATAGAGCTGGAAGTGTCTTTGTTTTTAGCATACAAGGGGGGAGAGCGAAGGATATGCTGCTGTCATTTCAGCAGAAGTGCAAAGAGGGTTAGGGCAGCGAATGCGCTGTAGGGGGAGGTTAAATGAGCTCTGCAAGCATCACAGTGCCGTATAGTCTAACATTATTTCCCGTCACAGTGTTTGAACAGGCAAACAGGGGAGTGCTGCTGAAAGGCTGGACATGCCAGCGACTAGGTTCAGGCGATGCTGTGGTGAAGGAGAGGAGAGGTCACCTGCAGCAGCAAAGCTCAGCAGAAATCTGAGCTTCAGTACAAGTGCGTATTTGCAGGTGTGTCTAGATGTGAAGTGTGTGCTGTAACTGGGTATAGGTGGTGTTAGGGGGAAGTGAATCTGCATGGATCTGCTAATATGTCCAAGAGCTCTCCTGTCCCTACAAGTCTGCTACTTTACTTTAGTATATAGATATATCTCATGACCATAAGGGGAAAGCATTAATATCAAGCGTTAGAATTTCACCCAAAACCCCAAAAATTATTTTGAGTAGAGTTCAGTCAATAAGTAAAAATAAAAGATCCCACTTACCATCGCTCTGACGATCAGGGTTGTATTGACACTAAATAAAATAGGGTCCAGGGCACCGTAAATGCCACATGACATGTGAATAAAAGCAACACATTTATTAAAGTTACTGTACCCAAAAATATTATACCACTGATGACCCAAACATATTATACCAGCATATCACCTGAATAGCATTAGTTCTTTTAAGTCTACAAAGAGCTTTAGACGAGGTGGCATATTACCCTATCCCCACTTTCTCCAGCCCCAATGTCATTGTCACCTGTCCTTTCTTTCATTAGCCAAACACATGGATATAATTATGTTGTAGCCAAGTTAGTGCTCATATTATTGTTTACTATTCAGTAGATTACACACAGGATTCCATATGCTAGTCGGGGATATCCCGTGGTGACCTCATTAGCTCCTCTGGCCTCCAGTACCACCTACATGCTGATGACACCCAAATCTATCTTCTGCTGACCATTCCTTTCCCTCATCTCTTGTATCTCCTGCTGTGTCTCAGCCATCCCATTTTGGACGCCCCAGCGCTTTCTGAAAGTCAATGTTTCCAATACTGAAATCATCATCTTCCCCCTCTTCAGGGCTCCCTCAACTCCACCCCACTGTCTCTCTGTTAATAACATTACCCTTTCCTCTCTCCCTCTTGCCCGGTGCCTAGTGGGTATCCTCCACTCCCCTCTCTCCTTCACTTCGCACATTCAGTTCCTCTCCAAATCCTGCTGCTTCCACTTATGGAACATATCCAAGATCTGGACCTTTTTCACTAGGGAAGCTACTAAAACTCTTATTCACTCCCTTGTAATCTCTCTTCTCTCCTAGATTGCTGTGACCTCCTCCTCCCTGGTCTAGCCAACTGCCCCCTTTCCCCCTTTCAGTCTATTCTCAATGCCGATGCCCACCTTATTTTTCTCTCCCGCAGCTCTATCTCTGCTGTCCTGCTCCGCCAGTCGCTAAACTGGCTCTCTGTGCCCTACAGAATTAAATTTAAACTCCTCATCCTCACATACAAAGCCCTCAACCAATACCCCCCTACATCTCAAACCTTATAACTACCTACACTCCTACCTGTCACCACTGCTCTATCAATGACCAGCACCTGACTACCACACTCATCACTTCTATCCACTTCCGTCTCCAGGGTTTCATCTGGGCTGCTCCCCACCTCTGGAACGATCTCCCACGCCCTATCAGATTAGCCTCTACTCTCCAAGGCTTCAAGTGTGCCTTTATTCTACAATCTCTCCCCCTAACCCAACTCCACTCCCCTACTTAGTGCCACTCTATTTCTGTCTTTCCCTTCCTTTCAGTATGTAAGCTCTCACGAGCAGGGCCGGACTCTTGTGTTCTCCTTCTACTATTCCATCATCCTCTGTACCTCTAGGCCTATTTCCCTGGCCCTGTTTTCTTGAGCCCAGGCCTACTTCACATTAGACGTTACCATCACTCTTACTCCCCTAAATAACTTGATCTGCATTACCAAGTTAAGTGTGTGTAATCTGCTTATTAGTAGATGTCTGGTCTGTGCATAATTATATTTAGCTCAACAATGTATTTTGTAATGTATTATGGATTGTTGCTGGCTGTGAGTTGTATACTACTGTAAATTTTATGTTCAGTGCTGCGGAGCGTTTGCAGTATTTTAAAAATAAAAGATAATAATAATAATAATAATGTCAGCCCAGCTTGTAGCCAATACCATTATACAGCATCCAGCGTGCCCAAAAAACTATATACCAGCCCCATAGAAGTGCCCAAAGGATTACAGACACATTGAGGAATTACCGATGGCCATACTTGTCAACTTTTAAACCTTGTCCTCATTGAAACCGTGTAGCCCTGCCCCTACTATTAAAAAAAAAGTCAAAATTCACGGCATTGAAAAGTAAGGGGCGGGGCTTAATAGCAATCTTGTCATTAAGCCCCACCTTCACACATGTCCGGGAGGTTTCCTACTCTTTCAGGAAAGTAGGCAAGTATACCAATAGCCCCAGGGGCGGACCCAGACATTTGTCCTACCCCGGGCGATTTTAGGGGGGGGCGATTTAGGCCCCGCCCCCTTTCTGTGTTCTAAGGCTGCCGGCGGCTGCACAGTATGTGCAGGTCCGTTCACCAGTGAAAGTGTGCTGTCCCGCTGCTCTGATTGTGTTTAAAACACAATCAGAGCAGCCGGGCAGCATACTGTCCCTGCTGAACGGACCTGCACAGTGTGCAGCTGTCGGCAGCAAGCCCCTGGTAGGGGGGGGGCGATCGCCCCGATCGTCCCCCCCCTGGATCCGCCACTGAATAGCCCACATGATTGCATACCAGCCCTGAATAATTGCAAATACCATTATATATCATCTGTAGTTCGCACATGATTATATTCCAGCCCAGTAGAGGTGCTCACAGAAACCTGACATCTGTGCCTCACACTGCTGCAGGACTTGCTGTACTGTCATTGAGACATAATTTCAGTGATATATAGTAATATCCCTTATCCATAATTGTAATTGCTTGTTTCCAGGTAAAATAATTATATCTTTCCAAAACAACAACTGTTGTACGGTTTTACATTGATGGCGGTTATCCTTCCCCACACTTTTAGCCACATCTTCCTGTAGTAATTTAATAAATGTGTCAACACCAGGATTATTAGTCGGGGGAGGAAAACTACTATTAATTTTCATATCCAATGTAGAAAAAAAAGACCAATAGATGGAATATCAGCTGGAAAAAGCTTTTGAATGTAGATTTCTGAAAATTCTGAGCAAGAGGTAAACGTGTGTGTGTGTGTGTGTGTGTGTGTGTGGCTGGGGGGGGGGGGGGGGGGGGGCGGGCAATGGACAATATAGCTAAATCTAGGAGGAATTACACCAGGGGGTATATTTACTAAACTCTAAGTTTGAAAAAGTGGAGATGTTTCCTGTAGCAACCAATCAGATTCTAGCTGTCATTTAGTAGAATGTACTGAATAAATAACTAGAATCTGATTGGTTGCTACAGGTAACATCTCCACTTTTTCAAACCCACAGCTTGATAAATGTACTCTTAATCCTCTAAAGCATTTTTGATTACTCTGGATCTTCTAAAACTCCATTATGGTTCATATTGTACCAGACTGAGTGCCCATGTGGCCACCATTATGGATCATATTGTACTATACTGAGTGCCCATGTGGCCCCTATTATGGATCATATTGTACCAGACTGAGTGCCCATGTGGCCACCATAATGGATCATATTGTACCAGACTGAGTGCCCATGTGGCCACCATTATGGATCATATTGTACCAGACTGAGTGCCCATGTGGCCACCAATATGGATCATATTGTACCAGACTGAGTGCCCATGTGGCCACCATAATGGATCATATTGTACTATACTGAGTGCCCATGTGGCCACCATAATGGATCATATTGTACTATACTGAGTGCCCATGTGGCCCCTATTATGGATCATATTGTACCAGACTGAGTGCCCATATGGCCACCATAATGTATCATATTGTACTATACTGAGTGCCCACATGGCCACCATAATGGATCATATTGTACCAGACTGAGTGCCCATGTGGCCACCATTATGGATCATATTGTACCAGACTGAGTGCCCATGTGGCCACCATTATGGATCATATTGTACCAGACTGAGTGCCCATATGGCCACCAATATGGGTCATATTGTACTATACTGCGTGCCCATGGTGCCACTATTATGGGCCCTATTCATGAAGGAACGCATACTGAGCGCAACGTGCGTTTATTTAAAAACACGTAAATCGTCTCTGTGGCCTCCCAAATTCAACAAGGAGCAGATCTGAAGATACGTGAGCTGATGAATTCGGGTGTAGGTCTGCTGTGCTCTACTACACCAGACACCTGAGAATACGTCCAATGCCTATGTGGATTATACATTCACAAAAGAACGCACAGAAAAAAAAAACCTATTTAATTAATGTTACCTGTTAACAATATAAGTATTAATGAAAAAACAGCTAAAAGCAAAAAACTATTTATATTTAATTTATTTTTCCACAAAATACATTAGGATGATATTAATGTCTACTGAACATAAAATACATGTTTACAGTTGCTCCTGATTGCAAACACATGTTATAGCATGCATACGATACTGACATCACTAGTACTCAGGGCTTAGACCTGCCCTGTAGCTTGAGCAAGAGATACGGCAGAAAAACAAGTAACTTTGAGATGCCCAGAGCTTGATTTAGATGTGGCTGCGTGCGCGCCGTTACTGTACATTGACTACGGGCAAACGCCCCTTCCCCTCCCAGCTCCCTCTCACAAAACGTAGGATGTAGTAAGTGTCCTTTGCGTACGTAGATGCAGTGAACATTGCTGCGTTTATTGGCGTACAGCCCTATGTAAGGAAAACCACGCACTGTGAAAGTGAGAACAGAGGAACATAAGTCTATTATTAGGTCATCTATATGTTCACTTTCCGGTTCCTCATCACATTATAACTGCAGGACATTCAGTCAGCCTGAAATATAGAATGAGTGATGTAGAAAGAAGCTATGTGGATTTGCAGATTGAATTTTCTTAAACCGGTGTGTTAATATAGTCATAATTTGCAATTCCCACTTTAGCTAAATTGCATGTGACTTGGACTTTACATCACTAAACTGGAGAAAAATAGTTTCTTTCTATTCTTTTTTCAATAGAATATGTCATTTATTTAATTTTTTTAAGGATTTTACTCAATTCCTCTTTGATTGACGGATTTATATTAGAACAAGCAAATGGCAAAGGCAAACAGGAACTCACTTCAAGTTCCTTTGCAAAGCCTCTTCAGGCTGTTTTATTGAATGGACTAGAAGTGAACAATGTTTAGTCTCAATGGGGGGTCTCTGTTCCCTTTTTCAGGTTGGTTGAGTCTACCAGGTGGCAGGATGCGTGACGAATCCAACAGCATTTATACATTAGATTTGTGGGATAAGACCAGGGTTAATCAATGTGTGGTACGTTTACCTCCAAATTCTGTCGGCACTATTTATAAAGGATCATAAAAATGCTTAACTATAAATGTGCATGGAACAGTGGTTTAAACTTGTACAATATGCATATGAAGCATTTCAAAGACCATTTATTTTACTTTCCCAAGACGATATGGAGCTTATTTTAGTTGGGCAGCGCAAAACACCCAGCACACATGAATGTGCCGGACGGCTCTCCGTTCTCAGGAGACACCTCCGAAAGCCAGAAGCTAGGAAGTCCATCCTCCTATCACGTTAGAACTACCTCTTTGACCCGTGCAATGAGATTTCAGAGGGATTAATCTTGGAAGATTGATCACTCAAAGTAGCAGAAAGTAGCACAGTATTTTCTAAGCGATTACTCTCATGAGATTTAATCACAGAGACTAAAAACGTGCGGCTTTACTGTGTTAGATGCCTTTTTTTGCAATGCATTTGTTGTGAAAGGAGGTATTAATATCACCCTAATCAGTCTCACAAAATGTGGATTATAGCATGTACTTTTTATAGCCCTTGCTTTTGTTCTCCAGCCCAATAGAAGACCACTGCAGTGTCTAATTACATGTGGATAAGGGGACACTGTAGCACATTGTAAATATGTATATTGTTTATTGTATATTGGTGATGTGGCAGTGAAGTTGTTATTCATTGTCTTTAAAGTGAAGCCAGGGGGGTTATGGGTAGGGAGATCAGGTTAAAAGATACTGGAGGGGGAAAACTAATTAGTTGTCCATTGTTCTCAGAAGACTATTCCAGACAGGCCATCTAGCAGGGGAGGTTCTGTGGAAGGACAGCTTATCTTCACTGCCCTCTTCAACCCCCCCTAGTCCAGCACTGACCAATGGTTAAGAAGACTAGACCCAGTGGTTTGCCTAGGGAGGGGAAAACACTGTGGAAATTTGACCCTAGATATAAGGAGCCACTCCAGGGGGAGGGGGTGTTCATTCTGGGATTTCGTTCATGGAAGGTGCAAGGTCTGGTTGTGAGTTGTCGTTCTCTACCAGAGTCTACATATGCAGCTGAGAGAGATCCATGGGTCTTCAAGTCTGGACAGCAAGGCGACTGTAACTCCTTAAGCTAGTGGGGTAAGGGACAGATGATCTGGTAAACCTGCCTGGCATTTATTTACTGTGTGTACATAATATTCTAGTGATGTTTTTATTACAATAAATGTATTGCTTTATTTTCTAACTGAATTTGCCTGAGAGCCTATACGAATCCTAGAAGGTACTGGGTAGACTTCCCTGGCATAGGAAGGCAGCCGTGGGTAGCCAGCCAGCGTGAAGTGGGTAGCACTGGGCCAGATAAACCCGGTATCTTCACAGCATTGTTTTGGAATTTTTTGACCTGTTGTTTTATTATTGCATATTTTGATAGGTGTAACATCATTTCAAGCGTACCCATTGCCTATACAGAGTGGATCAACTGGTTATTGGGATGTGACAAGATTCAGAATATCAATACATTAGGAAATACTGACATCACTGAGGCACAGTGACTTCACTAGATCCTGGAGAAGTGGTTGTACTCTCGTACATCCCGACTGTCCCGCTCCGAGGACAGTGTCAGGTGGGAAGTTTGACTGGGGCGGTACACCTGTCAAATCGCAATACATGTGTCTAATAGCAGGTTCAGAGTGGACAGAAATCTCCTCTGGAGAAGAACACGGCAGGACAGTCCCGATTGGAGAGGACTGTCTCGTTGTTCTATGGTCGGCACCTTTGTCCCGACTCATGGAAAGTAGGGAGGTATCTATAAACTGGAGGCACATGTATCAGAGGTGTCTGGTAATACTGGTATGTGTTGCAATTCAATAGTGTTTTTAGGGAAAGGGAGTTGGGGGCGGCCTAGAACTACGCAAGCGCTAGACATGCCCCTGGGTATGTGACCACACCCATTGTGATGTGGACACGCCCCTAGTGTGACCCGGCCATGCCCCCCTTTCAAATGAGGCATTGTCTAGTCCTGTTCTTAGTAATGTCAAATGTTGGAAGGCATGTGCTCTTGTGCTCGTGGAAATTTTGTTTCAGCTGCCGCTGTAATGGGTACACCTTTACTTTCCACTTAGATACGAATCTTGTGGAGGAATCTGACATACTGGAATATTTCATAGACAGTGAAAACATATAACGTTTGAATACATCACAACCTCATACGTCCCAATGTTTCCGAAAGAGTGACTTGTCCATGTGTTTACAGTCTCCCGCATGCACTTCTGCTGTCTGTCAGTTATACATTATCAAAAAAACCAGCTAAAATTACAGAGTTACCAAACCCTAAAGGAACTAAAATATTAAATCATAATCACCAACTGTCTCTAATTTCCAGAGTCAGTCGTCGGTTTTAAAGACTTGTCTCTGGAAATGTCCCTATTTTTCAAAATGACCAACTGCACAATAAAATGTTTACCTAATACCCCAAAGATCTATTGTTATTTTTTGGGCTTTAAAATTGATATTTATTGAAGAGGAGTATTTAACATTCAAAAAAAGTATATTATAATCAAATCCAGGAAAGATGAGATGATAGGCATTGTAGTCTACGTTCCATCAAGACAGAAACTATTTTAAAATGTTGACAGCTATGTAAAATAATATCCGGGATGGCTAATAAAATAAACTTATGGCCCAGCTATATACTTTTTGGAGCCACTTATTGAATTTATTGCTACAGATCTACTAACGGAGGCTCTGATCTAACCTATATACATCATCTTTACTCTAGGAGCTGCTATCTGGGTAACAAACGTCAAACTCCAGTTTACCTCTGCACATATATCTCACACCTGAACACTCTGCCGTCTTGGCCGGTAAATCCATGTGCTTTCCTTTAAAATGAGCCTATTCTGTCAGAAATAGGCACTGGCCTGCACTCTCCTAAACTACCCTTACAAATAAGCTCACAGTCTCCTGTTTAGACAACCTGCGGCTATCCAGATGTTCTGGGACCACATGTCCTGCATGCACAGACAGCTGGCATCTGGATTACCATTCTGGGATGTATAGTTCCACTACCATGTGGAAGTTAGATGTGGTCCAACCCTACTCTCAAGACACATTCCTTCTCAGAGAGAGCCAGATCCTATCTGACATAAATAACACTGGTAAAATGCTTTTTCGCGGAGCGGCAAAATTGATTTTTCTTGCAAATCGTTCTTCCTCTGTTGAATCACTCTGTATGTCTCTACACTGGTTGCCTGTTTTTTCTACAGAATCCAATATAAAATACTTTTACTAACTTACAAGGCCATCAACAAAGCTGCACCAACATACATCTCCTCTCTTATCTCAAAATATCTCCCAACTCGGCAACTCCGTTCTGCACAAGATCTGCGTCTCTCATCCACCCTCATTACATCCTCCCATTCCCGGTTACAGGACTTTTCTCGGGCTGCACCCACTCTATGGAATTCTCTCCCTCGCACAATAAGACTCTCCTCTGGTCTACAAACTTTCAAGCATTCTCTGAAAACCCACCTCTTCAGACAAGCTTATAATATTCCTCAACCACCCTCTTAACCTCACTACATTACCCTATTATCACATAATTTCACACTTCTTTTCAGACAACTACCCCCTGACCAACATTGTTGTGTGACGGGATCATTTAGCTTATGAGTCACTTTAACCTTTGCAGTCTGGCTGGGCCGAAATGCAAAATGTAGATGTAACCTCATGTGTCAATCTCCCATTGTCCCATAGATTGTAAGCTTGCGAGCAGGGGCTTCTCACCTCTTTGTCTGTTTTACCCAGTTTGTTTATTAGTTTACGGTGTTTGTCCCCAATTATAAAGCGCTATGGAATATGTTGCCGCTATATAAATGATGATGATGATGCTTTATACTGTATGTGACTGCAGCAGTAAGTCCTTAGCTGACAACCGTCCCCAAGGGACCGTCCGAAGATTTAAAGATTTGTCCCTGGATATGCCCAACCGCACCGTTCTCTTATTCTGTATAAAACATAGAGATCTCACTACGGGCCTAATTCATGTTCGGATGCAACTTACGGTTAAGAAAAAAAGAGCACTGAACTTTAATTTTATGTGGGTGTAAGTACCCGCTGCCTAAAAGTTACTTGACGTATGTAGATACACACAACAGGCATCTGTACATAAAAATAAAATGTTATATTATAAATGTAATATTATGAAATTAATGAACAACTCTTAACAGTATAATCATTACTAAAAATATAATTTTTTTTTTTATGTATATCTATTTTTTCATTAAATGCATAAACAAAGATGCTTTTAATGAGTACGGTACGTACAATGCATTTTTATAGTCTATCTTACTAGTGGTACACATAGGTGTAGTTTTTTTTTTTTTTTTTTTTTAAACAAAGACTATGCTGTGTCAGTCATTACTATCAGCCGGCACTGACACCTGCCCTGAAGCTGGTGTAAGTGATATGACTGGAACCAGACGTTCTTACCAGAAACCCAGGACTGGAAGCATCTGCACTGGAAGGTCCTCGGCATGCCCTTACTGTGCATGGCCTACGTTCGTCAGCCCCTTCCGCCTCTCAAGTCATAAGCCGTCATAAGTGTCATTTGCGTTAGGACATGAATTACGTTCACTGGCGTAAGGTTCGTTTCTGGGCATGCACGGAGCTATTTCACGCAGGACACACTACGCAAATGGACTCCCATGCTATTCATCCCAAAGTTTTAATAAATATCCCAGGAAACTGGCCTCACATATGTTACCGGCAGCAAAGTGTCTATTAGCCAAAAACAAGATAAATCCTCATTCTCCTTCATTCTCAGCACTTACCAAATATACATGGCATAGAGCTGCTATGGAGAACTTGACCTACTACCTCCATGACACGGCCATGGGTTTGGACAAGTTTAGACACCATAGCTATTCGCTGAGCGCAAGGAGCCCTCCTCCGTATAATCCTTGATCTATGTCCCACGCATTTTTCCCCAGATTTAAGAATACTTCTTTCTAACTTCCTACGCTCACTTTAGAACATCCATCCTTTTTAGGCACCTTCTGTTCCTCTTTATGAAGGAAGATAAAGAGGCTGTAATCCTACAATTAATCCAGTATACTCTCTCCTTCCATATCCTATCGCCTCCGTCGTACACCCTTTCAAAAAGTGAGGTAGTCATATTCAAGAATACAAGTTTATAATGTATTTGTTACGACTACCCGATGTGTACTGGCTGCAAATTGTCCCACAACAAGTTTCCCATTTTTTTTGTTTCCTTTTCAGTTTAAAACTCGTATAAATATACACTTATCTGAGAATATAGTGATACCTTACATACTAAGGTTAAAACATGGTTTGCTTTTACTTACTTGGTTCTGTAAATGTATTGTTATACTTTATTGCTGCTGACAAAATATGGAATTATAAAACTAAAATAAAAAAAATTGAGATTATATCTATGTCCAGTGAATATGTAATGCTGGAGATTGTAGTGCACCAAGATCTGTTTGGATCGTACCATATGTTACTTACAAACAGCAATGGTCCATGGACATTTAGAAATGCTGTCAGCTATGTAAATCATGTCCTGGAGTGATTGGGAGGATTCAACCCATCATTTCTAGTGGCCTGAACGCTACGTTGTGTAGTGCAGTATAACAGTCAAATTCCAATCAGCATAATTGGCTATTGTCACTATATTCCAGGGATAGTGCAAAGTTTTAAAGATTTATCCCAGGAAATGTCATTGTTTTTCAGTCTTGACCAACTGCACGATAAAGTTCCTATTCCAAGGGTCCCTGGAATACATATTGAAGCAGCACTATGGCAGGTTACAAGAAGAATGTTGCTATTTATTTTTACCCTTGCTTTTTTTTTCTTCAGGCTGCTATTAGTAATTGAGCCTGGCTGCCTTGGCAACCACAGTCACATGGCACATGATGCTGTGAACAGAGATTTGGACACACCCCTCTGAGCTCTGACATCCTCCTTCTCCCTCCTCAGCCATCATGCAACATAATGAGAGCTGTAAGCCTGTGTCTGTGTAGCAGACTGACTGTGTCTGTGTTTGGCAGCCATCATTTTATGCCAACCAGAGAGCTGTTGAAAAGGGGATAATGATTTGTAAAGGATAGCTACAAAAAATAACCAGATTCATGCTTAAAAAGGTACTTAACTTGCTATTGAAAGAAAGAATAAATCTTCTATGTGGGATTGGTGCTATAAGATGTTGGCAACTATGCACATAGTAATACAACAGTATTTATAAGCCCTGGTCCTCACGATCACTAACAGAACACATTCTCAGTATAGCCTCGCTTTACCTTACATACATTAATCTGGAGCCTGATTAATGCAGGTAGGTGTTCCTCGCCCAGAGATCTTGGCAGCGTATTACACGGGCTGATCAAAGACAGGATTAACAGCATCCAGTTGGGGGTAGAAATTTATCATGACAGATAGAGAGCAATTAAATACTTGTAACAATAAGTAACAATAATCCCCCATCTCAACACCGGACGTAGTTAATTACTTTGATATTAGTCGCTGCCTCTGATTGGCCAGTGTAATACACTGCAGAAATCTCTGGATGAGATGTACACACCCATGCACCACAAATTACCCTTGCCGTTTTTATATACAGATACAATGAAATCATGCACTGGTACAAGCCCCCGAGAAAGGGAGTTGAGAAGGCTGCACATTGGACAGAAGGCACCAGCATTATGTGTGGTGGACTTTATGTGAATCCGTTGTCCCGTGCCCCAATGTTCACAGTATGCATAGAACGTACACTTGTGAGCAGCATGGACTGGCTGCATGCAATGACAGCTCTCAGAATGAGTGGGTAAAGGTCATGCTGGAACAGAGAACACACACAGTCTCTCCACCTCCCTATAAAATATGCCGACCAATCTGCGTGCCCCGGGTGTTTGTGCGGGTGCCATGGAGACTGAGGGCAGATATTGCGCGGGAAATTCCCCTCACTCTGCGGATGTTGGCCCCAGGCATGTGTAGCTGGGGAGGAGAGAGAGCCTTGTCCTGAGAAGGGGTGTGGAGTTTCTGCCTGGCTGAATTGTGGCTGAATGCCTCTATCACGATCATCACACTTGAGGGAGAGGAAATAAATAGCATTGTAAATATAGAATGGGAATATATAGGAGCCATATTCTACATAGCAACATGCAATGCTGTGATTATCATGAAGGGAATGTGCTCTGCAGCGTCCTGTGTCTGTAACTACTTGTGCTTGTCAATCTGTTCCAGTGCACTCTCTAATGTCTATCCATCTGTCTGTAAATAAGTTCCTGTGTGTGTCAATCAGCGCATCCATTATATACGCAATCTGTATTATTCAGGATCTGCCTGTATTTAGCCTGTGAACCATACTTTGAAATCAATTTCCAGGGATGCTTTCCTGTTGGGCAGGTGAATCTACATGTTGTATGAAGAAATAGGACACTACATCTCCCAACATAGCATGGCCACTGGGCATGATCATAATACAATTCTATTACACTCTGTATAAACACAGGACACTGCATCTCCCAACATGACCTGACCGCTGGACATGATCATAATACAATTCTATTACACTGTATACAGACATAGTAAGCTACATCTCCTAACATGACCTGACCACTGGACATGATTATAATACAATTCTATTACACTCTATACTTCTACTAACATGACCTGACCACTGGATATAATCATAGTACAATTGTATTCAAACTCCCTACTTCCTCCCAATCTGCAATATTGAGAAGTTATATTGTTTTACAAATTACACAAAATGATACTTACCAACTTTTTTCCCCTTTCCTTCTGGAAGATCTTGGAGGGGAGGTGAAGTGTAAGGGCGGAGGGAGGGAGGGAGGGGGGCACGGTAAGTTGCATCATTTTATCCCCCTCAATTATGCAATGGGGGGGGGCAAAATGACGCGACTCACAGCGAATTGCGTCATGGAGGCTCCCATCCTGCCCACTACACTAGGAATCACACAGGAATGCTGGGATTCTACAGTCTGCCTGGTTTAGCTCTACCTTCCATTGAGGCACAGAGTCTAACTTGGCAAAGGTTTTCACCAGGGACGGATACAGGATACCAGGATTAGCTAAGAAGCATATAGCGCTGGATACCAGAATCTGCTGAATAGGAACGGATACAGGATACCAGGATTAGCTAAGAAGCATATAGCGCTGGATACCAGAATCTGCTGAATAGGAACGGATACAGGATACCAGGATTAGCTAAGAAGCATATAGCGCTGGATACCAGAATCTGCTGAATAGGAACGGATACAGGATACCAGGATTAGCTAAGAAGCATATAGCGCTGGATACCAGAATCTGCTGAATAGGAACGGATACAAGATACCCAGGTTTAGATGAGAAGCATATAGAGTTGGATACCAGGATCCGCTGAATAGGAACAGATACCAGAATTCACAAGGAAAACACAGGATAACAGGAGCCAAGCAATCCAGCAGCTAGCAGGCTAACTGGACATGAAGATCTGGCATTATATTGCCAGAATAGGTGCCTTAAATAGTCTGGAAGATGAGGGGGAGTGTAAGGTAATCAACCAATGGCTGAACAGGGAAAACCATGTGTGTAATCCAAGATACCTCCTCTGCTACAGCATTTCCGCAATCCATCGGAAAGAGCTGGAGCGGAGGAGGCTAGTCCTGCTCAACAGATTCCAGAGCCAGAGGGTCCAGCGCATGACAGTACCCCTCCTCTTAAGGGTGGGCACAGAACACACCATAGAAAGGGTTTGTTGGGAAATTTGACATGTAATTTTTTCAGAAGAGAAGGAGCATGAATATTAGAGGAGTCAACTCAACTCATGACCAAAGCGCTTCCAGGCCACCAAGTACTGAATCTTTCCTCGGGAATGTCTGGAATTGAGGATCTGTTTCGAATTTGTCCCGTGTTGGGTGCTGATTATAAATGGTGGAGGCATTTTAGCAAGTTCAAAGAAAGACTTCTCTGATTTACAGTAGAGCCGATGTTTATGTAGACGGGATAGAACTTCTAAAATGTGAAGGTGGTGAGAAACAAGGGGGTATTTCTATAATGCCGCATTTCCATAGATCCGCTGATTCCCATCGCTTTGAAGCCATTTTCTTTAAACGCCAATTTTATTAAAGACAAAACTCGATGGGCCTGTTGTGTGAACTCTGCGAATGTTGCAGGATGCTGGAGGGGGCAGAGGAGGTACGACCGGGTTCATCAAATATTTTGCGAAATGAAGCAATGAAGGTTGCACAGTCTTGGAGTAACGGGTTGTTTCGTTCCCATAGAGGAGAGTCCCAAGTTAGAGCTTGACAGCAAAGAGATAATAATAGCAACCTTCATTCGCTCAGTAGGGAAATTCTGAGAAGCAATTCAAATTGTACGGAACACTCAAAGTCTCCGCAGGTTTTAGGGTCTCCGTCGTACTTGGCGGGAGCGGGAAGCAGGTATGGGAGCAGCCACTGCAGCAGGAGGTATGGCTACAGTTGGGGGAAGAGGAGCATAAGAATATTTTGGAGAGCGTCTAGCTGTGTAGACAGGCATTGATGTCACTGCACCAACAGGACTTGGGTAGCATCTTATCAGTCCATTCTGCCCAAAAGATGTTGGATCATCTCCTCGGAGAAGTATCTCCTATAGAATCTATTATGGCCAGATCTTATTATCATGGAATCACACAGGAACAATGGGAATCTACAATCTGCCTGGTGTAGCTTCACTCACCAGACGTGGTATCTAACGTAGCGAAGGTTTTCAAAAGGGACCCCGGCAAGGAGGTTTGGTCTTTGCTGCTTACACCACGCATGTCGCACTTCTCCGGATGAGACTGGCAAAACTGACATGAGAATAAGAGGTTATCGGACAAGGGGAGACCAGAATAGAAAGCCAGGATACAAGGATTACTCAAAGAGCAACGAATGCAGGATATCATGGTTAGCTAAGAAGTATGTAGCGCAGGGTACCAGGATCTGTTGAAAATGAACGTATACAGGATACCAGGATTAGCTGAGAAGCATAAAGCACTGGATACCAGGACTGCACTCCCGTAACCCAAGATGACGGCCTCCATCTGAAGACGTCGGAGAAGAGGGGCCCAGCCCTGCACACCGGACCCCGGTATGTAAGCCGGAGGGTCCAGCAGGTGACAGGATTCTTGTTAAATAGACTTCCCCATGCTTTGCGAGACCCGGTGAATCTTATCATCAGCGGGGTTTACCGCTAACGATAGCAGTGGTATCGCCAGTGCTGACCCCTTGATGGATAGGGAGAAGCCCATATTTCACCTGTTTTTGCTGGAGATAGGGCTTTTCTCTTAATGAGAGACATCTGTCCATACATCTCATTCATTGACCTCAAAAATAACCAACCGAAATTGTATAGTGCCTCCCAGGTCTGCATAGATTACAGAAACTCCACATTAAAGACTTATTTTTGCTCAACTGACAATGACAAACATTTTCCCTTGAGCGTGTGTGTGTGGGTGTACAAAAAATGTACACAAATACTGTCCTTTTTCTGGACATAGGCAAGAAGTTTACAAAACAGTTCAAATACCCGTTGACATTCGAATGTCCGGGTTTACCGACTCAAAACATACACAAATTCTCAGACAAAACCACACCTGAAACTGTCTCAGAGGTGGATAGATCGTATTTGCCAAAACACCACTAGTCATCACGGAACTGTTATGTAGAAGAGGCAAACATGGTAATGATACATGCGTAATAGTATCAAACATCAGCATGGCTCGTACCAGTACCTGTACTTTATCTTTTTCCAAAGCACAGAGGGGTATATAATATGTTATCCCTGCAGCTTATCAATAAAATCTCAGAAGGCAACTGAGCGATACTGGGCCAGAGATGAAAGGGTTAGCTTATAGGTTCGCTGAGCCAGGCTCTGCCAACACGTGCAGGGGCGAGCAGTCTAGCTGTCTCGTACATGTACAGTGAGACTGAAAGCCCTGTTTCACTTGATGGAAAAAAATAAATAAAATAGTAAAAAGTAGATGAAAATATAAAAAAATATGTAAAAATATTTTAAAATCTTTAGACATAAAAAAAAATGCTTTATTCATACGGATATGGCGACAACAGAACAAATATTGCAGCGCTGCGTGTACCGTTGTGATGCTTTGCGTAGTTGGCAGACTGTTCTGCTCTCTCCTAACTGTTCTTGCAGCTTTCACTACCGCTGCTGGTGTCTGAAGTTCAGCTGCCGATTGTCTGGATCCTAGCATTTTGGAGCCCTATTTGGAAAAAAGATAGGAACATAAAACACCTCAACATCATCATCATTAACCTGTATGTCCTTGTAATTTGCCTCTTGCATGTTCTGTACTTATGCTTGTCCTGTATATAGTCTAAAACATCTTATATGCATATATGTCAAGCAATTTGTATTTGTTTGTTATATATTATACTTGTTTGTTCTCTACACTTCTACATTCTATCCTGTATTTCCCCACTCATTAAATACTTTGTCCGGCTCTTTGGGTTCCTTGATAAAGTTGGTGTACCCAATCATATCGTAGATCCTAGGTTCCCAAACTGTGCGCCGTGGACAGGGGTTCCGTGGACAGGAAGAGGAAGAGGGAAAAAAAAACAATAAAAAAAACAAAAGCAAAAAAACAAAAACAAAAAAAAAAACAACTTACCAATTTACCAATCTGGAGGCGCCCAGGACCCAGCATCCTCCTCCCTCCTCGCTTTGTCACGCCTAACATTCAGTGAGGAGGGAGGAGGATGCTGGGTCCCAGGCGCCGCCGGATAGGTAAGTTTATTTTTTTCTCTCTTCCTGGCCATGGCAGGATGCAGAGCGAAGATGCAGAGGGGTAGATCGAGGATGCAGAGGGGGCAGAGCGAGGATGCAGAGCGAAGATGCAGAGGGGGCAGAGCGAAGATGCAGAGGGGGCAGAGAAAAGATGCAGAGGGGGCAGAGAAAAGATGCAGAGGGGGCAGAGAAAAGATGCAGAGGGGGCAGAGTAAAGATGCAGAGGGGGCAGAGTAAAGATGCAGAGGGGGCAGAGCGAGGATGCAGAGGGGGCAGAGCGAGGATGCAGAGGGGGTGGAGTGTGTGGAGATGATGCAGGGGCACAGAGTGAGTTAGCTGTAAATTATTCTTTTACATAAATATAATTGAAAAAATATATAAAAATATTATTTTCCCTTGGATTTATGTGTATATTTGCATACAACTAAATAAGTATTTCTGTCCTGACCTAAATACTTATTACGTTTCTTGACCCAGCTACTTATAAAATGGGACTGCTCTGTAATTATTTTGGAGGGTGCCTTGAATAAATTATGGAGACTCTAAGGGTGCCGCGAACTGCAAAAGTTTGGGAACCACTGTCGTAGATGGATTCAGCCTTCTCCTTGGCTGCTTTGCGGGTGTTTTCGTCCATTCAGTTCATGGTCTTCAGACTCTCCTTAAAGGCACCTTAGAAATAAACGATTATATTAGTAAGTAATAAGTATAGTAGTGTCAACGAATGTTCCCTCTAAACTACACCTGAAAAAGCTAAATGCCTTTATCTATTACACACTCCAGCCAAAGGGCTGCCCTGAGATTCTGCTGTTAATATAACCCTCAATATTTTTTTTAATACTATTATATGCAGATTGCTCAGCTAAAAGTGACTATTGATGCCAGTCTGTAAGCAGGCAGAGTGATCATCTCAAATCATCAACCCCAAAACTTTTTTGATAAGTCTAAAAAGTATAAAATCAAAGTCTTGCAAAAACGAAAGGAGAAAAAGCATAATCAGGTATTTCACAAGAACAACTGAATTCTAGTAATATAAATGTTCAATATTTCAGATACCCAACAAGAAGAAACAAGGACACATCATAGTCACTCATAGTGCATACAAATAAACACAGAAACACACATATGAAAAAAAACAATATATTATATTATTAGGAGGCACTCACAGGACTTTTCCAAATTAAAAAGTCTTTATGCCATAAAAGAAAAGTCTGACTATCATTTGAGAAGTCCTATGAGTGCCTCCTGAGTATATTATTTCATATATCCATGTTTTTGGAGTTCCTGCACCCAGGCTTGAGAAACATCTACAAACGTGAGTGGCTTTCTTGTGATGTGTTATATAAATATATATATATAAACCTATCAACTTTATAGTATCATTACATTTGTTTCAGGCACAGATATGAGAATTGCCCAATATCGGATCAGCTGCAATATCACAGCTTGTATGACCAGCCTTGGTGTGGGGATACAGAAGAGGTGACCTTCTACACTCCTATTAGACTATGACACTTCTTTAGTTACTAGGAATGCCGGGTACAATTGTGGTGACTGGGAAAACTGCATCTAATGCAATAAGTTGCACAATAGCTAAAGATACAACGTACAAGATGGGAAATGATCTCCATCCGTAGGCCATCAATCACCAAGAAGACACAATTCAGTATGTTAATCTCCCCTGCTGTTAGATACATTAACACAACAATGGAAAGAAAATACCTAATACTTAAGCTGGGTACACACTACAGAAATTTCAACCAACTTTTTATGCCGAGCGATTTTACATGCGATCGATGTTCTGATCGCTCGGTCCATGGACTGCATACACACTAGCCTTGTTTAGGACGATAAAGGGAAGAGCGGACGTCCCTTTAGCGACTTTTTACAGCCATGTTGTCGTGAGCAATGACTGTAATTTCGTACTCACTGTTGTGGATCAGTCGGAAGTTTATACACACTACACAACGGAAACGAGATTGGAATGAAAATATTAAATGGTACGACCAACCAAATGAGGTGATAATCGTCCATTTGGGTAGACTTTCGACCATCGTGTCACTGCACACACTGACCCGACTTTTGAACGAGCGGTCATATGTCGGCTGATTTAGTCGATTGTTGGATGAAAACTGTGTAGTGTGTACCCAGCTTTAGGAACAAAAGAGTTCCTAGGTTAGATCCTAGAAGGGTGGGTGTATATGTAGCCAAAAAGGAATAGTCCAATGTGTTACTGTAACAGGAAAGGTACTAGATCCATAAACCTTCCCTCTTTCAAATAGGAGTACGTTGTGTGCACTGTGAGGTAGTCATGGTCATAAGTCTACTAATGGACCAAGAGATTCAACAATCCGAGTAAGTGAAGGAATAGAGAGTCAGATTCCGGCCTGCTGGCTCTGAGGGTTATAACCAGCCAGTAGCAGCGGTAACTGTTTACTCTGCTGGTGGACACAGTGATGGCACGTGGGGGCCAGTGTTTGCATATGGAAGCACAATTGCTAAGTGGAGGCAGAGCAATGACACTGCTGAGGTGGTCTAGGAAGAGGAGCAGCAGAAATGGAGGAACAAATACTTGTGGGTATAAGGAACACTGTGGTGGTCCGGAATTATACTTCATACTGGGACTATAATATGACTACAGTATATGCCCATACTCCAGAGTGCCCACCCAGACCGTCCCCTGGCAACAGGTGCCTATCCACAGTCCATGAGGGCACAGGCAAGTGCAGGATTTGTAGAGAGGGGTTTCCATGTCACACCACAAGACAAGCCAAGTGCTTGGCTGCTTCCCAACTCTTCCTATCCCCATCATATACACGGACAATGCTACCTGCGCTACTGCTAGGGGCACACAGCTCTCCCTTTATTAGCAGAGCCGTGTGAAGCGGGACATACCTTCCAACTGTCCCTACAATCAGGACAAAGTCCTGATTGAGTATGTCAGAACAGTTGACAGACTGTCCTGCTCTCTCCTACCTGTTCTTGCTGCTTTCAATACTTGTTGGGGAGAGATGGCTGTGAACAGTGAAGACAGAAATGATCTGCACACAATCTGCAAAGTGGCTCGTCCCGGGGCAGGGTCCAGCCACCTCAAGCATACAGTACCCCAGACTGGGAGGGGGTTTCCAGGTACTAGGAACAACCCCCCCAGTTTGCCTATGCAGGGAACGGTAAAACAGAGATTCCTTAAATTCAAGCCAGTGGAGCCACATTGCCGTATATTCAGTAAGTTTCTTTTGGCTAGATGAAGTGAGGTCATCCGTGAGCCTATAAAGATCTATCTGTCAGAACCAGCCATAAATCTGGGCCATCAGCGACTGGGCAAACCATAATTTCCCCTGCGACTGCTCTCACCTTACAGGAGCATTTTTTAAGTGCTAGGCTGCCTCGTTCTCTCCTCCCATCCAAACACCTTTATTACTCTGCCCAGCATCCGCTCACTGCTGTTCTGCTATGCAGAGCAACACTGACAAGACAATACTTCCCAACGTTCCCACCAATCGGGACAAAGCTGTCTCAATCGGGATGGCGGGACAGAGACGTCAAATCAGGACTGTCCCACCTAAATCGGGACAGCTAGGAGGTATGTATAGTTTAAAAGAAAAAAAAATAACATCTGCTTAACCAATTGGCACTCTGGGAACTAAATGTGCACCCTGAGGCATTGTGCCTCCGCTCACTGTGGTGCACAGTCACGTCCAGGTGTAGTGTGGGTGACAACTGCTAATCCCTATGTAACGACTAGACTGTATAACAAGAGCTTCCCGGCCATTACATCAATATAAAACACTCTGCAGGCAAGTGCTCACCTTCTCCCCTGCCTCTCCAGAAACTTCCTTATATGGTTGTTACCAAATCCAAGATTAGCTGACAAATGTTTGCATCCCTCAATACATCTCAGCACCAGGTCTGCGTACTTGTGCTTACCTTAAGATTCACTGCATGTGAGTATACACTTAAACATAGCAAATAATAATGTACAGTACTATGTCCATATCCAGTGGTCATGTAATGTTGTTGGAGGGGTGGGGGTGATCTGCTAGACATGATATTCAGGTTCCATAACTGAACATGTAATAACTAACTGCTCAGAAAAACAGAATCACACAATAATAATAATACACCCAATTGCAGTTTTCACTGAATGTGGATAATGTTACTGTATATTTTTAATTTAAGCGCTAGTGGCAGCATGGTGACTAAGTGGTTAGCACTTCTGCCTCACAGCGCTGGGGTCATGAGTTGAATTCTCGACCATGGCCTTATCTGTGTGGAGTTTGTATGTTCTCCCCGTGTTTGCGTGGGTTTTCTCCGGGTGCTCTGGTTTCCTCCCACACTCCAAAAAACATACCAGTAGATTAATTGGCTGCTATCAAAATTGACCTTAGTCTCTCTCTGTCTGTGTGTGTGTGTGTTAGGGAATTTAGACTGTAAGCTCCAATGGTGCGGGGACTGATGTGAATGAGTTCTCTGTGCAGCGCTGCGGAATCAGTGGCGCTGTATAAATAAATGGTGATGATGATGATGATGTAATTATTTAAATGAGACTGTATAGCAGAATCAGCAGAGCACTTTTTTCCCGGTATAAAGACTTGTTCTTTCCACATCCCTCAGGAATGGTGGAAACCAGGTTTCATCTGGACCTTTAGTGCACCTGCGTTTTATATAGGAAAACACATTTTAAGGCGCATTTCCACCAATGTAATAAAAATAACCCACTTTACGTTTACAATACACAACAGGACTTCATTTTTGCACCAGTTTTGAAATACCGGACACCAGGTCTTATCCTATATTTGTATCTTTTGCTTTTGTCTGTAAAATTACGTCTTACGGTTACACATAAGCCAAGAAGTGCAGTTCTAAGCACACTTTGTCCAAGGTCAAACAAATCTTTACAGAAAAGTGACATGTAACTAATTAAGGCATAAATGAAGCTAAACTGAGAATTATTTTACCTAAAGAGTAAGAAGGATGGACTTGTTTATAGTTTCCATCATGAACATTTCCATCTGGACCCACAAAAATGTCCATAGATTGACTTTATAGGGCAGCTCTGAAATCCAGGATCATCGTCATCATCATTTATTTATATAGCGCCACTAACTCCGTAGCGCTGTACAGAGGACTCACTCACATCAGTCCCTGCCCCATTGGAGCTTACAGTCTAAATGTCTAAATTCCCTAACATACACACAGACCGAGAGAGACTAAGGTCAATTTTGATAGCAGCCAATTAACCTATTGGTATGTTTTTGGAGTGTGGGAGGAAACCGGAGCACCCATAGGAAACCCACGCAAACACAGGGAGAACATACAAACTCCACACAGATAAGGCCATGGTCGGAAATTGAACTCATGACCCCAGTGCTGTGAGGCAGAAGTGATAACCACTGAGCCACCGTGCTGCCCCAGGATGTGGGATTAATCCAAGACAGGTGCGTGGGTTGTGGGTGCACTAGGCGTGCATCCTCCCTTCGGGTCCACCTGGAACATCCAACTCCCCCTTACATAGTGTGTAGTGGGGTCTGGGTTGGCATCTTACATTGGGAATGTGGTACTGGGCTGTGACACCATAGCCTTGCGCAATGCCCACCGGCACCTTTACAAACAGCATCTACAGCATCACAGGTAAGAACCTACCAGCTCCATGTCAGTGGCCATTGTGGAAGGCAGACAGGTGACAATCACAAGACATTAAGTGACATTATATCATCCATTCAGTATTTTTTGGGTGCCCCCTACACCCTGGCACCCACGTAGTGCCAAAGCTGGCCGTGCATTAACCTATGAAGGCGCAGGAGAAATAGGTGCAATTGCCAAATAGAAAAGCTAATAAAAAAAGCTCTGAGCTCCGCACGTTTTGCACTTTTGTAAATGACCTCATGTGTTCCTATATTAGCAGCTACGTTTCTAGGGAAAGTGAGAGTTTGTGAATCAGTGACATTCTCTAGAGTGTGCCAGGCTCTCACAGGGCTCCCAGTCACGTGCTGGCACATCAGTACTAGGTGCACCTGCCTGGCCAGCGTCCACCCTGCGTGTTGCTAAGGTAGAACCATAACAGGAAGGAATTCTAAGGCAGAACACAGGCGCGTGGGAGCCTACAGCCTCTATTAACCCTTCATTCATTACAGGAGGTACAGCCAGCTCCCTCACAAGTCCAGCCCACCCATGTGTTGTCAAGGTTTCAGCTGAAAAAGAGCCCAATGCTTGCAAGGGATTGGTCTCCGAAGTCATTGTCAATGAAAATTCAGCTGCTACTGGCTGAAGCATCTATTCAGATTCCCTCCCACAGACACAGAATGGCTTAGTCACCATGTAAGCAAGGACGATGACATCATACTTCTGCTGATACAGTTCCCATGCTGCTAACTGACCCTGATGTAATCTGCTTTCTTATACCGCATGAGTCATAGTTTAACCAAAGGTGCATTTTACAGTGGGCTGGGTCCCTCGTACACACCTGTAATTCACTAAATTATATACAGCAAGACTAATATAGAGAGTATCCAACATGACATTATTATCAGGACAGGATCAGACAGTGCTGGGTTTCTATATCTAATATAGAGAGATCTCCTGACTGGTCATTATTATCAGGACAGGATCAGACAGCGCTGGGCCTCTATATCTAATATAGAGAGATCTCCTGACTGGACATTATTATCAGGACAGGATCAGACAGCGCTGGGATTTCCATTTCTAATGGAAATATTTTTTTTAAAAATTGCAGCTTAAAATAATAATAATAAATACTTCAAACACATACATTAAAATCAATCAGAAATATAACAATACCACCCCCCCCCCCCCCCCCCGATTTTCAATCACGTCCCACATTAAAGGGGTTTTACCTGTAACATCTCATTTTGCTTGTATATGTCTGAGGGTCCTCCCTGAGTGATGGGGTGAATGGACCCTCCTCTGGGGCGCACTCATAGCTGATGCTCGGTTGTTTGACGTTCCCGTGTTCAGCTCTTCACTGCGCATGGATATAACATACTTATCACTACCCCTCCATGTGCAGGGCACCTTGTCCATGTAGGGTGGAGGTTCCCACCTGTCAGTGACTAGTACTGTCTGTCAGGGGTTCTGTTTATGTCTGCTTGGTGAAGGTTCTCATTCAGGGGTTCCTAATTATAATTAGTTCTGCTGTGTTGAGGTTCTGGATCCAGAGATCCTGCCTTGCTGAGGTTATAAGCTAGATCCTCCTGTGGGTCTGCAACGCTGAGGCTATAACCTCATAATTGCCAACTCTCCCGGAATGTCCAGGAGACTCCCGAAATTCGGGTCAGTCTCACGGACTCCCGGGAGAGCTGGCAAATCTTCTGCATCCCGCACCCCAAAACGACGCGATTCGCAGTGAATTTTGCGACAAAACGGCATTTCTGTCACGGGGCGGGGCCTAAATGACGTGATTTGCCGCGCCCTGCTCCCTCCCGCCCCGTCTCCCTGAAAAAGCAAGGAGAAAGTAGGCAAGTATGTATAACCTAGAGTTTGATCCTGATTCCAGTTAATGACTAGGGAGCCTATTTGTCAGTATATTAATGAGGTGACCACCCCACTAGCGCTAAGTGTGCATGGGAGAGCTTGTATTGCAGGTTGCCTTTTTTATAATACAGTATTAATATATTTTTTTTAATTACTTCGAAAAAAAGAGCAAAACAATGTTTATTCATTTTAGAAAATAACATTATACAAGTTATATATTATATATAATGGTGCTTATGTGCTTTTATATTTTTTGATAAATGCAGTCAAATGAGTATTTTTTGAGCACCGCTGTTTAAAATTGACACTTCTCGCTGCAACAGGAAGACGCTTTATAAATAGGCCTCTCGCTCTGCTATTTGACTGTTACCCCTCTGCACTCACCTCTCTCATACTGATCATTACATCATGCTGTCAGAAGGAAATTGACTCACACTTGAGGTTTGGGTGAGAATGTTATGCGGTGGCATCATAGCCCTTTTACACCATGTGCCTCGTGTTTTTTTTAGATTTTTTTTAGCATCATGAAAAATCCCCTTTCTGTGCAGCAGATGCACCGGGCATCGGTACGATAAAGATCCAGTAACCACAAGACAACAAGATGCTCTCAGCGTTCATTCATGTAATAGACCTAGTACAGTACTGCGCAGAAAGCTACTGTGTGTGTTTCCATTATAGATGGATATATATAATACATCACAGGTTTTCGTTTGGTATTAAATAAAATACATTATGTGAATAGATACGTATGATCAGTGGTTGAAATGGAAATGTAGAATTGGCGGTATGGAAAATGTAATGGGAAAGGAACGTGATAGTTTTACAAGATAGGCAGCAGGAGAAGTGGTGGTACTAATGTATACACCCCACTTCATCCACTGTGTAAATAGGCAAACTAAGGAGGGGGGGGGCATTCCTAGTGCCTGGAAAACCCCCTCCAAGCCTGGGACACTGTATAATTGAGGTGGCTGGACCCTGCTCCCGCTTCACACGGCTCTGCTTGAAAAGGGAGAGCTGCGTTCACCTAACAGTAGTGCACGCAGCATTGCCCATCTATATTATGAGGATAGGAAGAGTTGGAGAGCAGCCAAGCACTGTCTAAAATTATAGCCACGCCCCCATGCATGCTGGTCACGCCCACTGGCGGCGTGGTGTGGAAACCCCCCTCTACAAATCCTGTGTTTGCCCCTGGTGTATGATTATATTGTTGGTTCCACTTACGGTCATTTTATTAAACTGGCATACGTGACATCGGTCCAGTGTCTATCACAACAAGGATTCCTCCATTAGGCTCCCTTTTAATGGAGCGTGAATGGAAAAGTTGCAAAGGCCTGATTTCAGCTTTCTAAATATCAAAGAAATTGACTTTCACTCCTTGTTTAAAAAATGGCATGATCAAGTGATATTAAGATCAAAATTAAATTATTGTTTCGATTTGTTTTTTAAAAAGACATTAACCTCAATACCCACCTAGTTATATAACCAGCACTACTCCTAAACCATACGATTCTTGTCCTAAACTTGAATTCACATCTATGCAATTTTAAAACAATTTTCATGTGTTTTTAAAAGTATATTTGACTAGGTTTAAAGCACCTTTTTGTTATCAATCTTCATCTACTGGATGTCCGGACTGGGCTAGTTTAGCCTGTAGCCAATCAGATTATAAGAATAATTTCAGCGGTACAGATTATTTCAGGAGATGAGTGTGCTGATATAGTGGGAGGCGATGGTGTTATTACGTTGGGGAAGTCAGGGCTGCATGTGACATGAGCAGAGTACTTTCAGTAAGTGCCTGGACAGCCGTGTCAAAGCACAAAGACCAGGTACCTGTAGAGAATGATGTCCACCTGGAGAGAGAGAGAGAGGGAACAGGGAATAGAGAAGACCGTGTAGGTGCAGACTGGTTATTAAACTTTCATCTGCGAGGGACCTTTTACATTTCAACTTCACAGAGCCTGAGGTCTGAGCTAACTGGAGAAAACCAGGGTGAGAACTAGGGGCCTGTTCTAAACCACCTACACCCCACCTCCCAATTATACAAGGGGCTACACAACATGTGATGTTTATTCAGTGCTTTAACTTTAATCGGCACATGTGTCATACAGTCTTACTTTTCAGTGGTTACGAAAACACATTATGGGGAATGCATAACAGTCCCACTTGTGTGACATTTTTTAATGCTTTATGTTTTTCTTCCTCTTCAATTAAATTTAGGGGCAAAAGACGGGGGTATATTTACTAAGCTGCGGGTTTGAAAAAGTTAAGATGTTGCAGATTCTAGCTGTCATTTTGTAGAATGCACTATTTAAATGACAGCTAGAATCTGACTGGTTGCAAATTGGTTGAAAATTAGGCCGATGCCGTTTACGGGGCACCAAAAAAACGTTTTCTATTTTTTTATCTATCTTTTACTTTTTTTATTTTTTGGCTACTAGCGCTGGAGCATCATAGTACAGTGCTATGTACACAAGATAAATAACTAAGGAGCCATCGAATTGGACCGGCTGCGGGTCCTGTTCAGTCATTAGTTGTCTGGAGGAGAGCACTGCAAACAGGTAGCATCATGGGTACATGCAGGGGGGGGGGGGGGGGGGGGCGCTACTAAAAAAAGAAAGGATTGTCCAAAAGTGGAAGACCCCCTGTAGAGGGATGGTAACTACTAACATATGTATACATTGTACAATCACTATCACTGTCAGTCAGTCATGAACACATAGCATACACATTTTCTATTGTGTGACAATCCTGGGTCTAGTTGCAGTAGCGCATTGAATATGTTGTACTAGTAGTGAGTGACGTGCTATTACCTAGACCTGGGCGTTTCTCTGCCTCAGGTCACGATTTGGAAATAAATGGATGATGAATGAACCTTTTCTGTTATATTACAGGAATACAGGTATACTCAGACTGTACAATAAATCAGTGGCGGGACTTTTAAAGCCAATCACGCGGTACTGGCTGGAATTGCTGTATACACTGGTTTATCCTGGACATATTCTTGGTAAGTAGACACTTCCCTACCATCATCATCAACATTTATTTATATAGCGCCATCATACTCAGTAGCGCTTTACAATGTCGAAATATGGAGGAAAAAACGGAGCACACTTTTTCTTCCATATTTGAATCCTGTCTATTGCACGGTCGTCCGGTGGGAATGTGTCCGGAGGAGGAACAAAGGCTGGCTTGCCTGGTAAGGAGATTAATCATTACCAAGTAGCATGTGCACGGCGCTCTCTCAGCCTCTGTGCGCCAAAGTCCTCCTCGACCGCCAAAGTGCGGAGCGTATCAGCACACTGCTCTGATTGTGAGCAGAGCTGTGGTGTATGTAATAAAACATTATATATGTTGCAATTCTGCGACAGAAACTAAGTACTGTGGCTCTGAGTACCAAACATGGCCAAAGGAAATATTATATGGATGGATTCACGGCAAATACAGGGATGCTTTATTATAAGATATAACTGGGAGATCTTTCGCTTTGCGGCTGATAAGTCCCACAGTGGCCATTACATTGTGCGCCATAGCTGCAAACCTACTGATGAAGAGAGAGAGGATAGAACTGTCCCTGGCTGACGGAGCTATGAGAAAGTAGCTGTCTGAGAGCTCACACACCTCCCCGTGGATTCCACACCAGGTCAGACGTGGGAAGAGTTTGGTGTCAGTCAGAGAACAGGTCAGTGGGGAGAGCTCTTCATTTCCAGGCACTGTGTAATGTACTAACAGCTCAAACTAAATGCAAATAGATGAGTATAGACATTTTTTACAACATGGGCCTGAGTCATAAAGGAAAGTAAGGCAAAAAAAAGGAGTAAATGTTCTCAGGGACAAACCATATTACAATGCAAGGGGTGCAAATTAGTTTATTATTTTGCACATAAGATAAATACTGGCTGTTTTTTCATGTAAAACACAAATACTTGATGGCTTTATTGTTACACTGAAATTTAAAGCTGATCTAGGACAGTGTTGGCTAACCTGTGACACTCCAGGTGTTGTGAAACTACAAGTCCCAGCATGCTTTGCCAATATATAGCAGCTTATTGCTGGAAAGGTATGCTGGGACTTGCAGTTTGTCCCTGAGAACATTTACTCCTTTTTTTTGCCTTACTTTCCTTTATGACTCAGGCCCATGTTGTAAAAAATGGTGTATATAGGGCTGCAAAGCGGGGTGTTTTACTTGTATGATGGTTACTGTTGAACTTGCTGGTCTCCGATCATCTCTGCCTCTGATTGTGCTGTTTCTTTTGACATGTGAGACACCTCACAGCATGCACAGAGCCCTTTGTCTCAGGTAGCTTCCCTAGCCATCCCCGTTGTAATCCGCCACAGACAGAAAGTGTTTCCATGCCAACAGAATGCTTGCCCATCAACAGATGATTAAACAACAAATAGGAGTTACAAACCAGTTCCATACACTGAACTTGCTTTGCTGGGTATTAGCGACCGCAATCTTCTGATAACCAATAAAATGTACAGTAGGGCCATCTACATCATTTTCAATGAAAACCACACACAGCACACTCATTTCATAGCTCTCCTTTAAGGAAGATTTATAGAACATCTAATGCACCCATTTCCCTTTTGACAAGCTGTCTTCAAGCTGGTGTTAGCTGGGATACTAGGAGAGTATCAACTAGCAGTCTTTGGCATCAATGGGGATAATCTGGGCAATCACTGGCAGAGATTACTGCATACTGATCTGATGAGTGAGAGGGGAGTAAAGCGGATTAAATCTCTTACGAAGCACAAAAAAGGAAGTGACTATTACATTAGCCAGTTATATCGTTGCAAACATTTGAATAGAATTTCTAGGCAGGCCTATATTTATTCGTCATAGCGCATACCCCCAATTATTTGGGCTGAAATGCCCCTCCCCTCTTAGTTCCAGTATGAACATAACATGCGTGTAGCATGGTGTATGCATACTGAGAGTGCAGTAATATTCTATGTGCTACATATCTACTCAGTATATGGAACTTGTCAGAACTATAGATAATTGAGGCTGTGTTGAATGAGAAAGGGATTTCTCTATATAAATCATAGCAAGATGCTACAGACAGGAGGCTATTGAAGCACACAGCTCCTGGTAGAGGTTTATGCCAGTAGCACAGCAGACAGTATTGTTATGTTGTGAGGTGACACTTCATATTACATCACAGAACCAATTTCTTAGCGTTACACAGCTGTAACAGAACTAGAACCCAGTGTAGGCACTGTTGGATGCTTACAAGGTTATTTCTCAGCTAATTGACAATGAAAGCTGGCGTTGAAATCTCAGAAACTTTTTTTTTTTTTTACAAAAAGAAATGACAAGCAAGTGTCAGATCTGTGTGACCTCCAATTAATCACCTCCGTTTGTATAACATATACCCAGTATTTCTATCGAACGTGTCAATGACACCCAGATGAATCTGGTACTGTATATTATATTGTACGCGTTTGAAATGCATACTTGCCGACGTCTGAATATAATTTCATTGCATCTATTATAATGAATAGGAGATATCATAATGCACACTTAGTTTTGTTAAAAATAAATATATATATATATATATATATATATATATATATATATATATATATATAGGGATGCTTCCAGAGATTAACCTTTTCTGGCAACAAATTTAGACAGTTGTTAACTTTAGGAATGAAAGTAAATGATCTTAGAAACCCACCAGATGGCTCCATATATGTAGGTGGGTCCCGTGACAAGCTATGGTATCAATCGCCCACCACCAGTGTACACCCTACAGTATATCCGCTGTACTGCTTAGTACAGAAGTATGTGTGGATTGAGCAGCTGCATTCCTCTCTCCTTCTCCCCTTACTTCCTGGCTATAGTCAGGGTCTGACAGCCTGCATAGCCCTTCTGAGAACTGTCTGTGCATAGTCTATGCAGATAGATGACAATATATAAGCCTGGACAGTGACATGGGATTTAGAATACAGAATCACCTCTCAGCATACGTGGAAGAAAAACAAATAAACAAATAAATATTTTAAAGACCAGCTAGACGCTTTTATATGAAATAAAGTCATTCTTTTGAGTTTATTTAAGGAGTAGAATTGTCAGTCGTAGAGGCTGACACTGACACAGACAGGAGCGTAGGCTTTACAATACTAATCTGGAGAGAAAACAGGAGGATGATATGTTATAATTAGAAGATAAAATAGATAACTACCCACTGTCATTAAATTTGAGAGAGCTCACAACTGGCAGACATTGGGATTCATATTCACTAAGTTGTTCTATCACTCACAGCTGATGGCCCCATAAACAGAGACCCAGCCGCACCTCGGATCCATGGGAATGTGGAGGAGTTGGTGGTTTCACGTCCCTCTATTTTTGCTACAATGTCCTGGACTACATTCCCGTGTTCCTGGAAAGAGATGTATATGGGGAAGATCACACATGTACTTGTCAGTCAAGGGAAATGTTACATCAGGGAATGTAGAAATGAGAGAGATAGAAAATATATAGTATAGGAGATTTAGGGACCTCTCACCTGACCTCCTCTCTGTAAAACAGACAATCAGATGTCCTGTGTGAAATGCGTGAGTTCCAAGATCAACGGTTGCCCGAACCAGAATCACCGCTATCCCTGTGCGAGGTAGCGCTTCACTCCGGGACGCTATTTATACAAAATGTGATTTTCTGCTTTGTTCAGCTAATGTGGTGGCTGGCAGCCTGTTTAGATCGGGTATGTCTACTGTCTGGGTGAACAAGGCTATTCAGGCATGGGCAAAACATTTGGCTAAGAGTTTGCAAGAAAATCGTCCGCAGGCTGACTTGCTTCTGTTAGTTGAACACATTCGAGAGGCGTCAGACTTTTTAGGTCAAGCATCTTTGCGTTGCGTCCAAGTTTTCTTTGCTCATTATAGTGGCCAGGCGTTACTTGTGGCTCCACTCTTGTTCGGCAGATGCTGACTCTAAACGTACACTAGAGTCTTTACCTTTTGATGGGATACAGGTTTATCGGTCCACAGCTAGATCAGATCTTTCAGGTGACCAGAGTGGTGAGAGCTCTTTTCTGTCTGTCAGCCATACTAAACCTAAACAACCCAGGTTTCGGACCTTTTGTCTCTTAAGGTAGTTCAAGCGCGGCCCCCACAAGGGGGTAGTCCACTTTCTCCAGCGGAGGTTTCCGTTGGGGCCGGAGGTCTGCCAGCCTGTGGAATCCCAAGCCTGCGGAGACGGTTTCTGCATGACGAGACATATTCCCATGGTATTGTGGTAGGGCACAGGATCAATGATGGGCCTCATCTTCGGATGCCTGGGTTCAAGGGGTTGTCACTTGGGGTTAAGTTATCGATCTTGTGCATTTCTATCTTCTCAGATTTTTCCCCATGGGTCTGCTGTCCTGCAATCTCAGGTTCAGGGCGCTCCGAGAGGCTATCCTCCCTTAGGATGTAAGCTCGCATGAGCAGGGCCCTCTTCCCTCCTGTCTCCATACCTGTTCTTCTGCTCCGTCTTTATTGCATTAGCCTGCCTGGAGTTTCTGAAGTATTGGCAATTTTGTTTATTGTTCTGTACTGTTTCACCCTGTATAGTCTATTGTTTGTACGGTGTACGGCGCTGCGGAAATCTTGTGGCGCCTAACAAATAAATGATAATAATAATAATAATATCCAAAAACGTCAGGTTTTGGGTGTGATTATTACATTTCCACCTCTTGAAAAAAGTTTGGGGTTTTACTCCAACCTCTTTTTAGTTTCGAAGTCAGTTCAAGTCGTTTGTCCAATCTTGTATCTCAAACCCCTAAACAAAGAGGTTTGGGTTCTAGACTTCAGGATGGAATCACTGTGGTTCATTTTCACGGGCATGGAACTAGGAGACTTCCTCGCTTCTCTAGACATAAACGATGCTTACCTCCACATTCCCATCTGCGAGGGGCATCAATGTCTTCTTCGCTTTGTGGTCCGCAAGGCACATTACCAGTTCCCACCTTTGCATTTTAGCCTAGCTATTGCCCCATGGGTTTTTTCAAAGGTTATGGCCCTAATGGCAGGTCTCCTGCATTCTCAGGATGTCACTATTGAGCCTTATCTAGATGATCTGTTGTTGAGGGCTTCATCGCATTCTGTCCTTATACAACACATTCAGCTGACGAAGACATTTCTTGAAGCACATGGCTGGATCCTCAGCCTGCCCAAGTCTTCCTTAAGTCCAGCACATAGGATGCGTTTCTTGGCCTCATCCTCAACACAGTGTGTAAGCGGATGTTCCTTCCAGAGGACAAGGTTCTCTTGGTTCTATCCAAGACCAGGTCCCTCCTGGCCAGGCGGGAGGTGTCCCTCCTCTGTTACATGAAGCTGTTTGGGACTACAGTATCCATCTTCAAGGTGGTAACTTTCGATCAGTTTCATTCCTAGCCACTTCAGAGGGAGCTTCTCTGCAAGTGGTCCAAATCCTCCCTTCATCTGGACAAGCACTTCATTCAGTTGTTGACGAATGTTTACCAGTCCCTCATGTGGTGGTTGACAAGGTTGCATCTCACCAAGCATCTTTCCTTCCAGTCGTGGGAGTGGACCTCAGTCACTACGGACACCAGACTGTCTGGGTGAAGTGTGGTCAAAGGGTGCTATTTGGTTCCATAGCCTCTGTGATTCCTGGGAGGCACTGCAGCCAATCAATGTGCAATCTACAGGGCGCTTGTATGGACAACCCACAGCGCCATGGGGCATGGCCGCGAAGGAGATGGCGCAGGTCATGTCCTGGCCAGAACGACATGTTCACATGATTCAAACTGAAATGGGAAGGGGTGACCCCATTCTGTTGGCTCTGGATTGAGCACCGGATGTGGTACTCCGACATCCTTGGGGTAGCCCTAGTCCCACCCTTCCAGCTGCCTCTTTGTCTTGATCTTCTTGTCCAAGGCCCTTTCGTTGCCACTCTTTAGGTCAACTGGCCTTGATGGCAGGACAACAGAGACCCTGATTCTTCGGGTCTGTGGGTTCTAACAGAAGGTTTTTCAGACCATGATAAAGGTAGAAAACAGTCTTCTTCTGCAAATTACTGCCAGGTGTGGAAGGCATATATTCTATGTTGCGAGTGTCAGAGTTTTCACATTTCCCCTTTTTAACCTTTCTCATTTGCTCTCCTTCCTTCAGACGGGTCTCAACAAAGGTCTTTGTCTATCTTCCTTGAAGATGCAGGTTCTACATGCGCAGCCCCCCTCTGTGCACCCTATGGAGCAATGGTATCTTAATTTGATGCTCCGGGCTCTTAGCGGAGAGCCTTTTTAGCCATTGGAGTCAGTGAATCTCCGTTATGTCACCTGAAAGGTAGTATTCTTACTTGCTATCTCTTCTGTTTGTCAAGTGTCTGAGTTGGGGGCGCTGTAATCCCCCCCTTCATGGTGTTTCATTCTGAGTGGGCAGTTTTTCTAAGCTCTCTTTTGTACCTAAAATGGTGTTGCATTTTCAAGTTGTCATTCCCACCTTTTCTCCTCGGTCTTAGTCATCTGGTGCGTCTTTGCTGCTTCTGGATGTGGTCCAGGCTCTTCAGTGCTTTGTGGACCATACCACTTTGGTTTGCAAGATCACGGTTTGCTTGTTCTGTATGGTGCGCAAAAGCGGGGTTGACCAGCCTCTGGCTGTCTCTTGCTCATTGGATCATTTTGACTATTTGGTTGGTTTAAGTTCAATCAGCTAGGCCAGTGCCGGTGGGTTTGAAACTCATTCGAAAAGGGCTGTTAGTGCTTCGTGGGTGGCATGTCATGGTGCTTCAGCCGATCTGTAGTGCCAGTAAGTGGTCGTCTGTCTACACCTTTTACAATTTTTTTTACCTTGTTAGCCCTTCTCTTTTGGGCTTTGTTATCAAAAAAACTCAGAGGGGCATAGTAGCGGTGGAACTGTCCTCTCAACACTTTCATATTGAAGTGCCCCTTACTACAGGACAAGCTACTATACCCCATTGTCGCAGTGTCGCAGTGTCCTTCACTGGACTAAGAATAATGGATTTTATGGTGACTAAAAAAATCCTCTTTTTGTGATATTGTGCCTAAATACACTGGTCACGGTGACATATGTAATAAGTATAATGCCGACATCCGCTCACTCTCAGGATTAATTTAAGATATAAGTGAGGCTACATCATGGAGCATTTGAGGAAAAAAATAGAAAAGTTTTAAAAATTGAAGGGCGTATTTATCACCTTTTTGATGTTCTCCACCGGGAGTGAAGGGACAGGGCTTGGTAAATCACATCATTTTTGTCCCACTCCGTGACGTAATAACGCCATTCCCTGAGAATAGCATCATGGCGCCTCAAATCCTGCTCACTTCACTAGGAAGTGGGCAGATGCGGGAAGTTGCCCTAGTCTCCCAGGAGACCTACCCAGAATTTGGGAGTCTCCTGGACATTCCGGGAGAGTTGGCAAATATGATGAAGGGACTGTGATAAAGTAGTAGGTGGTTGGACTTTGATGTGATGTTTTTACTGATTCCATCATGCACATTTTCTATAGTATCCATCAACCTGCAAATGTTGGTTTGATCTACTGGCTGTGACATTGACATAGGCTAAAGGTTCAGTCCCATGCAGAAATAAATGCGTCAGTCCCAGAACTATATGATCGGATGAAAGTGACATGTTTAAAAAGCCAGTCTCGTGTAGGAACTTCAGGATATAAACAGTGACATGTGTTTTGGGTTAAAACCTTCGTTCCATGAAAAAACAATGTAACCAAATGACAGTGACACATTTAATGGTCTCCTTTATGGAACAGAAATGCCTGTGTATTTATTATGTATACCAGTGACCTGGCTGTATCCTTCTGGGACTCGGCAGACAGAGCCGGGCGCAGTGCCTCTGCCGATACAGAGCTGGCAGTAACCCCTTCACTACCAGGCACTGTGGTCACAAGTATCAGCAACTGGGGAAAACAAACATTGCTGGGAAGGAATTGTGCCTTAATGGCAATATTTTCTGCTCTGGGAATACATGTTAATTTGATTAATAGCTGTTTGTTGAAGATGATGCCTTGTTATTCCTTTCCTATATTGCGTGTTTACATATATAATGTATATAGTATTTGTATGTGTTTGTTGAGAGTTCTCCCACTGAACTTATCTCTATCACTACAGAAATTCTGCATCCAATCACATCTCTTTTCTCACTGTAGTCGTGCTGTAATTGGCCAGTGTACATCCCTCCAGGTGTACGTGTGGCTGATTACTGGATTGTGATTGGATACCAAGGGGTCCTCTGTAGCCAATCAGGGTTTACCCTGCCTCGCAACCAAGGTCTGTGTCTCTGCAGCAGATTAGCCTGTTCAGGAATCAGAGCTAATTAGGATAATCCCATTACTGCAGCTCAACATCTCCTAGACCACAGCACAAATTTACCTTCCTCGCCTGATGCTGCAAAACACAGGGACCTGCCAGCAGTAGGGGTAGCTCAGCGCGACTGCAGGGTGTTGTAGGGAGCGGGTGTGTCTGTATTGTATGACTCTTTGATCTATTAAACATGAAACATGCCACGGTCATTAGATTGCTCTTTTCCCAGACGGTACTGACCCTTTAACTCATTAAACATGTCACTTTCATTTGATCACTTTATTCCTATACGATATGTCCCTTTAACCCATTAAACATGTCTCTGTGATTAGATTTCTGTGTTCCTACATGAGGCTAATTATTAACCCATTAAACATGTCTCTGTCATTAAATCACTGAGTTCCTACGAGCGTGATCCTTTAACTCATTAAACATGTCACTGTGACTAGACCATTTTATTCTTTCAATGAACTGATCCTTTAACCCATTAAACATGTCACTTTCATTATATCATATTAATCCTACCTTTCACTGACCCTTTAACCATTTAAACATGTTACTGTCATTAGCTCACATAGTTCTTACACTGGCCGATTCTAGAGTGTTTGTTCCTACACGGACAACGTTCATCTTTCTTTTATATACCATTATGATGCTGCTGATTCTCTAATTCCAGAGGCACTAGGGCAAACTTTAGATAAAAGGGAGTAAACAAATAAAAAGGATAACAACTAGAAGAAACAAATGTACAGCACGCTAAGGGTACAATAAAGTCAGACTGTCCCATCTTTAATACAGCAGAAACAATCATCATCATCATCACCATTTATTTATATAGCGCAACTAATTCTGCAGCGCTGTACAGAGAACTCACTCACATCAGTCCCTGCCCCATTGGGGCTTACAGTCTAAATTCACACACACACAGAGAGACTAGGGTCAATTTGTTTACTGGAACACCGTCATTTGACAGATTATGTATATAACAGCTCATATCTTTGGCAGGATTCCTGACCACATGAATATATTGTTCTCCTAATTCCTGATTAGTCCATAATCATGACAGTTGTCAGTGATGTTGTAAGTGGTTTTGCTAAAGACAGCAGCCGACAACTTTGCTGCGGTTTAACTCCTTATTCTCCTCATAATGATTCCACCCAGCACATGATTTTCCACATCACAGGTTCTCATCCTGGTAAATGAGGAAGTGTCAGTCTGTAGCTTATTTCTAACTCCTTTCGGTGGTTAGGACGAAAGTTTGGCGTCTTCTGTAGACCACAAAACTTTGTTTACTATCAGAGACAGAATGGCCATCAAGGGTGGATCGTGAGAAAGGAGTCGGCCCTTTCATTCCCAGGGCCCGGCACAATACAGGATTGCTGCTTGCAGCTGTTTTTACATTTTTTTTTTGTTGAGTTCCCTAAAACTGTCCTACATGGATCCTGCCCATCCCAGTCTCACAAAACTGCAGCCACTCAGCAGAAAAATCAAACTACCTATGATGTGTGTGATGATTCCTATGATATGTGGTCCTACGCGGCTTCTCAGCAACAGTACTGGAAGGCGGTATACTCTCAAAGTGGGAATAATTAAATCAACCACAGTGATCTTGCATCTTGTTTACGGCACAAAGCCATTCTGCAATGACACTTTAAAAGCAATGTGTTTGTTTGTGTAGTCTACGCAGCGCACTACAGCCAAAAGGATATATTTAGCACACCGTGCTGTTAAAAAGTTAATACTTGACATTGTACCATAAAAGTGACTAATTAGCATTTGTTGTATGACGAAAAAATGAAAGGTTAAATGTATTGTGAAAATAAAACACAATTGTCCAGCATACTGTATGCTCCCGTCTTTCATATACAGTTCCACGTTCAGCATAACAACCCCATCCCACCACAGCCCTATGATGCCATTATATTATAACCCAATGATCAGACAGTACTAAATCCCAGACTCCACAAAGCTGCTGCCTCCCTCAGGTGCTGATAGACATTCTAGGGAGCAGCAACTATGCGCTTTAATTGGTAACAAGACTAAGGTCTAGATTTACTAAGCTGCGGGTTTGAAAAAGTGGGGATGTTGCCTATAGCAACCAATCAGATTCTAGCTGTCATTTTGTAGAAAGCACTAAATAAATGAAAGCTAGCAACTGATTGGTTGCTATAGGCAACAGCCCCACTTTTTCAAACCCGCAGCTTAGTAAATCTAGCCCTAAGGATGCATCTCCTGTATAATATCAAATCAGAGTTCACTATAGAACATGCAACCATACAGATGTCACAAATGACAGCGCTAGGGTTGTTTTCTGCTAGTAGAATCTATCTGTGCAGTGTTTGTCCCAGCAGTGTGGAGCTCCGTGCACAGGTGAACAATGTGAGCTGGTAGGCATGAGAATAGTACACACCACTTACTACCCCTTCTGACCATTGTTTGGTAAGAATTGTGGGGCAGCACTGTGGCTCAGTGGTTAGCACTTCTGCCTCACAGCACTGGGGTCATGAGTTCAATTCCTGACCATGGCCTTATCTGTGTGGAGTTTGTATGTTCTCCCCGTGTTTGCGTGGGTTTCCTATTGTCCCGTTTCCTCCCACACTCCAAAAACGTACTAGTAGGTTAATTGGCTGCTATTAGTCTGTGTGTGTATGTTAGGGAATTAAGACTGCAATGGGGCAGGGACTGATGTGAATGAGTTCTCTGTACAGCGCTGCGGAATTAGTTGCGCTATATAAATAAAAGGTAGTAATAATAATACAAAGCCATAATAGGGCTGTGGTGAGCAGGGGTTGTTGTGCTGACCGAGGAACTGTGAAGGACATGGGAATATAAAATGTGCTGGACAATCGGGTTTGATATTCAGCTTTTTTTTTTTTTTTATCTTTATCAGTAACTATACGTTTCATATTCTATTCTCTAGTTTTTGCTCTTATCTCTGATGTGAATGAGTTCTCTGTACAGCGCTGCGGAATTAGTGGCGCTATATAAATAAATGATGATGATGATGATCTCTGCAGCTCAATGCACCAGTTCTGACTAATTGTGCCATGGATCTACCACCACTGAACATTTGTCGCAGAGCATCAGGTAGCAGAGATCAGCGGCTGGCCAATTTGGGATTTCCACAATAAATATAAAGTGTGTCAGCCATTGCAGCACTGTGACTGTCACATCTGTGATCGATTTCCAGAAAATAGTCTGTTACCAGCATAAAAGGGTCTGCTGAGCAGCCAGGAATCAGAGCTGCTGCCATGCTTTATTTACTAGCGACACCTTGTGGCGTCTTGTAGACACTGCGGCTGTTGAAACCAGGCAGTCTATGTAAACATGGCCACGATTGCGTCAATGTTTGTTTTAAAACAGACAATTCCGTCTACACAATAGCATCAATATACAATTGAGGCACATGCATTATGATTATTGATTGATTTGGCCATATACATTTCATGATATTGGATAGTCATCCACACATGTAGATTATTAAGTTTTCTATAAAAAACAAAACAAAAACACTGTTGCCCAATCCACTAAAGGGGTTTTCCGCAAACTCTCTGAATAATGGGCAATCAATGCAGCTCCACCATTAGTGGACATTTATTCTAACAGGAAAGCAATAGAGTAAGTATGAAACATTATCCATACTTGCCAACCTTTTAAAACTTCATTCCGGGAGATCCCGGGGAGGGAGGCGCGGTTGGAGGGCGGGAGGGGCGCGGCGCGGTGAATTGTGGCATTTTGGCCCCGCCACCGCAACAAAAAAAGGCATTTTGTTTCAGGGGCGGGGCCAAAATTACGCGATTCACCTCAAATTGCGTCATTTTGACCGCAAGTTGCCGTTTGCGGGATACTTGCTTGCTCTCCCGGGAGACCTACCCGAATTTTGGGAGTCTCCCAGACATTCCGGGAGAGTTGGCAAGTATGACATTATCACACTATAGTAACAGGGCATGCTAAATTAATTTGTTATGTTTAATTATGGCACTGAAACCTCAACTCCGTTCCTGCCATGCTGCCCCCCTTTTGTTATCAAGATGACAAACCTCCCAACTGTCTTGATTTTCTGAACATGTGATGGATGTAGTGAATCACTGACACGGAGTGATTTAAATTGGTACTGTATTATCTTATTTATTATGGTATTGAGACCAATTCATTTTGGTACATACATCCTTTTAACTATAACCACACCTCCTGATCACCATTATCTTTTCCTTCTTTTTTTTTGTAGTGAGAAATACACTCTTCACATACTTTGGACTACTCTCCGAGCAGTGTAATGATGGGGTATGCCAACAACTTGTAGTTCTCCCGCACAGGGCCGCCATCAGTGGAGTACAGAGGGTACATATGTAATAGGCCCGGACTGACAAGGGGGGCTGCAGGTGCGGATGGTCCCAGCCATGAACTACTTCTGATTTACATATAGTTTGTCGTGATGTCACACTCACATCTTCCCACCATCATCTCACCAGGATAGTCAGTGACAGTGGATGGTGATGTTGAGTCAGGAGGTCTGAGCAGCATGTAAGGGGCATGTGTGGAGTTCTGGGGGGCATCTGAGATGGTGGGGTATGTAATGGGCATGCGGGTGGTTTAAACAGCTTGTAAGGGGCATGTGTGGAGTTCTGGGAGGCATCTGGGGAGATCTGAAAATGGTGCGTCAGGGGGTCTGAGGTGTACGTAATGGGCACGAGAGAGGTTTGAACAGCTTGTAAGGGGCATGTGGGGAGGGCTAAGGGACATGTAGTGCACTTCAGTACTAGGTGGTGGTGGAGGGGGGCGTTTGCTGTAGACTGCTATATCCAAAGGGCCTGGGAAGGGTCAGGGAGGAGGAGGAGGTGGGGCCCTGCCTGTTTCATTTGTACTGGGCCCCACAACTTCTGATGGCAGCCATACTTCCCCACATCAAAGTGCAAAGTGTAGGTAGAACACAGGCCCTGCTGTGTGAACAGATGGAGTGTGTGTGCTGTCCATGTGTTTGATAGGTTGAAACAACAATCCCACATAGATTTTAAGAATACCTGATATTAAGAACAGCTCCAGATAATTAACCCAGCTCAGGTCAGATGCTGATGGAGAACAACTGTGAAAAGCAAAAGTAAAATATGATTTCACTGCGATACAACCACCCCTCTGCACTCAGTGACTGACAACCATGTTTCTCCTAGTTTCATTCATATAAACTGTAGAACGAAAATGGAGCAGAGCTGGAATGTACCTGGTTCGCCTTTCCTGGCCGATGAAGGGTGTCTGACATGTAATTAGTTACAGCTCTGCTATACTCACACATATATATATATATATGACTCGTCTAGCCGCCAGCAGGGGGAGCTCTTACACGTCGTCTCCTGCCCGTCATCGGGTGGGCAAGGCCAGACGGCATTCGACAGCTTCCTTAGAGCGGTCTGAGAGCAGAAACCCCGCCCCGGCACGGTGTGACGTCAGGAGGAACGTGCTGGTCACCGGAAGACGCGTGTGTATAGGAGACGGAAGCCGGAGCTGCCGGTGAGTATGGAGGGCGCTGCGTACACTGCACGGGGATGGGAGTACAGGGGTTTATGTTATAAACGGGGTGAATGGTGGTTCCAGCATCTGTGCACAGCTGCAGAACGGTGCAAAGGTAAGTTCTGCGGTAAGTTCTGCTGCTTACCCCGGGTGCAGCTTTGGAGACCGGTCTATAATGAGTGTGACATCATATGGGGGGGGGGTATATGGGCAGCTAAACGTCATCTAGATGTAGAAATGCATTTATTGAGATAGAGGGGTGCAGGGAGCCACAAGGAGAGTATGTGGAGGTACAGTGGCAGGGAGCCACAAGGAGAGTATGTGGAGGTACAGTGGCAGGGAGCCACAAGGAGAGTATGTGGAGGTACAGTGGCAGGGAGCCACAAGGAGAGTATGTGGAGGTACAGTGACAGGGAGCCACAAGGAGAGTATGTGGAGGTACAGTGACAGGGAGCCACAAGGAGAGTATGTGGAGGTACAGTGGCAGGGAGCCACAAGGAGAGTATGTGGAGGTACAGTGACAGGGAGCCACAAGGAGAGTATGTGGAGGTACAGTGGCAGGGAGCCACAAGGAGAGTATGTGGAGGTACAGTGGCAGGGAGCCACAAGGAGAGTATGTGGAGGTACAGTGACAGGGAGCCACAAGGAGAGTATGTGGAGGTACAGTGACAGGGAGCCACAAGGAGAGTATGTGGAGGTACAGTGGCAGGGAGCCACAAGGAGAGTATGTGGAGGTACAGTGACAGGGAGCCACAAGGAGAGTATGTGGAGGTACAGTGGCAGGGAGCCACAAGGAGAGTATGTGGAGGTACAGTGGCAGGGAGCCACAAGGAGAGTATGTGGAGGTACAGTGGCAGGGAGCCACAAGGAGAGTATGTGGAGGTACAGTGGCAGGGAGCCACAAGGAGAGTATGTGGAGGTACAGTGGCAGGGAGCCACAAGGAGAGTATGTGGAGGTACAGTGGCAGGGAGCCACAAGGAGAGTATGTGGAGGTACAGTGGCAGGGAGCCACAAGGAGAGTATGTGGAGGTACAGTGGCAGGGAGCCACAAGGACAGTATGTGGAGGTACAGTGGCAGGGAGCCACAAGGACAGTATGTGGAGGTACAGTGGCAGGGAGCCACAAGGAGAGTATGTGGAGGTACAGTGGCAGGGAGCCACAAGGAGAGTATGTGGAGGTACAGTGGCAGGGAGCCACAAGGAGAGTATGTGAAGGTACAGTGGCAGGGAGCCACAAGGAGAGTATGTGGAGGTACAGTGGCAGGGAGCCACAAGGAGAGTATGTGAAGGTACAGTGGCAGGGAGCCACAAGGAGAGTATGTGGAGGTACAGTGACAGGGAGCCACAAGGAGAGTATGTGGAGGTACAGTGGCAGGGAGCCACAAGGAGAGTATGTGGAGGTACAGTGACAGGGAGCCACAAGGAGAGTATGTGGAGGTACAGTGGCAGGGAGCCACAAGGAGAGTATGTGGAGGTACAGTGGCAGGGAGCCACAAGGAGAGTATGTGAAGGTACAGTGGCAGGGAGCCACAAGGAGAGTATGTGAAGGTACAGTGGCAGGGAGCCACAAGGAGAGTATGTGAAGGTACAGTGACAGGGAGCCACAAGGAGAGTATGTGGAGGTACAGTGACAGGGAGCCACAAGGAGAGTATGTGGAGGTACAGTGACAGGGAGCCACAAGGAGAGTATGTGGAGGTACAGTGGCAGGGAGCCACAAGGAGAGTATGTGGAGGTACAGTGGCAGGGAGCCACAAGGAGAGTATGTGGAGGTACAGTGGCAGGGAGCCACAAGGAGAGTATGTGGAGGTATAGTGGCAGGGAGCCACAAGGAGAGTATGTGGAGGTACAGTGATGAGTATAAATGAGGTAGTGTCATTCTATGGTAGATTTTGTATTGAAATTCAGAGGTGTGGTGAGCTTGTCCACCCTGTGCTCTTGGTGTCCCCAATAATTCAGTATTAATGTTGAGGCATGGGTATTCAAGTCTTAGTCCTCCTCCTAACTCCTTGCCTTTTGTGCAAATCTATTGTAGATCTGGGTGTTTTGTGTGAATTCAATGTGTATATGGTAAGGTGTGTGTGTATATATGCGTATCTGGCTTATGTGTGGATTTTCAAAACCTTTTCTGTTTCCGGATTTTTCAATGCATTTAATATGATGTTTGCATTTACCCACACCCCTAGTAAACTAAGTACTTGCAGATCACCAGCCTCTTCAGCTGGAATTATACAAATCCTTGTCTCGGCCTGACTGATAGGCCAAAGTTGCCATTAACCTTCATAACCAAGCATGTTTTTTTTTTTTTCTCTGTCTGAATCTCTCTGTAAGGAGAGAGAACTATAGAGACTTGGGAGCCGTAATAACCTATTGAGAAAAATCTTACATCTGCTCATTTGTATACCCTTGTGTGATTTAAGCTAAACCTGTACATTATACCCTAAAGAAATGTGCATTGAATGAAATGCAGGCCTTGATGAAACCACCATCAATGAAAATAAGTTTTTTTTTTTTAAAAGCGTGACTGGTTCATTTTGTCTGTCCAGAATGGAGTGTCTCACAAGATCTTCTAATGCTTCATTATCCAACAAAAACTCGTTGGTGACAGGATACTTGGATAACACTAAACATAAGACGCTCCAGGCTCTCTGCTAGTGTGCTCAGAAATGTCTGTTCCAGCCCATAACTGCGGACATGCTGCAAGCTTCTATAGTTTTTCAGTGCTTTGCCAAGGTTGTTGGTTTTTCTTTTCCCTGATTGTCCAATAGATCAGTCTCATGTGTACGAAGTCTGGGGTAATATGTATTTGTCACATCATAATAGTCAATTATGAATCTGTAGTTCATGGAAAACCTCCATCATTTTTGCAGGAAGAAGCCGCCATTAGGGCCCTGGACAACACTTCTCTGAATTATGGTAAAGTATTGTATGCTTGTGCGTTAACATCTAGCAGTGGTTGTGTATAGCCTTCACATTTTGTTACTTAAGTGTATAAAATAATGAAGGAGGGTTATGATCCCATCTCGTCAGCCTATTATGATCCACTTGGGAATAATGAGCATATGAACCTGCATTTAGAGGATGACTGCTCTGTAATCTCATCCAGTGCAGTGTATTCCCAGTGCTGTGTAGTCACGAGAAAGCCTTTACTCTTGGGTTTGACGCAGTGAGTTCTCAGCGGGATCCCTTAGAGGCCATGAAGTCATTACTAGACTTATTGTGTAATGTATAGATTTAGGCCATGTACACATAAACATGTTTCTCCGTGTTGCAAAGGAGAGACTGAAGCTCTGAGAAATCATTGATCCACGTAGACCGATGCAGAAACGGTGTACATGTGTGCTTTACCCAAGGCAGAGCAAGTAGGACATATCTTAATCATCATTTATTTATATAGCGCCACTAATTCCGCGGCGCTATAGAGAGAACACATCAGTTCCTGCACCATTGGAGCTTAGTCTAAATTCCCTAACATACACACACAAATCTAGGGTCAATTTGAGAACATCCAATTAACCTAGTATGTTTTTGGGGTGGGAGGAAACTAAGTGGGTTTCCCCCGGGTGCTGCAAACATGGGGAGAACATACAAACTCCACACAGATAAGCCCATAGTCGGGAATCAAACTCATGACCCCAGTGCTGAGGCAGAAGTGCTAACCACTAAGCCACTGTGGTGCCCACCACCTTTCCACCAATCCCTGTATGTAATTTGCTTTTGTAAAGCAGCTATGTGCACCGTTCCTGCTTCTCTACATAGAGATTAGTGATACCTTTTTCCATCCTTGTTCACCTGTCGTAAAAATGGAATGCAGAAGAATCTGTTTAAGCTGGTGGTTCTCTACTTTTGTTATGTTCACCGGGGGGGAAAAAGACATAAAATTTTGACTATAAGTAGAACAGTCTATTCATACCAGCTGGAGAAAGCAGCAGTCTGGTTATTTTGCTGCACAGATGTCCTGTTTAGTTTGTGAGATCATCATAGGACCAAAAGTTACTAGAGACTGGTTGGCGGTGTGTAATGAAAGGGGTTATTCTGATGTTGTAGGATTCTGTGCTAGACCTGAAGTCTAAAGAAGAGAAGGATGCAGAGCTGGACAGGAAGATTGAAGCCTTGCGCAAGAAGAATCAAGCACTGGTCAAGAGACATCAGGTAGACGAGTACTCTCTAATCTCAGCAGGGTGTGCACACTTCTACTGTTTAATAAGCATATATGGGTGGTAAAGTTGGGTGTGACATATAATTACATGTTAGTGTTTGTCAGTACCACACAGAACTACACTGACGTTATTAAAATGTCTAATATATGTATTAATTTTGTGTGTGGGCCTGTTGCCGGCACACAGTGGATGTAGTCATTTTGTGGTCTTGCCAATATTCTGAGGAATAAGCCCATTGATAACATTAGTCTTTACACTATTGGCATGTTGATGGGGTTTGCTATTGAGTTTGTCTACTACGTTTAGTTTAAAAAAAATATTGACAGCAGTAGTGTACTAGGCTTAAGGAGGATAACCCATATTTGTTGTTTTGAAGCAGACCAGGCCAAATGGTTTTGGTGACCAAGTGCATAGTAGCAGTTTGAACACAAGATACATATTTTTTATTTTTTTTATATACGTTGCTATTCTACATTGTCTGCTGTCAATCTTCTCAAGCATGTATCTTATGTATCTATCTCGCTCCCAGATGATCGAGGAGGACCGGAAGAGGGCTGAGCAGGAGGGAATCGCAGTGACCACTCCAAGAAAGGCCAGACACCTTGACGGCGAGCCGGAGAAAGCTCGGAAAGAGAAGGAGAATTTCTCCATCACGTTGGATGTTTCTGCTGGGGTGAGAGCAGTTCTTGGCCCTGTATTTGGGTGTTATAGCTTGGGCTAAGAACGCAGGCTTTCATTTTTATCTTGACATATTTAATTTGTCAGTATGTCTGACTGCACACAAAACCAAAGCAATGTTCATTTTGCTTACTGATAAAATACACTTTCTGTTTTTGGGGCTGTGTAGCAGCCAGCATAGCAATAACAGTCTAGGGCAGGGGTAGGGAACCTGTGGCTCTCCAGGTGTTGTGAAACTACAAGTCCCAGCATGCTTTGCCAGTAGATAACCAGCAGATAGGTGGCAAGGCATGCTGGGATTTGTAGTTTCACAACACCTGGAGAGCCACAGGTTCCCTACCCCTGGTCTAGGGGGTAAATGTATCACGTGGAGATGTTGCCTATAATAACCAATCAGATTTCTCATTTTGTAGAATGTACTAAATTACTAGAATCTGATTGGTTGCTATAGACAATATCTCCACTTTCAAACCCACCGGAAACTCGCAGCTTGATCAGTTTTACCCCTAGGAGGGATATAAATTTTAAATCTGTGTCTAACTGGTTTATTTCCACTAACTCTTGACTTGCAGCTCGGGGAAATGTTTTTTTTATTTTTTCTTGTGAGACTTGCCCTTTACCAGACTTCTTTTCTGCTGTATACCTGTTGTCTGTATAGCTTCTGTCATTTTGTTTTCTATTTGTGCTCACAAGATTACCCACAACCTACAAAGCAGGATCTTGCACGTTCATTTCATTCACGTGTACAGTCCTGATAAACAGATGACATGACTTTAACATATTATGTCTTATCTTCTCTGTAGGAGAAGAGAGTAGTAAATGATGGGAAATCCCCCAAAGCCTCGCACACCCCTCCTCACACCGAAACCTCTCCAAGAAGTCCCACCCACAGGACCAGTGGCCGGATAGCAGCTTTCTCAGCTGGGCGAAACTCCCATATGGACAGAGAGGGAGAGCCTTTTATAGGGGAGGTTGATGACGCCCACCCTCCAGAAAGGCCAGCAAGAGGGAGAAGGGGACAAGTTTTTGATGCATCAAAAAGAAGTCCGCAGGCATCTAAAGATGGCTTTCCTGGTGAGCGATGGTCGTCCTCTCCAAGAGGAGCAGAAAGAGGCGGAAGAGGTCCAGGCAGGGGTGGTGGCACGCCGGGCAGGGGCGGTGGTACGCCTGGCAGAGGTGGCAGCCTCGCTGCTGTTGGAGATGGTGTTTCAGGACCGGACAGAAAAGTCAAGGTACTGTATTGGAATTAAAGCTGGTACCCACCTTACGTTATCCTGCTGTCATCTGACTTCAGGTACATTCTTTTCTTTGACCAGGAATGGGAAGAGAAGAGGAAGCAGAATATAGAAAAGATGAACGAGGAGATGGAACAGATTGCAGAGTATGAGCGGAGCCGGAGGGTAAGTACTGTCCTGTGTGCCCTCCACCTGTTGGCTGCTTCCCTTTATAACGGACCATTACTACCTGGCTGTTCTGGGGCTACATGCATGCTCGCGTCACTTGTAGTCAGTACAGCTAAGAACATCCAGGTTTGGATCCAGCCTGATGGTGAACACATTGAGGCAAAAAATAGACCGGAAGTAGCAGAATTATAGAAATGGTTATTTGCACTAGTGACCTCATACTTGCATAGTGACTCTTAAACAGAAGGATGACTTAATTATCTCCCACATTTAATGTGGAGAATTGCAATTTAAAGATAGATGTTTAAAGACATTAAATTTATTTTGGGCATGTGTTTGTTTTTTTTTATGTCCTGCCCTTTGCTAGATACTCTTAATCAAGTTTGACTAGTATGTAACTGTACTGCCGCTTCAGGGGGCTAAGCATGTGTAGGATGTTGAGGATGTGTTGGGCAGAGGTCAGTGGAATGCGTATGCTAGCTAATTGGCAGATACTCTCTTAGAGAGTGTATCTAGCAAACTGTTGCTGAGAGGATAACGGTTTGCACATTTTAACCCCTTAAGTGGGCATTGATCCAGAGATGTAAATATTAAACAATCTGGTGGTCTGTCTTCCAGGATGGAGTAAGGGACAAAAATCCAATCCGCAACTTTCTCGATGACCCCAGGCGGACAGGACCCATGATGGAAGTTGATAGGAAGGAAGGGAGCCGCAGACATATTAGGAATTGGGGAGGCCCTGATTTTGAGAGGGTTAAAACTGGCATGGACCGGGAAAAGGAGAGTCATGTAAGTGTTTGAAAAAGTACATGTGTGTGTTTTCCAGACATGTATGTAACTTGGGCTCATTCAGTGTATTTATTCTATCCGAATCCCAAAATACGAAAGCAAGAGAATTTGTTAATGTTAGTTTTTTTTCAAGAACTAGTGTCTATTACAGACTGCCATTTAAGGGGTCAGTCCCCTTCTGGGACCACCATACTCTTGAGACTTGTATACTTGGTGAAAGGTCTTACATCTCATGCCTAATAGTGACTTTTGTTTGCAAGGTGAGGAGACCGGGAGTGAAAAATCAGGTGGACATGACCATATCCATGACTGGCAAGGAACGTGCGGAATACGTGCGTTGGAAACAAGAGCGAGAACAGATTGATCAGGAGAGACTGGCGCGTCACCGAAAGGCCACAGGGCAATGGAAGCGAGAGTGGGATGCAGAGAAAACTGACTCAATGTAATTAGCAACGGTGGCCTCTGTAGACTTTAATGACATTTATAACCCTAGTGTGCTGTCTTTATCAGTGCCTCGCCTGCTATAATAACCATGCTCTTAATTATGGCTAATTCTTCTTGACAGGTTTAAGGAAGGAGCAGCTCCCCATATAGATGATGAACCAACCAGCAGACGAGGTGACTGCACATTACATGTCTGTCTTTACATCTTGCTGTTCCTGCATTGGACTAAACCTTTATATAAGTCATTGTTCCCCATGACTAGCCTCCGTTGGGGAAACCTTCTGTTAATGATATAGTGCACCTTGGGCTGTGCTTGCTGGATCTTGTATGATTGGATAGTGCTGACTCTTCAACTAAATGTCCCTTTGATACCTTCCTGTCTGTCATTGTGCTGGCTAGGGGCATGTAATGAATCTTGTCTGCTCTATCACAGACCAGGGGAGACGAGGGGCTCCTAGGCCGCCCACCATGGCAGAGTTTGTTGTAGACGGCCTTAAGAGACCCTCACAAAGGAGTGATCAGAAGAGAGGCCGGGGCCGGAACAAACCATACAGGTGCGTGTGCAGGGGATGACTGACAAATGCAGAGACCCTCCCTGTTTCCAATTTGATCCCAGACCACTTCTTTTCAAGATCTTTACATTGATCCTTAATGGTCATTTTGATTACATAAAATGTCATATAATAGACTATTACCTCTTTGACCTGTCATATAATCTTATTTCATCACTCACTGGTGATTTCTGCATGTCAGGCTGGATATGGAGCTACTGGGAAGAGATGGAGCATATTTATTTGGGGCAAATGGTGAACGCCTATGGCACCTGTACTGTGGAGGATGTACAGACTAATGCCACAGTGATCCCACCCAATGCATGATATTACTGTGCTGGGGCAGTGAGGTTGTAAATGATCATAATATACTGAGACAGGCGTTGTCCATAAAATGTGCTTCCTCTGTATATCTTGTGTTATCAATGATCGACTTTGTTCTCTGGGTTCTATGCATTAGATCGTTGATCTGGTGGTATGTATTTGGACTGCAGGAGGAAAATCTGGGGAAACCCACACAAATTCCACTTAAATAGGTCCCTTGTTGGAATCCAACTCGTGACCCCAGGTCTGTCAGACGTGTTGGCCACTGTAAATTTACCTAAAGAAAACAGGGTACTAACCACACACTGATATTACTGGCTCCAAGTACATTGTGATTGCTGTTTATGCAGTGAATTAAGGCTGTTATCTTTTTATTTTTTTTATATAAGTCAACACACAAGTTCTTCAGTGTTGTACACACTAGTATAGAACATACACAATTGCTAGAGCAGAGGTTGATTACATAGATCATGTTCTCTTACAGCATGCATGACAGCCGCTGGGAAGAGGATGAAGAGGAAGAGGAGGTAGATAGAAAGGAAAAACCTTCACCAGCTGAGGAGAAGGAGACTTGCGTGGAGAAAGTGGTATGTGTTTGTTTTGGGGTTTTTTTTTTTTGTTTTTTTTTTCTTCATTGGTGCTGCGTGGGGGGCAAAAAAATAAACAATTGGGGAAGTGGGCATTTCATAGCACATGACTGCTGGGGAAGGTGGTTTAAGCCTCTCCAGGAGCCCAGTAGTATCCGGTCAGCCATTGATGGGCATGATGAACAACCATAGAGAATATTGGGAGGGAAGATATGAGAGGCCCCCTATCTCTACATGGCTTACGGTGTCAGACAGCAGGTACAAGCTAAATCTTCTGGCCCCCTAGGATTAACTGAGCTGTATTATAATGTTTTTCTAAAGTAATGTCCATTTGGGCATATCGCTCGTAGAACGCTCATTCGTAAGGTGATGACCCCAGAACTTATCTCCAAGTGAGCTGGATTTATAAACTTTATTTCATATAGGGCTGTTTGACATTCGCTTTTCTGCAGTCTTTTGATGGCTTCCTCACTTCACTGTTTTATGCTATAATTATAACTCTGCTCCTTTCATGAACTCAGTGTGTGGCCTCTTCCTTGCTTCAGGGTTCCCACCACTCGCACTATGTCAATGGCCCAGTCATATGCAGCCCTATCCTCAATGTTCTCACACTAGTGGGCATGTCACTGCCTCCTCTGAGGTCAGCGCTGTCCTATTCTGCTACAGTGAAAATTCTGGTTTAATTGCCTTCAGGTTGTTTTATCCCTCCCTGCCCACTAAAAAACTAGGAACATTACAGATGACCAGGAGTTGAACTTTGAATACAAATTAGGTTCTCAGATCCTAGTCATACCCACCTTAAACACTAACTTCACTCTAAATGTAGATACACATCCCTAGGAAGGAAAATCCAGCTGACTGGGTACTTTCTGTAGTGGGTCTGTCTTACTTGGCAAGGGGGGTGGAGGTCCTAAGGTCTGAAACATCTTTAGACGTTCCCTGTCTCTTGTGCATTGATTGGTCTGTGTCTCAACCTAGTGCTTCAAATAAGATTTGGTTTTCAATAAAGTCTTGGAAGTCTTCAGATTACGCAATTAGGTGAAAGTTCAAATATCTTAATTTGATTATCCTTGTACAGGAGAAACAAAAGGTTGAGGAAACCCAGAAAAAGATCTCAGTGGTATCGGCAGCAGTGGTGGCCAAAAAGAGAGGTGAAGCAAAAAATGATGCTGAAGATGATTGTGAAGATGAAGACGGTGAATGGACAGATGCTAGTGGTGGTGAAGACGATGACTCTTCAGAAGTTGAGGAAGACCCACCCAATAAAGAGCTCACCAAAGCTTCTCCAGCCACCCCACAAGAGGAAAGGCAACCTCCGCAAGAGGAAAGGCTACCTCAACAAGTGGAGGCCCTAAAGCTAACTATGCCTTCACCCGATGATATCCCTGATGAGCGAGTCATGCAGTCCAAACCAACTAGTCCATTCTCCCCCGATGGACACTGTCCAGTGACTGATTGGGGGGAAGAGATGGAACTGCTGTCACCCCCAGGAAGCAGCAATGAGGACAGTCCTCCTCAAGCCATTAATATGAGGGTGTTCAGCATGGACACAAGGTCTCAAGAGAATTTTTCTCCTTCAGGTCAGTGAAAGTTTAAAGAGCAATACACTGACAAGAACCAATGCACACACATTTCTCCCGGCTGGTATTACCTGGTATCGCTGTAATATTCCTGCGTCACAGTGAAAATGGTTTTCATGTAGTGACAAGGTGATTGTGAAGGCATTTGCCAAAGGACAGACAATTATGACATTTCCTAATTATTCAAAATTAATACTTTATAGCATATGGTATATTAAATTTATTATAGAGGATTGTATGGAGGACAAGTGTCATGCATTAGGGAATGGGCGAACAGCAGTGGATTACTTCGCTGAGAATAAGTGGCCAGCAGGTGGCAGTGTGAATGGAGTTCTGTGTTGGGGGAACAATTTGTTGAATGAGTGACTGCTGTGTTACAAAAAGAAAATCCTTGGACAGGTTTTTGAATCAAAGGATACTTTTTTTTTTTTTTTTTGTTAGCTGAAGACATTTGTAACTAGTATCTGCCAAATTCACACAAATTGCATTCAATTTATCTCTGAATATATTTTAAGATGGGCATTTCAAGATCACATTACAAACAAATGATAGCAGTGGTCCAACCATATTTGTGGCCGTCCCCACAAACGTGTAGGGGGGAACTCAATGTGCCGCGATGTCTCCTTAACAGTCCGCGGAAAAACACATCACGGCAGCGTTTTTTACTCATCTCCGTTCATTTTCCATTAAGTTCCATAGAGACTTAGATTCTGTACCGTATTAGGCGTCAATGTGCGCAGCTAGACATTGCGGTGATGTCCGGTGGCTAATGGAATTCACCCCCACAGAACACCAGGCTGCAGCACTTCACACAAGATGTGCAGACCACCTTCTGTTGCATGAATTGGCCTGTACATGCCTTCCTATAACGTTTAAGTTGTAAGTAGATTGCTGTATCTTTGAAGCATACGCTTGTTATATTCAGTGCATTGAAAATAGTCCACTCTCCCTCATTATAGCAACAGATGGAAACCAATAGAGAAGCAGAGTACTTGGTAACAGCTGCAGGAGGATACGTATAAGTCTATACAGTGTGTGACATGTGTCTTTGGTTTAGTGGCGCTTTTTTAATATTGGTAATTTTTGTATTAATGTTACTATAACCACCACCCAGCGAGAAGTTTTTTTGGGTTCCGCTTTCTTTACATTCATATTGTTAAAACCGCTATAAATCTGTTATAAACCTGTTAATACTACAATTAGAAATGTCATTTCTGCCACATCTGTGAATTGGATGTGAGTGAAGTGAAAGCGAGGGGAAAGGTCTCCTGCGTTATGTATCCTCATGTGTCCTATGTCATAGGTGAGTCCGTGCATGCCCAGACACCCAGGTGCTGTGTAACTGTTCATGTGTCCTGTGGTTAAGTGGCACATTACTCCTGGGTGGACACTATTGGCACGGACCATTAGCAGGGACCATTCATGAAAACTGGTGCAAGCTAAATATTCTAGAACCCATAACAACCAATCTGTTATCTAGATGGAACAAAAAACATCTGGTTGCTATGGGTTGCAGCATCCTTTTTACCTGTTGTCTGCTATGAGACTTACCACAGCAATGCAGTATTCGGGTGACAATGGTTTAACCATTATATGTGGGGGGCTAGTGCATCGAGAACCAGTGTTGATGCGTTTTGAAGACTTAAAAAAACAAACCCACTGGTGTGCAAATAATCATTATTGGTGACATCACACAGTGGTGGCAGCGTTCCTTTGGGCTGTACCAATATTCATGAGAATGGAGTCATTCCCTGGTATTACTAGACACGCTGTACCTCTGAAGTCAGAAGCTATAGAATTATTTTACCGTCTTTGTTTGCTTCGCCACACAACACGGTGGTCTCCAGTATGTGTAGGCAGTGGGTACGGGGCTTGGTACTAGGCTTCCCATGGTTGGAGTTGTTACTCTAAAATATACAAGGTTCACATGTGTTGGTTTGTTTTTTTTTGTTTTTTTTATGCTATTAACAAGGACTGAAGCTTTTGTTCTTCCCAATCATGCAGGCAATAAGAGGAGGCAGCGCAAAGTCAGCTATTAGCCCGTCCGCTTCGTGCTGGGTGTCCGCCGCAGCTCTTATGATGGATAGTGAATGATAGGCGTTGTGTGTCTCTTAACCTGCGTGGATTATGCCCAGAATGTAACTTTTTTATCTTTTATGTCACTGAGCAAAGAATCACATGCCCGGTGCTCTAATTCCGTCCTTGTGTGTTTTTGTTCTTTTGTGTTTGCTTATAAATCCATTCACTGTGATAGAACAGCACTCGCTGTTTGCTGCTGCTAATTTTCTTTGTAAGAAGTTGTTTGGGGCAGCCATGATTACAGCTAATTTGCTTTGAAGGCTGTAAAGTGTTTATTAAAATGAGGAAACCTACTTGGCAGTTAGCTGCTTTCAGTTATTGGTGCATACTAATCCATGAATATATAAAGCATTGCCTTATGTAGAGTATCTGTCACATGAGGTAATTTTACTGTAAAAATGTGTACAACGCAGGGGGGGGGGCATAAAATAGTTTAACCCCATTGATAAACTGACATGTAATCCAGCAGTGTCATGCTGAATGACACTTCTGGACACTGCTCTCCTGTGTCAGTAGATTATATAGTGACGGGCTCTATCGGTGCTGAAGCCTGGACTTCAGTGCGAGAGACGGTGCAGGTATCATCTGAGTAGGAATTCAATATACCCGCCATACTCTTAGATAGCTGAAGCTGGCATCGGCTCCCTTTAGGTAAGGGAAAACAGATCGACATGTTGCTTTCAACAGTAAGACCAGAGTATATGCATTATTCTAAATGGATAAATCATGACCTTGTTTGTAGACCTGGACATGACCGGTCCTCTGTAAGACTGAGCTATATTAATTTAAGACTACATGCAGCAGTCTGGCTGCTTTCTGCACCACTATGTTCGGTAATGTCAAAACATATCCAAATATTGCAACTCTGGATGTACTACAGAAAACTGAAAATACAAACTGGTTTTAGATTTAGTTTTTTGTATTTTTTTTTTTTTTTTTTTAATTTTAAAGTCTTCAACTTTAAAATAATATGGAAAATATACATCCTTTCTGATATTTTAATGATCTAATGTCCTTTATAGTATATTGCTTGCTATGGCGAGCACTTAATCACTGACCAAAGGTTTTAATGTACCATAATGGCGCCTGTAAGAGTTACAGCATCATAGAAATTAAATACTAAGGGGGGGGGGGGGGGGATAAACAAAACCATATTAAATACATAAGTTCTATGATACTGTCTTGATCTGTTTTGAAACCTATTGTATTGTGTATGTATCGGATCGTGTTCTCATGTGGTGATTGATTCGTAAATGCAGCTGTCATGTTAAAGGAGGTCTCCACCTAGAAATACAATTTTAACAAATTCCCCCTCCACAAAAAAAAAGGCATACCTGTGTGGTTTCCACAGTGGATGTGCTAGTTGGACCAAAGGGTTGGTGGGGATTGCAGTAAAATTTCATTTCTGATGAGTTCTTAATCCATACATATGACACAAACCTTTCTGGCTGCTATTAATCGCTGTACGACTCCAAAATGTGTATTGTGTATTTCTCTACAACCGATGTTTCTTGTGATTTATTTTTAAGATTGTATTGATTGATGAAACCTTATCATGAGCCAAATTTTGATTAAAACAAATGTTGCTAATTGTTCAGTATTTATTTTTATTTTATTTGTAGTATAAAAACAAATAAAACACTGTTGTACTGTTTTCAATTTAATGGGACTCTGGGACAAACATGAATTTGTAAGCATAAAGTACTTTTTTATTTTTTTGAAATATAGGGCCAGTGCCTTGCACTGAACTGTATAATGGGGATTTAAAATAAATGTTTGTGGCTAAACAGTGATGTGGTGTTTTGGGCTTTACTCACAAGACCTTACATAGTAGAAGAGGTTATATAATTTTTTTAACATGGGTATATTACCAAGCTGGGCTGTCAGTTGGCAAAGATAAGGTTGGTGCAACAGAAGACCAAGACCTAGGTTATGCTACTGGCGTTTTACAAATCGCAGTTAAATGGTGCTTATTTGTCAAATTCTTTAATGCCAAAAAATCGTAGTGTCTGTAATATGCACCAGCCAAATGGAGGATAGAATCTGTCTATTGATTTAAGTTTATTTAAAAACTGTTACAGTAAATCTCAAGACTAAATCCAGCCTAAATTAGCAGAACAGTCAGCAATTTAACAGTTTGTCATCCAACTGTCTATAACGGCAGCATGGCTTGAATAAGTGTTGGGAGGCCCACAATTATTGGTGCTGCAGTAGAGCAGCCTTTCAAAAAAAAAAATTTTTTTTTTTTTTTATACTTTTTATTAGAAACATCTTTTTTTCAGTAAAAAGAGGGCATTACAGCATATCGAGAGGTTAATAAAAAATAGATAACACGTGTTTACATGCAGGAACGCTCATAACTTTTGTATACGGAAAACAATTGTATATTCATCTAGTATTGTAAAGATGTTGTTTTTAATATCTTAGAATTGTGGGGTATAGAGGGGCGGGGGGTGCGCGATGTGTGAGAGGGGGACATGTAGGGAGAGGTGGGAAATTAAGGATTCACGCATCAAATGAAAGTGAAATATACTTGCTTAGAAATACCATTCCATATATGGATATCACTAAAACTGGAGTTGAGTTTGATTATAGTACAAAGCCCATGAGGACCAGACCTTGTAAAAGGAGACGGAGGAGCCCCTCAGCACACTAGTAATGTGTTCCATCTGGTAAGTGTGCCAAATACGGCCACAAACCATCTGAAGTGTTGGCGGTGTAGAGTTCTTCCAGGAGGCCGCTATCTGACATGTGGCAGCGCTGATGATGTGTCTAAGAAGCTTGTGTTCAGATTTGGTGAGGTCTGGAAGGGGCAGCGGAAGTAAGATGTGCTTGGGGTCAGGTGGTATATGAGTATCTAGAATTGCTGAAGCTAATGCAAGGACGAGCAGCCTTTCAAATTGTAATAATTTTGACATGGTTAAAACTCAATAGAAATTTCTAGGATTGCTATTAAAGTTAGAAAGGCTATCACTAGGAGACAACTGCTCCCTGACATTTGATGCCTGATTGCCTTCTGAGATAGGCAGGGTTAGAAACTGGTACAGTGCTCTTTTGCCTTTGAGTTGTTAATACTGGGCCATAAGTCATTACAGGGCTAACGAGTTCACTTGAGCTGTAAGGTTCCATTGCAGGTAGTACTGCAGTACCACATTGCACCACTAGGGGCTGAAACACTTCAGCACTGCCTGAAGCAGAGTGGCCCTCTCCGCTAACGCAGTCTGTGTTCTGTATTTTATTGTCCGGAGATGTAAGGAAGGGCCCTCTAGTTTCTGTCTTGTAACCAGCTTGGGATATGTCCCAAAAACGAGTCCTGTTACATATCTGGTATTTGTTGTTAAACAAATTGTTGTTGGGCCCGTTCTTGCCTGATGAGCAAGTAATAATAAAGACAGTGAATATTATGTCTTATCGGATTCCAACAGAGCTTAGGAATTGTCAGTCACTTTCTGTGTTGAATTCTGTTGACTAGTATTTGGGGGTTACTTTCTGCCTTTGAACACTCAAGTTGCAAGACTAAGGTCAACTTCCCACTGTCAAACTGGGAAACTTTTCTCTCCAAAATATATAATTTTTTATTTTTTTTGGTCTTCTGCTGTAGACAAGCCATTTAATTGTCATGGAAATAGGCTCCAAGCTGTATGAATCTACCTTTCTTCCCAGGAAGATTTGGATCTGTGGGAATGCTCTCCAGCTGTTGACACTTTGCTTTCACATGTATTGGGGAGAACCATGATTCCTTTACCAGATGCGGTGACCTTCTAGGGCTCTTTGGATAAATGGACTTCTGAAAGCCTATTGTCTACCTCTGCTTTGGCAAATACACTAGCCTTTGCAGGCAACAAGTAGTTGCAGAACTGCTTTCCCAGGGCAAAGCTCATGCAGGTTCTCTTATAAGGTCTTTGCTGTAGCATCCTACATCTAGGATGCTATCCTTAATTCTGCAGACTAGGGCTCATGTACTCGGCCAATTTGGTGCTGAGAGTTCTGTCTCCAGTCTTGGCCACAAGGCAATAATAAATAATCCCAGTTTATGGTACCTTTTTCTGGATAGCCCCTCTCGCTGCAACCGGAGTAACCAATGATGATTAAGGCTCTTGGTAGGAAGACTTTATTCCATCTTCTACTGCACAAGCTTCTTTTGTTCCCTGGGTGCAGATATCTTGGGACCATTCCTCGTGACTAGGCTGCCTCAGAGCAGTGCAGCTTCTAAATGACAACTGAAGCAGTTGGGGCTTGTCTCTTCCTCATTCAGGGATTCCTGGCCACATGTCAAACCCCTTGGTTCTCGGTCAGATTTCAATGATCTCAATTATGCTTTATGGAGCTCCCTGCAAACCATTTCTTTATTCATGTACTTCAAGAGACCAGGAGCAGATAAAGTAGTTTTACTTGACCATTTAAGGGCTGCTGCGGTCGCCTACCCTGTCCTGAATCTTCAAGGGTCAGAGTTTTTATTTCAGTCTCTTCCTGGTACCCAAATAGGGTGGTTCCCTTTGACTGGTGTATGATTTGAAGGACATCAACAATTTTTTTTCAGAAAGTCCCCTTCCACCGTGGCTTAGGTATCGGGTGTAGCTGCTTTTCAGATGCCTACCTTCATATCCCTAAGTGGGAAGAACATGAATACTTGGCTCTCCCTGGTGCTCCATTTTTTGGCCTGTTGTCAGCTCTATGGTGTTTCTCCAGCGTCAATGCCTCTGTTGTACCTCTTACATTGTTGTGGTGGCAGGATTGTAGCATATCTGGGTGATAACTGGTGCAAGGATGATCCGTGAAGCTGGCATTTCATAACTTTCAGCTTACTGTCAAGATCCTGGAGTCATATACCTGGATTACACATTTTAAATAACCCTGACCCTATGGTATACCAGGGCCTGTTTTGCATGACCCCTAACCATGTGTTCCTCCCTCAAATGAAAGTCTCTCGGCATTAAGATCTGCACTTCTGACCAACCTATGTACTATTATCCGTTACTGTATGATGGTAGCGGGGACCACAGGCTTCACACAGAAATTAATAAATTTGAGCACCAGTGCGCATCCCCTGGTGTGGTTTCTGATAATGGGGACTGAGCCACATTGGCTCCCATAGCGATAAGCACCAGTTCATGATAGGCTGGGCCCATTGTGATGAGAAACATGCAACACTGCAAAGGTATGTGCTTAGTATGTTCATCACCACGGATCTTTGAGCGCCCATCACAGAACAGTCATAGCTGTTGCTGAAGTGAGCTCTAATTTAACTGCAATTAAACCTTCTTCATGTATTATGCACCTTCCCTCCCCTGTTCCATCTCTCTGGGTATAAAGAGGCGCCAGTAGGGGATACGCAAAAAATCTTGATACAGACGTATGCATTGTCCATGGAGAGTATAAAAACATGTATTTTATGCAAAAATAACAACCAGCCCTTGTGGTCAACCGTAGATGAGAGCTGTTTGTGGCCTCATTTCAGAAAATTAGAGAGTTTACTGTGTACAACAATCTTAACATTTTTTTTTTTTATTTAATTTTTTTAATGATCATCATAATTAATCTTATTGACCTTTTATTCTTATTAAGAATCATTCCCATCACTCACTGCCCTGGAGGACTGTGTGTATGTATGTGTACAGACTTTTAAATAACTCAAGTTTGTGTCCTATGCTGACACTCGGGGGGGAATACATGAAAGACTGGCTAGATGATTGGGCACAGTACATATATCGATCTAGGTCTTCTACAGCCTTTGAGAAGAAAAAGTATTTTGCCCCTAACATGATTTGTTGCTAAAGATTCTGAATGTGTAATAGACTTCAAGGAGTATTTTTTTATTTTTTTTTTGCGAAGTATTGACTGCAGTATTTTTTTCTAGAAATGATTACATTTAGAAAATATTTAAACACTTTTGAATTGCATGGTCCGGTTTGCACAGTTGCAGTTTGTTACCTCGGCGGTCGCACAGACAGAAATAGTAAGTGCATGGCCTGTTGGTGCTTCTTATAGAGAATGTGGGAAAAGAGCCAAGACCATTACAAAGGCATTAAACAGCCCTCAGTGCAGATTATTGCACAAAAGTTAAAGCAGACAACTACAGCTGCATGCCCTAGACCAGGCTACCACCCTGACCTTATTCGTCAGACAAGAAAGGAATTTATAGTAGAATCTGCTGAGCAGCCACCTGGGATGTTGACCAAACTACATTAGTCAGTAGCTGTGATGGAAGACAGTGTGGCAGTTAACAATTACCAGGCATTTCATAGCAGGTTAGAAGTCCTGGCTTATAAGAAACACATGCTTGTGAAGAGTTTGTGGGTTGATAAGACTAAAGTAGAAATTTCAGGTCTAAGTGTTGTGTTTGGTGCAAATCAAACACTGCATCGGAGCCAAGTACCTCTACTCCCCCTATGAAGAGTGGGGGGATTATGTTATGTGGATGTCAGGATTGATATGAAGATCAGCTGTGCACATTATGTTGAAATCCTGGACAAAAACTTGCTGTGCTTTGCCAAAACTGTTTAATGGTCTGCCCAGTTTACCTGGCACCAGGATAATGACCCAAAGCACACTGCAAGAGCAACACTGGAATCATTTAAAATAAAGGAAAGAATCTTGTGGTGTAGCCCCGTTTGGGAGTCTACAAGCGCATCGAAAAAGCGGTGGCGTGACTTCAAAGTTGCTGTTCTCTGCAGCTCCTGAACCAATCTGAGCAATGGGAGCACTGAGATGAGTGTGTGACTCTCAAATACAGTGTCTCATTCTACAACTTCATATTTGTAAGTGTAAGGAAGTGGATTTGAACTGGAAACTTTCACAGCATTTTATTTGATCTAAGGCGGGAGCCTTTATCCTCATTTCAATACAACGTGGTTAGATGGGCAGCTAGCTTTAAACAGGAATTATTTCCAAATACATTTTAATGTAAAATGAAAGGTAAACACTTTATACAATATTTTGTGTTGTACTTGAATTGTACCTATTTATAACCAATAGGTGTCACTGTTGCTATAACTTAAATCAGGAAACATAAGAGATTCTCTTTACCAACTATTCATAAAGTTGGTCCTTTCATATAAACACCCCAATGCATACACTTGTTACATAACTCCAAGCTAATCCATATGTGTTTGTTTATTTTAAAACACCCATTCTGATTGTTTTGTTCTTTACTTGTAAATGTTGTGTTACTTTGTTGTAGTCAACAAACTAATTGGCCCCTTGGTAAAGCTTGGAGTCCATGTTCCACAGGTCTAGAACAGAGGCTGTAGAGAAGAGCATATATTACTTTTTGCCCTTTAATGTAAGAACAGCTCTGTTTAAATCGTTCAGAAGTACAATGGATCCCCTTTCTTCCTCTCTGTCCTTGATCCCTTTTCAGCGTTTCCTAAATCACATTAAGAACAGTGTGAAGTGTTTCCATGATGGTAGAATGCTCCTAATGTCTGCAGATACTACAGTGTACCACATAATGCGAGACAACATGATGTATGCTTCCAATTAGCAAAGGCTGCGACCCATCTTCTTATATAGTGCCAATAAATTTGTTGTTGGAGTACAGCATATGAAACTTCCAAGTGTTACCCATCTTCCAATAGTAGGAAAAAAATCAAAACAGATCACTTTATACACTATGATGTTCAATGTATGTATGTTCTTATCAATGGGGGAGATGGGCCGTACGGAAATCACTGATATTTGGCTGCACACGTTGGCCGCTATTATTTTCCGGGGCCAAATAAAAAAGAAAAACTTTAGGCGGGCCAATATAATTTATTAAAAAACTCAAATATCAAAATATATAATACAAATGTTTTGAATGGGACGGGAGGGTGTTATATAGCAGTGTTACCTCTATAAGTGCAGCGATCGTACAGACACAGCACTTATTTCAGCAGTTTGTTGCAGATCCGTCTTTCTGGTGAGCCACTAACTGACAACACAGCAGCCAATCGAAATCCGCCTTAGTATATGGCCCAGCCCATCTCTTCTCACATGACTTTCAGCCATTAGGGGGCGGGCAGGTGTTTGAGTGATTGACATGCGAAGTGTCCTTTTAGGAAGGAGGATGAAGTGTAATGGAGGAAATAGCTGGGAAGGCATAAAAATGAAGGTTCTGACACACAGGGTTGGCCCTAATAATTTTATGCATATTTTAATTAAATTTTTTAAAATATTGGCGGGCCGGATAGAACCTCTAAGTGGGCCTGATCTGGCCCGCGGGCCGTAGTTTGCCCATCACTGCATTAGCACATAGGTGGGGATCCTTACCTGGACCACAGCATTACTGTAATATCACAGCTCGTAGTGCTCACTATCTGTGTCGGACTGGGGCATAAAAGGCCCACCAGGGGACTGCAACACTAGGGGCCCACCATAGGGGGTGTGGCCAGCCATCAAAGAGGCGAGACCAGACACTAGAGGGGGAGTGGTCAGCCCACGAAGGACAACTATCACCATAGTGTAGTATATAAAGAATACACAGTTTTGACCTGCCCCTTTAGATTGGGCAGAACAGTCACCAAAAATCGGGATTGTCCCACTAGACTCAGAACATTTGACAAACTGTCCTACCTGTTCTTGTCACTTTCACCACCTGTGGATGCTGGTTACTTTAGCTGCGGCTTGTCTGGATCCTGGAAGGTTGGGGGCCCTATTTGGAAAAAAAATTGGGCACATTTAGAAAGTTCCAACCAGACCCGGCGTTAAATCAATAGGACCCACAATTAATACTTAGGCTTTCCTCCAGCCCCAACATTAAAGTAATAGTATTTCCATTTAATAAATAAACCTATTTCCTTGCCTCCAGACAGCTCCAGCAATAAATTAATGGCATTTACGTATAATAAATATAACTATTTCCCACAACCGTCCCTGCCATTTAAAAATTTATATTCATATTTAATAAATAGACCTCATGCTCCTCAAACTCAACTCCGCATTCAATTAATAGCGCCCAAACCACCTCATCTTAAATGAATAGTCCCCAATATAAAATTAAATTGTCCCTCCATCATCCCACAAACAAAATAGCACCATTAGTTAGCCACCACCTACCACACACACATTACATTGCCACAAGCCCGCTGTGCCATCACACACACATTACTGTGCCCCTTCATCACCATGCCGTGCCTCCTTATGATCACACTGCGCCCTCCATGCTGCTTTTGCTTCCCCTTCTCCTGGCACCTTTTCATCACCCTGTGCCCCCTCTCACGTTTTGGACTGAGCAGTGTGTATAGCATTTTGCGTGAATTGGTTTAGACCACTGCTGTCTGCTAGTTGGGGGTCAGCTGTAGACACTGCACGAGGTGAAGGTACTGCAGGTGACTATGTCACACCGTACCTAGCAAACTATTTGAAATAAGGTAGGGAGGAGGAGTTGGGATAGTCCATTACCCCCCACCCCCGTCATGTCCCATTGATATCCCTTCTATGGGGTGTTGTGGAGTACTATGGAGTCTTGCAGATCTAGAAAATCGTGAGCTGCTAATCCTATTTTGCACAGGAGACAGAACTGTTTTACTTTTAAAGAACCCTACATCCAAACTGCAACTTTCAGCTGTAATATCTTGTAACATTCACAGGTCTGTTTGTAAACGCACCTAAACCGTGGCAGGCTTTAAGATACTTATGATCGGTGACAGTCATTATTCCGACTCTGTAAATGTCGGCACTTGCAGTGTGTAGATAGGGAGAGGATGTCGTCAGTGTGATTGTCGAAATTGTGAATGTTGCCAATCTCAATGCCGACATTAAAAGACCAATGTTTCCGGGTCTGGCGGCATTGATCTTTTACTGTCATCATTGTGATTGGCGACATTCTCCCCCTGTCTACATACTGCAAGTGTCGGCATTTAGCCTGCCGACATTTTCATATCTGCAGCTTAAGTGCTGACACTTAAAGGGTCGGAATGATGTACCGAACCCCTTAAGATAGTATGTACTCTGTACTTGTCAGTGTGCTTATCCTTTTATAGTTCGATTAGTTCTTTGTTCTTTTATACAATCGAGACCTGATTCTTCCTCTACATTCATAGTATATTCTGTTCTGACAAGACTTGTGACCTACAAATATATTTCTAAAGGTGTTTGAGATCCACGCAGCCTTAAATAAATGAAATCATGAAAGTTTTTTCCTGCTTGTCACCTAAACACCGTGAACCAATATTCAGGAGATTATGTCCTATCCATGCCCTAGGATCTAGTGACAACACTGAATCAGGAGTCTTTGACATCGGCTAGTCCCTTGGACACATATTTGGCTTTGAAACCATATCCGCAGTCAAAATGAGAAGTGATTTGTTATGACTCTGCAATGTTATGAAATTACTTCCTGGCTGAATCAAAATGTTATGTCAGCTCTGACATAGGATGTGTCCCTGTGTGCTATATATTGAGGCTACATGTAGAGAGTATCTAACCGGCTAAACAATTAGGGCAGATACTTCTGAAGGTGGGATTATTGTTGAACAATAATATATAAATTGTCAGATAGAGCTGGGGAATAATAATGATGTGTAATGCTACAATCATGCCTGAGAAATACAGATCAACAGTTATGATGTTTTTTGTTATAAAACTTCGGAATGTTGGTTGAACATTAACATTCCCTGAAGAGTTGGAACATTGTGTTTTGCGTAGCGTAGTGGTCCTCTGGTAAATGTAATGATACAGTACACACAGCATAGGGAGTGATGGGTCACATCTCTCCTCACCACACCCTCTATACTAATATTTTACACTTGAACACTATACAACACCCAAGTGCTAGCTCTTCTCTGGTCCCCATCTACTGCAGCAGGATGAAATACATTTGGATACTGAAATCAATTTCAATTATCCAGGGCTGTTGAAATAAATGGGGCATTTGCCATGGATTCACCAGGGCAGGAGACCCCAACCTATTACACTTTCTGATACTGGTATCTGGATTGAGAAGAACATGGAAGCTCCTATCTAAGACTCTTTACATAATGGGATTATGAGAAGAAGCTGGTCTCAGAGTGGGGGAATCTACCGTTTGAGTTGCTCTATCAGGACGTCCCAAAATCCCCTTGGTCAAATAAAGAAATAATACTAATCTCAAGATGAACATAACCGTAACTTTAGCCTAAGACCTCAATCTGAACTTACTCTAGAAAGTAACGCTCTTGGTATAAGGCCCACTAATGTCTTAGAGCTGTCCTGACATTGTAAATCAATGTCATGCTGAACGATCTTGAGATCCTGTTGGAACGAACGGGGATTATTAAATCTTAATTTTATGGAACCGTATCAATTGATGGTAGTTTTGTGCATCATGATGATATTGTGTGTATACAGACTGGGAAATGCTAATAAATATCCGAATGCAGAACTCTAACCCAGGGAAATGACTATGCAAGTTGCCATAATTAAGCATTTAGATAGTTTAATACAGTGTAATTCACGCTAATTAAGGACACATAAAATTGTGCTTCCGTAATGATGACATTTAGTAACACGAGTTGGTTTATCTGAATGTCGTATCATATTTTCAATTCACTCAAAAAAAAGTGTATTACCTTTTAAAAGAGATCAGCGAATATGTTGTATCTGTAACATATTTTAATAGTGTTAAATGTTGACGCCTCCTACATGTAACACAGAGCTAAGTAATAAATGGTGTTCTTGTGTCTGCTTAGGCTCTTCCCAGAACCCCACCTTGGATCCCGTGCAGAATTTAACATCTAATTTGGAATCTGAGTCTCTGCAGTCCCCTGACACTAAGACGGACCAGACACAGTCACCTGAGATCTTCCCAGAAGAAGTGGAGTCACCAGATGCCCCATTACTTCCTGTAGAGGAAGACCAGGAGAGTGGGGCAAATTATGGTAACCAAGACTTTATCTCGCATTTGTGCTTTTTTTTGTATTCAATAAGTTGAGTGAACACTGGTGGTTAAACCTTGCCCGTGTTTCGTTTCGTCTTTTCGTCGGTAGACGAAAGAGACAAGCAGGGGTTGACGCTGGTGAGTATTGACCTTTGATCCCGTTGAGAGACCAGACTGTCCAAGCACACAGGTGTCTTTTATCATGCAGAACTGATATAACCACAAAAAATAGAATGTAATAGATGGCTGTGTGCTCTGTTTCTCATTGGGATCAAAGTTACCTATTTCACTGGGACATCTCTCTTGTGTATATCAGATTCAAATTGCTGGTCTACACCGCCTAATTTAAAATATTCTTATGTCTGTTAGGCATGGAAACATTGGGCCTGATTCATTAAGGAAAGTAAGGCAAAAAAATAAATAATAACTTTTAACCTTGGCGAAACCATGTTGCTCTGGAGGGGGGAGGTAAATTTAAAATGTGAGGACAGATTTATAGTTGGGGTAGGGTATGTCCTAGATCAACTTTTAATGTCAGTGTAAAAAGAAAGCTATTAAGTATTTGCGTCCTACATGAAAAAACAGCCAGTATTTATCTTAATAAGAAACTCATTTGCACCCCTTGCATTGTAAGATGGTTTTGCCAAGGTTCAAAGTTACTCATTTTTTTGGTTTTACTTTCCTTAATCAGGCCCATTGTCTTTTGAACATGTTTTTTTTTCATGGGGTTTAATGATCTCTTTGTCAAGCACACTTAAAATAGAACAGAATCTGGTCAGATCAGGTGGGTGATGTTTACACAAATTGTTTGAGTACTTGGGATTGCGCCCGAGCATTGACATTGGTTAGAACACGGCATAAGCGCTGGTTTGTATAAAGATTCCGCTGTGAATGTGGATATCTGTGGGCCTTGTGGTACTTTGTACTTTCAAAATCAACTGCAGCTACTCTACATCACAAACAAATACACCTCCAGCAAAGGCATACATGGTGGTGAAAATAATTAGCAGGCATTGTACATAGGTATTCATCCGCTTTATCATGAGACGACCCCCCAGTGGGATTGGGATTGTTTGGGTACTCGCGTGGGGTGGGGGGAGATTAGTGTTTCTTTTAATCTCTACATACTCCCTACATTGAAGTAGCACTATTATAAAAGCAAGTTGTGCCCTGTGACTTTCACTATAAAATTGTTATTCTCTATTATTTATAAGGTGCCACAAAAGGTCTGCAGCGCTGTACATGAAATTCACAGTAGTATACAATATACAGACACCAATGATCCACATTACGTAATACATAAAAATACAGAATACAAAGACCAGACATCTACTAATTAACAGATTACACACAGATAATTTGGTAATGCCGATAGTTATTTATGGAGCAGTGAGTGAGACTGATGGTAATGCCCATCGTGAAGTAGGCCTGGGCTCCATAAACCAGGGTTAGGGAAGCAGACCTTGAAGTACAGAGGGTGATGCAGTAGTAGAAGAAGAACACAAGGTTTTTTAATGTTCTAAAAACACTGTCAAGTCCATTTTTATTTTTTTTCTGTCATATGAATGTGAGATCACTGTGCACAGACGACTGAGTCTACACCAAGGCCTCACACAGCTGTCAGGGCTCACCTGGTGTAACTTACTGCTTTTCACATCTATTAGGTCTGCGCAGACTTTCTGAGCCATAGACACAACACTCCCAGCTAATTAGTGATAATAGAGGCAGTAATTGTTTTCCAGCAGTGAAGAGTAACAGAAACAGTAATTATATCTCCAACATATGGAGACATTTAGTTAGAGATTAAAATAATAAAATGGAACGCACAATTTTATCTATAAAGTTACCATATTCATCCTCCTTACGATTATGCAGAACTATTAATGCATGTTTGTTTTGACTGGAGAGATCTACAAGTCACTGATACACTGGAAACAATAGTTTTGGTCTGAGCGATGTTCACACCGACCTATATGATGCAGTGTACATTGATACAGGAATAATTACACTGGACTGACCTTTTGTTTTCTAAAGCAGAGAGGATCGCAGAGGAGCCAATGGGAGAGACGACCTCAGCAGTATCGGAAGAGACCCCACAAATCACAGAAGAGTCTTCGCCGGTCACAGAGGAGCCGGACGGAGCGGCACAATCTGTGCACATTGCTGACTATGAGACGGTTTGTTTCAGAAAGATCTCTCTCTGAACACAGGGACTGGCTTGTCTCCCGCTTCCCTTCTAACGTCTGTCTCCTGTCTGGCATGTTCTCATCCTGCAAGTGTCACTCCCTGAGGTGGTGGACGGCTGGCAGTATTACATTAACACTCTTCTTCAGCTACCTCTCTGCATGCGCTGCTTTGTACTGATGATGATGTGGATGGAGGTCATTGATCGAAATATGCAGATTACGCTAATGCTTTATGTTATTAACGCTACAATAATGCCACCAGCTTTTAACCATAGAGTGTTAATTATAGACATGTTTTAGTGGTTTTTATACTTCTAGGGCCAGAGAGATGTTATGACAGTGACATGTTTAATATATCCGTTACCTACAGGGCTACGTTGTACTAATGACAAGGTGTGACTAGGCCATGTTTAATGGCCTAGTCCTTCCTAGGACCAGAGTGTAGTAATGACTGTGTCATGGTTAGTGAGTCAGTCCCTCTAGGACCATAGTGTAATAATGAGAGTGATTCCTCTAATGGTTTAGCCTTCCCTAGGACCAGACTGATTGACAGATCATGCTTATTGGATCAGTCCCTCTAGGACCAGAATGTACTAATGCCAGTGACATGTTTAAAGCTGCATTACCGCCTAGTAAAAGATGGCAGGGCAATGCCCGCTGCCCCAAAGGGGTTCCCGGTGGCTGCTACATGCAACCGTATTCCCCCAGGGAACTACTGGTAAACCAACTTAAAATGTTGGCGGAGGAGAGGCTAGTGTATTTTATAACACAATAGATTGGAATTTACAGTATATTGCTTTTTATAACCACAAGTGGGATATCATCATCACCATTTATTTATATAGCATATCTAGCGCCACTGATTCCGCAGCGATGTACAGAGAAACTCACTCACATCAGTCCCTGCCCCATTGGAGCTTACAGTCTAAATTCCCTAACATACACACACACACAGACAGAGACAGACTAGGGTCAATTTTGGTAGCAGCCAATTAACCTACCAGTAGGTTTTTTGAGTGTGGAGGAAACAGGAGCCCCCGGAGGATACCCACGCAAATACGGGGAGAACATACAAACTCCTCACAGTTAAGGCCATGGTTGGTAATTGAACTCATGACCTCAGTGCTGTGAGGCAGAAGTACAAACCACTAAGCCACCGTGCTGCCCCAGATATTACTCTATATGCACCAAGTGCCCACTTCATTACATACATCTGCTCAATAGCAGGTTTCTCCACCCACATGTCACCTGTATTAGTTGGATCGTGACTTAACAAGGTGTTGAAAGTGCTGTCCCGTCTCTATTTTGTCGGCATTCTTTGGTTCCATTCATCAATGGGCTGTCTCTGATCTCAGCACTCCCTTTGTTCTTTGGGTGAAAGTCTTGACACATCGGTGACATTAGTACGTGAATACCGGTGTTGATGTTTGCGATATATTCCTGATGGCGCATATGATGCCCGATACCATGCTGCGTTCAAAGTCACTTAAACCTTAGAGTGCCCATCATTAATATGCACAGTCTGTGCCTACTGCTACCAATCAAGCAGATTAAGTGCTGGTTCCTCACCACCTGTAACTCACCAGGACATTGGATGTGCTGCTCCTATGTGAGAGACGTGCATCAGCGTCTGGTGTTTGTCGGTAGCAATGATTTGACAGCATGGGGAGTAACCCGGGGCATCCATAAGCTCCCGCTGTGAGTTGAAGCGATGAGCTAGAGGAGGCTGGGCAGGGGGGTTCAAGGTTACTGCAAAGTGCTGAGGTGGCAGGAGAGGCCTGCCCAGTGCTATTAGTGCCCTCCAAGTGGTGGCAGTAGCTACTGATTGTACATATTAATAATGCAACAATATAAGACCAATATAATATAATACCCCCATTATGGGAATTTTCTCCGGTCCCACCTCCTACCAGTTCACGTGAACGGGAGCAGTGGCAGCATATTGATTCTGTATTCTCCCAAATCTCACTGGACCACCAGGGTATAGATATGTTTTTACTCATTTAATCTGCGAATATAAAACATATTTTACTCAGGCGCATTACACCAGTATTTCAAATAAAATATTTCCTGCCGTGATGGCGGGAGGTGGACACAGCCACAATAATCTCCTGATTGCCTGGGTTCAGAAAATGTGTTTTGGGGGCAACAGGGCAGTTTTATATGGCATTTTTCTGATCTTCTGTTGGTATTTTTTTTATGAATGAGGGGCTATGGTGGTTACACATATTATACATTCTACACATACATGGTGTCATCGTAGTCGTGAAAGTCTAGCCTCAAAGCGTAGGGTTACACAAGTACTAATGCGCTTAGGTGTAGTAGGGGATAGTTTGTGTGTGCTAACAACACGCTGTCCTCCACCTAGTCAAACTAGAGAAACAATGACGTCGCTGTGGAGAGCTGTGTGTGCAGCCTTCATGTCTTGTAGATAGATTTATGTGGTAATGTTCAACCGGAGCTGTGGTCCATATGGATGTTGTTGAGGGACGTAGAAAAATTATGAATACGATAATTGGGAGGGCTGTGGGAAAACGTATCAGTGTTACATGCAGTACAAATGGGCTCTTTAGGGATAGGTATAATATAAAGACAAGGATTTGGAGAGGGAAGGATGGGGCAATTGAAGAGGGAGAGTCGAGGAAGAATTACAGTGGAGAGTTGGGTGGACAGAAAAGGTAAGTGGTAGGAGAAATGAAAGATGGAAAATAATATATTGGATCTATTATAGTGGAGTGGAATATAAAGGACAACTTATGCTATAAGTATAGAAGAGACAAACAAATGGGAATTAAATAAAATGATATATCCAGAAAGAAATGGGAATGCTGGTAGTGTAAATAGTGAGAAGACTTAGGGCTAGATTTACTAAACTGCGGGTTTCAAAAAGTGGAGATGTTGCCTATAGCAACCAATCAGATTCTAGCTGTCATTTTGTAGAAAGTACTAAATAAATGAAAGCTAGAATCTGATTGGTTGCTATAGGCAACATCCCCACTTTTTCAAACCCACAGTTTAGTAAATATACCCCTTAGACTGGACAGATGTGGGTCAGGATGTATAGCACAATGGTAGTGTTAGTAGTGAGTATATATTGGTAAATGGTAGACAAAAGGGTTGGCACAAATGTATAGTAAGTAAGTCAGAGAGAAGCTGCTGGGGGGGTGGTTCAGGCCAGGTTGGCTTTAATGATGTTGGTTATGGGGTGGTGGGTGGTAATACATATGAAAGTGGGTCATTAATAGCACAACATTTGGTATCAGTGCAGCTTGTGGATGAAGGTAGTGATAGAGGAAAAATAAATACCGAGATTAGTGACAAACTGTTATAATGGATATAAAATAATGGTAGTGAAAAACAAAACAGATATTGGATCAAATAATATTGGAAAATGAAAATAACAATAGAATTTAAATAGAAATTGCAAGAATAATAATTAGGAAAAAAAAAAATTGGTCAAATGGTCTCGGGAGTTTTCTGTGAACTGTAGAGAGTAACCGAACGCATTTCGCTTTGTGGCTTACTCAGTTGGTTCTTTTTCAAGAATAAAACTGTCAAAACTTAAGCTAGGTTAAATTGTGACTTAATTTGTTCTACAAAACAAAATAATGAGAAACGGTCTGTTTTTATTTCTGTATTGATGACATCATAACTGTGGACTAGATATGGAATCCAGTGAGATATGAATTAAAATCTTGTCCTGACATTGTCCTTGTGTGTAAAGGTGAGTGTGTTCACACAAATAGGGTGTAAACTAATGTATATGGCAAATCTAGTGAGGAATGTTTACCAAATCCCTAACACTCGCTCGTCTTGCTCGTCCTTCCTCTGCATTCAATACACACATGATCTATTGGTATCTGCCAGCTGTTTAAAATAGCATTCCCTGCACATATGATGCTACCACTGAGCAGGCAGTTGTGTGCCCAATAAACTGGTCAATCTGAGTATGAAGTGTGTGTGTACATGTGTATGTATATACGTGTGTGTACATGTGTATGTATACACGTGTGTGCGGGTGTGTGTGTGTGTGTGTGTGTGTGTGTGTGTGTGTGTGTATATGTGTATATATATATATATATATATATATATATATATATATATATATATACACAGAGAGAGAGAAAGAGATAGATATATATACATATAGAGATATAGATTTTATATAGATAGATTATATATATATATATATATATATATATATATAGATTTTATATCTCTGGCATTATTAACAATATTATTATCATAAACTTGGAATGTGTCACAGTGCACCGCAGCATCATACAATTGGAACACAGGACATACATGAAACGTGAAGATACAAGGTAGACAAAATAAATGCAGACATGAAAACAAAGGGTATGGAGGACCCTGCTCATTAGAGAGCTTACATTCTAAGCGGAAGAGGGCGCAGCTGAAACAAGAGGAGCGAGTGTGGTTTAGAGTAGACGTTGGGATGGTTGTGAAGTTGTATTAGTGTGAATAGTATCATTGGGGAAAAGGTAAGCTCTAAAAAAGAGATCGGTTTTCAGAATGTGTCTAAAGATTTGAAGGCTGTGGGAAAGTCTGATTGGGCGTGGCAGGGAATACCATAAGTGCGGAGCAGCACAGGAGAGGTCTTGTAGGCGGGAGTGAGAGGTGGTTACCAAAGACAAGGTGCAGGTCAGAGGTAGATCTAAGAGGGGGGGAGGGAGTGTATTTTGATTTGAGATGTATAAAGGGTTGATGTTATTGAGGGCTTTATAGGTAATGGTGAGCAACTTGAATTGGATTATGGAGGACACAGGGAGCCAGTGTAGGGATTTGCAAAATTTTGCTGCAGATGTGGAGCGGTGAAAGAAGAAGATTAGTCTTGCAGCAGCATTTAGGATGGATTGAAGTGGGGATACATGGGTGTTGGAAATGCCAGATAGCAGGAGGTAGTCAAGACTGGAGATGAGATAATGGTTGAGTTTTGGTACCATGTTTGGTAAGAAAAGGGCAAATCCTGCCAGTGTATCTAAGGTGGAGTCGACAGGACTGGGAGAGAGTCTGGATGTGAGGACTAAAGCAGAGGGCATAGTCAAGTGTGACACCAAGGTAGTGGGCTTTGGAAACTGAGGAAATTGTGGTGGTATTGACATAGAGGTAGATTTGAGGGGAGGTGGTGACTCTGGGAGTAGGGAAGATAATAAGCTCGGTTTTGGACATGTTGAGCTTTAGGTAGTGTTGGGACATCCATGTGGAGATAGCAGAAATACAGTTGCTTACGCAAAATAGTACAGAAGGGGAGAGGTCAGGGGAGGAGACATAGATTTAGGTGTCATCTGCATAGAGGTGGTACTGGAGTCCGAATGAGTCCTAAGTTCATCAAGAGAAGAGGTGTACAGTGAAAAAGTAAAGGGCCAAGAACAGAGCGTTGTGGGACCCCAACAGATAGTGGGAGTGGCGGGGAGGATGTGCCAGAAGTAGAAACACTAAACAAGCGGTTTGATAAGTAGAAAGTAAACCAGGAAAGGACTGTGTCATGAAGGCCAGTGGAGTGAAGGGTGTGTAGGAGAAAAGGGTGATCAACAGCGTCAAAAGCAGCAGAGGGTCCAGGAGAAAGAGTATAGAGAAGTGACTCTTAGAGTTTGCTATAAGTGGATCATTGATCACTTTTGTGAGAGCAGTTCAGTGAAATGATTGGGGCAGAAAGTCGAGGATGGAGTGAGAGGAGAGAAAGTGAGACAGGCGTTTGTACACTAATCGCTCAAGTAGTTTGAAGTCAAAGGGGAAGAGATAAATAGGGCGGTAGTTGGAAAGAGAGGCTGGATCCAGAGAAGTTTTCTTTTAGAATTGGTGAGATGAGTGCATGTTTAAAGGAGGATAGAAATGTGCCAGTAGAGAGAGACAGGTTGAAGAGGTGAGCTAGAGGTGGACATGCATTGGAAGAGCGGAGATTTTGGAGAGAATAGGGTCGAGAGGACAGGTTGTAGGGGGAGATGATGAAATGAGTGCATAGACCGTCTTAAGTTACTGGAGAGAATGAATTAAGGGTGGATTCGGGAGTGTAAGCGAAGGTGGGTAGAGTGGGGGAATTTGGCATGAGGAAATGTCTTGTGAAATGATGTCGTATTTGAAGTAGGTAGCAAGTATTATGGGCTTTGAGGGAGGAAGGGGAAGGAGGTGCAGGTGGGCAGAGAAGTGAGTTGAACGTAGCAATACACAAAGGGGAATCATTTCACAGGACATATATAATTCTATCCTATGAGAGCAATTGAAAGGGAATAGAGGAGAGGAAACAGAATTACGTTAGAGTGAGGTTTGCAAAGATTGAAAATGTTGCCTACAGCAACCAGATTCTAGTTCTCATTCTGTAGAATGCACTAAATAAATGATAACTAGAAACATATTGCTATAGGGAACATCCCTCAGGTATTGGAGGGGGAGGTCATGTATAATACTGGTAATGTGTTCCATTTTGTGTGTTTGTCAAACTTTACGGATAAGTGCTCGAGTAGGGGGGGGGGGGGAGGGGGTGGTGGTGAGACATCTTGCTGCTAAGAGGATATGTCCAATCCGTTTTTGTTGTGTGTGTTTCGGGGATTGGGCGTGGGAGGTGTACATGCATGATCAGGTGGCGGACCTCTCTCCAGCACTGTACAATTTTGTGACCATTCCACCATATATGGGACAGGGTCTCCTCTGCTCCATATTCACACCAATGGGAAGTTGAAATATTGCGGTAAAAGGCACCAATCCTCGCTGGTTCTGGGTACCATCGGACAAGAAGTTTAAATTTTCGGTGAATTGTGTACAAATGGAGCTTTAAGAAACCCCTGCGTGTATTTGGGACCCCAGTCCACAGGGCTGAGACATATTTTTTATTAATGTCGCAAGATGCTCTTTCACTTTGGATTAACATAGTGGACATTTAACATGGCAATTTATCAAAGTAAGTAACTGGACACGTTTACTCCATATGCATCAAAGTAAACTTGTTCCATAGGAAACAATGAAATTGCTTTGCCCAAACATTTGCACAGTGCAGTTTACTGATGCATAACTTGAAGTTCGTGTGGTACAATCTCATGATGCCTTCCTGTCCAAACAGGTTTGTGTAGGGAAGAATGGTTGGAGAAGCAGTACGGGTGAAGGAAGGGGCGTGCACATGCAGGCTGGGTACTCCTGTTTGTTTTGCACTTGCTATTATTATTATTTATTATTATCATTTATTCGTTAGGCGCCACAAGATTTCTGCGGCGCCGTACACAGTACAAACAGACTATACAGGGTGAAACAGTATAGGACAATAAACAAAAAATATCAATACTTCAGAAACTCCAGGCAGGCTAATGCAGTAAAGACGGCGCAGAAGAACAGGTATGGAGACAGGGGGTAAGATGGCCCTGCTCATACGAACTTGCATCCTAAGGGAGGGTAAACAAATCGGGCACAAAGGGAGCCAGTTGAAGCATGGGGGAGAGAAAAGGGGTCTGGGAGGAGAGAGGGGAGAACGAGTGGAGGAGATGAGGGGATTAAGTGGATTGTTGGTAGGCTTTGAGGAACAGGTGAGTTTTAAATGCACGTTTGAAGGAGATGATGAGTGCGTGGATGATAGTTTTGGTGGCATCCTGAGAGAGGAAAGGCCGGATGCGGGCAATGTTGCGTAGTTGGAAGCGACAGACTTGGGCAAGGGATTGAATGTGGGGGGCAAAAGAGAGAGAGGAGACGAGGGTGACACCCAGGCAGCGGAGTTGGGTAAGAGAGGAGATGGTGGTGTGGTTAACAACGATAGAGAGGTCATGGTGGGAGGAGAGTCTGGGGGAAGTAAAGTCAATGAGTTCAGTTTTAGAGATGTTAATTTTGAGTGAGTGCGAGGACATGCAGGAGGAGATTGAAGAGAGGCAGTCAGATACACGAGATACCTGCCAAGTAATACTCCATGGCACTACTTGGCAGGTATGCGATTGATAGGTTTCATACTCGTGAATATTAGTCTGGCCCACATAATGATTGCCTACACTGTGCAGGACGTAGGTAAACTCTGATGTGATCGGTTATACCAGATTGTAAGGAATCTGATTGTAAGCTGCTTTAATGACCTAGCATTAAGCAGACATGACCTCGCTAACTGAAACATCATACAAATTGTATACCTCCCAACGGTGTCTTGGTGCAAACAGGGGCCGTGTCTGGAGCTCCCGAAGCGCTAGACTACCCCCAACGCCGCTCCTAAAAACCTTTACATTGCTGCCAACATCAGTGGCAGTTTCCCAACTTTGCCGGCAGGCAGGACAAATGTCGGGACAGTCCTCTCATATTTGGACTGTCATGCTTACATTGATGCATTTGGGAGGTAAAAAATTGGCCTAGCACGTGAAGGGTTATTGAGTGGACGTCAGGTGACATTTCCACATTACACATAATTTCTGTCTTTTTCTCCGGTTTCTTAAAAGCTGCAAAGAGTGAGAGATCCGTTAATAATATATGACCAGTACTGCAGCGTTCAGTGTTTTATTGTCCATTAAGTCAGACTTACTGGTACTATGATCTACTTATGTTATTGCCGTCTAATGTGTGGTTGGGGGAGGGTAGTTACGGCCTTTTGGTATAAACACAGTGTTCTGGATGCTTAGCGGTACAATGGATAGACCTCTCCCAATGACTCATGCTAACAGGCAATGGTTCACTGCTACATTTTCATGGAGTGCAGGAGAGTTTCTGCCCTCTGAGATTTAGTCATCTGTGCTCAGAAAATGTGACACATAAGGAATACATTATATCATTATTGCAGTGCAACATTAGCAGAGTACTATTTACGGGGGGCACTTCTCTTATCGACTGTCCTATTACATTTACAGGGACATTAAGGTTCATATGGCAGAATATGCAGATGTGCTGTAACACATTTAATTTTGCGTAAACACGTTTATTTGTCCGTTGAGTGCAATGCATGATGCACATCTACTTCCATGCTTGAGAGGTGATCACGTGCAATCCATCTGCAGGATCATTTTTGTGATTAGGGCCCAAATGGGACTGCGCAGGCCGACAGAAGAGAAATCACAGTCCTGCCTGCTGGCTTGTTAGGACCCCTGCCCTTCATTGGTGTCTTATCTTTCATTTGTCTGCTTCAATACAGGTAATTCCGGACACATGCATGTGTTGTGTCAGTGTAAGGGAATATGGAAGAATGTTCATGCCATGGGTCACATAATTATATTAATAATGTTTTATCACATTTGGATTTAAGTGCATAAAAATGAGCTTACCTACATAAAACGCGTGGGGTGGATGTAAACAGTGTCCCATCTAAAGTAAAGCCCTACCCCTGATGTCATCTTTACCAGTGCGCACAATATGGCGAGCAAACTTTTGCACCCCTGCAGTCACTGCCACCATGACAGTCGACAATAAGTGCATTATGTCAGAAAAACATCACTGCGCATTGGAGATGCGTTTTGGAATTGCGTAAATGAGTTTACTGTTTTAAAAACAAACAAATCTCTTCTTTCCATTTTCTGCGTTCTTAAATATAGAATAATGTTTGTGCAAAAATGAACCTACATCAAATAAATAACGAAAGCTGTGTTTTTAACCTGAATATGAACAATGTTGATGATGGTTAACCTTAAATTGTAATGTCATTGTTCTGAGAAATAGTTATATACTTATCAAGCTGCAGGTTTGAAAAAGTGGAGATGTTGCCTATAGCAACCAATCAGATTCTAGCTGTCATTTTGTAGAATGTACTAAATAAATGATAACTAGAATCTGATTGGTTGCTATAGGCAACATCTCTACTTTTTCAAACCCACAGTTTAGTAAATATACCCCCAAGAGTCCAACCTAAAATTATTTTAATTTGTTATGGTACCTGGATAAATCTCCCCACTTTCCTTGGTTGTTGGAGCAGTTCGGCTCCCTCACATCTTCCTCCTCAGTGGTTCCATTACAGACTGCACAAAAGTTCCCAACTTCTAAAGCTGTGTGTATCCAGGATGTGCTGATTGCCTGTTAGCAGCTTCAGTGTATGGCACTAAAGTATTACTGTTTTCAACCAGTCAGTGTAAAGAGTTATATAGACTTGGAAAAAGCCTTTTGCCATTAACAAGGTAAAGCGGATAGGCAGGGCATGGTTGGTCGGTGTTATTGTAACGGTGTATCTTTTCTTGTTTCTCTCTTCTACAGCAGGGTGCGGAGGTGCCGACATCATCCTGATCAGTCTCCTTACCAACATCCGTTGTCGTATTTGAGGAATCTATCCTGTCAGGGTGTTCATGGGCTACTGCACTTGCGTACAACAAGCTTTCTCGGGGTTTGCACAAGATCATTTGTGTTCCAGCTCACTACAGTATTATTTGCATGGGATCATGCCGGGTGTTCGTTTGGCCTGTGGTAACGTTTGGAGAAGGGTTCTTCTCTCATGTCATTTCACATGAGTGAAGGAGGACAGTTCTGTGAGGGTTCAGTGTCTGCATCTATGGAGCATCTGCTTTTGAGTGATCGTGGGCCGCCTCAGATACTGCTACTGTTGTGCACTATAGACTATTGAACCAAATGTCACGTGATATTGCAAGACATTCATTTTCGGACAAAGCAGTCTGTGAGGACAGGACAACTTTTGTAGAAGGAATATTTGCTGTACAGGGGTAATCGTGGTGTAATCTGCTCTGGTTCAGACAGTATTATGTATTCCTGCTTCCTGTCCATCACTTACCATACTTCTTACCCACGGGTTGTGATTTATATCGACCTATCGTGGCATAGTCATTACGGAGAGCAAGGCAAAAGAAGGAGTACATTTGATCCTGGACAAACCATGTTACAATACAAGGGGTGCAAATTAGTTTATTATTTTGCACATAAGATAAATATTGGCTGTTTTTTTCATCTAACACACAAATACTTGATAACTTTATTTTTACACTGAAACGTAAAGTTGATCTAGGTCATGCTCTACCCCAACTATAAATCTGCCATCGCATTGTAAATTTACCTCCCCTTCCTCCAATGCAGCATGGTTTTGCCAAGGTGCAAAATTACTCCTTTTTTATGTTTTGCTTTCCTTAATGACTCGGGCCCATATATTTCACACCCCTTTTCTAGACAGGCACACCAAAAAGCTTTTATGAAATGTGTAACCAAAACGCTTTGTTAATATTGTGTAAACTTCAATAATTGATCACTGCACTTCATTTTATTGGAGAACGAGGTATACTTTTATTACCTGGTGTATAACAAAATCCCTCCTTTTCATTGTTTTGTATTTAGTCTGTGGTTGGAGCTAAATGCTCTTTCTATGGCGCTATTTATTCTGGCAGAACGTGGTCCATAGCTGATACTTAGTATAGGTGCCATTCACCCTCTCTGGTATGTTTCACATGTGATTTTATTATATCATGGAATCGGCATGGATTTATTCATGAGTTCTTAGCACGGATCAACACAAAATACTCTTCTAAAGATTTACCAGCTTTACCCATCTGGACATGGCAGCTCTTATCTAAGATTTGTCTAGATATTGCTCTATCCGTTTTACCCTCTTACTTTGACAAATGTTCCAGGCGGTGAAGTAGAGAAGGGTCCCCATGCTATAATGCTCCAACCACCATGCTTCACATTAAGTGTAGTGATAGGATGGTGCCTGGTTCTAGGCTTGCGCCATAGGCTTGCACCTAGTCCTGAGTCTTCCTTCACTTCGTATGTGGGTCTCCCACATGTGACTTCTTCAGCGATGCTTTGCTATTTGCTATTCCTATAAAGCACAGATATGTGACGTGTCCAGGCTACTGTTGTAAAATGGACAGCGTCTCCCATCTCTGCCATGGAAGACTCTGTCAGAGTTGTCATATCCCTCTTGACGGCCTCTTTATCAAGTTAGTTTCTCTCATGGATGCTCCGATTTAGATAACGGCCTGTCCTAGACAGATTCACATTTGTACCACATTCACTCAATGATATAACAATTATTTGAAAGCTTCTTTCAAATCCTTCCCTTTTTCTTGGATTTGCTATACTTTTTTATTGTTCATGATGAAGCTTTTGTTTGGAAATACAGAAACCAAACTGTTGAACCGCTCATAGACAAGTCTATTTCATGTTAATTGTACACAGGTGGACTCCAAACATTTATACGTAATCCGAAGATGACTGATTGCATCAAGGTTCATTTCGGTGTATCTTAGCAAAATTTCTGCAATGAATAATTGTCTGTTTAAGAAAAAGCTTTAGGGGTAAATGTATCAAGCTGCGAGTTTCCAGCGGGTTAGAAAAGTGGAGATGTTGCCTATAGCGACCAGATTCTAGTTATCATTTATTTAGTAAATTCTACAAAATGAAAGCTAGAATTTGATTGGTTGCTATAGGCAACATCTCCACTTTTCAAACCCATCAAACTCTCAGCTTGATACATTTACCCCTTAGAATTGTTCTTTTTTTAATTTTATTTGCCATCACATTAAGTATTTTGTATTGATCGGTGGTAAGAATTCCCAAACAAATTATTGTTGATTGCATGAGGTAAAAGAAATGACAAAGGACTGAATACTTTTTATAGCCACTGTACATTACAATTACACACCGCAAAGCATGAAAACTCTTGCAACCGCTTGTATCTAACCACTGTGTCTTTGATAATCTTTCAATGATTATAATAACAATGGGAGTCTCTTCCTTGACATGTATTCATATATTTCAGGACAGGAAGAGAACACAGCGCACAATTTATTGTATTATTACTGGGGGAATCTCCCAGAAAACACATTTTTAATTATATATTTATCTAATGCAATTCAGCCTTATTGAGGGAAACCATTGAATGTTCACGGGACAGTCTTATTTCATTGTCAAAGCTGATTGATGCATCTGATTGGGAGGCTATCATGTAATCATGGAGGTTGACACTTAAATAAAAGAATAAGAGCCTGTAACCATCTAAATTATCCATCCATGTTTAATGGATCATGCTGACATTAGACTAAACCGGCCTCTGCGGACAAAAAATAATTAACCCCATTGTGATGACAGACACCCAGCACCATTGCAGACCTCATTTCAAGTATGTCTGGCTAATGTCAGCATTCAGTATTAAGGACTGATGTGAATCAGTTCTCTGTGCAGCGCTGCGGACATGGTGGCACTATATAAATAAATAGATGATGATGAAGTATGACATAGTGACAGATGCTATTTGCAAAGGCATAAAAGTTGTGATTTATATGTTTGTGCTCTGAGCTTTTTACCATTTGTTATATTATGTCTGATATGAAAAATGTGCTGTGAGATTTTTTTGATTTATGGAGATGTATTGGCTGCCAGAAACCCCCCTGACTGTGTCTCTGCATATACTGACCTTATATAGAACTATACATTTGTGTCTCTCATGCTGCATTTTGTTGGGTTTGCACTTTCTTCTTGTATTTTATTTGGAATCTTCAGCTGCATACAATCTTTATTTAATTGCAATATAAGCCATTGGTCAAACACTGAACCATTGTGATGTGTAATTTGTTTGCATATCTCTGAAGGGCGTGTGGTACCCACTTAGTGTAGGCCCTGGCTAATGTTGACATACACATGAGTCCTGCACTACAGAGAATTGTAAATCACCGTTCTAAGAACCTGAACAATAGTAACTCTCCATACACAGTAACAGCATCAATGACAGTCACAGAACACATTGGGAGTGAATATGGTTGGCTCCGAGTCAACGTAGTGATTTGGTGAAGTATGAGGTTTGTTTTTTGTATAACTGGAATGGAACAAACACAATGAAGCAATTTACCTGCATGCCAAATGGGAAATGTGGAAATTTAAATAAAAAATAGTCTTTGCTTAATTGTACCTTGGGGAATGCATAGGACAGACATTGTTAGAAAATCAGGTAATCTAAGTCGGGTATCCTTGATTACAATAACATTATTTTCCAAGACCGCACCGCAGATCATGTATACAGGCAGATTATTCACAGCAAATTGCCAAATGATCCCAAACATATATCCTTAATACAGTGTATTTCTATGTAAAATCCAAATCCATGCTAATTAGTTGACATCCAAACCTGTAGATAACTAGATGTTCTCTCCAGCATGAAACAATTATCATTTGTATCCCTAAAACTGAAGGATGTGGTTTTGAAGGTGTTCCAGCAAGTCTGGGAATACATCCATATCTCATTAGAGAAGAATAACAAATATGCAGTAAACAAGTTTTGATATTTTTACGAAAGTTCACATCTTGGTTAAATATGGATGAACATTGACAAAATGGAGGCTAACCAGACTATTGCTATTTCGCATTTTCCCCTCTTGTCTCTAATCAAAGATACAATAATAAATCAAACTTCTCTAGTATATTACTAAGATTAAAATGGTCTTCTTCCCTGGAAAGAGGGCACGGTAATATTATTGTTAGTAACCAGGGAGAGGACAATGAACAGACTATTACGTTCTGATTAAACAAAATAAGGGAGAGAAAGAAGAAATTATTGTCTACACTTCTGCAATTTCATGTCACCCTCTAAAGAAGGTCTTCTTTTGAACCTTGCAAGGCATCCATATATAAAAATACAAATGCCAAAGAATAGGATACGTAGCATAATGTACATATACAGAACTCAATGGAGAATGATTTCCTTCATATAAACAATTTTCTTCCACCGCATTATACCTAGAATTTTTTTTATAGTGAGCAATAGCCACTAATAATTGTTTACCTTGCTCACTATAAAATATTTATAATTGCTTTAGTACTGCAAATCTTAAAAAGAAAAAGTGAACACCTAAAAGAGAAAGTGGAACTACCCGAATGCACCCATTCTCTTCACAACTCTGCCTAAGTTGTGTTCCGTAATCTATGTCCCCTTCTATTCTCTCCCCATTCTCCACTACTTCTTACCCCCAACACTATTCTAGTTTCTGTTCTTTGAAAGCAAACCTTGGTTTACTACTACCTGACTATAATACGTTCTGTTAGATTTACTCTTGGCTTGAAATGACTATGGGGTATATTTACCTGCTGGTTTGAAAAAGTGGAGATGTTGCCTATAGCAATTAATCAGATTCTAGTTATTTATTTAGTACATTCTGCAAAATGACAGCGAGAATCTGACTTGTTGCTTCACTTTTTCAAACCTGCATTTTAGTAACTATACCCCTATGTCTGAATCGCAGTGCATTACAATTTATTGATTTATACCATGGCCACTGTGGTGGACACTGTTGGTTAACATGATCTGTCACTACACCTATATTTGGCCTGCTTGTTCACGTTCTTATTATCTTTCCCTTGTCATCCTATAAATAACCACATTATCACAAGTCTCTTCTTTGCGGAGAAGAATCTGGGTACAATGTAACGGAAGTCAAAAAGGATAGAATGTCATTTGGACATTCTTGTGTTCTCCAGATCGCATGGATTTTCCTAGATTATAGACCTTTTAGGATTTGAGAACCTCAGAACTCCTCATAAGGCCTGTAATACAAGTATCGTGTCTTATCAGTGTGAATTTGAAGGAGTGGACCTGCCTTCCCCACAACCACCTCCCCTGCAATGATGTAATCACAGGGAGTGCTCAAGAAATGCTTTGGGGAGCTGGCATACACATGTGTAGTGACTGCCGGTCAATACAGCAAGTGGCGTATATGCAGAGCATACCTAGACCCGTATTCAACAAGAGATGTTTCTTCAGACCTCCTTGTAGTTGAATACGGACGTATGTATAACAGAGTTACCAGCTTTTGTTTTAAAAAACAAACTACACATTACGTTAATTTTGTGGGTCTTAATGAATCCCAAACTCTCTGTATGTTTCTGTGGAGAGCGAATTTCATGCAGAGCTATATATAGATCAACAGGAGTAAATGGGTATTTAAACACAGGATTCATGTTCTGCAATCTCCAGATTTACCACTAGATCCTCGGGTTACTAACTTCAAAACAATTCATAAACAGAGGTGATCTCAGGCTGCAGTAATCTATTACTGTGTGACGAGATGGACATTAACCTAAGTGTACTGGTACTTGTTAGTTAAGGTCATACTTGTAGAGTTTGCATCCTCAAAAGTACTGTGTCACTGGATTATTCCCCATTTTGAACATCCCTTTCATAAAATACATTTATGAGCATCAACATTTCTATCCATATTCAGTATATGGAATAGCTCGGGTAGGCAGATTTTGCTCCTATGCCGACCTCCACAACATGAGTAAACAACCATTAAACCAGCTGTTATGGCTAACAGTATTATCATGAGCTTCTAGAACCGGTAGAAGAGGTCTTCACCTATAGCAGCCACCTTTCCGGTAGAGCTGGTTATGCTCACAGGTACTCAGATGCCCCCAGGACTTACACTCAAGTAGTACAAGCTTATGAACGTACTGCCGCCCAAGGTAGTGGGAGATGGTACAAGCGGAGTAAGGGACAAGCCAAAGGTCTAGGGTCTGAAGCAGGATACTTGTCAGGTACAGTCAGATAGTCAGGGCTGGCAGCGATCAAAAGAGGTCTGGGTCACAAAGCAAAGGTCAGGGCAACGAGCAAACAATCAAGGTCCACGTTCCAGGCAGAAGGTCAAACACGGTAGTCAATCCAAAAGTTAGCAAACAGCACAGGAGCAGGCAAGCAGACAGGATACTGAACGCTATAACCGGCAGGGAGGCTAAGCCCTCCCTGCCTTAAATACAGAGACTGGCCAATGGCTGCAGAGGAGGCCAGCAGGAGTAATCAGCCTCAGGAGCTACTTAATAAATATAATTCAATTGGCAGGTTTGCGCACACTTCCGGCTGCCCCTAATGCCAGGACGCGGCGCTAGCTATTACAGCGTCTCGACTGCAACGGCCGGGGAGAAAACGGCAAGTGACATCCCGGTCATCATGGAGGCGGCCGTGACGCAGGTGAATAGAGAGTCGAGGTGGCTAAGCACCGCCGCGGCTTGTAACACCAGCTTGTTGGTTTTCCAGTACCCTACTTCGTGTATTCCTATGGAGAGCAAAATGCCAGCTATAAGGACAATTCACAGGGACTCTAAATATGAAACTAAGCCTATTGGCTGAGCATCCGGGATCTTCAAGAATCGGGTGTACAGCTTCGCCAGAGACCAGGACAGTGGACACTCTCATGGTGCTGGTGTACCATCGTTGGAATCCCCATAGCAACTACATCAGGACCACTTTTGCTGAACAGCTTGGGGCAAAGTTCCAGTAACCACCGTGCCAGATATTCACCTACAGCTTGGAAGGGATTTGGAAATAGTGTAGTACCACAGTGGACTTGTACGTATTAGCATTACCCCTGCAACTGCCTCAGAAACACATTTTTAGCTCCAACTTTGTCTGGTATTAAACAGTTTGGCCTTCCCAAGTTATTATAGCAAATCTTATAGCGGTTAAGAGTATATGGATTTTGAGATGCTGTGGGGGTTTTGAGGAATTGGTGATTGTTTTGGCTATTGATAATTTCTGTTTTGTACACCGTTTTTGCTATTGTTTTACAGTTTATATCTTATTCTGTGATAAAAAAATACCATTGTATCATTCTGCTCTCCTTGCCTGTGTGATCCACGAAACCTCTAGATATCGGGATTACTCTATGAATTTAGGCTGTAAAATCCTGGTATCCTGAACGTTACACTGCTATCTTCTCTACAGCTTGCTCAGATCAGTAGAGCTATTTTTAACACCTAACTTCACAGCTGTATCTAATTCTGTCACTTTCTGTTCAATCAATGCCTCCTAATCCTCGTTACTCAAACGCTCAGATTTTTATCATACACTATGCTCTCTGCCACCTATGTACTTATGCCCAAAAATCATCATCCTTTTAGGACATCATTTCTCCACTCCTGTACTTTCCTTATCTGTCACCTTCAATTTATTTAATTGCCGTGTTGCAAATATTGTCCACACTTCGTGTTCCTTTTGTGCAAATACACTTCAATGATATGGCAAACAAATTGAACTAGATATTGAGCTATATCTCCAGGGCCAGTTATCAGCAGCTTCACAATTCCTTACGCAAACATTCTGAAACATCTCTTTCCTTGAATCCCATTGAGGAGAGTTTTTGAGTACTTTTATATTTTCTAAAGCTCTTATATTTGGTCCACTCCTCCTTTTAACTTCACCCTTTCATTAAAAGTCAACAAGCTAAAGTTGGGGGCAGTTCTTTCTTAACGACTTCCTTCTGTAACTTAATTATCTAATCGTAATCCAATATACACTGTTCTGTTGATCCTTTCCTTACAGCAATATAACCTTATTGCTAAGTCTTGGTTTCTGACCCATCTAGCTGAACTTGCATTTGACTTAAAACATCTGTACTAGTAACTTGTGTTTATTGTTTTTTTCAAAAAAAGTGCTATCAAGGGTTGATTGACAGTTTGCAGCCTGCAGAGCAAACAAAGCACTGAGCCATGCTGCAGTAGCTGTAACCCTTAAGGGTTTTAGGTGTTTTTTAATCATCAAAAGAAAGAACATGGACAATAGCAAAAATTGGGAAAATAATATATAAAACACATCTAACAAAAGGGCCATGGCTGTATGTACACCATGTGTCACCACCCAATACAAAAGCCTTGGCTACATGTGCTACATGCATAATGGGGCACGTGTGGCTCTCTGCATATTGTATATATCACATGTAGTTCATAATCAGCTATTTATATAGCGCCATTAGTTCCGCAGCACTGTGCAGAGAACTCGCTCACACCAGTCCCTGTTCCATTGGAGCTTACAGTCTAAATTTGCTAAACTACACACACACACACACCAAGACAGACTAATGTCAATTTAATAGCAACCAATTAACCTACTAGTATGATTTTGGCGTGTGGGAGGAAACCGGAGCAAACCCACACAAGCATGGAGAGAACATACAAACTCCACACAGATAAGGCCATTTAACGGCAATCGTACTCATGACCCCAGTGCTCTGAGGCAGAAGTGCTAAGTACTAAGCCACAATGCTGCCCACATGGCCTGTCGCACGCACTTCTCTCCTGGTCCTAGGTAACATTATGCTTCCTCCATTCTCCTCTATCACATATGCCGTCCCATTGTCTTCTTGTCACATATGCCCCTCATCCTCCTTCCCTTAGTCACATATAACCCCACTCTCCTACCCCTTACCATATTTTATAAACAGAAAGAGGGCTTGGGGCACACGTTAATGGGAGAATGGTGAACAAGCATACATGAGACAGGAGATAATGGGAGGGGGCATATGTGATGTATGCCCTCCCCACTCTCCCCTTATCATGTGTGACTCATTCCTCAACAGCCATACCCCAAGGTTCCAAGCTGCAAAGGTGCACTGTGGATGACTGCAATGGTTTTGTCCATAGTAGTTCTCATTACCAATACTTCATGAGTCAAGATACTCTGATTACATCAACATTCCTATGCACAGACAGCCCACATCATAGAGCAGCAGTGTGTGCACCACGGTTAGATACACGCGGCACCCCCTTCACAAGCATGAAGGAGGGCATACCTTCCAAATTAATGAATAGCCCCCACATTACATTAATACCACCAACACATTACAATAATAACCCACCACTCTAACTTACTCTGCAGGGCTTGAATGCAGCGAGAGAATCTTTGGTGTTCCTCCTGCATGTGCTGGAGGGCTGGCCTACAAAGAGGAGACTGGAGGAGAGGAGCAGAAAAGAAGGAATAGGTAGAACAGCAGAAGATGGGAAAATGAGAAACAGGACTTCACTTCATACCTTAATAAGCATCTGGGAATGCACCATATTATGCAGTTCACTCAGTAATTCTGTACTTGGTAAACGCTTCAGTCAGTCTCTCACTCAACACTGTAGTAAACCTCTCGCACAGCACCATAGTAGGTACCTCACTCTGCACTTGAAACTAAGTAAATTCATTCCACAATTATTTTGACATGATAGTTTACGTAGTCTAAGAATATTAAGTGGGTGTGACGAAGAGTATTTTGAGGTGAGGGGGTAAACTTATAAAGCTGCAGGTTTGAAAAAGTATAGAAGTTGCCTATAGCAACCAGATTCTAACCAGATTTTGTAGAATGTACCAAATAAATAACTAGAATCTGATTGGTTGTTATAGGCAACATTTCCAGTTTTTCAAACCAGCAGTTTAGTAAATATACCCTGCGATTTGAGATATAGGAAGGGGTGGTGGTGTTGAGGGCTTTGTAGGTGAGTGTTGATGTAATTGGATTCTGGAAGATACTAGCTTAGGGATTTGCAGAGTGATGCTGCAGATGTGGAGCCACAATAGAGGAAGAGTAGTCTCTGCACAGGATGACTCTAAGGGGTATATTTACTAAACTGCGGGTTTGACAAAGTAGAGATGCTGTCTATAGCAACCAATCAGATTCCAGCTGTCATTTTGTTGAGTGCACTAAATAAATGACAGCTAGAATCTGATTGGTTGCTTTAGGCAACATCTCCACTTTTTCAAACCCGCAGTTTAGTAAATCTAGTCCTAAGTCTATGTGAGCCGTGGTAGTTTTTGTGTAAATGCACATGATTGTTTTGGGTAATGGGTGGATTGGTGGAGTTTTGCATGCAGAATAACTCTTGGTGCAACTATTCGCCATTGCACTTAAAAGCGATTCCTTATTGCACATGGAAGTACAGCTACTTACACAAGGCTAAAGGTGTTGTTTTTAATGCAAACTGGCAGGTGACTTTAATCACAACGTTCAATGGGGTTCGTAATGACTGATGATTTGAGTGCATAGTGGACTTCATATAGAGGAAATCCCGCTAAACCGGCGGTTCCCAAAGTGTGAGCCGTGGCTCTCGACGTCAGTGACAGCTGCGCGAGAGAGGAGGCTGCAGGGTCCTAGCGCCGCGCGGATTGGTAAGTTTCTGTTTGCTTTCTTTTTTTCTATAGCTGCGCCTGGCGCGGGACAAAGGAGGAGGACAGAGAGCAGAGGAGGGCAGATGGCAGAGGAGGGGGACAGATGGCAGAGGAGGGCAGATGGCAGAGGAGGGGGACAGATGGCAGAGGAGGGGGACAGAGAGCAGAGGAGGGGGACAGATGGCAGAGGAGGGGGACAGATGGCAGAGGAGATGGCAGAGGGGGGGACAGAGAGCAGAGGAGGGGGACAGATGGCAGAGGAAGGGGACAGAGGGCAGAGGAGGGGGACAGATGTCAGAGGAGGGGGACAGATGTCAGAGGAGGGGGACAGATGTCAGAGGAGGGGGATATATGGCAGAGGAGGGGGACAGAGGGCAGAGGAGGGGGACAGAGGGCAGAGGAGGGGGACAGCGTGAGAGAGGGCAGAGGAGGGTGACAGCGTGAGAGAGGGCAGAGGAGGGTGACAGCGTGACAGAGGGCAGAGGAGGTGACAGAGGGCAGCGGGCAGAGGAGGGGGACAGATGGCAGAGGAGGGGGACAGAGAGCAGAGGAGGGGGACAGATGGCAGAGGAGGGGGACAGATGGCAGAGGAGGAGGGCAGATGGCAGAGGAGGGTGACAGCGTGAGAGAGGGCAGAGGAGGGTGACAGCGTGAGAGAGGGCAGAGGAGGGTGACAGAGGGCAGAGGAGGGGGACAGCGTGACAGAAGGCAGAGGAGGGGACAGAGGGCAGAGGGGGCAATGTGAGAGAGGGCAGTGTGCCTGGATGCAGAGGGGGCAGTGTGCCTGGTTGCAGAGGGGGCAGTGTGCCTGGATGCAGAGTGTCTGGATGCAGAGGGGCATTTTTGCATACAACTAAATAAGTATTTCTGTCACGACCTAAATACTTATTACAATTTTTTGACCTAACTACTTCTAAAACAGGACTGCTCAGTAATTAGTTTGGAGGGGTGCGTTGAAAAAATTTGGAGACTCTAAGGGTGCCACGAACTGCAAAAGTTTGGGAACCACTGCGCTAAACATTTTGAACATGGAGAAAGACACACTGTGATGGAAGAGCTGCAAATGCATGTATTTTTTTTTTGCATGCAGGGAAAATCCATTTTTTTGTGTGTAGCTCATAAATAATGGTCAGCTGTATTTTTACACTGAGATTCACGATTGAGCTAACATGTGCCCCCTGACCACATTTGTCTGTACATTTTTAAATTTGCCACTTTGCACCACAACATGGCTTTTCGAAGGTGTTAAATTGCACCTTCTAGATGGATTTGCTCTATATGAGGCAATAGATGAGTCTGAAAAGGAGTACAGTGCTAGTAAAACAATGTAATTAAAGGATAACATGCCAGGGACCAATGCAGTTTGGGAGATTTCAGTATGCACCGGAGTTTCTTAGCATCGTCTCTCCTCATTGATAACAAGTAAAGGAGGAGATACAATGCATGCTGGGATAGTGTCCAATCTGATTGGACAAAGTCACGACTAGCAAAGAGGGACTCTCAAAGCAAAGAAAATGTTGAGGTGCAGCACAAAATCCCCATATGGTGACGCTGTGCACCTATATCTCTACCAAAGCGCATGGGTTTGTGAAATAAAGTGGCAGGAATTGCAGAGCAAAAGTCCAGCCAAAGAGAGGAGTTGGGCACTTTCTAGGTTCTGAGTACTGGTACACAGTTTTTTTTGTGAAGAATTGCAAAATTGAGATTTCCTTTAGTGGCTATGCCAGGGTGGACTGGTCACACCACAACAAGTAGGTCCGCAGTGAGGGGGTGCCATAATGTCATATCAGCACCAGATTTGGGAGCATGGTTGGAATTCTTAAGGAGAATCCAACCTGGAATGGACTGTCAAGATCTATTATGGTGTATTGCTTTTAACACACATGCTTTTATGGGGTTTTTTGCACTTTGTCAATTAATATTTATATTTTCAAATAATAAAGCAAATTTACACTGAACAACCGGTCTTTATATATATATATATATATATATATATATATATATATATATATATATATATATCTATATCTATATATCATACATATGCGTGTTCCAGAGGCTAATGAAAAGGATTGGCCTTTGAAATGTGTACCTTGAACTGGAGTTGATTCAGGTTTATCTGGTGTGGAACAGCCTATAAATGCTCCACTGCTCATTGTCACCATCTATATGAAGTGCAATGTTAATTGTTACTGTATTGTCTAGTAAGCCTCTTGGTCTGTGTTTGTTTCCTGGACATTTACAGCACCTTCTAGATCTGTACTGTTGTCTTGTGTGGTGCGTCATCCATTCACTGCTAGAATCAAATTATCTCTGGCATCTAATATATGGAGTCTGTAGATCTTTATTCCAATTACATATGCTACACCATCAGTTTTTCCTGCAATCACTACAGTTTATCTTCAGTACAGGGGCCTCGCAGAGGAAGGGCCCTAAGCTGATTTCACTACATACACCATGAAGAATTGTTCCATTGTTAACCATTGACCAAAACATAAATAGTAAGTATAAGGGATACATTTTATCCAGTAATTGATCACAAGCCGTAGTGATCTAAATTAGTTTCAAAAGCTTACTATCTAAATCTTCTCAGTTAGCTAATAAAGTGCGTAAATCTAACTCTATTTTCAGGTTTATGTTAATGCAACAATTTATAATACTGATGTCAAAATCCCAGTATAATCAAAAATAATGAAAAGTCAGAGTGGCCCCATCACTTAGCAGACAGCAGAGATAATCTATTTAGGGTCTGGCCTTGGGGGTTATATGCATCTTGGGTTCTCATGCAGCTGTTTAATACTCCTTGTTTGTGATATATATACAGTGGTGGAAGTGGGAGTGTATACCGTGGTATGTCATACCGCCACTTCTCCTACTGCCTTCATTGTAACACTATCAAATTCCATTCACTTACATTCTCATTACATGTTTCATATTGTTACTTCTACTTCCACTTCACCCACTGTATATACAGTATATGGGCAAAAGTATTTGGCCACACTGGTTAATTATTGAATTGAGGTGTTTCAATCAGACCCATTGCCAAAGGTGTATAAAGTCAAGCACCTAGCTATGCAGTCTCCATTTGAAAACATTTGCGATACAAAATGGGTCGTTATGAAGAGCTCAGTGACTTCATGCGTGGTACTGTGATAGGATGTCACCTTTCCAATATGATGGTTCGTGATAGCTCATACCTGCTGGATATTCCAAGGTCAACTGTAAGTGATATTTTTAGAAAGTGGAAGCGTTTAGGAACAACAGCAACCACAAAACGGAAGACCACAGAGCGGGGTCAACGACTGCTAAGGCGCATGGTGCGTAAAAAAAGTCGCCAACGCTCTGCTGATTCCATAGCTGAAGCGTTCAGAACTACCACTGGCATTAATGTAAGCACAAAACTGGTAGTCGGGAGGTTAATGGAATGGGTTTCCATGGCAGAGCAGCTGCATGAAAGCCTCACATCACCAAGACCAATGCTAAGCATCGGATGGAGTGGTGTAAAGCACACCAACACTGGACTGTGGAGCAGTGGAAACGTGTGGAGTGACGAATCGTGCTTCTCTGTTTGGCAGTCAGATGGGCGAGTTCGGGTTTGGCGGCTGCTGGGTGAACATTACCTACCTGACCGCATTATACAAACTGTGAAGTTTGGTTAAGGAGGGATAATGGTACGGGGCTGTTTTTCTGGATTTGGGCTAGGCCCCTTATCTCCAGTGAAGGGCAATCTTAATGCTTCAGCACACCAAGTCATTTTGGACAATGTTATGCTTCCAACTTTGTGGCAACAGTTTGATGGCCCTTTTCTATTCCAACATGACTGTACCCCAGTGCACAAAGCAAGGACAACAAAGACATGGTTTGATGACATTGGTGGGGAAGAACTTGACTGGCCCGCACAGAGCCCTGACCTCAACCCCACTGAGCATCTTTGGGATGAACTAGAATGGAGATTGCGAGCCAGGCCTTCTCGTCAAACATCAGTGCCTGACCTCATAAATGCTCTACAGAATGAATGGCATAAATTCCCACAGAAACACTCCACCATCTTGTGGAAAGCCTTCCAATAAGAATGGAGGCTGTTATCGCTGCAAAAGGGGGACTAACTTCATATTAAAGTATATGTATTTGAACACAATGGCATTGCAGGCCCTGTTGGTGTAATGGTCAAGCGTCCGAATACTTCTGTCCACATAGTGTAAAATCAGAAACAAGGAGTATGCGACAGCTGCATGAGAATATAAATATATATATATATATATATATATATATATATATATATATATATATATATATATAATTACTTTATTTATATTATATATATTTTTTTGTTTAATTCATCTAGGTGACATTTTTAGATTTTTATTTCCAGTATATAATAGATGATGATGTTAGGTTCAAGAAAAAATGGATTTCTGTTAACATACTTATGATATAGCTAATGAATGCTTCATATATCTCTAGGTTCGCTGGTTTAGATCGTTCCCAGCTATGCCTCTCACTTTGCTTGTACACAGTTTAATGTAGGAAAGAGCTTCCTGATGTAAATATATTTCTCACTTCTTCTGTTCAAGGGTAAATCTAGAATAGACCATGTGCAGCCAGAGCAGGGGGGTGGCTGTGGCAAGCTTACAGCACTCATGTTTTGTGTGTGTGAGGATGCTTGTGATGAGAAACAAGCCTCTCCCCGGGAATACAGAGCAGTATGTGCATTTTGAACCAGGCTGCTGCACGCAGTGATATCCTTTCATTTGCTCCTGTGTGGAAAGGGATGCTGACGTCCACTGAATGGAAATAGCTCTCTAGAATGCGTATTAGATAAACCGTATTAACAGAATATATCCCAGAACCTGACAGGCAATGACTCACAGGGATGTGGATGGTATTGCAATGCCAAATAAGGAGCCAAATTATACAGTGGACAAAAAGGCAAAGACTTCAGGACTAAACAACACGCAGTGGGTCAGACTTGCAACTGTCGTGGCCTATTTCCTATGTGTCTCCCTCGGTGCCATTATCCTGGCCATTATCTATGGTCTTATATGGACTCCAACTCCTAAAGAAAGCAACACGTCTACAGCTAAGAACCTGGAAGAGACCAAGCCAGCCAATCTTGTCGTTCCTCTGAACATCAAAGATCCAGATTTGACTGGCAGGTCCAAAAGAGGATTTAAAACATTGAAGGTTCAGAATCCCGGAGCAGATTTGCAGGATCCTCCGTTTCAACTAGTACGTATGAGGGAGCCAACATCGAAGCACGTCCCACTGGAGCTAAAACTTGGTCTGGACACCAAGAAAAAAACCAAGGCTCTGGCACCCAAGTGTGGCTCCAGAGGGATGAAGGATACAGAGCACCCTGGATTGGCCTCTGAAGAAGCGAGTGGAATGAGACCTGAGTGTGAATATTGATGGCCCGCTGGTGAATATTGGTGGGGTTTGCTTCTTGGTGGCTGGAAGAGATGGGTCTTTGTTGTTGATTAGTTGACAACTGTATTATGTAAGCTCTGGCTGTCATCCTGGGACATGTGGAACTTTTCATAGATTTCTGATAGTTAAAGGGAGATGGACAAACACAAATGTTTGTGTTCAGCCACAGATTTACATGGTTCCTCAATGGTAACATGTATTATAACATTTCACATATGTATGTAAGGTAAACTGTGTGTACATTTATAAATGTAATATTTTTATGTGCTTGCAAATGTATTGGTAGATAAATATAGCTTATGTTTGTGCATAGACAATTATACACACACACGCACACGCACACAATATATCCTTATATTTTACTATGTATGACACCAATGATAATGCAAATATACACATATGTAAAAATTTTGTGTCACAACTAAAATGCTTCACGCATAGCAATTGCAATCTGTGTGTTTGTATGTTTGCATAATTTATACTTGTACATTAAAAGCACTCTGATTGCTGAGCTGATTATGTCTCCATTGACATCAAGGTTACATGCAGATGTCTTGTACTAGTCAAATAGGAAATTATTCAACAGCCTTCCTTGTAATGATAACGCTGCTGCATGATGATTGGGTAATATGAGCAGAGGACAATTGGTCACAGCAGGAATTCCAGCCTCAGTGTAACAGTCACAAGTTATGCGTAGTCTGTCTTATGCTGTCATGATTTATGTGAATTAACGTAAAGAAGTGTTTATTGTGACTGCATAGGATTCTCAGCTGGGTGATTTATTCCCCAGAAAGGTAAGACCTGCTCTCCTAGGAATGTCAAAAGGGCACCTGAACTATGGGGGGGACCTCCCAGACTCCGGAGACAGCAGATGATTCTCTTTGCCGGTTTGGAAGGTGGACAAGGACATGCTGTGATAACTCAAACCGGGTCTTCCAGCCATGCCCACCTTGGTGTGTACAGAATATGTAGTGGTGGCTCAGTGGTTAGTACTTCTGCCTTACAGCACTGGGGTCATGAGTTCAATTCCTGACCATGGCCTTAACTGTCTGGAGTTTGTATGTTCTCCCCGTGTTTGCGTGGGTTTCCTCCGGGTGCTTCGGTTTCCTCCCACACTCCAAAAACATACTAGTAGGTTAATTGGCTGCTATCAAAATTGACCCTAGTGTGTGTATGTGTATGTTAGGGAATTTAGACTGTAAGCTCCAATGGTTCAGGGACTGATGTGAGTTCTCTGTACAGCACTGCGGAATCAGTGGCGCTATATAAATAAATGGTGATGATGATGATGATATGTATGGACGGGATGAAGAAATTAGCATCATCATATTATCTCCCCACACATTTGATGATGTGAATGGGTCACACTCCTCTCTTCTTTACGTACCTGTCCTCCTCCTCTCCTGGAGGGCAGCCATGAGAAATAGGCAAATGTGCTTATGAGATTTGTATCTAGAAGAAGTCACGTTTATGTATGAGCTCAGGCAGAAATAAAATACATTCCACACAAGTTTAAAAAGCAGAAATACAAATATTTTGCTGAATAAAAGAGACTCTGTCTCATAAACATGAAATGCCTCATTTACAACCAGGACACAAAAAATGCATCAAGGCAACCAAGCAAAATTTGAGTAGGGGCCCGGCTATGGGACTGCGGTCTCCTAGGCCTCCTACTCTCAAGAGCACAGCAGGTAGCACTTCTAAACTCCCATTGTATCCACTCTGAGCGAGAGCCCCAGGAATGATTGGGGCTCTTGAAGGGGGGGGGGGGGTGAGCTGCCATGGCCGGGCCCATAGCATAAGCACTCAATGTAGTTCTGACACTGTTTACAATTGATTACAGCTCAAAAAGCATGTTTGGTGGAGGATGGGTGTAATACTTTCCTTTTCCAGATGGTGGCGCTGTTTCTGTAGCTGTGGAGATTTAGGTCCAACATGCAAGTTTTCAGTATAATATGCAGCCACTGCAATGGGCAGTGTAAATAGACCTGTCTTTTTTTTCTTTTCTGGTGTCCTATTCTTTGTTTTATGACTGCCATTAGTTCTACAAAACTCTGCTTTTGCTGACTGGAAGCTGCTATGAAAATGATTCTTAAAGTAGGTACTGATGTTCTCTCTATAGTGAAAACGATGATAACTGCTTTTTCTGGTTGTCTTTTCTTTTAAACGATAAGAAATTAAAACCGTTTAAAAAACCCCACAAACGAACCTTTTTTGGAAAACCTGCCGCCCATGTTAAACTTCTGATCGCAGTTTATTTAATCATCCAAGTTAATGGACCAGATCATATAACCCTTTGAACATGTCACTGTCATCAGATTACTTTATTCCTACAGAAAAGTGACCCTTCAATTAATTAAAAATATCCATATCCTAAAGTATCTTTCCAGTTAAGAAGAACGATACAGATTAACGTGTGACTTCAGTATAAGATCCAGACAGAGGATTTAGAGCTGCACAATGCGCATCCAGAAGTCGTATTATTCTGCTTCTCTACAGTTGTAGGAATGAATTGAGGCTTAAAACCCCATCCCTATTCCCTATGACCTATTCAATAGAAACTAATCCTGCCTGGTGGCCTTTGCTGAGGTCTGTAATCTAGGTCAGGCTGCAGGGTAAAATTCATAGCATGAAATGCCATTATAATAATTGTTCTATCATTTGATATCAACTCTGCAATCATATGTAACAAGAAAACATGTTTATTTTTTGTTCGATATTAAAGCCTGGGAAATCGTTAGATAGGATATAGGCAACAAGAAAGCATTAGAGGGTGTGGCCATGATAGGATCAGGGGCAAACGCAGGATTTGTAGAGGGGATTCCACCCCACGCCCCCAGTGGGCGTGACCAGCATGTATGGGGGCGTGGCTATAATATTAGACAGTGCCTGGCTGCTCTCCAACTCTTCCTATCCTCATAATATACATGGGCAATGCTGCATGCACTACTGTTAGGTGCACGCAGCTCTCCCTTTTCAAGCAGGGCCGTGGGAAGCGGGGGCAGGGTCCAGCCACCTCAATTATTCAGTGCCCCAGGCTTGGAAGGGGGTTTCCAGGCACTAGAAAACCCCCCCCCCCTCCCCTCGGTTTGCCTATGAGGATAGGGCTGTGGCCACTCCCCCAGAGGGAAATGTGCATGGTGGAATCAGTCCAACCTTCTTCCACTTGTAATTAATGGACAATGTGGTTCTAAAGTTTTTCCCAAAAATACTTCTCCATTCAGCTCATTCATGTCTTCAGTTAAACATGAGAGTGAGACAGGGGCGCAGCTAGACTTTTTCTTAGGGGGGGAGATTCAGCATAACCACACCCCTCCTACACTCTGGTTGCACCACCCCTTCCTTCACTTTGATCATCTCTCTCATCCGCAATTAAAAGGTATGTGATGTGCTGCTGGGGGACGATAGCCCTGATCGCCCCCTCTGGATATGCCACTGGAGTGGGGTGATATTGGGACAGTCTTTATTGTGTGTCACTTTTGTGTGTTTGAATGTTTTTTTTACGTTGGCCAAGGTACCCCTACCAATGGGCTTTATCATAGCACACTGCTGTCAACTGGTGAAAAAAGATGAGTTTTGGGGTCTCCCTGTTAATGGTGAGAACTGTGTAGCCTGCACTGCTTTCCACGCAGGAAGAGGATCCCACCCATGTGAACTCCCTATTTTAGTGCAAACCGGACCAGGGCTTGGGGACTGGGGCTTGTTAAGAATTTTTTGTGAGCATCTATGCTGCATATTTTTATTTTTTCATGCAAAGTGCTTCTCTGTATATTCCAGTGTCCATTCATTCCAATGGGGCTTCTGTGTGTAGTGCTGGAAATTCTGGAAACCCATTTGCAATTAATGGTCATTGAAATGAATTGGAAAAACTGCAACATCTTTCATAAAAAGTGAACAAAATCGCTACAATTTGCTTGATTAAGGAACAAAATAGCTGTTTACTAGATTAGAAAGTATTTTAAATAAATTCACAATTTTATTATGGGGTTTTGCTTGGATTAAAACTACTGAAAAAAAAAAATCGGTCTTTACTAGATTTCCCCCTTTGTGTCTAAATTTTGTTGGTTTCCTAAAAAATTCCAATGTCTAACTCAAACAGAAATACACACCGAACAAACTCAGGAGACGAATGAAAATACATGGGCCTGCACTGTGATCAGAGACCGATGTACCGGCTGATAGCTTTGTGTGAAGCTTCCCATCCCCTTCCAATACACAGGTAAAGATGAGCTGCTTGCCTCTAACTGTAGTGCATGCAGCTTGCCCTTAACAAGCAGTACGGTGCCAGGCAGGACATACATCCCAGCTCTCATTACAGACTGGACAAAGTCACACAAAACCTGGAATAACCCACTAGAACCTGGACCTTTGGCAGACTGGGCTGCTCTATTCTCCCTGTTCTTGAGGCTTCCACTACTGCTGCTGCCTGTGTCTTAAGATCCATTGCTGCTTGTCTGGATCCTGGAATGTCGGTGTCCTGTTTGGGGGGGGAAAAAGGGATTTTCATCATTAAGCAAAACCCCAGCCTCCACCCCCCTTACAGTAAGTGCCCCCCATACACGTTTACCTTTTCCCATCCTGGTCTGTAGATTTCAGAGACAGACTCTTCTGTCTGCCTTTTGTTTCATTCACATGTGGGACTGCATTATGTCACGTGTTTCCTGACCCACGTGTGTTAGATGTCGGTGCAGGAGAGAGGTGGTACGGGAAGGGATGAGACTTACAGTGGGGAGGGGCAGTGCGGATCTCTAAATCCACAGGCAGCAGTAAAGTTGCTGGTCCTGAATAAAGGACCAGTCTGTCAATCCCAGCCAGAGGAGGGGGGGTGTCCAGGCAACTGGAACCCCCCCCCCCCCAAGTGCGCACCTGGCTATAGGTATACTGGCACTTGTAGTTCTACATTGCCAGTGTACCATTGCTTACTGCATACTAAATTACAATTTTTTTTAACATTTTAACTTATTAGCCAAGCCCCAGTGGCCCAGCGGGTTGAGAGGAACCCTGCTGCTGTCTGCATACTACAGTGCTAGCTTTCCCTTTATAGTGACCAACCTGGGGCTGAGACGTATGATTACAGGGGACCCAGCCTGTCACATCCTGGTGCTGATTTGCGGCTTCTGCCGCCGTTCATTCCCATGCATTAGGTGTAACCAGACCAGGCTGTGAGCGCTGGTGCGGAATTCTCTTTTGGGGGGAAGGCGGGATTGTTTGTTTGCTGTTTTTAAATGACTAACTTTTATTAACATTTTAATCGTCAGTCATCATCATCAAGTTGATGTGGTCACATCAAGACATACTTATAGTGTACCTGATGCAGTCACATTACCGCACAGTATTTTGAGCTGCATATATCTTAAAATGAGTATATAGGGCAATTTTGTGTCTCTGAACGTGGCCCTAATAGAGCTATTTTAATTTTTTAGCCTTTGTTAATCCTCCCTCTCAATGGACGAGTAGTACACCTCACGTAGAAACAGGAACAAGTAAACAGATATATATCACTTTAGTTGAAGAGTACGTCATAAAATGTTGAATTCTAGTGTTTGATTTGATTAGATATTGCTTTATGTTTAGGTGTATTCCCAATCCTTATAAATATAAACACATTTGGGGATTTCATTCATAATTCGGGCCAGATTACCAACACATTCTAATAATAGACATTTTAATGTGACATTAAAAATGGGGAAGCATGACACATTTGAGATGAACAGTCTATAATCATGTTTTAGCATATCTGTTTTACAATGCAAATTTATGTTCTAATACTGGCATAATATATAGGGAAAGAAGCATACGGACCTGGAAAACTAAATTCACAAATTCACAACTATCAAAATGTTAATAAACACTGTAGAACTAGCGATAAATCAAAGGAAAGGGACTCATTTTTAAAATGGGCTCCACTGCACTGTAGATTGGAGTATGGAGCGGAAGAAAACATTATATTATATATATATATATATATATATATATATATATATATATATATATATATTGCGACACGGGCGAACTTCAGTTAATGCACACATGAACAGCTTCTTGCTTTTATTGTCAGTAATTCATAAAGTAAAGCTGCACACACTTTCTTGTGACCCTTATGCTAACAGAGACCAGCTCCCTAAACACCGGCCCCACTGGCTGACATTGTGGAGGTGCTGACATGACCCCCAAGATAGCATTCCGGTTTGGCCATTCCCAAACATCGATGTCCAGACGTTGTGATTTTTTTAGGCAGATACTTTAAGGCCGATCTTCCGACCGCTGTATCAGTTTGGCCGGACTTGCTCACCGAGGACCTCTTTAAACAGTGAGAAGTCTCTCCACAATATAAGCAAATACGTCAATTTAGGCGCTATGGCAGACATCACCATAACTGTTTGTTTTTTAATTGTGACTGGCAGAAGTCTTCTCTCATTTTCCTCACTTGTCCCATGTAGGCACAGGACTTTCACCTTGGGCAACCGAGTAGTTATGTTTTTCAGGAAAGGTAGAGCTGGAAAGCAATGTTTTCAATTGCTAAAATAATAATAATAATAATAATAATAATAATAAAGTCAAACACTCCCAGAGTCAACCAGCTACCACAAAATTTTGGTTGATAAGCACAGTCACCCAGAACAAACAAGGACTTCCTGATGTAGGAGTCATAGTATAACAGCTTGGATAACATGCTCAACAGAACAGTCCATGGTTTCTGGTAGTTTAGGACACTCGGCCCTGAAGTGGCCTGGCTCACCACATGTGAAGCACTTTGGATTAGACACCTTTGTAACTAGCCCTGCAAGTAGCAGTTTTTCCATTGGGCCCTGTAGCAAGGATTGTCAAACCTGGCTTTTGACGTGGCATCGGTTTCGACATGAACGCAGGTGCTTTGGTCATTTGCAATAAAGCACAAAACCTCTCTACCACTGTGGAAAGATCTTCATAAGTATTTGAGTCCAATGGCAGCACCCACCTTTGAAGAACGCAGTTCAGCTCCCAGATGCAGTGATCTATTATTAAAACTTCAATAATCTGAGTAGGTGAATTCTCCTCTGGCTTGATGGCGCGCACGCCTGGCTGCCCTGTGTTACCGAGGGCACGAGAGCTGTCAATTCGACATCCAGCCGTTGCCCTGGCCGAATATCGGAAGTGACGTTTCGGTTGTCATAGAGACGGCCGGGACGCCAGGAGGAGACTGGAGTGAGTCGCGGCGATGCCCGCGGTCGCCGTGGCTCATAACATAAACTTGAAAGCTTAGGATTGGATTCAAATATGGTGGAATGGATAAGATCTTGATTGCAGGATAGAAAGCAGAGAGTTATAGTACATGGAGTACATTCACAGGATGTAAAGATTACCAGTGGAGTACCCCAAGGATCTGTACTTGGACCAGTGCTTTTTAATATCTTTATTGGAGACATTGCAAATGGTATTGAAGGGAAAGTATGCCTTTTTGCAGATGACACAATGATATGCAACAGGGTAGATATACCAGGTGGGGTAAAACAAATGATTGATGATCTAGGTAGACTAGAGGAATAGTCATGCCAAAAAAATGCAAAATCATGCACAATGAGGAAGGCAAGTCAGATGTTTGGTTGCACAGGAAGAGGAATCAGTATCAGAAAGAAAGAAGTAATAATGCCACTGTATAGGACATTGGTACGGCCTCATCTAGAATACCGTGTTCAGTTCTGGAGGCCATATCTCCAAAAGGATATCAATACATTAGAGACTGTACAAAGAAGGGCAACTAAAATGGTGCATGGCCTACAGCACAAAACTTACCTGGAAAGACTAAAATATTTTAATATGTATAGTTTGGAGCAGAGAACATGATAGAAACTTTCAAATATATCAAGGGTTTTAACAAGGTACAGGAGGGAAACATTCTTCACAGGAAGAGAAGTATTAGAACATGAGGACATGCACGGAGACTGGAGAGAAGGAGGTTCAGAGGAAATGTGAGGAAAAACTACTTCACAGAAAGGGTAGTGGATAAGTGGAATAGCCCCCATCAGAGGTGGTATAACAGAGCAGTTTAAACATGCTTGGGATAGACATAATAAATAGGGTTTGAGGTTACCATAGGTTAATAAAACAATGGGCAGACTAGATGGGCCAAGCGGTTCTTATCTGTCGTCAAAAATTCTATGTTTCTAAATTAAATAAATGAGTAAAAAAATGTGCCACCCCCACACAAAATCAAATGGACAAAAAATTTGGGGTCCCCTCGAAAGATTGCAGTACCTGCACTAAGGTGTGCTAGCCAGGACTGATGTCACTATAGCAGGGAAACCCACAGTGTTGGGTACTAATACTTGCAGTACTACAAGAGCCAGCATACCTAACCACTTTAAGGTGACCAGAGCTTGCTGGGACTAGTAGTGCACCATGTCCAAATGCGGTTTGTGTGAACCGTAGTGTTTTCGGCACAGGGCTGACCGGCATAGGGCTGGTTGTCACTATTGTATGGTGACCCCATGCTGCGGGTTTTTACCTGGCTGACAAAGCCTAGTGATAGTATTGGCATTTTAGGGAGGACCCCACGTGTTTCGTTACCCGGATTTTGATATACCAGCCAAGGCTAGCAGAGCTAAGGCTGGTTTTATTTTTGTGTGGGAGGGGGCATTTTTTTCACCCAAAATGTTTTTATTTATTTAAACAGGCCTACACAAGTGATAGACATCAAGGCTTTTAGCATATCCTACCCTTTCAGCATATCTTACTCCAATATACACAATTTGTGTACTATGCAGTCTTTCAGATACCTGTGACTCTGTGTACTATGCAAATAGATGTAAATTGCATCCGTGAAAACAATGCTAAGTTTTTGGCATAAATTCAACTCTACATCGGGCCCAAAATGCAGAAGTCTTAGTTACACACACTTGCAAATATATAACAGCTAAATTATTTGATTTTACCAAATGCTGGGTTAATCCAAGGTTTTGTGGCTGGACCACATTGTTGACATAAAAATTAAGCTACTGCCCAAAATAAACCTTTATCTATTTAGAACCATACCACACATTCTAATCTCGAACTTCATTGACAAACTCCGATTGGATACAGACAACCGGTGAGGTACGAACGTCAGGAGCACCTAAGTGCATGATTATGCAGGCTTGCTAGTTCCTAGCTTCTAACACCTGCCTCAGTCTGTGCTCTGTGCAGTTCATCGTTTTTATCTGGCTGCTGCTGGTCTCCTGTTAATCCCTGTTCCAGTTTTGCTTAGCTGCTGTTTGACCTCCTGTTGTGACCCTCTGCCTGATTAGTGGACCCTGTTTGTTTGCCTGTTGCCCTGACCTTGGCTTGATTACTGGACTATGCTTATTCGCTTGTGACCCTGACCTCTTGGATTCTGCTTACCCTGATCTCTGCTTGGTCACTGGACTCAGTTTGTCTGCTTCCCTGGACAGCCTCGTGCCTCCTGGACTGGGGTAACTCATTATACTTGTCCCTGCTATTTAACTGTATCTGTCATTACTTGGAACCTGTTGCTCTGTGGACTTTCCTGCCATTGAACACACCTGTTCATATCAGTGGATTTGAGATATACCTGTTTATACTGCTACCTGGAAATCTGCAATTCCCATGAACTGAATCCTTGTTTATGTATTTTGCCTGAATAAAGACATTTTGTTTATTATACTTCTGTTGCTGCTTCCTGAAATCACTAAGTATCATAACACTACCTCCCAACTGTCCTGATTTAGTCAAAATATGCAGCCTTGTAGAGCTTTTCATTTTATTTAAATCTGCCTACAAAGATGGATATACAAATACACTTACATACATCTCTAAATGAAGTTTCTTTTTTTTAAATTCTTTTTTATGAGTATTAATATAGTTTCAACACCCAGGATGACAAACTCATATTTCAAGGAACTTTCAATGTTCAGTGTTCAATGTTGCAATAGGATGTGGGTTTGAAAGACAGAACAAAACAGGCTGTTGTGTGGTCCTGTAAATGTTATTGTGGACACACATACTAATAATTGCGTGTGCACTTTACTTAACACATCGCGGCCTATTAAGATGAGCAAATCGATCCACTGGAATCGGAAATGTGGCTCTACCAACCCTGATTTGTGCAAGATGTTGAGACTAATAGCAGAATATCACTGATCACGGTCAAGTAAAAGAAAATGAGCCAATCACAAAACAGCTACCATCTAATACCAGTAACATTATTAAAGCAACATGTACTGTAACTAGATTCATAACCAGTCTTCCTTGTTCTATGACAGGGGATCTTTTTTATGCTCACTGAGTTTCTCAGTAGTCAACTTTGACTTTGTAATATATTTGTTAGCTTAATTTACATTATACAAATTTGGACATTTTTCTTATCCAGCGAAGTACAAGGAACAGCTAAGTACCATCACCCATGGTCATACACGTATATATGGGCTGGCGGCTAATAACTGAATATCTCTCACAAACGTAGTACTGTCATTTACTATCGTGACGGATATACGTGTATTATGCTATGCAATATTACTTGCAATTGCCTACTAGGTCTTCATTGGCAGCACATACAGTGTGTCACTCCTATTTCAAACAAATGCATTGTTTGACATAGGTTTAGAACAAGCAGAAAGTTTACCCAGCTCACTGGGACAGGGTGAAACCTTTGACAGGTCTGATTATCTGCTAAAATATGAAAAAAAGGCATTGGATGATGCAAAACATACACCATCCTATCAGTAATATTAAAGCATTGTCTAACAAGTTATTAATTGTCTCCCAATAAAGCGAAAGTGAGTGTTAACACACTTGAAAACTTGTCACCCTAATAACAAGAGAATACACTGGTTAGTGCACTAAAATAATACACTAAACAGTAACTGGAAAAGTAACTGTGGCAGAAGAATGTGTATATGTCCCATACACAAACAAAAGAGGGATGGCAGTCCTCTTTAGTAAACATCTACAATACACAATTACAGACAGTATTATTGATTGACAGGGAAGATATATAGTTTTACATCTCACTATCTAAGGTATAAAATTCACAATATTTAATTTACATCCACCAAATATACCTAATTATACTTTCTACAGGACAATTTCTCACCTCCTTACGCAGGGCCGGTGCTAGGGTCCATGGCGCCCTAGGCATTTTTAAAAAATCGGCGCCCTCCTCCCCCCTCACCCCGTCTTTCCTTACCTTGTCACACCACCGCTGCCTCTCTGCTCCGTCTCCTCCCCTCCACTCACTGACACTAGTGAGTGGAGGGGAGGAGACGGAGCAGAGAGGCGGCGGTGGTGAGCAATAGCCTCTCCCCCCTCCCCCGTGCATCTGAATGCTGTGCGGCAGCCGTGACAGGTATGGTCAGCGGTCGCCGCACAGTTTTAAAGTAATTTACATTCTTGTGGCGCCCTCCAGAGCCCGGCGCCCTAGGCAAGTGCCTAACCTGCCTAATGGGAGCGCCAGGTCTGTCCTTACGGAAACGGATACACCAAATCTCATTGTTGGTGGAGCGTTTAAGGTGGTGGACGATCCAGCATTACATAAATATATAAATACACCAGGATTATCCCATAAATTGGGACGGATACATTTACTGAAAAATCTTCATAACCTAATCGAAACCTAAAGGTTGGCAAATGGAACTAGTCGGCTATACACCTTTCATTCAAAAGTGCACAGTACTGACCACATTTTGACTGCTGTTAACTTATTCCCACAACTAAAGGATGCACAAATTCACCCCATTCTGATTTCACACCACTCACCCATTTTGATAGATCTGGCTACTAGGACTACGCAAACAAACCGCTTTTGGCACTTCCCATCTTACCTCTCTCAAAATATAGATTTTTAAACATATCTTAAAACTTCTCTGGAAGAATGCATAGATCAGGCCTGTCCAACCTGCGGCCCTCCAGGTGTTGTGAAACTACAAGCCCCAGCATGCTTTGCCAGTAGACAACCTGTTGATAGCTGGAAGGGCATGCTGGGACTTGTAGTTTCACAACATCTGGAGGGCCGCAGGTTGGACAGGCCTGGCATAGATGATAATATTGAACATCGGGATACACCAAGACTGTTTTGGGAGGTCGTTAAAGGTGGTAATGAGGAGTGGTGCAGTTTTTTTATCTCGCTAAAATAAGGAAGGAATCTATGATCAAATTCCAAACACTTCATAATCGAATGCAGGACTCCTACACTATTTATATGAAACATCCTGTAAATGGTAATTAAGAAACAAAAAAAACCTAACAAACCCGCTAGATGGGGTAATGTCCATGTCACAAACAGAACTTTCTGCTCAATTCCATAACTATTATACATCTTCATATATGGCTCCATCAACAGATCTTAGCCTGTCCCAGCTTTTATTTAAAGAATCAAAATTGACTCAACCACTGCCCAGGAGAGGGAACGGCAGAATGCGGACATCACTAAGGAGGAAGTCTTAGAGGCCATGTCTTCCTATAAGTCCCCTGGACCAGGTGGCTTGAATGGAGATTACTATAAGATTTTACGGGAAAACATTGTATCTACTCTGACAAACCAATTCCAAAAAATACACAGGGAACACATAACAAATCCTGATTTTAATGAGGCATTCACTATCCTCATCCCAAAGCCAGGCAAAAATTTAGAACTAGTCTCTTCATTTAGACCAATTCACCTTTTAAATTAAGATTTTAAGTTATTAGTACAAATTATAGTCTTTAGATTCCAAGAAATGATGCCACATATTTTGACCCCACATCATTTGGATTTCACACATGGCTGTCTGTCAGGCGCCATCCCGCGATCACTCCGGGACGGCCGCCTGTACTGTCCCCACGCGCGTCTTGTTGCTTAGCAACCAGACGAGTCATTTCCGGTAGCCCGGCCCCGCTGTACACACGCGCGTCCTGTTGCTAGGCAATGGGACACTACTCTTAGGTCTCAGCAGTAGCTGATGACAGCGCCGCCGCTCTCCAGCTCCCCATTGGTTACTCCTACTATTTAAGGCACTTATTGGCTACTTTCTGTGCCAGAGTATCAGGTCCACTTACCTGCCTCCAGCGTTCCAGTATCCTGTACCCTTGCTTGTATTGACTCTTCTGCCTGCCAGTGACCCTTTGACCCCGACCCTTTTGACTACCCCTTTGGATCTCCCTGTTGTACTGCGCTTCCTGAACGTTACCGACCCGGCTTGACTCACCATCCCTCTGAATACTCCTTGTGTACCTCCATTGCCATCACAGTTACCGACTTGGCTTGTCTGACCACTCTTCTCACGTGCTTCAATATCCGACTTGTGGGAGGACCGCGACCTGCGTGTCTCCTGGGGCGGAGTACATACCTCCTTGCGGGGGTCCCTGGTGAATACCAGGGGCACGTTAGATTCCGCACCTTCCTCTGAGTAGTGCCAATGATAGCAGGTACACAAAGTATAGTTGTGACACCGTCACTCTGTAAAATAATTAAATCTTAAACTTAAATATACAGAAAGTATTATATTAAGCCTTGACGTGGAAAAGGCGTTTGATAAAATAGCATGGGACTACCTAGAAATTACATTTGACATCCCAAACTTTGGATCCACACTTGCTCAATTTGTAATTTGTTCAATATTTCTGGTGGCAATTCAATGCAGACCCAAGATCACTGATAGCCTATATCTCTTTTAAGAGGCACTACTTTACTTATGGCGCCTGTCGTAATGTACTGTCACTCTTCGACTGTGCCAGGAAGTTGTAGTACTCACAAGACGACTCCCATCACTCTGATAAGAAGTTGTAGTACTCACGAGACGGCTCCCATCACTCTGACAGGAAGTTGTAGTACTCACGGGACTGCTCCCATCACTCTGACAGGAAGTTGTAGTACTCACAAGACGACTCCCATCACTCTGATAAGAAGTTGTAGTACTCACGAGACGGCTCCCATCACTCTGACAGGAAGTTGTAGTACTCACGGGACTGCTCCCATCACTCTGACAGGAAGTTGTAGTACTCACAAGACGACTCCCATCACTCTGATAAGAAGTTGTAGTACTCACGAGACGGCTCCCATCACTCTGACAGGAAGTTGTAGTACTCACGAGAAGGCTCCCATAACTCTGATAGGAAGTTGTAGTACTCACAAGACGGCTCCTATCATTCTGACAGGTAGATGGCACAATCTGAGTGCTGGGAGGCAATAAGTAGTTGCTTGGCATAACCAAAGAGGAGGATGGTAAAAGTTATTTAAAACTGTGCCTCCGAGTCTCTTGAAATCCAGGAAATTGGAGACAAACTCAGGAGACTCAAGATAAATTGTCACAGCCTTGCAACATGTGGCTGACATAATTTATCATAAACAAGATCTGTGATTTTTTTGCAACAAAAATCACCACAATAAAACAACAAAGGCTGAAAAAGAATGGTAACAAACACCCTCCCTAGCTCCCATACACAATAAAAACACTGGAAATATAGCTTTGGTATGTAAGTAAATAGTAACCTAGCTACACAGGAACTTCATGTAGGCAACACTTTCACTTCTGGATCAACAAATCAATGGTATCTTAGGACTGCTTTATGAGCATTAAAAATTAAAATGTTTTATTTTTGATATAAAACATTTTTATTTAATTTTTTCTGTTCTTTATTAGAGTTACATAAATGTTTACAATACAACAATAAAGAAAAAATGATATGTTGTGTTGGTTTAACATTGAATATAATCATATTCTCAGGGGGGAATTCAATTACCCGCGAAGTGTCTCCGCAAGACACCTCACAGCAAAGATTTGACAAAAATCTCTGCTCATTTTTCCACGTGAAAATGAGCGGAGATTTCTACCACAATTGTCAGCGATGTGGCACTCGGACATCGCGCCACGCACATTGCCGGCAATTGAATCTACCCCGCTGTATTAAAATTAAATAACACCAACAATCCAATGAATAAGGAATATAATAAACAATAAAACCAAAAAGGTATTACAAAGTGGATTTAAATTATGACACATCCAAATAAATAAGATATCATGAAACATTATGGCAAATCATGGTACGCATATTCATCAAGAGATATGGAGGGTCATTTACCATTAAACAGGAAATGTCATACTTGTCAACTCTCCCGAAATGTCCGGGAGACTCCCAAATTCTGGATAGGTCTCCCAGACTCCCGGGAAAGCAGGCAATTCTCACCGCAGGATCGGAGCCTCAATGACGCAGTTAGTGAGGAATTGCGTTATTTTGGCCTTGCCCCCGCGACAAAATGTTAGTTTAATCGGCGGGCGAGGTTAAAGTAATGCCATTGCCCGCGACCAGCCCCCTTCCACCCTCCAGCCACGCCCTCCCTTCCAGGATCTCCCGGAGTTAAAAAAAAGAAAAGTAGGCAACTATGTAATAGTAAATTAAAGAGGTATGTTATAATAATCAGATAGAAAACATTGTTAGGAATCCTGGGGTTTGATTTCTAAAGCACAAAATATATGAGAGGGGAAAAAATATTAAAAACATTTCAAGACAGAGTAGTGTGTTTACAGTACTAATTCAAAAATTGGCAATCGCAGTGCACAAACCATACAAATCTCATAACCCTAGCCAAACATAATTGTATTATAAAAGTCCTAAGCAGAAACAATTGTTGACCGTTGTTTTGATAGTGTGACACACATTCACTATTCATGACAGTATAAAATAAATAACATGCATCTATAGAACTCCATTGCTGTGTTGGTGTAATCACTACTAGCAAAAAATCCTCACACTAACCAGCCGCTGCTCAATCCTATAACGTAACCAAATGTAATGAAGGAACTATTATCAGCTGGGAAAGTGTATCCACAATCATCCAATCAGAAGTGACTAGCTAGTACTGCCGATTGTTATCATCATCAGTATGTATTTGCACCTCTCTTCTAGCCTCCGCAACTTATACGGTTACTGACAAGCAGGCGCGGGCTGGGAGAGGGATGGCCGGGGGGCACACAGGCGGCCGCATCACATGACAGGGGATGCGGTCATGTGATGCGGCAGCCTGTGCGCTGACACGGCCGCATCTGATGTTATCAGATGCGGCCGCGGGGGGGAAAACATTGTTTTTTGCATCCTACCCCCCGGCCCTAATAGCCGTCTGACCCAGCGTTGCCCCCCTGCCCCCCGGGCCAGCCCGCCCCTGCTGACAAGCATATAAGTGTCTGCATGCAGATCTGCTGTACTCGCATTTATGTGAACATACCCTTACTACCCTTGGCCTATGTTAGACCGTCCCTTCCTTCTCCTGTTCTAATTCACCAAGTGTAAGGAAGCGTTAGATCTGCATTTGGATGTCTGTACACCTTTTTTGTATGCTGCATGCGCAGTACAAATTTGTGTATTTTATGCTACCAAATGGGCGTACACCAGTTGTTTGTTACCAATTTAACAGCTACAGAGTATGCTGGCGCTATTTAAATAAATGATAATAATTATAATAATAAGGGGACTGCTTGACGTATCTCTATTATGTATTGTGATGTATATTCTGAAAGCTACTGTTTTTATCCCACTATTTCTAATAGTTTACTTTAATTTCTGTGTTGTTTTATTATGTTTTCCCCTCATTAAGAGTTAGGAGCAGATCCAGACTAAGGGTGCAAATATCCACTGGAGCAAACCATGCAAATACAATTTTGGGTTTGTAATGTGTAACACTTATTTTTGTTAAGCGGCGAAGATCTGCCAGCAAGCAAGGACCCCCACTAAGCTGGGAGAACTCAATCGAGAGAAGCCTCCAGGTCTAATACATTATCACTCTGAATGGAGGAAATGTTTTACAGGCCACAGTAATGAGGAGCAGTAAGAGGAGAAAAGGCCTAATATAATGAGCCCCCTGAGTGCTCCCACTAAGCTAGGAGAGCTAATTCAAGAGAAGCCTTCAGGTCTAATACATATTACTTTGAATGAGGGAAATGTTTTACAGGATACAGTAGTGAGAGCGGTAAGAAGGGAGAAGGTCCCATATAATTAGCCCCTGAGTACTGCGGAGGCAGCATGGCTACAAAGGCGCTATTTGGAAAAGCCCCACATGTAAAGCCCTATAATTTAATGTAAGTAACACTTCCCTTGGTATGTGGGTTGATTATCAGTGCAGCAGCAGGAGAAGTGACCCCATGAAAAGTGCCCCCAGACTGCAAAAGTGGGTTGCTGTACCCAGTCAGCATGGCTACATGGAGTGGAGGAGTCGCTGACCTAAGGGATGGCTGTTGGGGGACTGCAACGCTAGGGGCCCACCAGAGTGGGTGTGGCCAGCCATCATAGAGCCAAGACCAGACACTAGAGGGGGAGTGGTCAGCCCATGAAGGACAGCTAGGACCATAGTGTAGTATATAAAGAATGCAGTGTGTATATAAAGAGTACACAGTCTTGACCAACCCCTTAGATTGGGCAGAACAGTAAACCAAAAATCGGGATTGTCCCACTAGAATCAGAACATTTCACAGACTGTCCTACCTGTTTTTGTCACTTTCATCACCTGTGGTTGCTGGTTTCTTTAGTTGCGGCTTGTCTGGATCCTGGAATGTTGGGGGTCCTATTGTGAAATAAAAAATGGGTACATTTAGAAAATGCCAACCAGCCCTGGCGTTAAATCAATAGAACCCACGATTAATATTTAGGCTTTCCTCCAGCCCCAACATTAAAGTATTAATATAATCAATAAATAAACCTATTTCCCTTCCTCCAAACAGCCCCAGCAATAAATGAATAGCATTTACGTATAATAAATATCCCTATTTCCTGCAACCATCACTGCCATTAAATAATTCATATTCACATTTAATAAATAGACCTCATGCTCCTCAAACTCAGCCCCACATTCAATTAATAGCCCCCAAACCACCCCAGCATTAAAGGTCCTGTCACCCCATCTTAATTTAATAGGTTCCATTATTAAATTAAATAAATCCTGTTTCCTGTTTAGCAAAAGTGGCTGGTTCCAGAGGAGGGGCCTGCCACCCACTGCCACACTGACACCCCCCCCCCTGGCGCGCACCTGGCCCCCGAGGACACAAGAATCATTTTTAGCTCCGCCCACCACAGAAGAGGGCGGAGCTATCTGCCATTAGGGCCTACCGGTGGATTCCCCGGCCCCCGACGGCCCAGTCCGACGCGGACTGTATCTTTAACTCTGGTGAGCATAGATCACTGCCTATGTATGTTGTCATTACCTCTTCAGCTGTGGTGAGCATGAACCATTACACACCTGTCTCATTAATTTAGGGTGTGTTTCTCTCCTGACCTGATTGGACCTTTGGAGTTTAAAATCCCCTCCTATTCTATGCAAACTTTGTCAGTGATAGAAGTTACTCTGGACTCCTGAAGAGCCTGCTCTCTGAGATTCTTCAGTTACTGGTTTCTGCTTCAACTCTGACTCTGTATCTTGGCAAACAGCATTACTACTCCAACTCAGCTTTTTGGCATCCATCTTACTTTTAATTATTCTGTGAGTACTACAGATTGTACATAAAATTGCTTATATCAAACAATTCTCTGCTGGATAGAAAGAAAATCATTTTTCATCCCTTTGCCCACTGATACTGCACTGATGGGCTCTAATATATTCCAAATAAATTCACAGTTGTTTGAACTTCTCTCCTGCCTCTATTTTAAGCATAGGGTCGAATGATCAGTAGAACCAACTGCCAAGATCCCTCATGCTTAGCCTGTCAGATTTTCCTGAAGACTGAAGATAGCAATCTGCCTAGAACAGAAATAAAATGCAGTCAAGAGGACGTGGACATTTAATTTCTTGAACATTAAGTCACACAAAGAGCTTCCGCAGGGAAAGGTGGTAGCATACTAGCAACATTAAGAGGACTTTCCGCAATGAATGCTAACAATGTTAAGGGGAACACTATGATGGTGTGTTAACATATGGAACTAGGAAGTAAACTGGTAACTGCGTACAACATCAAAGAAGTATATGACAACCGGAGTAATGAAATTGTGGCAACTGGATAGAGTCAACATATTATGTCAGGAGCTTCAACCTTATGGACTTGACCAGAACCATTAGCCTGTCCCTCCTGTTGCTCCTTGTCGAGCATTAGGAATAAGGGAACAGCCACATCAGTAATCTAGAACTGGATCTTCCTAAGTGACTTATCAAAAAAAGAATCTGTGGACACTGGCCCTGTAATCGAAATTTGAGCAAGGTCAATGTCTGAGGCTAGTAAGGCTGGAATTTCTGGGAGGCCGAAATCAGTCCTTCACATCATTAATTTTTATTTAAGACTCGAGACTCATCTTCCTCTCACGCCGCTCCTCCTCTGCCTCCCCTTCCCCTACAGAATCCTTTTCAAACTCCTTACCACCACCTACAAGGCTCTCTCCCAGTCTACTGCCCCTTATATCTCCAACCTCCTCTCCATTCACACTCCCGCCCGCTCCCTGTGCTCGGCCAATGATCGCCGCCTGTTATGTTCTTGCCCTTAGATTTGCCCTCATTCAAGATGGCCGTGATTGCCTCATGAAGTTTCCATCTTGGATCTCTGATATGAACTTGCCCTTACAATAGCCCTTATCCAAGATGGCTAGAACTGTCTCAGGAAGATTCCATCTTGGATCTCATTTCCTGTTTGGGCCTAGAAAAGGCACTTCCTGTTATGCAGCCTTTGCTCGAGTATTGTGTTTGTGTCTGAACCAGATGCTTCCACAGAACCTTGCTCCCTTGTGATTTGGACTACAATTACTTGGTACCTCTACAGGATATTTATCCTGTTGATACTTTGGACTTGCTTGCTGGACATTTAAGATTTATTTCTGTATCAAAATAAATCCTGTTTACTACAGTACTACCTGGCTACTGGGTTCCGTTTGTAATACCAGAAGTGTGACACCGCCTCTCCTCCACTCTGATCACCTCTTCCCACTCCAGAATCCAAGACTTCTCCCGTGCTGCCCCCCTTCACTGGAACGACCTCCCTCACTCCATCCATCTCTCACCCATGTTTTATTCAGTTGAATTTATCAAAATATAGATACATATCTGTGGATTGAACCACCAATGCTTACTGGTGTTCCATCATATGACCATGTATTACTGTTGTAAACTCTCTGTGCCAGTTACCACATCCTACGTACTCCAAATAACCTCTGCCACCAACAGGCATATCTAGAACCTCCAATTCATAATTGACAGCAGTTCTGTGAAACGCATCATCTTTTCTCACACTTCAAATGTAAACAAAGTCTTGGCCTCAAGCACCTTTAATATATCATGAAAAGAACACAGTGAAGTACATAAACCTCTTGTAACACGAAAGATCATAGCAAAACATTAGGAAAGCCCCTAAGAAACAAACTCAGTTTCATTGCCAAAATCATACCCGCTCCTGTATGCCCAGCCATCATAAGGCACGCTACGTTTATTGCAATAATAATTTGGGTATACTATTATATTGTCAGATCACTGAGGCACCAGGATCATCATCAACACCATTTATTCATATAGCGCCACCATTTCCGCAGCGCTGTACAGAGAATATTTGCAATTCACAGTTCCTGACTTTTGTGCCTCATAGCAAGTGCACTGTCAGCTACGGTAATAGTAACACTAATGCTTTTCTACCTTCATATGGATGGCCAATTTGCCAGGGAGAACCTAAAAGCGACTTCAATAAAAATATTCATGTTATAACCTTCGAAGCTACCATTCAGGTCATAAGATTCTGAATGTCGACAATTACACTATCAACATTGTCATCCTGTCAGCACAATGGAAGTGTCGGCATTTAGAATGCTGACATGTTCATGTAGGCAGGTTAAGTGCCGACATTTCCACTGTCGGAATTATGACCGCCACTGAGGGCATCGGTGGGTGGCTATAACATTTTATACTAGAGATGGGCGGGCTTGGTTCCGCGAGAACCGAACCCGCCCAAACTTTAGGTACTCTCCTGCCTATTCAGAATTGAAAACGAGACAAAATGTCATTGTTAACAAATTGCAAAACCAAACAAAACCAAAACCAAAACACGCAAGGGCGGTTTTGCTAAAACCAAAACCAAAACACGAAGGTAATCCAGATCCAAAACCAAAACACGGGGGTCAGTGACCATCTCTATTTTATGCGCTCCTTCTCTTGTTTATTTATTAGTATATTAATCTACAGGAGAATATTTTACACGTGGACAGCTATAGCCACACAATCTTCAAATTCTGCAGCTGGCCAGAAAGCAAATAATTAATCTTCCACTTCAGAAACCACTCTACCCCAATCCTTCAGCCTCTCTTCTTTTAAAAAAGATTATGATGATTATGTCTATGCAGAGGCAAAATAAGATGCACAAAAAACATCCATACAAAAAGCTCATCCACACAACTATTGCTGAAGGCTCTTCTGTGCAGGCATGTAAAGATATATTGATCTCTATGCCATTCTGGGTATGTTGTCTATATGGATAACAATGAAATACACAACATGAATGTGCCCCTTAAAAAATGATGTTTGCAGATTTCATTGCTGTGCTTGTAGACAGTGTACACAACACAGCACAGGGATAGTATACTTGTATTGGAAGGCAATTTAATTGGAATTTGAGTATGCCCAATCAATTTTTCAGTATTTTCAGTATTAACGTCACTTATCTCATCTCGAATATCTTGGACCCTAGATGATACCTCATTTGTGACTAGATGGAGGTTTACTGCTTCTGTCACAGCTACATGATACAAACAAAACATATCCTATGATTCAGAGGTGTTGAACTCTACACATGCAAAACCAGATGCCACCTGACAATGTGCAAACTATGTAACATTAAGACTATTCAAATTCTGGCTCATTTCTTTTGTAGTTTCCAATATAATCATTGCAGTTCAGAGGACAGGGATAACAATGCATAGAAAGTTTACATAGGGTAAGAATTCCATAACTTGATTATGACAACTCCCTCATCTGCAGGATTTTCTGTATCTCTTGGCACAACATGACTCCCAAGTGAGAGCCTCGCTGTACAACAGAGTCTGCTTTTTGGAGGCTCCTCTTGTGGCATGTAGAGGGTTCATTTTCTCCAGCAAGATAGGTGGTAGAAGGTGTAGTGGGCGTTGGGTGGGAATAGATGATAGTGTATTGGATAATACTGTTGCTGAGGAAGGTCAAGTAGCCAACTGGTAGGCCACTAAAGGGTGGCTGGCTGACCCACATCTGAAGGTGATCAAGCCACTGAGCCTACTAGTTTTCACAGGGATAGTTTGGATAGACTTTGTAACCAGCTGGGTGTGGTTATGTATCTAACTAGCTAAGTTATGGTCCATGTTTCTATACATTTGTCAGATACTTGACCTACATGGAGAAATGGTCCAAGGTTCATTGAGGCAGATAGCTGTTGAACATCTTCTAGTGTTTCCACTATTTGAAAATTCACCTGTGGATTCTGTGATCCAGAACATGTGTCAGCTTTCTACCATATTCTAGATGAGTCCTAGAGAGTCTTCTAGGGACGAGAAGGACTACATGTTTGCCTCAGAGATGAAGGTGTAGTGCACTACCTGTTTCACACCTGCTCAGGGGAGTATGTCCAAATGATACATTACAAGTCCAATTCTCCTTTAGCACCTTCTACAGGATTATAAAACATTTTAAAAATACATCAACATATTTTGTTGCCTACTTCAAATGTCTGAAAGCCTGTCAACCATTCTTACAATTTATTAGAATATATTGTTCAATTTCAATACTACTCACCTTTGATATGTAAACTCAATGTACTAGAAAAAGTTAAGATGTGCTACTGTAACACATAATATATAAATTATGTAGAACAAGGGAGTGTTGAATAAGAATGCATCACAGTCAAAGCTCTTCCGGTCATTTTCATAACCTACAGTATTGTAAAACAGTGTATTGTGTTATATCAGGGCCCATTGACTGTTGAGAAACACCAGTGATTGGGCCAGATCGCTGTTTACATATAGGGACCCTCTTTCCCTTAAAGTGAATTGTCCTTTTCTGAAACTCTGTTTCCTCCAGGACTCCTGGTGCTGCAGGATAGGAACAGCCTGACATACGGATAGATAGCTCATTATGGGAGAGCAGACCCAAGTAACGATACAGAGTGACTTACCGGCTGTTATAAATGGTAATACCCACCACTTAATAGGTTTAGCCTCTGGTGACCATGCTATTCATTCTATAGTATAAACATATCGGATCTAACATATATAACGTTTTTTTTTCTTTTATCTGCAGCTGGTCAGGCAGATTTGGATGGTGTCTGGAATTGCTGTCCACCTGAGCGCATGGATTGTAGAAGTGTCCAGAGGCCTTATTTCACCTATTAAAAATGATCTTAAAGGATCAGAGGTTGCTTTAATGGATTTGTACATTTTGCAGAATTAAGAGAACACATCCTAATGAAAGTTTCAATGTGTGATCTTAGTGTGGATGGATTGACGCATTTTCTGTTGAGCCCATCATCATCATTTATTTATATAGCGCCACTAATTCCGCAACGCTGTACAGAGAACTCACTCACATCAGTCCCTGCCCCATTGGGGCTTACAGTCTAAATTCCCTAACACACACACACACACACACACACACACACACAGATTAGGGTCAATTTGTTGGCAGCCAATTAACCTACCAGTATGTTTTTGGAGTATGGGAGGAAACCGGAGCACCCGGAGGAAACCCACGCAAACACTGGGAGAACATACAAACACCTCACAGATAAAGCCATGGCCGGGAACTGAACTCATGACCCCATCCTGTTAAACTTGCCTTATATCCTAGACAATCTCCACATCTTGACCTTCTAACCCTGACCATTCTAGCAGTGGTATGAAATGTAATTTAAATATTGCCAGTAGTTGCCAGTGTGATCAGTGCTGCAGCAGGTCCCACGTTTGCTTCCTCCACTTTCCCTGTTGGCATTTGGCAGTTCAGCAGCATGACATATATCTTAAAAGGCTTCAGTCTGTTTCCACAATATGTGAACTAAACATGATTCTGAATTTTGGTGAGATTGTGGCATTGTTGGTATTGTTGACGACAATATTGCTTGCAATTTTATTCTTCATGGTTAACCACAAGTCATCTGCTGTTTACCGAGGAAATAATACAAGAATAATGATTGTCATATAAAATGTCACTGTCATTTCGATAGCATGCTTTTTATGACCAGTTTGCATCATGGTGCTGGCCTACCAACAAGCATAAAGACCTAGTGGGCTGCGGGCAAGTCCCAGAATGGGAATGGCCACAGCCAGAAGCAAGATTAGTGATTACAGATTTTAAGTCCACACAGACAGGCAATACAAGATCAAGGGTCAGTCAAAGCTGCAAAGTCTGAGTAGCAAGGCAAGGGCACACTGGGAATTCCAACATGATCAAAACTAGGATAGCATGACTGAACATAGATTAGACAAGACAGTCATGTCAGGTGAGGATGTGCAAACAGTAGATCCAGAATGAAGTTAAGTGCATTGATATTCAAGGGAGTCAGGCTTATAATAATATAATAAAAAACAAGTAAACAGGCACTAGAGGGGTTACACACTGGATACAAGAATGAACAGAACAGTGGAATAAAATACATAATGGCCCATCAGCGCAATACCGATACTTTTATAGAGACAGAAATGAATTCATACAAGGTGTTATGGCCACCAATGCATCATAAACTTGTAGAACTAGCAGAAGAGGTCTTCACCTATAGCAGCCGCCTTTCCTGTAGAGACTGGTTATGCTCACAGTGCACAGAGTGCCCAGCTGTAATAATCAGCCAGGTGGCTGCAATAATGTATACATCCAATCAGCCCTAGAAGGCTGAGTCTAAACAGCGCTGCGCGTGCGCCCAGCTGTTTGACAGCTGGCCAGGCGTGGCGGCTGGTAGCAGCAAGCATCCCGTTTGTTGCCTAGTCAAACGGGTGGAGGAGGCCGGAAATGACGTCCTGGTCATCATGGAGACGGCCTGGACACCAGAGACCAGAGGTAGTGAGTCGCGGTGGTGCCCGCGGGCGCTTGGGCTCCTAACACAAGGATTGTCTAATTATGTAACTCCTGAGTTGAGCTGGTTAGCTATGTCCTTTAGACAGTAGACCATGACCATAAATACACACACAACAAGGGTGTACCTGGGGGAAAGTTACCCGATGGCCACTATGACATGCCAAACCAGGAGCACACAGAAGTAAAACAAACTTGTGGGTTAAACTTGCTGCCCTGCACAATTTCCTGAAAAATATATGAGTAACTTGCATTATTTTTGCTGACTAGGTAAATCGAGAGGTTAAAGTTGTTTCAAGAGAAAGAGGAAGTATTTAATCTCTAGAGAAAAGACACACACTTAATAAGAATGCTTATTTACCACATCTCCAACCTGGATTGTTACTTCAAGGGGAATTCCATCAGCTGTCCACTAAATGTAAATGTGGGTGACTTGAATTTGTTTTTGAATTGTTTATGTTATTTCTGCTAAGAGTTTATCAAATATGCCTGGACTCCAGAATTAACAAATTCTTTAAAATGTTATTAAGAAACATATATTTTGGGACTGCCAGATGGCTCTGGGGATTGTACAAAGGCACCTGGCCACCATAGTTTCTCCGTACCCTGACCCAAGACCCATAGTCTATACAAAATATGTTAATTAATATTATTGTTTATATATATATTGCAAAGCACTGTACAAAGAATATGTAATCATTCACATCAGTCCGTACCCAATTAGAGCTTACAGTCTAAATTCTCTACCACACACACCATTTTGTCAGAAGCCATTGAAACTATCAATATGTTTTTGGACTGTGGAATTAAAATTAGCACCCAGAGCAAACCCACACAAACACAGGGAGAACATACAAACTCTACACAGATAGGGATAGACTGTCGTGAGTTTTATTCCCTGGTCGTAATCAAACTCATGACCTCAGTGCTATGAGGCAACAATGCTTACCACTGCGTCACTTTGCTGCCCAAATAGCAATCAGTATATAGTCTTCAGGTTGGCATACAGTCTCAGGAAAGGTCAATCCATCCCCATTAGGTGTATATTTATCAGCAAGCTTAGAAATGGCTTGGTTTTAAATAAATCTACTGCATTTCTCACTGAAACCAAGTTTCGCTAGAAACCAAGTGTAGTTCCTTTTTCATGTACGCAAAATGCTTAGTGTCACTGTCAGCCTTAAATGTTTACTAAGGACCATGTGAGCACTATAGATAGAGTATGGGTAACATCAGTGTGACAGCGTAATCTGACAGCCATCCATTTATGTTGGGTATGAGAAGCTTTAGAAAAAATACCAAAAAAGGAGTCCGGTGCTGGGCTAATCATTCACAGATAAGAATATATCTATAAAATTTATCCTTTATTGTTTAATTTGCATAACAATTGCTTGCTAAATGTCACTGTCACACGGCGGTCGTTCGGCTTCCATAACCGAAGACCGACACGCTCACCTGTTCCTCACTGATTCACGCTTCAGCTGCTGGCGTCCTGACTCTGGTTCTGCGCATGCGCGGACCCTATCTTTTATGTCCTCTGCATGTTTCCTATTGGCTAATCAGTCTGGCTCCAAACTTTAAAAGGCACTTCCCCCTTCTCCTCAGTGCCTGTTGATCGAGTTACCTGCCTGGTTAGACTTACTGTCTTGTTCCATGTGTGTTCTACTCTGGATCTTCAGCGCTCACCTGCCTCCGCTGTGCCGCTGGCCAAGAGCTCACGCTCCACCTGCCTCCGCTGTGCCGCTGGCCAAGAGCTCACGTTCCACCTGTCTTCGCTGAGCCGCTGGCTAAGAGCTCACACTCCACCTGAGTTCGCTGTGCCGCTGGCTAAAGAGCTCACGCTCCACCTGTCTCTACTGTGCCGCTGGCCAAGAGCTCACGTTCCACCTGTCTTCGCTGAGCCGCTGGCTAAGAGCTCACACTCCACCTGTCTTCGCTGAGCCGCTGGCTAAAGAGCTCACGCTCCACCTGTCTCTACTGTGCCGCTGGCTAAAGAGCTCACGCTCCACCTGTCTCTACTGTGCCGCTGGCTAAAGAGCTCACGCTCCACCTGTCTCTACTGTGCCGCTGGCTAAAGAGCTCACGCTCCACCTGTCTCTACTGTGCCGCTGGCTAAAGAGCTCACGCTCCACCTGTCTCTACTGTGCCACTGGCTAAAGAGCTTACGCTTCATCTGCCTCCACTGTGCCACTGGCTAAAGAGCTCACGCTCCACCTGTCTCTACTGTGCCACTGGCTAAAGAGCTCACGCTCCACCTGTCTCTACTGTGCCACTGGCTAAAGAGCTTACGCTTCATCTGCCTCCACTGGTCCGCTGGCTAAAGAGTGCACCCCCTAAAGACTTTTCGGCCTGCCTTTACAAAGCACACTTTTATCTTGCGGAGGCTGAAGCGTGCACCAGGATGTGACCTGGGCAAACCATCAAGGTGCAGAGGCGCAAATCCATGGGTGCGCAAATGACCTCTTATTTGCCATCACAAAGCAATCATATTTATATTGTAAAGCAAATGCACAGTAAAAAACTTGGGTTTTTGCACATTGTCAATGATCCTCAACGTGTTGTCACAGCCAAAGTTATAAGGGCTGATTTATCAAAGGGAGATTACTTGAGAGGGTAAACGCTGGCGATAATACTGCGATCATCGGTGATAAACCCTACTGGTGGTATCGACGGTTTGTGCCAGCAAAGGCTACGCTTGTACCATCGCAATAACTGTTCTGTTATCTCTATCACAGGAGATTGTACTCTGCTTTGCTGTAGAAGTGATGACGTTTATCACACAATCTAAATAAAAAAGAGAAGTGATGCCTTCCTTTAATAGAGAGCTGACAGTGGACATCAGCCTGGCTCCTGGTAAGCATTATATTGAAGTAATGAATTTACTGAAAGTGTAATTGTAACAATTCCCTGAAGTATAGTAACATTAATTTGCTAAAAGTATAGCAGTATTACTTTACTGTAACTATAGAAGTATTCTTTTACTGATACTATAGTAGTATTAATCTTCTTTTTTATATAAACTTTATGTAATACAGTATTTCACTATAATAGAATATCACAACATCTATAATAACATAGATACCTACTTCCCAACTCTCCTGATTCAAGGGATGTAAAAGGGGCAGGGTTACAAAGTGGTAAATGACCAAACTGGACGTTTCTGGGTGGTAAGACTGTGTACATACTACAGAATTTTCCAACCAATATGTTATCTACAACTATTAAACCAACGACTGAAAAAAAAAAAGTCCTGATCAGCCTGCCGATTCATGCGTATACACTATCCATGTTTTAAAAGATTTAACCTCAGATTTTTGCTCAGATAGGGGTATGTAGATAATCATGTCCAAACAAGTGGAAATACAGAAACAAAAAGGAGAATTGTCTGAAACATAAATATGCATTTCCCAAAAAATCACAAGCAAAGTTTGCAGCAATAGCTACTAAGAAATAGTAGACATATCAGAATTGCCAACCAGGGTTTTAGATTTTTTTAGAGGGGGTGGAGGGAGACAGGTAGACAGGAGTGATTAGGTGGGTGATCAAAGGGAAGGGAAAGGGTAGTATTAGTCTACTAAATGTATATTAGTATTATTTTACTGAAGTATAGAAGTATTATTTTGCTGAAAGTTTGCAGTATTCATTTTTTTTAAAGTGTAGTAATATTATTTTACTAAAAGTGTAGTAGTAGTTTTTTATTGAATGTATAGTATCAATATGCATGGGCAGCATGGTGGCTCAGTAGTTAGCACTTCTGTCTCACAGCACTGGGGCCATGAATTCGGTTCCCAACCATGGCCTTATCTGTGTGGAGTTTGTATGTTCTCCCCGTGTTTGCGTGGGTTTCCTCCAGGTGCTCCGGTTTCCTCCTACACTCCAAAAACATACTAGTAGGTTAATTGGCTGCTATCAAACTGACCATAGTCTGTGTGTCTGTGTATATGTTAGGGAATTTAGGGTGTAAGCACCAATGGGGCAGGGACTGATGTGAATGAGTTCTCTGTACAGCGCTGTGGAATTAGTGGCGCCATATAAATAACTGATGATGATGAATACTTGAATGAAAGTGTAGTGAATAACTAGGACAATCACAAACATCAACAGGTTCTACATTTACACAATTACCTGGGAAATGGAATGTATCGCTAGTGTTAACTACATACATACATACATACATTTAAAAGGGAATTATCATAATAATAAACCACATTACAAATATTAGATCTGATTAGATTGTATGATATCCCTCTCTACTATGGTATCGTGTGCAGTTTGTACTCTTATATGAAAAAAAACCCGGTTAGGGGTTATTGGCGCACACGGGAGTGTGAGGAAAAAATAACTTAAACAGTCAGAGAGCGAAAATAGTGAAGGATTCAGTTCTCGGCTGCAGCAAACCTGTGGTTGATTGCATACAACCACCAACAGTAATATAGCAACAAAGGAAAGACGGTTGCGCTGCGGAGAGACTTAACTCTTATCATCCGCCTGGAATTTTCGTTAGAGCCTCCAGGTTTTGGATCGTTGTTATTAGAGATGGTCACTGACCCCCGTGTTTTGGTTTGGGATTCGGTTTTGGATCTGGATTACCGTCGTGTTTTGGTTTTGGTTTTGCAAAACCGCCCTTGCGTGTTTTGGTTTTGGTTGGTTTTGTTTTGCTATTTTGTTGGAAAATCAATGTTTTTGGGCCTAAAATAACCCAATTTAGTGCTCCAGCTGTTTTAGAGATAAGTAATCTAATTGTTGAGGTAATAAATCATCCAAAAAACAGTTTAATTCTTCGTTGGTAGACCTTCATTTATTCTACACACAAAACAGATTGTCTTCCTCTCCATCTATGCATATTGGCAATGCAGCCATTGTCTTTGAATGTATATTACACCCTACACTTATAGTTAAATATGTAAAGAAATGGAAAAATGCAGTTTGGTTTCTGCCTCTATAGGCCCCCTCCACTTGTTTAAAAAAAACAAAAAATTCAGCCGTTATAGACTGTACAATATTAATTTAAATGGAGAAAGCCAGTTTGGTTTCTGCCTCTCTAGGCTCCCCTCAACTTGTATAAAATACAAAAAAATTCAGCCGTTATAGACTGTACAATATTAATTGACATGGAGAAAGCCAGTTTGGCTTCTGTCTCTCTAGGCCCCCCTCCACTTGTATAAAATACCCAAAAATTCAGCCGTTATAGACTGTACAATATTAATTGACATGGAGAAAGCCAGTTTGGTTTCTGCCTCTATAGGCCCCCCTCCACTTATATAAAATACCCAAAAATTCAGCCGTTATAGACTGTACAATATTAAGAGAAATGGACAAAGGCAGTTTGGGGTCACTCTGTCTATGACACCCTACCCTTAAGGATAAATTGCCCAGCCTTTCAAGACGGTACGTGATATGGAAATGCCACAAGTCCCTTTCCTCTTTGGGGGTAGATTGCACCCTACACTTACATAGAAAGTTTTAAAAAGATGTTATCGTCATCATCTTCAGCTTCATCCTCACCCTCATCAGTGTGTACGTCATCATCACAGACTATCAATTCATCGCCGCTTGAATCCGCCATTAGAGAACAGTCAGTGCTTGGATGTCTTGGATGGTGAAGGCCTTCCTCATGGAAGATGTAGTTCATTTTTATAAACATCATTTTCTCCACATTTTTGGGAAGTAACCTTCTACGGCGATCACTGACTAAGTTCCCTGCTGTGCTGAACACTCGTTCAGAGTACACACTGGAGGGTGGGCAGCTTAGGTATTGCAAAGCAAGTTTGTACATGGGTTTCCAAATGGCCTGCTTTTCTTTCCAGTAAGGAAAGGGACTGTCTGACATTTCCATATCAACTACCTCTTGAAAGTAATCCTCCACCATCCTTTGCATGTTTATACTCGTATTGGATGGAGTTATGGGCAAAGTGACACATTTTTTGAAAAATCCTTCAAACCAGCCCAGATGTTAAATTGTTCTGGTCTGCCCCCTGCGTCTTCCCTGCTTCTTTTTGGGAAATTTATTTTTTTACGAGCAGCAGCAGCTTGAGAAAGTGAAGGAGGACACATTGTCAAGCCGAGACCCAGTTCAGCGGCCAACTTGCTGAGCAATAGCTCCTTGCAAAAGTTCACATCTCGCTCATTTACAAGTAAAGACTCAATGTAGGTTTTAAACCTTGGATCAAGCACAGTGGCCAAAATGTACTGTTCAGAGTTCAAGATCTTAATAACTCGAGGATCATTGTGAAGCGAATTAAGTACTTGATCGACAAGGCCAACATACTTTGCTGAGTTGCTTGCTTTCAGCTCCTCCTTCATTTTCTCAAGCTGCTTTTCCAATAGTCTAATTAAAGGAATGACTTGGCTCAAACTAGCAGAGTCTGCACTCACCTCACACGTCACAACTTCAAATGGTTTCAGCACCTTGCACAGGACTGAAAGGATTCCCCATTGTGCAAGAGTGAAATACATCCCCCCTCCTTTCCCAATGTCATGGCTTGTGCAATATGCTTGGATGGCTTTGCGCTGTTCCACCATCCTCTGAAGCATGTACAGGGTGGAATTCCACCTAGTTTCCACCTCTTGCTTAAGTTGGTGGCAGGGCAAGTTAAACTGCTCTTGGAGCTGCTGTAATCTCCTACATGCTGTGGCTGAATGCCTGAAATGGGCTGAAATTTTACGGGCCACCGAAAGCATCTCCTGCACCTCACGGTTATTTCGTAGGAAGCTCTGCACCACCAAGTTGATGGTGTAAGCAAAACAGGGAATATGTTGGAAATCACCCAGCTGTAATGCTCGCACTATATTGTTGGCGTTATCAGAAATGACATACTCTGGGGAGAGTCCGAGTGGTATAAGCCATGCATCAATCACATCTCTCAGTTTGCGTAACAAATTGTCAGCCGTATGCCTGTTAGTGAAGCCGGTGATACAAAGAGTAGCCTGCCTGTGACAAATGTTACGTAGTGTTGTACATGCTGCTGCTGTTCCTGCTGGTGAAGGTGAATGACCAACCCAGTGGGCTGTCACAGTCATATAGTCTTTGGTTTGGCCACTTTCACTTGTCCACATATATGTGGTTAAGTGGACAGTATGGCATTTTTTTCAGCGCAATCTCTACATTTTTACACACTTTTTGGTATAGTTGTGGAATTGCTTTACGGGAGAAAAGGTGTTGCGATGGAATTCTGTAACGCGGACACAAAACCTCAATTAACTGTGAAAAACCAGCTGCATTTATTGAGGAGATTGGACGCAGATCTAACACTAACATTGCAGCCATGGTGTCTGTGATTCGCTTGGCGACTGGGTGACTGCTGTCATATTTGCTTCCCCTCGCAAATGATTGTTTCACAGTTAATTGCTGAAATGTAGGACTGCTCATTTTCTTGACCTGCCTCTGGGATGACGATTCACCCCCAGCAGCAGCAACAGCAGCAGCAGCAGTGGGACTAACGCTTTCTTCAGAGGAATCAATAATAGTGCAGGAGTCATCCAGCCTTAAGTGGGATGCCGGGCTTAATCCGAGCGCTACTGAGGATATTGATGAGGATGGTGTGGTGGGTGTATTTTGTAGCCGTCAGGATGTCGGTGAGCGGAGGGTCTTAGCTGATGATGGAGTGCTTGTATTTTTTTGGGAAGCACTTTCAGCTTTTCCCAACACTTTGCCATGAACTCTCGTTAAATGGCGTAACATAGACGAGGTTCCAGGATGGTTGAGGTCCCTCCCTCGACTGACTGTGGCTTGACATACACTACAAATGGCTATACAATTGTTGTCTGGATTTGGGTAGAAATAATGCCACACATAAGAAGTGGATTTTTTTGTTTTATGCCCAGGCATGACAATGGCCTTTTTCTTGTCACGTGCCAGAACTGCTGCCACTGGTGCAGGACTTACACAAACAACCTCATCCTCATCAACATCCTCATTAGCGCCCTTGTCACCTACACAAATCTCCCCCTCATCCTCTTCTAATTTTAAAGTGGCATCCTCAATTTGGGTATCACCGGCTATACTCGGGCTATTAAGGCACACATCAGCAGAATGCTCACCATTAGACATCCCACTGTTGGATGGACTCTCCACAGGGATTGTTGTCATTTGTGAATCAGAGCAAACATTCTCCTCTAATGCCTTACTGTTATCTTGCAGCTCGGCTTTGACTCGTAACAGTAGTTGTGCACCAATTGTAGGCTGGGTAACTTTTTGGGATCTGTCACTAATAGCCAAAGGTGAAGGCCTCATTCTCTCTTTGCCACTGCATGTGTAGAATGGCATGTTTGCAATTTTTTTTTATCGGCACTTAACTTTTGCTCAGTAACACTTCAATACAGTAAAATTTTTTGGGGTTTTTGTTTTTTGCACTGATTTGGAAACACTCTGTTGTTTGACATCACCTTGGCCAGATGACGTACTGAGAACACTAACATCAGGACTGGTGACAGAACCTGGTTGCTCATTCTGATCATATGTGGACTGCTTTGAATCCATTCTGAGCGCAAAGCACTTGTAGTGGTAAAAATTATTTGGTAGATACTGCTGACAGATATGACTTTTGACAGCCAGAAATATTTATGCACAATTATGGGGGACACCCCAAAAGCACTGAGGAGTGCTAAAAATTATTTGGTAGATACTGCTGACAGATATGACTTTTGACAGCCAGAAATATTTATGCACAATTATGGGGGACACCCCAAAAGCACTGAGGAGTGCTAAAAATTATTTGGTAGATACTGCTGACAGATATGACTTTTGACAGCCAGAAATATGTATGCACAATTATGGGGTACACCCCAAAAACACTGAGGAGTGCTAAAAATTAGTTGGTAGATACTGCTGACAGATATGACTTTTGACAGCCAGAAATATTTATGCACAATTATGGGGGACATCCCAAAAGCACTGGGGAGTGCCAAATATTGAAAAAAAATAATAAACCTCTATCCTCCTCTCTTCTCTAGCGATTTTTGTTAGAGCAATTGCAAGAAGAATATTGGATTCTCTGTCCCTGCTCAAATCAGCCTGTGACTACACCCTGCTCTCTCCCTCTGTCAAATGGCGATGGATTGCTGTGGAGGCGTGTATTTATAATGTTGAAGTATCGCGAGAACCGAGCCCCGAGATCCGACGACGTCACAATGACGTTCGGCCTTGATTTGGATTTGGAGCGGGCGGGAGAGTACCGAGCTACTCAGCTCGGTGCTCAGATAGGCAAAGTTCGGGTGGGTTCGGTTCTCGGGCAACCGGACCCGCCCATCTCTAGTTGTTATATACATGCTGCTATACCAAATCTTGTTTGGACGGGTTAACCCTTAATCTGGACATTTTAGATTTTATGTTTTTATTTCACTCGACTATTTAGTAATGTGGCCTTTTATGTATATATTCAGATCTGCATTTGTTTTCTGATACCTCAGCATTGAAGGTCGGGGTGCGTTTTTCATGTTATTTATGTAAGATATGCTGGTGCCTTTAGGGTGAATAACCCATCTGTGGGCACTGTGTTTGAACTTCATCTAATCTGATTTTATATTAAAGAACGTTGTGATTACTATCAGCCACTGTCTCACCATTTCCTGGCAGAATCCGTGTTAGATATTTTGTACACATCAATTAATAAGTCTGTCCGCAGCGCAACCGTCTTTCCTTTGTACTTTTATATAACTTGCGTAGGCATAGAGAATAAAATCAGAAGAGATACCTGCAAGTGGTAAGGACAGACCTGTTTGTAGAGAATCTGTTATCATACATTACTACACAGGAAACAATATGAAACAGTTACTTTGCTGCTGCAAAAATAGATTATTTTCACTTTTATTTCCAATCACAGTGTAGAGATCACTATTAAATAAATATAACTCCTCATTTTTTTTTCAGTCTTTATGGTTTGAGGTTTCCAAAAAAATGTTGGATATCAGTCATGCATTGAACCATTACATATATGTAGCCATCTAGAACAAGCAAAACAGTTTCTGACATTAGCCAGGTTAATAACAATATCAGTTTAGGAGAGATTAATATTGCAGCACTGTACAAGTTAAGGGAATATGTAAAACTGTTCTTACAAAATGGTGAAATAAAACAGTATGAAGCACAAGTTTAAAGTGGAAACGCCTCTTACACATTGTGAACACAGATATATATGGGCTGAACCAATAGTTATGAAATCTCCCCAGGAAATAGCTGCCTCTTGGCTGCAGATCCGGAGTTAGAAGGGGAAACTGGTCAATTATTTTAACATATGAGCAACTCTGCATAGTAGGCAAATGTTGTGCATTTCAGTAAGATTTTTTTTTTACGTTTTTAATAGACAGGTCTGATGATCATCATAATCAGCATGAATACTGCACAAGTGGGGGCAGCTGGCACAACACAAGAGATGTATCTGCCCCTAATTCCACCTCTACATAGGTAGTAAGCTTTGCAGGGGCAAACACAGGATTTGTAGAGGGGGGTTTCCACACCATGCAGTCACCCCACGCCCCACTGGCGGGGTGGTGAGGAAACCCCCTTCTACAAATCCTGCGTTTGCCCCTGATCTTGCTCCGTAAAACCATATGTCTAGGTGTGCTAGTGCAAATGTAGGCACACATGGGGTCCAAAGCTGATTTTGCATTGTGTAGTAGAAGTTTTATTCTTTTTAAATTATCTCCAAACATTCTAGATTACAGATTTCCAGGGATAAAGGAAAATATTAAAGAGAAGTATATAAACATCAATATAATGATACAAACATTCCTTATTCACATCATTAAGCGATAAGCGTGTGTTTTTGAAAGGAAACTGATAACTCCTTAACTTTCATGAAGCTATTTGTGGGATCATTTGGTAATTAAAACAGCATAAGCACTGTAGCATTTGGAGTAACAAGTCACTCACCTATAATCCCCCTGTGCATGCCTAAGTGTAATGGGCCAGTCCTATCACTGGCAGTGGAATGTGGAGTAAAATATTTCATGTGATGATGTATTATTGACATACAGGAAATTTACAACTTTTGAGAGTATTGATGGGATTTGGTAAGACAGGTAATCACTCTGATCGCTCCATATATTACACATCATTTCTGTAAATATTTCATAATGTTTGGCAGGAAGAGAATAATGTGGCCATTATGTTTTACAGGTCCTCAAAGAAACCACCACAATGAACTTATCTGATCAATTTGACATGTATATTCCTATTGATAATATCACTCAGGAAGACTATGACTATAGCACTGACAGCATTCCAACAGCAGACACAATCAGTCCACCGTCCCTGGTCCTGCTTTCCCCTGTTCAATGGGTTGCTATGTTCCTGAACATCATAGTTTTTGTGCTTGGTGTTCCTGGCAACGTGTTGGTTGTGTGGATAACTTCCTTTGAAATGAAAACCACAGTAAACACTGTGTGGTTCCTAAATCTGGCAGTGGCCGACCTCCTGTGCTGTCTCTCTCTGCCATTCAGCATCATGGCTATGGCCCTGGGATACTGGCCGCTACGCCTCTTTGCCTGTAAGTTTTTCCCTTCCATTCTGTTGGTCAATATGTATGCCAGTGTCCTCCTCCTCACTATGATCAGTATCGACCGATGTGCCTTAGTTATGATGCCTGTGTGGTGTCAGAACAAGAGGTCTGTGAGAAAGGCTTATTTGGCATGTCTGGTTTGCTGGATCCTGGCATTCATGCTAAGCAGCCCGTCGTTCATCTTTCGATATACACGGGAGACTAGGAGTGGGAAAGAAGTTTGTTCATACAACTATAATATGGTTGGATCCCACCAGGAAAAGGTAGAGACATTCATTGCCATTTTTCGTCTAATGTTGGGCTTTATCATCCCATTATTGGTCATCAGTGCATGCTACGGTGTATTGATGAGAAAGGTGAGCGGACGATTCACTCAGTCCAATAAGACAATGAAGATAGTCCTGGTAGTGATCATCGGGTTCTTTGTGTGTTGGTTACCTTACCATGTGGCAGGACTCATTCTGGCTCTGAATTCGAGCAAATCCCCAATATTCAGATCAACGCTAACAGGGGACCCAATATTAATTGCCATAGCCTTTATCAACAGCTGTATTAATCCAATAATTTATGTGCTAATGGGTCAAGAGTTCAAGAGCAAATTTAAGAGATCGATCCACTTTATTCTACAGAATGTCCTGGCAGATGAAATGAGCCAGTCGTCTGACCCCAAACGGTCAAAGTCAACAACTGAAACCAAGAACACAGAAGCTATCCTGTAGTGTATGATAGAAATGGTGTAATTATGTACATTGCAGATAACACCTAGTGATATAGAATACATTCAGGCATATTAATCACCTGTGCAAGAAAAAGCCAGTTTGGGGTAGAACAGACCCAGTATTAAACATTGTGAGGTAAAAATAAAAATTGATATATGGAATGTGGTATATATTTTGGCGCTGTCCACCCTCCTTAGTATGGACACGTACATGGTAGAAGGCTGGAAATATGGGTGGCAAGGGGAAACTGTATGGAAGCAGGTAAAGCATATTGAAAATGGCTATAACAAGTGTTTCTGCTAGAAGAAAAAAAACACAGCAAATCCCACCCTCCATAACAGCATGCGCATTATAGCAAAGGTTAACATTGTTTGTAGGAGACCAATGTCCAACACACAAAGCCCATTTCCAGCATAATTCCCACCACATGCAGTTCACATGCACCCCATAAACATCCCTATAGCCAATGTAACAGCTTTAAGTCCATGACATGTTTATTATAGTCCATTGCACGCTGTATGCAGCCCAGCCCAATAGTATCATACCTACCACATTCGTCCTTGTGCCCAAAGTGACATCCCCATGATCACTACAGCCCCATGTGCCCCCACTACAGCCTGGTGCCCTATACTGTATAAGAACTTTTTGCCTCTTGAAGTCTCTTGCCCAACACATACTTCCCTGTGCCCAGATTAACAACCTCATGCCCACCGCTATCCCATAACCACTCATCAAAGTTTCATACCCAAAATTACTGTCACGTTTCCCATTCTTACTTGTGGGGCTTCTATCAGTTAAAATCATACATAGTTTGGAGAATGAAACCTCCATGTGCCACAGTTTCTTATTGAAAACGTAGGGTTGGTTCAACTAATGAAGCCACTTGCTGCTGTGAGAGTAGAGAGAGCTTGGTCACTTCACAGCAGGGATGACCAACATCTCAGGCTGCATGAGACAGCTTAGTGGCTTTATGTGGTCCAGGAGCCACACAGTTAGTGCAAATACACTATTAACAAGGTATCCTTAATTGAATAATATTTACAAATGTTAATATCATTATAGATATCTGCAGTGTAATATAGGTTTTCTTTTCATATTGTATTTGTGGCACATACATGCACAATTCTGGTGTTGACCATACACAGGCTGACCTGTCTGCTTGTCCCAAGTGCATATATTTACCATTTTCATCAATGAGCTCACACTCATCGTCCGACTGCACTTATAGTTAGTTTTGGTAGCCAATTGATCCTAATTAGATAACTTGTTCAACATGAATAGTCAACACTATTTTTAATAAGTTGAAATGGACAGAATAGACCTGTATGCTTTCATGAGGGCTGATATACTGTGAAGTATCGTGCTCAAAAGAGCCATAACACTGTCACTCTCCATAGTTTAAAAGGGTTACAGTGTCACAAGTGTCAGCACCATTCCTTGTATGGATAAAGATGGTGAGATAATGACATCTTTGCATGGGTATGCATATAGTGCAAATAATTTACCTGTTATGCGCAATTGGAGGCATGTTAACTGATCATACTTAACTGCAATAAATGTTTTCTCAATAATAAGCTGTATTTCTGTTTTATCACATTATTATTTAATAAACTAGTATTTACTTGCTACTGCATATATCTCACTCCGAGGAATGTAGTAACACACATTACACCTAAAACTGCCATATGTTATTAATTCCCTATGCACACTGCACTGTTTTAAGTAGAATAAATAAACAATGAATAATATGTTACATGTCCCCTCCCCAAATCTACAACCAGTTCCATAGCTAGACAGCCTGAGCTGGGTTCCACTATAATAGTGAGATTAATAGCTCTTCCCCACCCCCCTGGGCTTTTGGCAATTAAAAAGACTGGGACCACTGGAATGATGGTCCTGTGGTCCCACAATAATGGCCTTCACCAACCAGCCAAACCATTTTATCACTGTTTGCTTGTGATTGGCTGGCCGGTGATTGCTGGCTATACTTATTTAGTGTTGGATGGTGTGGTAGTTATAGTGTGTAGGTAGTTATTTTTTATGATTATTTTTCTGCCTTTTGGTTTTTGTTTTAATTCTTCCATCGGATCAAGAAGAAAGAAGATATGTTTACACTTAATATAGTGGTGAACAAGGTCTTTGGGGAGTCTTTTATTGAATAAAAATTGAAAAAATGTTAAAATTGTGTATGTTATTTTCTTACTCTTTTGGTATAATAGACATGGCCTTTAGGGATCCCTGTCCATTATACTTTGACCTCTGTGGCAACAAAGTTGCCTACTATAATATGTAGGGTAAGTATTATTGTTAGGAGTGGGTGTTATTGCTAAAGATGACGGTGTTATTTATAATATGTGGGTAGGTATAAATTGTTACGTTTTTATCTGCTTTGCATTCTGCTTGTTACTCAGATCTGCTATGGATTTCAGGTGTGTCTCCCTCTGAGTGCTGATTGGAAGGCTGCCCTTTATAAGCTCTCATCTGTCCTGTACTCATTGTCAGTGATCTGCATTCAGTAGATCCTGGTTATCGATGCCTGGCTTTGCAACTTATTGTCTCCTGATTCCTGATATCTGGCTTTGAATCCGTATGCTATTTATATAGCTCAACACAGTATTCTCAGGCACGGACTGCAGTAATTATCATTGCTCAACCAGTGGGGCATTTGTAGTAAATGTTATATTCCTGCATTGCCACAATGTATGTGGTATAATCCTGCATTACCTCAAAGATTGTGCTATATTCCAGCATGGTCTTCTGTCTGTCACTTATCCTTGCATTATCTCAGATTATGTGTTTTCACCTATCTTCTGTTAATTACTGCAATATCCAGTGTTCTTGTGCTACCACATTACACGCGACGGCTCAGCTGCTGCGGGACATCACATCCGGCCAGGGCGTCCCAGTTGCCTGGGCAAAAGCTTGGACGATCCTGTCAGTTTGCCACGTCCCAGCATCAGGGCAGAATGCTGGGCGCTTGCATGGGGGCATAATGAATTATTTGCCACCTCTGATGCTCCCTGGGCCCCATTCTATTGGCTGACAGCACTATTTAAGGTAGGGAGGGCTTAGCCTCCCTGCCAGTTATAGCTCTGTTTACCTAGTTGCTCACCTGCTCCAGGTTGTTCCTGTGTATTTCAGCTCTAATTGACTGACTCTCGTTGTGACCTCTACCTGAATACTAGACCTTGTCTGCTTGTCTGTAGCCCTGACCTCTGCCTCAATACTGGACTTTGCTTATACACTTGTTGTCCTGACCTCTGCCTGTATTCTAGACTTTGCTTGCACGCTTGTTGCCCTGACATCTGCCTGATAACCAGACCTTGCCTGTTCACTGGTTTGCCTCAGACCTCGGCTTGTATCTTGGACCATTCAAGGTTCGAACTGTCTCCTGGAACTCCTCCTACCACCCGCGCTACAGTCTCCAAATATAAGCTCCTACTACTTAGGGTTAAGACCTAGGGTTATCCGACTTTGTGAACATTTCCGACCAGTGTCCTCTGGTACTGAATCACGAGCGGGTCTCATTATCTCAGCCACCTCATGGGTGTGTTGGAAGAGCTGCTAAGCTGCTATTTATTTTTAGAAGGTTGACTGTTACATCCAATTCATTGATAACTTAATAACTGGAAGATTTAAACCTGGGCAATGCCGGGTACTTCAGCTAGAAAGCCATAAATGAGGCTAAAACAGGTGCAGATTGATTTTACAAGCTTTTTACTGGGATGGTTCCAATCTGATATGATCTATTCAATGACCAGGTGAGCTCTATCATACCTCCCAAAGTGTAAGTCCCTGGCAGCAGGACAGATGGCATGGCCACGGCACAATGGGGGAGTCCATGTAACAGTGGGGCGTGGCCATGCCCCCAGTGGGCTGCCTAGCACTGTAAAGCACTAGGCTGCCCATTAGAAATCTATCTTCCCCCAATATTTCCACCCGCAGGACAAACATGTCTCTGGGCAGGACTGTGGGACAGATCCCTAAAATCGAAACTGTTCTGCTGAAATTGGGACAGTTGGGTGGTCTGCTCTATGGAGCTATGTGCCTGGATTTGTGCAAATGCACCTAGATTTATGCCTGGATGCCTAGGTTTGTGAAGCCAAGATGGCCCTATTTGCACATGACCATAAGTTTGCACAAGCAGAGGGTAGTTGGGCAGAGTGAAGGCATGAGTACTGAAGAAGGTGCACAGTTGCACCTGATTTGAGCAGGTGCAGAAATGAGATTTCATTTTATTTAACATGATATTTGTAATGGGGTGGAGAAAGCACATTTGCAGGGGAGTTCCTTCACGTGTATGGCCATTTACACAATGCAAAACATCTTGAGTTCTGCACCGGCTCCAAGCTGGCTGAAATCCGGTCTTATCCTTTAAATTTAATGTGACATTTTTTATGTCTCCATGTTGCACTTACAAACACATTTGCAGACACACTCCAAGTAATGCAGTAACACACTTTACACCTGAAATTGCCATATGTTACAAGGTCCCAAAGCACGACTCTGCTTTAAGTTAAAAAATAAGTAATGAAAAAATTGGGTAGCATTCCCCTCCTCCCCAAACTTACAACCAGCCCCAGTGATAGACAGCATTTTCCAACTGGCTGCTTGTGATTGGCTAGCTGGTGATTCCCGGCTATAATCATTTATTGTTAGGCTGTCGTAGTGTAAGGCTCTTCATCTGTAGGTTTTTTTCTTTATAGGTATTTTCTGCTTTTATTCTCCATTGGATCAAAAGAAAGAAGATTGTATACATTTAATTGTATACATTTAGTGATGAGTGACAACCTTGTGGTGTATTTTATTCAAGTCAAATCATTGACAGCCATTTTGCCCATTTATGTTCCACTTCAACAGAGAAGCAGGTTTATAGGGATACACAAAGTGACATGTAATTAAATCTCAATGCACCATAATTCTCATGATTCATCTAAACCATAAATAAAGTTAAAATGAGCAGTATTGTAGCAGAAAAAAATGGAAAAGTTTATTTAGTGGAAAGGTGTTGTACTATAGAGATAGGAGGCTGGACCTTGATGTAATGTTCATCCCTTTATTACAGTGCACCCTCTAAAGGACTTTTCGGCCTCCCTGCACAAAGCGCAATTTTATCTTGCGGAGGCGGCTGCCGGGTGAGCACAGGAAGCATGCTCCAGGATGTGAGCTGGGCAAACCATCAAGCTGCAAAGGCGCAAATCCATGGGTGCGCTAATGACCTCTTATTTGCCATCACAAAACAATCATATTTACATTGTAAAGCAAATGCACATTAGAAAACTTGGGTTTTTGCACATTGTCCGTGATCCTCAACGTGTTGTCACAGCCAAAGTTATAGGGCTGATTTATCAAAGGGAGATTACTTGAGAGGGTAACCGCTGGCGGTAATACTGCGATCATCAGTGATAAACCCTACTGGTGGTATTGACGGTTTGTGCCAGCAAAGGCTACGCTTGTACCATCGCAATAACTGTTCTGTTATCTCCATCGCAGGAGATTGTACAACTTTGCTGTAGAAGTGATGACATTTATCACACAATCTTAATAAAAGAAAGAAGTGATGTCTTTCGTTAATAGAGAGCTGACAGTGGACACCAGCACGCCTGGCTCCTGGTAAGCATTATATTGAAGTAATGAATTTACTGAAAGTGTAATTGTGACAATTCCCTGATGTATAGTAACATTCATTTGCTAAAAGTATAGCAGTATTACTTTACTGTAACTATAGAAGTATTATTTTACTGATACTATAGTAGTATTAATCTTCTGTTTTATATACACTTTATGTAATACAGTTTTTGACTATAATAGAATATCACAAAATCTATAATAACATAGATACCTACTTCCCAACTCTCCTGATTCGAAGGATGTAAAAGGGGCAGGGGTTACAAAGTGGTAAATGACCAAACTGGACGTTTCTGGGCGGTAAAGCTGGGTACACACTACACTGTTTTCATCCAATAATCGGCTCCAACAGCCGACATACGACCGCTCGTTCAAAAGTCGGGTCAGTGTGTGCAGTTACACGATGGTGGAAAGTCTGCCCAAATGGACGATTATCGCCTCATTTGGTTGGTCGTACCGTTTAATATTTTTGTTCCAATCTCGTTTCCGCTGTGTAGTGTGTATAAACTTCCGACCGATCCACAACAGTGAGTACGAAATTACAGTCATTGCTCACGACAACATGGCTGTAAAAAGTCGCTAACGGGACGTCCGCTCTTTCCTTTCTCGTCCTAAACAAGGCTAGTGTGTATGCAGTCCATGGACCGAGCGATCGGAACATCGGGCGCATGTAAAATCGCTCGGCATAAAAAGTTGGTCGAAATTTCTGTAGTGTGTACCCAGCTTTAGTCTGTGTACATACTACAGAATTTTCCAACCAATATGTTATCTACAACTATTGAACCAACTACTGAAAAAAAAGTCCTGATCAGCCTGCCGATTCATGCGTATACACTATCCATGTTTTAAAAGATTTAACTTCAGTTCTTTGTTCACATAGGAGTATGTAGATAATCATGTCCAAACAAGTGGAAATACAGAAACAAAAAGGAGAATTGTCTGAAACATAAATATGCATTTCCCAAAAATCACAAGCAAAGTTTGCAGCAATAGCTACTAAAAAATAGTAGACATATCAGAATTGCCAGCCAGGGTTTTAGATTTTTTTTAGAGGGGGTGGAGAGGGACAGGTGGACAGGAGTGATTAGGTAGGTGATCAAAGGGATGGGAAGGGTAGTATTTGTCTACTAAATGTATATTAGTATTATTTTACTGAAGTATAGAAGTATTATTTTGCTGAAAGTTTGCAGTATTCATTTTTTTTAAAGTGTAGTAATATTATTTTGCTAAAAGCGTAGTAGTATTTTATTGAATGTATAGTATCAGTATGTATGGGCAGCTTGGTGGCTCAGTGGTTAGCACTTCTGTCTCACAGCACTGGGGCCATGAGTTCGATTCCCATCCATGGCTTTATCTGTCTGGAGTTTGTATGTTCTCCCTGTGTTTGCGTGGGTTTCCTCCAGGTGCTCCAGTTTCGTCCTACACTCAAAAAACATACTAGTAGGTTAATTGGCTGCTATCAAACTGACCATAGTCTGTGTGTGTGTGTGTGTGTGTGTGTATATGTTAGGGAATTTAGGGTGTAAGCACCAATGGGGCAGGGACTGATGTGAATGAGTTCTCTGTACAGCGATGCGGAATTAGTGGCGCCATATAAATAACTGCTGATGATGAATACTTGAATGAAAGTGTAGTGAATAACTAGGACAATCACGAACAACAACAGGTTATAAATTTACACAATTATCTCGGAAATGGAATGTATCACTAATTTTAACTACATACATACATTTAAAAGGGAATTATCATAATAATAAACCTCATTAAAAATATTAGATCTAATTAGATTGTATGATATCCCTCTCTACTATGGTATCATATGTGCAGTTTGAACTTTTATATAACTTGCTTAAAATCAGAGGAGATACCCGCAGGTGATAAGGACAGAACTGTTTGCAGTGAATCAGACTGTTATCATACATTACTACACAGGAATCAATGTGAAACAGTTACTTTGCTGCTGCAAAAATAGATTATTTTCACTTTTATTTCCAATCACAGTGTGGAGATCACTATTAAATAAATATAACTCCTCATTTCTTTATGGTTTGTGGTTTCAAAAAATGTTGGATATCAGTCATGCATTGAACCATTACATATATGTAGCCATCTAGAACAGGCAAAACAGTTTCTGACATTAGCCAGGTTAATAACAATATCAGTTTAGGAGAGATTAATATTGCAGCACTGTACAAGTTAAGTGAATATGTAAAACTGTTCTTACAAAATGGTGAAATGAAACAGTATGAAGCAAAAGTTTAAAGTGGAAACGCCTCATACACATTGTGAACACAGATATATATGGGCTGAACCAATAGTTATGAAATCTCACCAGGAACTAGCTGCCTTTTGGCTGCAGACCCGGAGTTAGAAGGGGAAACTGGTCAATTATCTTAACATATGAGCGACTCTGCATAATAGGCAAATTTTGTGCATTTCAGTGTCACGAGCCGCGGCGGTACTCACAACCGCCACGACTCGTTTCCAGGCTCCCCTAGCGTCCCGGCCGTCACCTTGACGACCCGGACGTCATTTCCAGGTAAGACCAGACCAATGCCAAGGCAACGGTCGGACGCTGGGTTCTCTTCAGCGCCGCGTCCCGGCAAGGCAGGAAGCCGCGCAATACCTACACCAGCCTATGGGCTAATTAAATGTATATTTCTGGAGGGTCAATTCCAGGGGCGGTGACTCTTTCAGAACAGGCACTGATTGGCTTTCTCTTGTATTTAAGGCAGGGAGGGCTTAGCCTCCCTGCCGGTTATAGCGTCCTAGTGTGTTCTTGTGCTGACCTGCTCTGATATTCTGTTGGACTCCTGTTTTGACCCTTTTGCCTGTTTACTGGATTTTGCCTTATTGCCTGTGCCCCTGACCTTTTGGCCTGAAACTTGGATACTGCTGATTTGCTCGTGACCCCCGACCCTTGGCGTGTTTTCTGACTATTCTACCAAGCAAAAGATCCCTGACCTCGGCTTGTTCTCTGGATACGTTCTCTGCTGCCGGGCCTCGACCCTTGCCTGGACTTCACTCTGCTGTCTGCCATAACTCACTATTCCTGGGTTCTCTGCTGCCGGTACACATCTCACAACCCTCCGTTTGTCTGCAGCCAAGTCTGTCCCCACCACTAGGGGCAACAGTGAACACCAGACTTTCGGAGCAGACTCCGGGTTTTGTTGTACTGGCTGGAGGGGTTCCTAACATTCAGTAATGTTTTTTTACGTTTTTAATAGGTCTGATGATCATCATAATCAGCATGGATACTGCACAAGTGGGGGCAGCTGGCACAACACAAGAGGTGTATCTGCCCCTAATGCCACCTCTACATAGGTAGTAAGATTGTTAACATGCCCTTACTGTACTTGGGCTACTCTAGCCTGCTCCTTCCCATCCCTGTTGCGTCTCTCTACAGGTAGAGAGGTGCAGCGGCCAGAGACGTCTCAGTCTGCATAGAGGTGTACGTCATTCTACTGAGCATGCAAAGTGCGGAGAAGCACATTTTGTTCTTCCGCTTTGCACTTATGTCCAGCGCAGCATGATCCCTAGTTGTTTATAGAGGTGGGCAGCCATGCTATTAATCAGTAGAGTAAGTGCACAACAGGACCTTTATAACCATGCGTGATACTTTTTATTACACTGCTTGTCGTGCGCCTGGAAATGGTGACTCACCATAGGTCCCATTTAAAGCATATAACAACTACCAGTTCTGACCTGGTGCAAACTTCAAGCTGGACTGGAAAAGGTCACGTACACAGAAAAGCTAAATATACACCCTCTCCACCCCTTTATGTCGCTAAAGTAATCTTGTTCTGCAAAAGGAAATCTTATGCCTGCACTGCCCCACAAAACAAGGTGCATTGAAGCACACTTTTCTAGGAACGCTTCCAACTCCAGCCCTCTGTCTGTCCAAACGTCTGCTCCTCAATGAATGCCACCATCTTCATAGGCAAACCGGGAGGGGGGAGAGGGGGTAACGGCAGGGGCGGATCTAGGAAATTGCTATACCCGGGGCAATGTAGGGGGGGGGGGGGGCGATTTAGGCCCCACCCCCTTTCCGACTTCTAAGGCTGACGGCGGCTGCACAGTAAGTGCAGGTCCGCACGGCAGTGACAGTGTGCTGCCCCGCTGCTCTGATTGTGTTTAAAACACAATCAGAGCAGCCGGGCAGCACACTGTCACTGCTGAACGGACCTGCACAGTGTGCAGCCGCCGGCAGCTATCCCTTGCTAGGGGGGGGGCGATCGCCCCCCCCCCCCCCCCCCCTGGATCCGCCACTGGGTAACGGTAGTGCACGCAGCATTGCCCATGTAATTATAGGGACAGGAAGAGTTGGAGAGCAGCCAAGCACTGTCCAAAAATATAGCCACGCCCCCATGCATGCTGGTCACGCTCACTGGTAGCGTGGTGTGGAAACCCCCTCTACAAATCCTGCATTTGCCCCTGATCTTGCTCTGTAAAACCATGTGTCTAGGTGTGCTAGTGAAAATGTAGGCACACAAAGCTGATTTTGCATTGTGTAGTGGAAGTTTTTTTCTTTGTAAATTATCTCTAAACATTATAGATTACAGATTTCCAGGGAGAAAGGAAAATATCAAAGAGAAGTATATAAACATCAATAAAATTATACAAACATTCCTTATTCACAACCACAAGAGATAAGCATTTGTTTTTGAAAGGAAACTGATAACTCCTTAACTTTCATGAAGCTATTTGTGGGATCATTTGGTAATTAAAACAGCATGAGCACTGTAGCATTTGGAGCAACAAGTCACTCACCTATAATTCCCCCTGTGCATGCCTAAGTGTAATGGGTCAGTCCTATCACTGGCAGTGGAATGTGGAGTAAAATATTTCATGTGATGATGTATTATTGACATACAGGAAATTTACAACTTTTGAGAGTTTTGATGGGATTTGGTAGGACAGGTAATCACTCTGATCGCTCCATATATTACACAGCATTTCTGTAAATATTTCATAATGTTTGGCAGGAGGAGAATAATGTGGTCTTTATGTTTTACAGGTCCTCAAAAAAACCACCACAATCTACTTATCTGAACAATTTGATATGAATTTTACTATTGATAATATCACTCAAGGTAACTATGACTATAGCACTGACACCATTCCAACAGCAAACACAACCAGTCCACCGTCTCTGGCCCTGCTTTCCCCTGTTCAATGGATTGCTATGTTTCTGAACATCATAGTTTTTGTGCTTGGTGTTCCTGGCAACGTATTGGTTGTGTGGATAACTTCCTTTGAAATGAAAACCACAGTAAACACTGTGTGGTTCCTAAATCTGGCAGTGGCCGACCTCCTGTGCTGTCTCTCTCTGCCATTCAGCATCATGGCTATGGCCCTGGGATACTGGCCGCTACGCCTCTTTGCCTGTAAGTTTTTCCCTTCCATTCTGTTGGTCAATATGTATGCCAGTGTCCTCCTCCTCACTATGATCAGTATCGACCGATGTGCCTTAGTTATGATGCCTGTGTGGTGTCAGAACAAGAGGACTGTGAGAAAGGCTTATGTGGCATGTCTGGTTATCTGGATCCTGGCACTCATCCTAAGCAGCCCATCGTTCATCTTTCGATATACACGGAAGACTAGCAGTGGGTATGAAATTTGTTTATTCAGCTATAATATGCTTGGATCCCACAAGGAGAAGGTAGAGACATTCGTTGCCATTCTTCGTGTAATGTTGGGCTTTATCATCCCGTTATTGGTCATCAGTGCTTGCTACGGTGTATTGATGAGAAAGGTGAGCGGACGATTCACTCAGTCCAATAAGAAAATGAAGATAGTCCTGGTGGTGATCAGCGGGTTCTTTGTGTGTTGGTTACCTTACAATGTGGCAGGACTCATTCTGGCTCTGGATTCGATCGAATCACCAATATTCAGATCAACGCGAACAGTGGACCCAATTTTAGTTGCCATAGCCTTCATCAATAGCTGTATGAATCCAATAATTTATGTGCTAATGGGTCAAGAGTTCAAGAGCAAATTTAAAAGATCGATCCGCTTTATTCTACAGAATGTCCTGGCAGATGAAATGACCCAGTCGTCTGACCCCAAACGGTCAAAGTCAGCAACTAAAATGATGAACACAGAAGCTATTGTGTAGTGTATGATAGAAATGGTGTAATTATGTACATTGCAGATAACACCTAGTGATATAGATTGCATTCAGGCATATTAATCATCTGTGCAAAAAAAGCCAGTTTGGGGTAGAACAGACCCAGTATTATACATTGTGAGGTGAAAATAAAAACTGATATATGGAATGTGGTATATATTTCGGCGCTGTTCACCCTCCTAAGTATGGACAGCTACATGTTAGAAGGCTGGAAATATGGGTGGCAAGGGGGATCTGTATGGAAGCAGGTAAAGCATATTGAAAATGGCTATAACAAGTGTTTCTGCTAGAAGAAATAAAAAATAATTCAACCTGTTTGGTGAAGTGAAAAACATCTAATTTTACAGCACAGCAAATCCCACCCTCCAAAACAGCATGTGCATTATAGCAAAGGTTAACATTGTTTGTAGACCCATATCCAACACACAAAGCCCATTTCCAGCATAATTCCCACCACATGCAGTTCACATACATCCCATAAACATCCCTATAGCCAATGTAACAGCTTTAAGTCCATGACATGTTTATTATAGTCCATTGCACGCTGTATGCAGCCCAGCCCAATAGTATCATACCTACTACATACGTCCTTGTGCCCAAAGTGACATTCCCATGATCACTACAGCCCTATGTGCCCCCACTACAGCCTAGTGCCCTCTACTGTATAAGAACTTTTTGCCTCTTGAAGTCTCTTGCCCAACACATACTTCCCTGTGCCCAGATTAACAACCTCATGCCCACCGCTATCCCATGACCACTCATCAAAGTTTCATACCCAAAATTACTGTCACGTTTCCCATTCTTACTTGTGGGGCTTCTATCAGTTAAAATCATACATAGTTTGGAGAATGAAACCTCCATGTGCCACAGTTTCTTATTGAAAACGTAGGGTTGGTTCAACTAATGAAGCCACTTGCTGCTGTGAGAGTAGAGAGAGCTTGGTCACTTCACAGCAGGGATGACCAACATCTCAGGCTGCATGAGACAGCTTAGTGGCTATATGTGGTCCAGGAGCCGCACAGTTAGTGCAAATACACTATTAACAATGTATCCTTAATCGAATAATATTTACAAATGTTAATATCATTATAGATATCTGCAGTGTAATATAGGTTTTCTTTTCATATTGTATTTGTGGCACATACATGCACAATTCTGGTGTTGACCATACACAGGCTGACCTGTCTGCTTGTCCCAAGTGCATATATTTACCATTTTCATCAATGAGCTCACACTCATCGTCCGACTGCACTTATAGCTAGTTTTGGTAGCCAATTGATCCTAATTAGATAACTTGTTCAACATGAATAGTCAACACTATTTTCAATAAGTTGAAATGGACAGAATAGACCTGTATGCTTTCATGAGGGCTGATATACTGTGAAGTATCGTGCTCAAAAGAGCCATAACACTGTCACTCTCCATAGTTTAAAAGGGTTACAGTGTCACACGTGTCAGCACCATTCCTTGTATGGATAAAGATGGTGAGATAATGACATCTTTGCATGGGTATGCATATAGTGCAAATAATTTACCTGTTATGCGCAATTGGAGGCATGTTAACTGATCATACTTAACTGCAATCAATGTTTTCTCGATAATAAGCTGTATTTCTGTTTTATCACATTATTATTTAATAAACTAGTATTTACTTGCTACTGCATATATCTCACTCCGAGGAATGTAGTAACACACATTACACCTAAAACTGCCATATGTTATTAATTCCCTATGCACACTGCACTGTTTTAAGTAGAATAAATAAACAATGAATAATATGTAGCATGCCCCCTCCCCAAATCTACAACCAGTTCCAGAGCTAGACAGCCTGAGCTGGGTTCCACTATAACAGTGAGATCAATAGCTCTTCCCCACCCCCCTGGGCTTTTGTCAATTAACAAGACTGGGACCACTGGAATGATAGTCCTGTGGTCCCACTATAATGGCCTTCACCAACCAGCCAAATCATTTTACCATTGTCTGCTTGTGATTGGCTGGACGGTGATTGCTAGCTACAATTATTTAGTGTTGGACGGTGTGTTAGTTATAGTGTGTAGGTAGTTATTTTTTATGAGTATTTTTCTGTCTTTTGGTTTTTGTTTTAATTCTTCCATCGGATCAAGAAGAAAGAAGATTTGTTTACACTTAATATAGTGGTGAACAAGGTCTTTGGGGAGTCTTTTATTGAATAAAATTTTTAAAAATGTTAAAATTGTGTGTGTTATTTTCTTACTCTTTTGGTATAATAGACATGGCTTTTAGGGATCCCTGTCCATTATACCTTGACCTCTGTAGCGACAAAGTTACCTACTATAATATGTAGGGTCGGTACTATTGTTAGGAGTGGGTGTTATTGTTAAAGCTGACGGTGTTATTAATAATATGTGGGGTAGGTATAAATTGTTACGTTTTTATCTGCTTTGCATTCTGCTGGTTACTCAGATCTGTTATGGATTTCAGGTGTGTCTCCCTCTGAGTGCTAATTGGAAGGCTGCCCTTTATAAGCTCTCATCTGTCCTGTACTCATTGTCAGTGATCTGCATTCAGTAGATCCTGGTTATTGATGCCTGGCTTTGCAACTTATTGTCTCCTGATTCCTGATATCTGGCTTTGAATCCATATGCTATTTATATAGCTCAACACAGTATTCTCAGGCATGGACTGCAGTAATTATCATTGCTCAACCAGTGGGGCATTTGTAGTAAATGTTATATTCCTGCATTGCCACAATGTATGTGGTATAATCCTGCATTACCTCAAAGATTGTGCTATATTCGAAGCATGGTCTTCTGGCTGTGACTCATTCTTGCATTATCTAAGAGTATGTGTTTTAACCTATCTTCTGTTAATTACTGCAACATCCAATGTTCTTGTACTCAGTTTCATGAGTTACCGCACTACTCGCGACGGCTCAGCTGCTGTCTCTCTTCGTATACCGAATGCCTGTCAGACAGCCGGGACATCACATCCGGCCAGGGACGGTCCTGTCAGTTTGCCACGTCCCTTCATCAGGGCAGAATGCTGGGCGATTGCGTGGGGGCATAATTAACGAATTATTTGCCAGCTCTGATGCTCCGTGGGCTCCATCCTTTCGGCTGACAGCACTATTTAAGGTAGGGAGGGCTTAGCCTCCCTGCCAGTTATAGCTCTGTTTTCCTAGTTGCTCACCTGCCCCAGGTTGTTCCTGTGTATTCCAACTCTAATTGACTGACTCCCGTTGTGACCTCTGCCTGAATTACTGAACCCTGTCTGCTTGTTTGTTGCCCTGACCTCTGCCTGAATACTGGACTTTGCATGTACACTTGTTGTCCTGAACTCTGCCTAATTACCAGACTTTATCTGTTCACTGGTTGCCTCGGACCTCGGCTTGTATCTTGGACCATTCAAGGTTCTACCTGTTTTCTGGAACTCCTCCTACCACCTGCTCTAAGGTCTCCAAATATAAGCTCCTACTACTTAGAGTTAAGACCAGGGGTCATCCGACTTTGTGAACATTTCCGACCAGTGTCCTCCGGTACTGAATCACGAGCGGGCCTCATTATCTCAGATCTTCTGTAAAATCTTCATCACATGCTCTAAGACAAGCCAATTGTTCCATTGAAGTATGCTGTTCAGAATTACATAGGTGGGCAGTGGACACCTCTTGGAAATATCCTGCCATTTGCATTGAATTCTATGTTGGATCATCTGAGGTAATAAAGGACGTCCTTCTGTAATACCATCCATGCAAGACGTTAGACGTACTCATGAAATGTGCATCAAGATTGATTGCAGACACAGGAAGAGACATAGAGAGGAGGCAACAAATGCCTCCTATACCTTTTCCTCATTTCACAATCAGGGATTCTTCTGAACCCATAAAATTAGGAGTATCTCATCCCCCTCTTGAAGAGAAGCACCGCTGCAGGACACAAAGATTATTCTTGTACTGTGGTCTTAATGGTTATTACTCCACTTCTTGTCCAAATAAAAAAATATCGGAAAACTAAAGGACCTAAGAAATGAGAAAGTGGTTTTCCTCTGTCTCAAACCTGACACTTTATACAACTCCCTAAAACTTCCTACAAAACTGCAAACTATTACCACTGTGATCCACACCTCAACCTTGATAGTGGATCCACAGGTATTTTCCTGGGCTCTAATTTGGCTAAGACCCTGCAATTGCCACTCATACCTCTTCAGAACAGTATTTATTTCAATGAGGTGGATGGTTCACCTCTTCCTGGCAGTCCCATCAAGTTTTCTATTCCACCAGTGAGTATGAACAGTGGGATGTTTCTATCAGAACAGATCACTTTTCTACACATCAACTTTAAAGAATCAATATCCACTTCCATTAATTTCTGAACTTTTTGATCAGCTTAGGAAAGCTACCATTTTACTAAGATTCTCCTCAAGGGGTCTACAATCTGATTATAATAAATGCTGGTGATGAATGGAAAAGAGGCTTTAATACCAATTCAGGACATTTCAAGTACCTGGTAATGCCATTTGACCTTTGCACGCTCCTGCAGTGTTCCAAGACCTCATCAACCATACTCTCTGTGATCTCTTAGGATATTTGGTTGTGGTTTATCTTGATTTATTCTTCTAGTCTCAGAACATGTATGCCAAATGCTTGAAAGCCTAAGATTTAACAAGTTGTTTGCCAAAAGGGAGAAATGTAAATTCGAAGTGCCTCAGGACTGCAACTTGGGCTACATCATCATCTGCTGAAGTCTTCTCTGTGGAACCCCTCAAGGTCCAAGCCATATTGGATTAGGCAGTGCCTGTTAAACTCAAGGCCTTCCAAAGATTCCTGAGGTTCGCTAACTACTATAGAAGATTCATACCAGCCTTTTCATCTATAGTAACACCAATCACATCACTCATAAAGAATGGTGCAGATCCTCTTAGTGCCCTCAGGATTTGCAAGCTTTCAATTCCTTAAAGAAAGCTTCTACTTCTTTTTTTTTTGATCATTAATCGTTTTTATTGAGATTTGTTAGGTTAACAGGGAATACAGAAAGAAAAAAAAAAGGGAAGGGGGAGGGAGGGGGGGGGGGGGGGATATGAACACACCAATACAGCGTATGCAGGTTTCAGACATTATACAGTATACAGTCTACATTCTACTGTGGCAATTTAACCTAACCCACCAGACTTGGTCTAGGTCTTCGGGGGCCCAGTTTAAATACTCCATCAAGGCGCATCTATTGACAAAGGATCCCCATTAGTAGGGCACCACCCCCCTCAGTCACATAGACATGCCATTCAAACCATTTCATCAGTGGGGAGGATGATCTCATAGAGTAGGGGACATCTAGTGTTTCCATCTCAAATGCATATTGGACTTTGGTTATTACCTTTGACAGGGTGGGGGGTAGCGGTGCCCTCCATGCCTGGGCTATGGCAGCTCTGGCAGCAATGAGTATATGGTTAAACACATAACAGGTCTGTCTTGGGACATGAGGTGGGTATACTTGAAGAAGGCAATTTCAGGGGCCTGAGAAAGATCTAATCCGATCACCCTCTTAGCGAAGTCAAATACCTGAGCCCAAAAAGAGCGTAAAACCGGGCATGTCCAAAAAATATGGAGCAAATCCCCAACCATCGAGCATTGTCTCCAGCACAACTTAGACTGGGAGGGCCACATTTTATGAATTCTGGAGGTTGTCAGGTATAGTCTATTAACTAGTTTGATAAACATTTCAGAAGGTGATCCCAGCTCTATTGTCTCCTTTCGTAAGAAGTGGGGCCGGAGGGGCCTGCAGGGTCAAGTTATATCTCGGGAGAGAAGATATCCAGTGCCTGATTTGTAGATATTTGTAAAAATCTCTCATAGGTATATGGAATTGGTGCTGAATTTGTGTGAAAGACATCAACCCCTGATCATCGAATAAAGACCTTAGGTCTACTATGCCATTCGTTATCCACATGGACAGATTCATGTCTGGGATCAATTTAGCCAAAGTTCACAGTGACAGGTTATTAGCGGGAAGAGATATGGTAGGGGAAGTCTCAACCAACTTATCCCAGGCTCTCAGCGAGTCACTGGCTAGCCGGGACATGGACCCACAAGGAGGGTGCCACCGTCTGGGCACCCAGAGTAGATCTTGCAAAGGGAAATGGGGATTGCGAGCCCGTTCCAAATCTACCCAAGGTTTCGCATTGGGGGGAGGAGAGCAGTCTCTAAGTTGTGCCAGGAGGCAAGCCATATGATACTTAGCCAGGTCTGGAAGAGCTAGACCACCTCTTTGTCTGGTTAAGGACATACGAGCACTAGCTATTTGTGGGGTTTTATTCTTCCAAATGTATGAGCACATGATAGAGTGTAGTTTGTCCATTATAGGTTTTGGTAAATACAAGGGCAACGTACGGAACAGATACATTAGTTTTGGCAAAATCATCATCTTAAAGGCTGCCAGCCTACCTAGCTGCACATCCATGACTTGGTCAAGGTGAAAATTAGGGGAATCAAAGCTGCAAAATTAAGGTCTACAATGTTGTTAATCGAGGGAGTAACCTGAATACCCAAATATTGGAGCGCCTCAGACTTCTAACAGTAAGGGAAAAAGAGCCGCAAGGCTCGACATTTTAGCTGGCGGTAGGTTAATAGGCAACGCGTCGGATTTAGTGGTATTCAATTTATAGTAGGACGCTCCACTAAATTTATCGAGTATAACATGAAGGGGCGGCAGCGAGGTCTCTGGGTCAGTTACAAATAGTAAAATGTCGTCTGCAAAAAGACATAGCATGTGAACCGTCTGGTTGACTGTAACCCCAGGAAAGGATTCGGCCTGTCTAATAGCTTGAGCTAGAGATTCTATTGCTAGAATGAAAATTAGCGGAGAAAGGGGGCACCCTTGTCTGGTGCCATTAGAAAAATTAAAATGATCGGACAGAAAACCGTTGCAGAGTACTCTAGCTGTGGGGTCACTATAGAGGGCCATGATCTCATTCAAAAACCTATCTTTCAAACCAAAGCGAAGAAGAACCTGCTGCATAAACCCCCAATGTAACCTATCAAAGGCCTTTTCTGCGTCGAGGGAGAGAATTACTAGTTCTAGGTGGGGCCCATCCACACTTTCAATGATGTTAAGGACTCGCCTTGTATTGTCAGAGGCCTTAAGAATGGTACCTGGCGAGAATTTAGGGCATATAGGGAGTTGAGAGTGACTAAAGTGTCCTCCAATAGGCCAACTAAAATCAGATATCTACCTGATTTGTCCGCAACCCGTTTTTTAAGGGTGAAGGAGGTATTTGAGGTAAACAGTATGGCAACGCCATTACGCTTTAGTGGACCGTTCGCCATATAGATTGTGGGATAGTGATTGTCTCTAAAAGTGGAGGGGGGGCAGAAGCTGAAAAATGAGTCTCCTGTAGTGCAGCAATATCTGCCCGATGTTTTAAAAGGAGGACAGCGCCATACAGGGTTTATTTGGTGAATTTAAGCCCCGGACATTAAGAGAAAGTAGCTTAACCATCTAAATTTAGTGGGAAAGTGCGGTGAGACCACAGTATACCCTATCTGAGAGCCGGAGAGGGGAGCAAACCACAATAGATCCTGAACTAAGTTGTGAACTTGAGTGGTAGCAAAGATATGTAGAGATATGTAAGGTAATAAAGGGAAAAAAAAGAAAAAGAGAAAAAATAGGGCAAACTAACTGAAATAACCCAAACCATTGGGTTAGTGTATTTGCTGGAGGGGAAAACCAAGAAAACCAGCAAAATAAGTAACGGGGGGAGCATGGACTAACGGGGTCCCCACCCACATACAGACCACTCACTAAAACCCAATAACAAATGCAGACCCTGATAACACCCATCAACCTAGTATAATAAACAATACCTTAAAGAGGTAGAACGAGAGCTGCCACTACATATCAGTATTATCATAATAACATACGAACTGTTGCGACTCAAGAAATGGAGTACCTGGAAAATAAAACATGTAAGTGGCATTTACAAAACCGAACACACATAATCCCGACCGTGGCTTCCAAAAGATCACCCTGTACAGGGTAGTCCTTACAAGGTAGAGTGTTTACTCTAGTTCCAAACGCTTGGAGATGAACAGGCTACCAAACGGTCGGGGACATCTCCGATGACGGAAAAGGGTACTGGGCCTCTCAAGGAGCACTTTTGGACCAATCACCTCTCACTCTCGATTTAGGGACAGGGGCCATCTCACGCACTGGAATGCCCCAAGATTTCAGTAGAGCAATGCCATCTTCCACCGATGAGATCACATGAGAGACATTTTGGCGACGAACCAGCAGCTTTACTGGGAAACCCCATCGGTACTGGATCTCTTGTTCCCTTAAGGCACTGGTTACTGCTTGAAAGGATCTGCGTTTAGCTATAGTGGCAGCCGAGAAGTCAGGAAAGAATTGGAGTTCTTTAAGGATTGACAAACTTTCATCCAGCCTAGCCGCCTGTAGTAAACGATCCTTGACCTGAAAGAAATGGACTCTAAGAAGGGTATCACGAGGGAGGGACTCAGGACCAAACCTCGGCCTTGGAAGACGATGAATGCGGTCAATAGTTAAATCGAGATCAGTTGCTGCGGGTAAAAGTTGGTGGAATAGGTTGGTAACAAAAGGCAGAAGCTCAGACGAGGAGACTGTCTCCGGAATCCCTCTTATTTTGATATTGTTACATCTCGACCGATCTTCCATATCCGCTTTTTCTTGAGAGGCGTTCAATTCCGCTCTCAGTTTTTCGTGTTCTGTGATTAGCTCATTGTGGGAGGCCACCACTTCCTCAAATTTATCTTCCAGGTGACCCATTCTACCTCACAGTTCAGTGACTTCACGTTGAATATATGTAATTGATGACCTCATTTCTGATAGAAATTCTGACTTGAGTGCAGCAAGCATAGATTGCATAGCTTTAATTGTGATAGGTCCATCCGCATCAACGTGGGAGGGAGAACACGGAGAGGCACTGTTGGGGCCCTCTAGCGAGGATGGTGAGGTAGCCGGCAACGTGGCATTGGCAGGGTGCTTGTTTTTCCCTGCATTAGAGGAAGAGGAGGCCTGTGGTTTAAAGAATTGGCCTGATGGGGATTGAATAGTGTTAACTATTTTAGGAGCCATGGCGCCTTGCATAGAACTAATTATAGACTGAGAAAAGATAAATGCCAGGCCAAGGACTTGCAGTATTAACTGGGTGCAGGGTCCGGATACAGTTGAGAGGACTAGGCGGACCAGCGCCACTTGCGAGGGGTGTGTTGTAACATGGTAGGGGACCCAGGAAAGCTCAGTCCAGCATTATACAACAAGGCACATACCACTACTCCTTCTTTCCCCAGTGATATTATTTGGGGTGAGTGCCAGGCAGGAGGATAGTAGCTTCTTACATCAGTAATAACCCCACATGCGCATAAGGGTAAGGGCTCACAGGGTACCTTCTACTGCAGCAGCAATCTCGTAGCATCCAGGCCTGTCACCAGCACAGCTACTACCCCCAGGCTCTTCCAGCTTCGTGGTCCAGCAGCCAGTCTGAACACCACTCCTCTGACCTAGTTTAACGGGGAAGAGAGGTCACGCTAATAGGCTGCAGCAATGCCTTATATCTGAAAAAGGTGGGCCGCTTCACCACTGGTCGCTTTCCCGATGGATTCCACAACCGGAAGTCAGCATCTACTTCTTCACCAGTTTTGCTACATCCTGATCAATGATTGACATTCTTTGTTGAGTTAGACGTCTCAGATGTGGGAGCTCGATTAATTCTTTCGCAAGCAGATCCAGAGATTCAGAAACTCCAACACTGCTAAATTGGGACCCAGGTTCAGTGATCCATATAAGATCATCAAGATAATTAACCAAGTCACAGTACATTTCGCTTTGCTCGGAAGGCTTAGATTCCTAACACTTGCCATTGTTCTTTGCTGAAAACGACTTACAGAACACAAACCTTTAAGAGAACTTGTTCCAAGGCTCCACCTCCGGTACTTATTGATGGATTTCGAGTTTACAGCAGAGAAAATATTAAATTCAAGAAGGCTCCTTAACCAAGTATAAAATCTGGCTGTCAGGCCGCAGGCCTTCTGGGGAGTATAATGGAGCAAACACTAACCGGTATTAGCGCTACTGAACTAGCAGGTGCAGAGTCTAACATACCCCTGGTGGTCGCCAGGGACCCCAGCAAGGAGGTTTGGACTTCGCTGCACAGGGTACGCAGGTCGTGGTCCTACTAGCCAGTTGCCGATGTAGTGTAGAAGGGTCAGACGGTCCGGGTAGAGCCAATCAGGAATATACGGTGCCAAGGAGAATCCGAAGGAATAGTCAATCAAGCCGAGGTCGCAGTACAATATGGGTCACACAGATAAAGGGATAGTCGCCAAGCCGGGTCACAACAGAGAGCAGAAACAGTGGAAGCACACTCATGGAGAATAAGAGCAGGGGAACCAGGAGCAATAGTCAGAAAACCTGTTACTCTGGCACCCTAATGGTGCCAGAGCCAGGTTTAAATAGAGGCAGATGCAGCAGCTGATTGGGACGCTCAGGGGGCGGCACGCTGAAGAGAGGTAGCGTCCCGTTGCTAGGCAACGGGACGGAGGCAGGGCGCATGCGCCCGACAGACAGCCCAGCAGGAAGCCGCAGCGCGTCTGTTGCTAAGTAACAGAGCGCTTGGCGGAAGTCAGGCGTCCGTCCCCGTCTGACAGGGGATCAGCGGGGATGGCGCCTGACACTGGCCCATTGGAATGGCCAAGGACCTGAAGAGAGGTTGTGAGACCTTTCTCAAAATCCTCTCTTGAAATCTCCATTGTTACTCAGATCTGCTATGCAGTTCAGGTGTGTCTCCCTCTAAATGCGGATTGGAAGGATGCACTTTGTAAGCTCTTACCTGTCCTGCACTCAATGCCAATTATCACATTACTATCTTTCTGGTTCCTGTATCCTGTTTGTATCTGACCTTGCACCAAGCAGTTTCTGCCTCTGCATTCAGTAGTCTCCTGGCTCCTGATGTTTGGCTTTGCAAATTATTTTATCCTGGTTACTGATAATTGGCTTGGCAAATTATAGTCTACTGATTCCTGATCTTTGGCTTTGCACCTTCATGCTATTCATATAGCTGAAAACAGTATTCTCAGGCACAGACTGCGGTCATTATCATTACTTATCCTGTGGGACATTTTCAGTAAAAACTGTTATAGTCCTGTATTAACACAAAGTCTGTCTTATATTTCTGCATTGCCATAAATACTGTTACATGTCTGCATAGTCACAGAGACATTGCCACGACCGGACTTGGAGTTGCCACTGACTGGTATTGACTCTACTAGACAGGAAGGCGCGGAGTCTAACGTACCCCCGGTATTCACCAGGGACCCCCGCAAGGGGGTATGGGCTTGGCTGCATGGGGTACGCAGGTCGCGGACCTTCAAGCTAGTTAACAGTGCAGCGGGAGATAGCAGGAATAGTCGTACGGTCCGGGGGGTAGCCAAACGGTAGCGCGGTACACAGGGGTGATCCAGAGGGAAGGTCGGGAGGCAAGCCAAAGGTCAGAATTCGAGAAACAAGGAAGCCAAATTGCTAGACAAAGAATGGTCAGGAACAAGCCGGGAGTCAAACACCAAAGGACACTAAATATGGGAGCAGGATACAAGCGCTGGAGAAAGGTGAAACCAATACTCTGGCACCAGGGGAGGAAAAGGAGGAGCCTTATATATTAGGGCACTAGCCCTGATTCCTAGCCTGTCGCGGTCAGGTGCTCCTGGCCGCCGATATAGCGGTGAAGAAGCGTCCCATTGCCTAGCAACGCCACGCGGCTACTGCGCATGAGTGCATGGCGGAACCCGGAAGTAAGTCCCGTTGCGGTCCGTTGGAGAAGAGAGGCATCCGCTCCCGGCACCCGGCTTGGTGTGGGAGTGGCGCCTGACAGACATATATTCCTGCATTAACTCAAAAATTGTGTTATATTCCTGTATGGTCTTTTGGCTGTGACTCACCCTCAGAGTCTGTGTTTTTACCTGTCTTCTGTTGATTACTGCAATATCCAGTGTTCTTGTGCTTAGACCATCATGTAAAGGCATGTGGGGACATCTTGACAGCATGTGGGAAGATCTGAGTGATATGTAAGGGGCATGCGGGAGGTCTGATGGGTATGTAAAAGACATGTGGGGAGGTCTGTGGGCATATTGTTGCTCCGGGTGTCATGGCTCCATGCTACACCTCTACGTCCATTGTACCGAGGATGTGGGGGTGGACTGTTTCATTTGTAATGGTCCCCACAGCTTCTGAAGGCAGCCCTGAATCAATGAGACCCATTTTTCCCATTTATGATGCACTTCAACAGAGAATCACCTTTCTAGGCACATTCCAAGATTTAATAAAGAGCTTCACACACAAGTGACATGTAAAATAAATCTCAATGTACCATCATCCTCATTTCTTAATCTAAATCATAAATAAGTCTAAACTGAGCAGCATTTAAGCAGAAAAAATGGAAAAGTGTATGTAATTGAACTACAGAGGTAGCAGGTTGGACCTTGATGTAATATTTATCCATTTTTTCCAGTGCACTTCCTAAAGACTTTTCCACCACTCACATCTAAGCGCACTTTTAGTTAGCGGAGACTGCTGCTGGGTGTGCAGTGGAAGCATGCACCTTCATGTGAGCAGATCAAACTTTCAAGGTGCAGAGGTGCAAATCCATGGGTGCTCACATGACCAGTCATGTGCGCTCACAAAGCCATCATATTTGCAATGTAAATCAATACTATTATCAACACTACTATCTCCAGTTTGTGCCAGCAAACACTTCCTGTTTGTAATGTCACAACGCCTGTTCTGTTATCACCAATATATGTTTTACATTTTCTTAATAAGTTTAATCTATTTTTAAACTGTTTTCTATTATTTCCCCTCATTAGTAGAAATGAAAGCCAAAATTAAGCTGTCTGACGATTTTATTGTTGGGTGAATAGAAGGTTGTACAACTTCGCTGTAGAAGTGATGCAATATAACATTGAATGACATCTACCACACGATCTTAATAAAAGAGGGAAGTGATGTCTTCCTTTAATAGAGAACGGACAGTGGACACCAGTACGCCTGGCTCCTGGTAAGCATTATAGCACTTACAAATACAGTCACAAGGCATTTACATATGTTTCAGCATGTTTCAGAGAAAGAGAACAATTTACTGAAGAGGTAATCCTAGCAAGTATTATTTTACTTAAAGTGTAATAGTCCTAATTTTCAGAAAGTGTTTTAGTTCTGTTAATTATAAGTATATTAGAAATATGTTACTGAAAGCATGTACTTACTAATACACTAAGTAGTAGCACCATTTACATTTTAGTACTATTTTACTAAAAGTTCTACTTTGCTAAGAGTGTAATAATCCTGATTGCAGTATTTATTTAGTGAAAGTTTAGTAATGCAACATTGTTAGTGTAATGTAGCAGTATTCATTTACTATTAAGTGTTTTAGTAATAAATTCTAGATCTAATTTACTTTAGTAATAAAATATTACTTAAAGCATAGTAGTACTACTGCTGAAATGCAGAAATACTATTTTGCCGAACGTGTAACAGTTTTCTAGTATTAATTATACTGCAGTATAGTCTTGTAGTTCTAATTTACAGGAAGTATGGTAGTAACACGTTACTAAAATTGTAGTAATAATTTTACTGAAATTGTAATTGTAACAATCACCTTAAATATAGTAGCATTAATTTACTGAAAGTATAGTAGCATTACATTACTGTAAGTGTAGTAGCATTATTTTACTGATACTATAGTAGTGTTATTCTACTGGATTTATAGTAGTATTATTTTACTGAACATATAGTAGCATTATTTTACTAAAAGTGTAAGGGTATTACTTTTTTGAAAGTTTAGTAATATTATTTAACTAAAAGTGTAGTAGTATTATTTCAATGCAATTATAGTAGTATTATATGATTGAATGTATAGTGAATAACTAAGGCAATCAATCAATAGCAGAGTCTAAACTGTAAATTGAATAGTAATAATAATAATAATACTTAATTAAAACAAATATCTAGATTATTATTTATAGACGTAATTACCTGGGAAATGGAATGTACTCCTAGTTTTAACTATCATGTGTCTAGAAATAAACACAACTTTTGTGAAGATACATTTAAAAGGGAATGACCATAATAATAACCCTCATTAAAAAATAGTTGTTCTCATCAGATTGTATGATATCCCTCTCCACTATGGTATGTGACACAGTGTAGCTAGCCATATGACCCGCATGTTATCTTGATCCAATTCGAAGGCATAGAGAATAAAAGCAGAGGTGATACCGCAGGTGATAAGGACAGAATTGTTTCCAGTGAATCAGATGATCTTTATACAGTAGTACACAGGAAACAGAATAAAACAGTTACACTTATTTTCACTTTAATTGCCTATCATAGTGTGGAGATCACTATTAAATGAATATAACTCCTCATGTTTTCAGTACTTATGGTTTGAAGTTTCCAAAAATGTTGAAAAATAGGTCATGCAATGAACCATTACATGTATGTAGCCATCTAGAACAGGTGAAACAGGTTTGGATATTAGCCTTGTAAATAACAATATAATCTTAGGAGAGATTAAATTTGCAACACTGTAAAATTTAAGGACACATGTAGCAATGTTCTTACACAATAGGAAAAGGAAGCCTATTATAGCCGTTATCTATCCATGGTTCTCCTTTATTATATATAGCTAGGCATGCATCCAGTTAGTTTTAATTATACATTGGTTTTAACTTTTGATATTTTATATATCTCGCTGTTTTAGTGGACTAAATAAAAGTTATATTTTAAGTTATTTCTGAACCCACTCTCAGAATTGGTGACATCTTAGCGAGCTTCAGTGCACCTCATTATTTCTTTCGTTTTCTCTCTCAGTTTTACAATAGGAAAAGGAACAGTTACATAATAAAACAGTATGAAGCACATATTTAAAGTGAAAACACCAGCTACACACTGTGAAAGCAGCCATATATGGGCAGGGCTGCCAAGAGGAATTCAGGGCCCCGGTACAACAACTTTATGGGGCCCCCTTATAGTTGAGAATGCAAAATTGCTAATGGGTGTGTTCATACAATTGGGGGCGAGGCTATGCATCATTGGGCGTGCCCAGGCCACCCTGCATTGTTGTGTACACCATTGAACCAAAAATTGGGATTGTCCCACTGGAATCACAACATTTCACAGACTCTGCTGCTCTCTCCTACCTGTTCTTCTCACTTTCACCACCTGTGCTGCAGGTTTCTTTAGTTGTGGCTTGTCTGGATCCTGGAATGTTGGGAGCCCTATTTGGAAAAAAAATGGGTACATTTAGAGAATTAGAGCCAGCCCCGGCGTTAAAACAATACCACCCACAATTAATAATTAAGCCTTCTTCCAGCCCCAACATTAAAATAATAGTATTCACATTTAATAAATAAACCTATTTCCCTCCCTACAAACAGCCCCAGCAATAAATTAATAGTGTTTACATTTCAGAAATATTTATATTTCCTGCAACCGTCACTGCCATTAAATAATTCAAACATTTAATAAAGAGACCTTATTCTCCCCAAGCTCACCCCCACATTCAGCGCCCAAACCACCCCATCTTAAATTAATAGTACCCACTATTGTGCCTCCCACCCCCCCATTTTCCTCATACTGTGCCTCTCTCCCCCCCTTGTTCCTCATACTGTGCCTCTCTCCCCTCCTTTTTCCTTATACTGTGCATCTCTCCCCCCTTTTTCCCTCATACTGTGCCTCTCTCCCCCCTTTTTCCTCATACTGTGCCTCTCTCCCCCCTTTTTTCTCATGCTGTGCCTCTCCCCTTTTTACTCATACTGTGCCTCTCCCCCCTCCTTTTTCCTTACTGTGCCTCTCTCCACCCCTTTTCCCTTACTGTGCCTCTCTCCCCCCCTCCTTTTCCTCATAGTGTGCTTTTCTGCTTTATTCACTTTTTTACTTACCTTTCTATTAACTTCTTTCTTCTCTTCTCTTCTGTCTTCTTTCTTGGTCCTCTCTGTGCTGCTCCTCAGAGCAGAGAGGAAGGAGGAGGAGGGATGCCGGCGCCACGCTCAGGTGAGAATATCTATTTTATTTTTTACTAACCCTGCTCCCCCACCAACGAAGCGGCGGAGCCCCGAACCCGCCGCCAAAAAAAAATGCAAAAGAAAAAAAAAAGGATTAAGAAATGCTAAAAAAATTATTGTTGGCAGTGAGGGCCCGGGGTGGGCCCCCTGGTATGCCCAGGCCCGGGTAATTAGTACCCGCTCCCCCCTCTCGGCGGCCCTGTATATGGGATGAACCAAAAATTCTGAAAATATACCACATAAAATTACTAGGAAGTGGCTGCCTCTTGCCTGCAGACCCAGAATTAGAAGAATAAACTGGTCAATTGCATGGTACCGTAGGCTTTATATATATATGTGAGAAAAAAAGCAGTAAGGCGCTTAGTGAAATGTGATACCAAAGAAACTTAACAAATTCAAATCCCAATGTGTAAAAAAAATACAAACCATCCAAAGTGTGGAAAATAATTAACATACAATTTTATACAGCAGGCAGCTCCTTAGTTTTTAGCACTTATTTGCAAGTGCCCGGATAAATCTAAAGGGAAGTTTCCCTTTACAATGCAGCGCCGCTTTAAATTTAATCGCCGAAGACGCTGAACACGCCGGAGTTGAAGAATCCGGACATTAATACATTTACCCCCAGGTGTGAGATAAGGTTAAGTATTATCACACCTGGCACCGGATTTTGCTCAGCCTATGGTGGCTTCTTACTTTTGGAGAAGTGAGCTGTCTGTTTGAGCAGATTTATCTAGACTTATGCCAATAGCGAAAGTGCCTCTTAAGCGTGCCCTGCTATCTGTTTGCTGAATCGGAGTTGGACAAGGAAGCTGCTGCTGCTATGAACATATAGGAAGGTGGGTAACATGAGCTACTGGGAAATTTGCAGTTATGATCTAAAGCAGCATCTTCGTGTCACTTTTTAATAAAGAAATACGGCTTCTCTCCAACCATACTGGAGGTTGGTAGCTAAAAATAAATAGTAGACGTAATTCACATTCTCACACCCTGCCACTAGGAGCTTCATGCAGAGTCGGACATAATTTTTGGGAAAGGTGTATACTTAAAATACATCCGTTAAAACGATGTAATTTATTTAGTATGTTGAGTTGCATGTTCCTTAATATATGTGCGACTTTGCAGATTGTGTACACTTCAGTAAGATACGCTTAACCATGCGTTAAAATGAGCATTTAATACTTGAATTATATTTATAAATCCACACCCACCATACAGGGGTGCAGTAATAGCCCTAATGCTATCACTACTAGGAGTAATTCAGCTCTGTGCTGGTTGGTTGTATGGCAGGGGGCCCCAGGCTGCGGGTTTTTCTGATATAGTGCCAGAGATAAGAGATATGCCTCCTAAGAGGTGTATCTGTACCTGCTCCCACCTCTACATAGGTAGTAAGGTACATTAGCACGCCCTTACTGTACTCAGGGTTACGCTAGCCTATCCCTTCCCTCCCCTGTGCGTCTCTACACACAGAGGTGCAAAAGCCTCTGTCTATATGCAGGCTGAGACCATACATCATTTTACTGTGCATGCCCTCTACAGAAAAATGCATTTTGTCCTACTGTTTAGAACTTACATCTAACTCAGCATCAAGTCCTGATTATTGAGGTGGGAGGGGCTTGATGTGATTTGCATAATGTTCTTCCCACTTTAAGGGAGATGTGCTCTCTGGGAAAATAGCCTGCCCAACCTGGGGTCTGCTGGAAAGACCCCAGAGAGCCCATCTAATTCAGGAATCTCTAGGATATTCCAGGAGAGTAAGCAACTATGGTCTGTGCCGTGATTTGTAGGGTATCTCCTGTTAGTATGGTATAGGCAATGTGGTTGGCACTATGGCTGTGCAATATAGCTGTATATTAAGCATATGAAAATTTCACTTAGTTGCTGGTCTGGCAATCTCCGTGTAGGGGGCTCCACCATGAATTCTGCCCTTCACCCCATTTTGCCTTACCCAGTATCTGCATGCGTCTGTAATGTCACTTGTTCTTAATTAATAGCTGCCTATGGGTAATGGCTGCTTTCACTGGAGATCATTTATGGAGTGTACACGTCAAAACTCTTTGGGTTGGCATTGGTGTTCCTGCACATCAAGTCTACCTTCTGTTCCTGGAACGCTTCTTATTAACCTGCTAAATTCTGCTTGATTTAGTCTTGTTTATGGCTTAAACAAATCATGAGAGTAAGTGGACAACAGGACTGTTTGTATTACACTGCTTGACGTGCGGCTGTAAATGCAACATGGTGGCTCAAAATGGGTCCTATTAACAGTACATGACAACACCGGCAGTGCAATGGGCCAGTCCTATCACTGTCAGTGGAATGTTGTGTAAAATAGGGGGACTATTTCATAAGACAGCTGATGATGTATTATTGACAAACAGGGAAGGTACAATTTTTGAGAGCTTTGATGGGATTTGGTAAGACAGGTAATCACTCTGATTGCTCCATATATTACACACCATTTCTTTAAATATTTCATAATGTTTGGCAGGAAGAGAATAATGTGGCCATTATGTTTTACAGGTCCTCAAAGAAACCACCACAATGAACTTATCTGATCAATTTGACATGTATATTCCTATTGATAATATCACTCAGGAAGACTATGACTATAGCACTGACATCATTCCAACAGCAGATACAACCAGTCCACCGTCTCTGGCCCTGCTTTCCCCTGTTCACTGGGTTGCTATGTTCCTGTACGTCATAGTTTTTGTGCTTGGTGTTCCTGGCAACGTGTTGGTTGTGTGGATAACTTCCTTTGAAATGAAAACCACAGTAAACACGGTGTGGTTCCTAAATCTGGCAGTGGCCGACCTCCTGTGCTGTCTCTCTCTGCCATTCAGCATCATGGCTATAGCCCTGGGATACTGGCCGCTACGCCTCTTTGCCTGTAAGTTTCTCTATTCCATTCTGTTGGTCAATATGTATGCCAGTGTCCTCCTCCTCACTATAATCAGTATCGACCGATGTGCCTTAGTTATGAAACCTGTGTGGTGTCAGAACAATAGGACTGTGAGAAAGGCTTATTTGGCATGTCTGGTTATCTGGATCCTGGCATTCATCCTAAGCAGCCCGTCGTTCATCTTTCGATATACACGGGAGACTAGTAGCGGGAATGAAATTTGTTCATACAACTATAATATGGTTGGATCCCACAAGGAGAAGGTAGAGACATTCGTTGCCATTTTTCGTCTAATGTTGGGTTTTATCATCCCGTTATTGGTCATCAGTGCATGCTACGGTGTATTAATGAGAAAGGTGAGCGGACGATTCACTCAATCCAATAAGACAATGAAGATAGTCCTGGTGGTGATCATCGGGTTCTTTGTGTGTTGGTTACCTTACCATGTGGCAGGACTCATTCTGGCACTGAATTCAAGCAAATCCCCAATATTCATATCAACGCATACAGTGGACCCAATATTGATTGCCATAGCCTTTATCAACAGCTGTATTAATCCAATAATTTATGTGCTAATGGGTCAAAAGTTCAAGAGCAAATTTAAGAGATCAATCCGCTTTATTCTAAAGAATGTCCTGGCAGATGAAATGAGCCAGTCGTCTGACTCCAAACGGTCAAAGTCAACAACTGAAACCAAGAACACAGAAGCTATCCTGTAGTGTATGATAGAAATGGTGTAATTATGTACATTGCAGATAATACCTAGTGATACAGAATACATTCAGGCATATTAATCACCTGTGAAAGAAAAAAAAGCCTCATTTGCATATATGCACTATATTGTATAGTCTTGGGTAGAACAGACACAGTATTATATATTGTGAGGTACAATCATTAACGGATATGTGTAATGTGGTATCTATTTCAGCAGTGTGGAGGGCCACGCAGTAGCAGGCTAGCAATATTGGCAGCAGAGGAGGTGGGCGATTAGTATGGCTAGTATTTGTGGGGTGTTGAAAATGGCTGTACAAATTGTCTCTGCTAGGAGAAAAAACAAATAATCCAACATAAGTAACATGGAATATACACTCATACAACTCTATGCCCAGATTTAATGCCTCATGTTCACCAATCCTATGTCAACCATATACACAAGATTTCAGACTCATGGAAACCACATACAGGCGTAGCCCAGATGACCCACCCAATGCCAACCATATCTGGCACATCCTCAGTCCCACGCTCACAAAATTCAGTCCTGTACCAATCTCCTGTCCCTACTCCCCACATTTTCCCATTCTTACTTGTTTGTGGAGCTTCCCTCCAATAAAGTGACGCATAGTTTGACCAATGATTCCATGACGGTAGGTTGTCATACAGCGGTGGTTTCATACTGAAAACATGGGTCTGCTTCAACTGATAAAGCCGCTGGTTGCTGTGAGAGGGGAGGGAGATTGGTCGCTTCACAGTGGGGATGATCAACAGGTTTCAGGTTGCATGAGACAACGGAGTCGATTTATGCGGCTCAAGAGCCACCAATTGCATAGAGCAAATACACTATTATTTATGTTTAATACATATATATATATATATATATATATATATATATATATATGTATGAATATTAATTGTATAACATTTAAAATTGTTAATATCATTATAATTATTTGCATCGTGGTATAGGCTTTATTTTAATTTTGTAGTTGTGGCACATACATGAACAGGTCTGGAGTTGCCCAGGCACAGGCAGACCTGTCTTCCTGTCCCAAGTGGTGAGCAGCTGAAACTATCTCCAGTTTGGCTACATGTGTGGGTACATTTAATGCGGTTGGATGATGACAGCATGCAAGATCAGATCACGATCATCGTCTGACTTCCAGGGGTATATTTACTAAGCTGCGGATTTGAAAAAGTGGAGATGTTGCCTAAAGCAACCAATCAGATTCTAGCTGTCAATTTGTAGAATGCACTAAAATAAATGACAGCTAGAATCTGATTGGTTGCTATAGGCAACATCTCTTTTTCAAACAAGCAGTTTAGCAAATCTAGCCCCCAGTCTTTCTTGGTTGCCAATTGATCCTGATTAGAAAACTTGTTCAAAATTAAAAGTATGTGCTATTTTCAATCACTTGAAATGGATAGAAAAGATCTGTATGCTTTCAAGAGGGCTGTCCTACAGTGAAAGTATCTTGCTGAAAAGAGCCACAGCACTGTCACTGCCCATAGAGAGTAAGGGCTAGATTTACTAAGCTGCGGGTTTGAAAAAGTGGGGATGTTGCCTATAGCTACCAATCAGATTCTAGCTGTCATTTTGTAGAAGGTACTAAATAAATGAAAGCTAGAATCTGATTGGTTGCTATAGGCAACATCCCCACTTTTTTAAACCCGCAGCTTAGTAAATCTAGCCCTAAGAGTTACAGTGCCACCTGAGTATAGTGTCAGTACCGTTGTTTGTATGGTTGGAAGATGGTAAGATAATGACATAATAACATGGCTTTGGTATAGTGCAAATATTTTACCTGCTGTGCGCAATTGGAGGCATGTTAACTGGAAAACTGAAACAAATGTTTTCTCGATAATAAACTCGATTTCTGTTTTTATCATATTATTTTTTAATAAACTAATATTTTCCTCCAGCGTCCTCTCTCACACTTTTTAGATGTGCTTTAATAAAGACAAGTCCTACATTCTGTACTCATCTGTGGGTGTCTATTCGTATGTAAGCCTATGAAGGCTAAAAGCCTTTACAACTACCTCTCTGTTTGTGATCCCCAGTCAATCCCTCTATTCATGTCTTTATCACTTAAGCCGTTACCACAGTTCCCAATATTTCTGATTGGACTGCGCCCCTTATCTGCCCAAACCACACTCATAAAAAAAACCAGTTTCCAGTAATGAAACAAACCTTTTATAACAAACTATGCCCCATCTCAATCAGCAGGTTTCTCAACCATGAAACACACGGAATCACCTGTCTGACAGATACTAGGGGACTGCAGTCCAGATGCATTGTGCTACACTTTCTGGGCTATTTGCCATTCTGAAAGTTAATACCCTCTGAATTTTTGGGCGCTGTAGCTGATCCCATTGTGCGATACAACCAATAGGAATTCTTTATTTCTTTGCTTTGTGATTGCAATATCAACAGCCTGTCATCAGGGGGGTGTGGTAGGATTTATCGCCTATCACAATGCCAACAGACTTTACAGCGACGTTAAAATAATGATGAATATAACAGCGAGAAGCACACAATGTAGACTTATCAGAGAGCACAAAACGTCCACTTACCATATAACTGACAGCGAATATTTCCCACACTTTAAATGCTGATACTTCTAAAATCGTATCAGAGAAAGTCAAAATCTATGGGTGTATACTCTTGCAATGTATGTTGTGAACTTCATTGTATCAATGAGGTTTGTTGATACATTTTATTATACAATGAGGTTCATTCATAAGCCACGTGGGGTCTCAAATAACCAATCAGAGCGGAAAATAACCAATCAGAGCGGCTTTCTCATGCTCTAGCCAATCAGCTGCTCTTGATTGCTAACTGTCATTTGTATCACAGATCGGCTGGGAGCAAGTCATTCCTTATACGTAAGGGTTGAATTGAAATCTTTTGGATTTATATAGAAGAAGAAAAGTGAAAATAAGACGTAAGAAGTAGATGCCTAAGGTATTAGGCATACAATAAAGTGGAAAACAAGGAATTGGGGGAGTGTTTATTTAAAGTAAAGGACTGTTAAAATGGTGAGTGCATGGCTTTTAGTACTCTGTGGCACTACAGGTCTCAGTGGGTCCGGGATGCCATCATGCTCCAACGGTCATGGGTATGGGGGTCTTGGGATGACCTAAGGTGCTATCAGCATGGAGCTATTTTCACTTAAGGGGAGTTTTTCTTGTTGCTGTCCCAATCCCCCTAGAGAATTCAGCCCTGTGTTGAACAGACTGGGGCTAAGTCCCATGCGCAGTAAATCAAAGAGGAATTTTGCTCTTGAAAGTTAAACGTAAATCCAACTGTACATGAGCCATTGTGTCCGGCTAACTTTCTTTAGGGTCATTCCACATCAGATCACCCAAAAAAACATGAAATGTCCACCACCCATCTCAGATTTTTTTTTACTTAAGAGAGGATGTCAAAACAACTATTTCTGCCAAATATCTCGACTGTAAATATTGATTTTTAAATTTATTAAATAATTTACTAATCGCTGCTTCTTTCCAGTTTATTTAAAGTATTTCGGGTGTATATTAAGGAATCAATACAAAATTTGGACCCCTGAGGTAACTATTCCTCTTGAATCCAAAAATCCAAACCAAAATTACTTTATCTGCCTTATATTTTGCGTAACGGCACATTTTTCGTATATAATTAAAAACGCTAGATTCAATTGACATTAGGGATCTCATTTTTGGAGGGCTGTTTAAAAAAGGTATACATTACTACCACAAAACAAATCAGCAGGGTACTCTGTTTCATAGTGGAGAAAAAAAAAGAATGAAGTTGATGTTCGATTACTGTAACGCATACATAATTAACACAAGAAACCATGAAATTTTAAACCTTTAACATAACTTAAGTCCTTAACTGAAGTTGAGTCAACAATCTCATTATTTTTCCCTTGTTTGGAACTTGTTGTAACTGTCTGTAATTTTCCTTAAAGTGTCAGCAGAAAGTGTATACTGCCTTCCAGAGCTTCCTTGGATAGTAGGCACTTCCGTTACACATAGGACGTGAATAAAAGGAACAAAAAACACTTATCTCTTGAAAGCCAGGACAGCACATTTGTTGATTGGTTTCGTTTCATTAAGTGTACCAGCACATCTTGTTACTCCCCATTACATTGAATGATATACCCAATGTACCAGATGTTATAATACACTGCTGCTATGTATGTTCCAGGTTGCAGATCACTTTTGTCCACATTTCTTGTGACTGTGGCCATAGTGACACTAACTTTGGTTCCTCCTGTCTTTATGTCGTCTGATGACAATCGATATATGTGTAGCTCATCATAACTAATAGGCCGAAATCTGTGATGACAACGTGTTCCTGCCACAGTGTTTGCCGTTTCTAGACGGCTATGCAGCTTGGTTTTGCAGTCTAGTATTTCGTTTTGTGACACGTAAAAAAACTTTATGCCATGTACATTTCCAGGTCCTAAGGCGTCAGGATGTGATGGGTTTCCACTGCTTGCAGACTGGTGCGTGTGGCTAGATGTTTAACTGTCCCTCCAATGCCATCACATGGACTCTTACCATGAGATGTGGCAAAAAAGTTCATTCTGCTTGAATGTTGAAGTCATCTTTATTGAACCATAAATTAAAAAAGTTTTTGCAGTTCTTGTATTGTGCACTAGCACCATCACTAAAGGAGTAAACATACTCCAATTTTGACAATAGTATCGCTAAGTGTTTCATAACTACCGTAATGAAGGCATGCACAGTTATGGCTACATGGTTGGTCATGGGTATCGCTAATAACGCACAGGCTCACACAGTTTCAGTGTCACAATCATCTTGCCTAAAATATACAACAAGCTGACAGTCACCATGTTCTTTGGTCCACTTCAGTGACATAACTTTTAAGCTTTTTCTGGCTCCTTTTTTTTGAGACAAGAAAGGATTACAGCATGTTTTCTGAAATTCTTCATATCTTAGCAGCAGAAGCTTTTCATGATGGTAGCAGACTGAGGTTTCTGGATCATTGGTTACTGCATTTGAAACTTCAGTTCTCAGAATCAAAAGTTATTTTTCTTCATCTGTAAAGTGGTCCCAGCTATGTAATCCAATGGTTTTTGAGTAAATAGTAATATGGCAGTCCTTATTTAAAAGACTACCAAATGAGCAGCTGCCATGATTGACTCTTTCTGTGTCTCCCTCTCTCTTTCTCTGGAAAGTTTCAGTCTTGGTCTCTCTAAAAGGGAATCCCCTTCCCATCAGTTTCTGTTTGTTTCATTTCGTGTATGGGAGTTTTATCCCATTGCCTCTGTTTGTTCACTTTTTTGGTATGGTTTTTAACAATGTTTAAATTATGTATGCGGTACAACAGTAATCGAACATCAACTTCATTATTTTTTTTATCCACTATGAAACAGAGTACCCGGCTGATTTGTTTTGTGGTAGTAATTTATACCTTTTTTAAACACCCCCCAAAAAATGGGATCCGTAATGTCAATTGAATCTAGCGTTTTTAATTATATTCGAAAAACGTGCGTTTTTGCCGTAACACAAAACATGAGGCAGATAAAGTAATTTGGTTTGGATTTTTGGATTCGGGAGGAAGCGTTACCTTAGGGGTCCAAATTGTGTGTTGATTCCTTAATAAACACCCGTAATACTTCAAATAAACTGGATAAGGAAGCCGCGATTAGTAAATTATTTAATAAATTGAAAAATCAATATTTAATCAACTAATTGTCAGACAGTCGAGATATTTGGCAGAAATAGTTTTTTTTTTTTAAACTCTTTATTAAAAGAGGTAACAACAGACAAAGATACAATCAACACCAATGACATGAAAATATTAGTATTCTAGATGTCTCCCCTATGTTTTATATTTTTACATCGGTGGGGAGGGGGAAAAAGAGAAAAAGGGTGAGGGGTAGAAAGGCACAAATTTTGATAACAATATATCTAATAAAATAAATAAGCAAACATATAAACTCGGAACATTGCTAGAAGAAGCTAAGCCACATTCTTATATAGACTACCAGAGAGGAAACTAACAGACAAGCGTTACTCACCAGCGGCGCACCATATCCAGCCTGGGGGGTCCGGAGACGGCCCAAGAGCTAAATTCCATCTGCAGGAGGAGGAGCCGTATTAGATAGGCAGCTGTGGCTTTCTAGTAAATACCATGGGGCCCACATCCTATTGAAATTATATGATTTATCATGAAGGTAGCACGTTATACTCTCCATGCTTGCGACATGTCTTATGTAGGACCGTAACTCTTGCATAGAGAGAGCCCTAGGGTCCTTCCAGTGCTTTGCTATTAAGGATTTAGCAGCTGCCAAGAAATGGGAGATAAGCTTATTAGATGGCCCGCTCTCGTCAGGTATAGGGCGAGAGAGAAGGAATGACCAGGGGTCCAAACTTATCTGTTGTTCTGACACAGAGTTTATGAGTGTGAGAACCATGTTCCAGAAAGGAACTATGCGGGGGCAGGTCCACCATATGTGTAACATCGTACCTCTCTGGCCGCATTCCCGCCAGCAGCTTGGAGTGGTCGTAGGAAACATTCGAGACAGCCTATCGGGAGTATAGTACCGCCTATAGTACACTTTATAGGCTGTCTCCTTAATTATTGTAGAGATCGAGCTCTTGGCAATCCCCTCCCTGATCTCCTCCCAGCATGAGTCGTCCGGAGGAGGACCCAGGTCCCTTTCCCATTCCCGCTCATGTCAGCCTGGAGCATCAAAAGTGTAGTCTATGAGCCAATTATATATCTGGGAGATCATCCCTTTAGTGAGAGGTGAGTGTAGACACATATATTCAAAGGAGGTCGGGGCCCGGAGAGCCTCCTGGGGGGGCAAAGACATAGCGAAATGTCGGACCTGGAAGAACTCAAAAAAAAAGCGGACAAAACGGTTCAAAACTATGGTGAAGTTCCGACATTGAAGCCCAAGTTTGATTGACCACCAGGTCCGAGACCACCCGTATTCCTGCCTTTATCCAATGTTTAAATTGATGCGTGAAATTGCCGAGAGGAAAGTGTGGGTTGCCCCAGAGAGGAGTCAGAGGTGAAATAGGGGAGGACAATTTATATTTGACCCGACATGAGTCCCACAGGGATAAGCAGAATTTAAGGGATTGAAGAGAGGAGGCCGCTGGTGGCCTATCTATATTGGCCAAGCCCCAGAGTGATGCCATGGAAGGGACCCCAACATAGTGGGTCTCCAGGTCCACCCATGCTATAGACTGGTAAGGGGCATAACTTACCGCCACCTGGGACAGATGGGATGCCAAATAATAAAATTTAATATCTGGAAAGCCCCTTGCCTTCCCGAGCCCTAGGCTTTTTAAGCACTGCTATAGAGATTCTAGGAGGCTTAACACTCCATATAAACTTTAGGAAGGAGGAATGCAAATCTCTAAACACGGGGTCGGGAACCCTCACCGGAAGGGTTTGAAAAAGATATAGAAGTTTCGGGACCAAGTTCATCTTAATAGCTATAATCCTCCCCAGCCACGATATGATATAGCTCTTCCAAGTCTCCAAATCCTGTTTCATTTTTGACAGAAGGGGGGGAAAGTTTTCCCGATACAGTCTATCATATGTTATATAGACTCAGAAATAGTTGTTTTGACATCCTCTCATAACTAAAAAAATTTCGGAGAAATCTGAGATGGGTAGTGGACAACCCTGGTTGAACTGACATGGAATGACAATTTACTAAAGGTTTTGGTTGCTATGTACTGGCAGAAAAAAAGTCTTGCAAAATGGCGCTGTGAGACCACTGATATATTTGCACGCACACATATATCAATCACTCTACAACATCTGTCTGTGTTTGCGTGGGTTTCCTCCGGGTGCTCCGGTTTCCTCCCACACTACCAAAAAACATACTGGTAGGTTAATTGGCTGCTAACAAATTGACTCTAGTGTGTGTGTGTGTAACAAATTGACCCGTGTGTGTGTATGTCTGTGTGTGTGTGTGTGCAGGTCGGATTGGGCCGAGAGGGGCCGGGGTATCCCCCGGTAGGCCCCGACCCTGATGGCTCCCCTCTACATTGGTGGGGGGCGGGTAACTTAATAAAAAAAACAAATACTGACGTGACCGTAGCGGTGGCGCCGCTCGTCTCTGCTCCGTTCGCACTGAATGTCGGGCGTGACGTCATCACGCCCGACGTTCAGTGACGAGCGGCGCATAGAGGAGTCAGCAAAAAGACAGAAGGGAAGAAAAGAAGAGAGAAGCCAATAGAAAAGGTAAGTGAAGAAACAGGAGCAAGGGGGAGCACAGAGAGCATGGCAGAGCGTGAAGGGGGAGCACAGACAGCATGGCAGAGAGTGAAGGCGGAGCACAGGCAGCATGGCAGAGAGTGAAGGGGGAGCACAGACAGCATGGCAGAGTGTGAAGGGGGAGTACATACAGCATGGCAGAGTGTGAAGGGGGAGCACAGACAGCATGGCAGAGAGTGAAGGGGGAGCACAGACAGCATGGTAGAGAGTGAAGGGGGAGCACAGACAGCATGGCAGAGAGTAAAGAGGGAGCACAGACAGCATGGCAGAGTGGAGGGAGAGCACAGACAGCATGGCAGAGAGTGAAGGGGGAGCACAGACAGCATGGCAGAGAGTAAAGGGGGAGCACAGACAGCATGGCAGAGTGGAGGGGGAGCACAGACAGCATGGCAGAGAGTGAAGGGGGAGCACAGACAGCATAGCAGAGAGTGAAGGGGGAGCACAGACAGCATGGCAGAGTAAAGGGGAAGCACAGACAGCATGGCAGAGTGGAGGGGGAGCACAGACAGCATGGCAGAGAGTGAAGGGGGAGCACAGACAGCATGGCAGAGTGTGAAAAGGGGCAAAGGCAGCATGGCAGAGTGTGAAGGGGGGCCAAAGCAGAATGGAAGTGTATTATAGACTGTAAGCCCCAATGGGGCAGGGACTGATGTGAGTCTCTATACAGCGCTGTGGAATTAGTGGCTCTATATAAATAAATGGTGATGATGATGATGATCTGTGAGTGCAGTCACACAATGACTTAACATGACATGTGATCTAAAGATGCACCATGTGCACCTATATTTCTATTTATTTAATGCCTCAAAAATCTATTTTTTCTGGTGTTTTTTCCAGTTGTTTGTCAAAACGCAGCTTGATAAATTTCACCCTTTGCAATCTAAAAAAAAATCAGGACGCCAATGTCTAAGTCAGAGATTTGAAAACCTAGGCTTTTTGAGCAGTCTGGCGTGTAACAAATGGGTCGGTTTGATAACTGCCAATTAAATCACAACTAAAGCAGCATTTACACTAAACCACACTATACATTTTCCGCTAAAAGGGGTGGACGCAGGACCTGATGCTTTTTATCTTTGAGCAGAAAGATGTTTGGGTTGTCCGGAGCAAATAACAATTAACTCCCATTAGCAGGGTTCTCCCCAGCACCTTTTTCCCCCGGGTACTCCACCCGCCTGTTTTTAATTGCCACCCGGCTCTAGACCAACAGAGCACTATTATAATATAATAAACCATAGTTTATTCTATTATAACAGGCACTATGTAAGAACTACAGCCAACAGTGCGTGTTAGACCACTGACCACCAGTCTGACCAGTCCTGGCAGCTGTGGGCAATAACCTCCAACATTTTTCATTATTATTGCAAAGTATTACAACTGCCCCAACTTGACTGCTTCTTAATGCCAGCTGACTGGTAACATTTTCTGGGTGGGGGGGGGGCGTGGTATTAGTATAAAAGTATCACCACAAACATCCCACTAGCTATTATCAGTAAATAGCTGGCAGTCCATGTTAGTATATCCATATGTACCCATTCAGGGCACTGCAGCTTACAGGGTAGTGAGTGACAGGTGCCCCGTAACCTTGGTAACGGTTGCTGGGCGGGGTGTAAGAGCTGTGTTGTCCTATTGGTCGCCTGGAGGAAGTGATAGTATCCTAGTCAAGCCTCGGTTTGGAGAAATGAAGAGCTGGAACGCAAATCCGGAAGTGACTGCGATCCCCCATGTCCAGAGGTAATTATTCTGATATTTATATAACTGCCCGTAGTACTTACCTTCCACTATAATCATTTTGTGTGTAAGGAGGATAGAGCATTGAGTATTACGTTGCATTGCCAATTACTAAAGCGGCATAGGAGTGACATTACTCATTTCACCTGGGACACAGTGTTTTCCCTTTTCACCCCATTTATTACCCAAATGCTGTACCTTGGGTTGAAGTAGAGTAATGCTTAAAGCATTTCTTCTAACGACAGCTATCTGATTAATCCCAAGTTAAGGGTGTTCTTCAGTTAAATTAAAAATTTTCCTTCCCACTAACCCTTATACTCCCCTTGATTATTTTTTTTTTAATTACACTTAACTAGCCTGGAATTCAATGCTGATTTGTTGGGTGTGCAGATACTTTCAGCTTCCTGCTACCAGCCTGCATGGGAATGAATTTGACTAATGTTTTCATGCAGATTCTCATGCTTCTCCTATACACTGTAAAGTGCTCTATTTGGTTGCATATTATAGTGCTAAGTTCTACTAAATATAACACATTTCATTTTAATAGAGTAGCGTGAGAGCTGAATGGATACACAGGTCTACAGATCCATTAAATCTGTAACATGCAGGGCAGGCTGGAGCAGAGAGCTGAATGGTGTCCAGTGTCTGTGCACACAATGTATAGAAGCTTATATAGAGGGGTATTCTACAGTTTAACTGAAGACATCCTTAATTCAGTTAAGATTCACTGGAGAAAATGTTGGGACACATGCAGAAGTTTTTCTGCAAAACATGGAGATCTCTGAACCTAGAATAATTCTCATATCTTATTTTTTGTGTTAAAAAAAGTATCATCATTTGCTGCATCTCTTTCCCTTTTCCCAAGCAGGGAAGACTGCTTTTCTGGTTCATGCTTGTTGGGGTATCGGGGTTCACCGATACTTCTATCAAGCACCTTCAATGTCAGTCAGATCTTTCTTTGTTTTCAGTCGACTGGTGAACAGAAAATACTCAACACCTGTATGATATAATGCTGAGCAGCTTTATTCTGTTCCAATTTGAGACCACTTCAGCGCTTATTTTTATACATGTAAGTCTAGGGGTATAGATTCTGAACAACCAATTATAAGACAGTAAAATAATGAGAGAAAATCAATTAACAATATATATATTTCAGTTTTACATCAAAGATCAAACAACTCTTTCTTCTTTGTGTGTTATCTCTTTCCAGGCTTTTTGCCAATATCCTTGTGCTGCCCCCATCTTTGAGTCCTTGGGTTTTATCTTATCAAGAACGTTGCTACATGTTCTTGGAATGTTTTCGTTGATGGGAACATGGCGCTGCGTGGCCAACCTTGAATAATTTGTCTTTTTAAACTGAAAATAATATCTGCTTAATTTCTCTTAAAGTCATAGCATAACATATTAGCATCTAAAGCTTAGCACATGATAGATATTAAATCAATAATCATACAATTCCACTCTAACATTCCCCTCTTTGATTAAATATCAACTATTAACCTCTACCTATCAGTCATGGCGATACTCAGCAGAAGACAGTTAGTACCTACATTTAAACATATGGTATCATAAGGACCCCATATGATTAGAACAAGAATTCATTAAGCACATATCTCTGGTACTTTATCACCATAACTTTTCTTTCCCTACTTAATGTTTTATCTCGTTGCATAGAGGGGAATACTTTGCTGATATCTATTTAAAAACTTTCTTGTATTACATTTTAAGTAGCAGTTCCATATAATCATTATAGTTAGTACAAGAAGAATTAGTATCAATGGATGAATCAAGATATTCATTGCTTTCTATATGGAATAAGATTCTTTAACAAATATGTCCCATTAATGAATAGGACATCAATTTTCATTCTGGTTTCTCGATGGTCACTGTCAATCTCTTGTTGCAGACTGTGCAGGTTTTTGGTTTGATTGTTGACCATTGTTCATAATGTTCACTGTTTGTCTCAGACATTAAACTTGTAGAAATTTCTGTGATCATTACTGGTTCTGGAAGCTCATTATTTTTCCTGCAGGAACAACAATCAAGTGTCAGTAATTTCTTAATCAGCCATATAACAATTTTCTCTACCACATATACAATGAGCTGGATTGCCAAACCCTTTGCTACTAATGGCAATATTCCCAATATTCAAAATGAATCATTGCTGACAACTTTGCCAATGAGGTTATGTATTCACAAAGGCATTTTCAAAGTTTATTCTCCTATGAGTGCAAATTGTTGAGCACTCCTTCCCCTTCTGTTTCTCACAGTGACATAGGCAATTTGTCACTTATCTGTCTGTTTCATACTGGGTTAGGGAGGCCTTGACCCCTACTTCAGGCAGAAATATTCTGGTAAGACATATCAATACCATAAGACAGTCATTTCTATTTATCAGAACAAGACTCCCCTGATTTGAAGACTTTCCAGGTGTCTTTTTCCTGTACTTTCACTGCCATGGTAGTCATCAACAGGACTTGATAAGGACCCTTATATCTGGGTTCAAGACGTCTCCTGATGTGCTTTCTTATGACCACCCAGTCACCAGATAGCAGTTTATGGGTACCTGTATCAAAATTAGGGTCTGGAATGAAGGAGAACATTTGACCATGTATTTCAGTTAGTTGTTTCTGTAATAAAGCAACATAGTTCAACAAATCACCACGTACATGCTGTAGTTGCTATGGAAAATAACAGCCTGTTCTGTGTGCTGTGCCAAACAGTATCTCATTTGGTGCTAAACCTGTGTCTCTTCATAAGTGTAGTTCTAATGTTAAACAGAACTATTGGTAAATATTCTAACCAAGTCTTTTTGGTTTCTTGCATCATTTTCTGTAGTTTCAATTTAATGTCACCATTAAGCCTTTCTACCCTCCCACCTGCTGGTGGCCTATAAGGAGTGTGAAAAGCTTGTGATACTCCCAAGTTCTTCATTACATGCTTCATTATCTCTTCTGTAAAGGTTGTACCTCTATCTGATTCAATAACTTCAGGTATGCCATATCTATAGATGACTTCTGAGATTAATTTCTTTGCTGTATTTTTAGCAGTAGCTTTTCCTTCTAACACATACTCGTAGGTACCACATTTAGGAAGTTGTATATAGTCAATCTGAAGTCTCTGAAAGCGATAGAAAGCCTTTTGGGTCTTTACTCTTTGCCCTGGATTGTGTATTCCACATATCCAGCAAGCTGCCACATAGTTTGTGTCCGCACAGTTAAATCCAGGGGCAATCCAATTTTTCCATACCCTATTAGTCATTGCCTCTTTGGAATGATGTACTTGTCCATGTGCAATCTGAGTCATTACTGGGTATAAGGCTTTTGGTAGGCACCATTTATTTTCTTTTGAACATATTCCTTGCTCATCAAGCTGTGCACCTTCTTTTTCCCACTTATTCTTTTCTTCCTTTGTTGCTTGTTTCTGAAAGTCTTTAAAGCTTTGTAGGTCTGAGAATTGAAATTTGTCTGTGTCACCTTCTGTTGAGTCTACAAGAAATGTAGTATTTTTTGTTGGAGGGCTGCCTTCTTTGCTGCCTGATCTGCAAAGTTATTTCCTCTTGCTTCTGGAGTTTGTTCTTTAGTGTGAGCTTGAACCTTTATAATTCCCACTTGTTTAGGGAGTTCCAATGCTCTAAACAGTTCATTAATTAAGTTGGCATGTTTGATGGGTTTTCCATTTGATCCTTGGAAATCTCTGCTTTTCCAAATGGGACCGAAATCATGCGCCACTCCCCAGGCATAACGTGAATCTGTATATACATTGGATTTTTGTCCTTCTGCATATACACAAGCTTTAGTTAGAGCTATCAATTCTGCTTCTTGTGCTGATGCTCCATTAGACAGTGTTCCTGAGTTAAGCACCTCTTCCTCAGTTGTGATGGCATAACCTGTATATGGAACTCCATCCACATAGTATCTAGATCCATCTACATAAAGAGTTAGGGTTGCATCTGAGAGTGGTGTGTCAGTAACATTATGCAAAGCTCAAGTTTCTAATTTCATAAGTTCCAAACAATCATGTGAAAATTTTTGTGTGTGTATTTCTTCAGTTTCTTCTTCAGACGCTTCACTCAGGTCCTCATATCCCCTGTCTGATGATTCATCTTCTTTGCGACTCCCCTTACTCCTCTCTTCTGAATCATCAATGGGGAGCAGGGTTACTGGATTGAGGACTGTGCAATTGGTAATTGTTACATGTGAGGCGCTGAGCAAGGCTACCTGATATTTAGTTAGTCTAGCTGCAGACAAATGTCTTGTTTTTGCTTGATTAAGAATTTCTGTGACTGCATGTGGAACTTGAATAATAAGTGCATGGTCCAAAACCATATCTGCTACCTTTTCTTTCAGTATTGCTGCTGCTACTGCTTGTATACATGATGGAGAACCTCTTATAACTGGATCGAGTTGTGCAGAATAATAGGCCAGAATAATAGGCCAGTGGCCTTTGCTTCGTTCCATGTTTCTGTGTGAGGACTCCTAGAGCATGTCCTGACTGCTCATGGCAGAACAATGTGAAAGGCTTCAGATAGTCTGGTAGTCCAAGTGCTGGTGCAGTAGAGATAGCATGTTTCAGGGCTTGCACTGCATTCTCTATTTCAGTTATATTGAGTGGTTCTGTTCCCTGTTGTTTCCTCAATCATTCATACAGTGGTTGCATAAGAATTGAAGCTGAAGGAATCCACTCTCTACAATATCCGAGGAGTCCCAAAAAGGCTCTGATTTCTTTGACTGTTTTTGGTGTCTTCATGTCTCGTATAACTTTAACTCTTTCAGTTGTAAGATGTCTGGTTCCTGCAGAGATACAATGTCCTAAGAATATTACTTTTTCCTGTACTAGTTGCAACTTGCTTTGTGATATTCTGCAGTCTTGTTCGGCCAGAAAACAAAGTAATGACAGTGTTTCTGCTTTGCATTCTTCTTCAGCTTCCGCAGCCACCATGAGATCATCTACATATTGAATGAGTTGAGTAGTTGGATTGATAGGCCTCCATCCTTGGAGAATTAGTGCCATTGCTTCTGAAAATTCTGATAGGCTTGTGGCTCCTCCTTGAGAGAGTCTTGTCCAACAATATTGGTTTCCATCATGGGTGAAGGCTAGAAGGAATTGACTATCTTCTGTGATTGGGACTGAGAAGAAAACATTTGCCAAGTCAATTACTGAAAACCATTTTGCATTTGGCGGTATCTGATTAAGCAAAGTGTGGGGGTTGGGTACAATGGGAGTGTTGATCAGAAGTCTTTTGTTGACCTCTCTTAGGTCATAAACCATCCAGTATTGCACCCCCTTGTCCAACATCTTGTTTCTTTACTGGGAATAGGGGTGTAGAATAAGGAGAGCGACATTTTCTTAACACCCCTATTTGTAGATATTCTTGTATTTGTTCTGATATCGCTTTGGTTTGAGCTGCAGCAAGTGGGTACTGTTCAATTGAGACAGGATGTGTTCCTGGCTTTAGTGTCAGTTTTACAGGATTTACTTTAAGTGTGCCCACATCGTGTTTTCCTTTGGACCATAACTTGTCTGGTACTATGTTCAGCCAATCTGGTAGATTAACAGTCTTATCCTTGTGACATGTGCTCATCTGCTCTAGCATCTAGATTGCTGCTGTAAGCTCTTCTTGGACTGGAGATGGGAGTTGACTTGTGAGTTTTACTCCAGTTGGGGTGTATTTGATGCTGGCTTGTATCTTTGAAAGTACATCTGCTCCCAACAGATTATAGGGACAAGATGAGGAAGTGAGAAATTGTATTGGTACTTCAATTGTCTCTTCACCTACTAAAAGTGTAACTGGTTTACTTTCTGTTAGTTTTACTTCTTTTCCTGCTAGGCCTGTAGCAGGTAAATCAATTTCTGTTAATAGTTGTTGAGGTACCTCCTGTTTTCTTAATACAGTGTGGCTTGCTCCAGTATCAATTAGACACTCACGTTCTTGACCATTGGGTAATATGATATTCATTAGGCATTTAGTTAAGTCATCTTTCAGAGTTTGGTTATATGTGAGCCGGAGGTACGTTGGAGTGCCAATTTCCTATGCCAGTTGTTGGTCTGTAGCTTGTTGATTTCTTCTTTCCAGCCATTTCTTATGCTTAATGCAATCTCTTTTCATGTGGCCTCTTTGTTTGCAAAAGAAACAAACTCCTTGTTTTTTCATTTCTGCCAGAGTCATATTTCCTTTTTCCTTTATTTATTACTCAGGTGCACCTCTTGTGTCTGTACGAACCTTCCAGTCTTGATTTTCTTGGACCACATGAACGGTTTGGGACTTGTCTTTGACTTTCCTCTGCTTCTCCTTTTCCCGGTCTTCTATACCTTCTAGGACTTGGAGCATGGATTGCATTTCCATTGTTACTACTTCTGGTCTTATAAGGAACAATTGTTGACGATATGTTTCAGAAAGGCCATTGAGAAATCTGGTCTTAAACAGTCTGCGATGTTGGGCATTATCTTGAGTGAAGCCTTCAACTTTGTGTGCTTGAGTAGCTCTGTCACAATCTGGCAAAGCCAGTGCTGGTGCTGAAGTTGCTTTAGCTTAAAATTGGTTAAACATTTGGTTTTGCTCAGTGGAGAGTGTAAATGTCTTACTATCACCCAGAATTACTAATGCAAAAACACAGATAATAGCTCATAAAGTCTTAAATCTTTTTCATTTCCGTACAAATATTGAATTCCCATCAATGCATTACTATACCCACGATACAAAGAAGGACTTGCAGTATACTACTATTATAGCACAGTAAATAATGGCAGTGAATGCGTTTACAACACTGATTGACTCAAAATTGTTATGAGGATAAAAATAAAAACCTTTTGCTTTCTGCACATACAGAAAAACCATCTGGTTCATGCATTTGCTATGCGAATAGCACATAAACTCTAATATCTCTTTCCAAAACAAGGTAATCATTACTCAGCAGAGTCTACGGTTTTTAAATTCTTGATTAGTTTCTACTTATGTTTGTTGTAGCTGTGGATCAAAACATTGCAAACTTCTATTCATTGGAAGTTGGATAAATTCAATCTGGATTGAAAGGGTGCTTTGTAGCTGGAGAGCTTCTGTGAAGAAAAAAACTTTTGCATAGAGATTAACATTTATTCACTAGGAATTACAGTAACTGTTATTAATTCACATTGAACAGCTGCTAATACGACACTTGTTTAAAAGTTTCTCTTTGTAGCTTAACTGTGACGCTATGCGTTCCATGCAATGAAAAACTGATTTCCTCAAAGGGGCAGTCCCTAATCTCACAAACAGGGAATGTCAAAGTGACGAGACCTGGGCGAGTGTTCAAAGCCACTCCTTTCTCATCATCTCTTTGTAAACCAAATATTCACACATATTTCCAGATTCTGTGATTTCCATGTTTAAAGTACAAATATTTATTCACAATTCTCGCTCACAGACGACATTTTATCTCGTAACATTTCTTTATGGGCATAACAAACCCTCCTTATTTCTGAGAACATTCATCAGCGCCATTTTCACACAGATAAAAACAGCTTGTAATATATATCTTCATGTAAAGCTCACTCCCACAATTCTCAACTTCATTAAAGAGAAAGCTATTTTTCTCAAATTTCAGAAACAAAATTATTTTGTTCAAATACAGAAACGGCTTGTTGGACCCCAGCCAACTTGTCCGTCCACTGAATCGTGTAATGACGGACCAAAACATTTCAACACTTGTTATGCATCTCTTTAAAAGCTTAGAATTAAGCAGGCAGGCATTATATTATTTACAAAAATGTACAACTTCTTTAACCTTGAAACATGTCTTTTGTAAAAAAAAACAAAAAACAGACAAGACAGACAAACACAGATCTCCCTCACACGAAGTAAGACGGAGACAAAACTCACATACAGAGAAAGAAAAATCAGCCGATACCTTCCAGCCTACTGCTGTGGAACTACAAGTCCCAGCATTAGACTAAATACAAGTTAGCCTCAACATGTCATTATCACTCAGCACTCCAGACATATTTTATCAGCATTACATACATTGTCAGATAACAAAAAACAGAGTGCTTCTTATCTCAACACACTGAAATCTTTTACACAGAATAAGGGAGGGGCACATCTCACTCATTCAGCTGCGCAGGATCAAACATACATTTAGCATATCCACACATTGACCTGATCTTCATAGCCAAGCCTTTTTATCCATTCTTTATTATTCAAATAAAACCCATACCATTTCTGTAAGTCTAATGTCCCTTCTGGGGGAAATCCTGCTCTCTTGAGTACTTTATGAATTCTTTTAAGAGCTTTACTACCTTCTCTCTTTTTCATTATATCCATAGGCTTGCCTATAGTAGGCATCTTACTGTTCTGTGCCCCCATTTACTGGGTTACTGGTCACAGTACTGTCAGTATCTGGGATACAATGTCTTATAAGTGGAATAAGGTAATACAATTTTCCCCTTTGTACAGACTATAAGTATCTTTAATCCTTTACCTCCTAGTCTGCCCTAGGAACACCAGATGTAAGGTTTATTGGCTGTAGATTAAAAGGCTGGCATTTATGGCTGATCCGATTCTTCCCCTCAAGTCAGTGTATGGACATATAGGTTTATAATCTGGTAACATATGATTTTGTGGCCAGTATGTAGTATTTCTTCATTCAAATGCACCCTAACGTAAAATATAGTTCTTTTTCATTACTTACAAAACCGTAATATGCATTTGTAGTTGTAACACCCTTTAGTCTAGGTCCCTTGCAACCTGAATATTTTCTCAGAACAATGCAGCAGGTACAATTCTTACATTCAACTCTCTTATTATCTTCTAACTCAAATTGTCTACATCCATCATAATCTACAGTATCCATACATTTATCATTTCATTATCCTTTCCTCTGACTGAACATTGGGTTCATGAAATACCCTCTAATCACCTCAACTGACTTTCCTTAGATATACAAAGAAATACTGAACAGAGTAAGATGGTAGAAATCTACACTTTGTCTTACTCACCGGATTTAGTTCAGCAGTTCTCTGGACATCAATGGAGTGTGGCGTCAGGTGTGGAGATATTGGAGCATCCCGGATCTAGCCCCCAGAAATGTTGGGGTATCGGGGTTCACCGATACTTCTATCAAGCACCTTCAATGTCAGTCAGATCTTTCTTTGTTTTCAGTCGACTGGTGAACAGAAAATACTCAACACCTGTATGATATAATGCTGAGCAGCTTTATTCTGTTCCAATTTGAGACCACTTCAGCGCTTATTTTTATACATGTAAGTCTAGGGGTATAGATTCTGAACAACCAATTATAAGACAGTAAAATAATGAGAGAAAATCAATTAACAATATATATATTTCAGTTTTACATCAAAGATCAAACAACTCTTTCTTCTTTGTGTGTTATCTCTTTCCAGGCTTTTTGCCAATATCCTTGTGCTGCCCCCATCTTTGAGTCCTTGGGTTTTATCTTATCAAGAACGTTGCTACATGTTCTTGGAATGTTTTCGTTGATGGGAACATGGCGCTGCGTGGCCAACCTTGAATAATTTGTCTTTTTAAACTGAAAATAATATCTGCTTAATTTCTCTTAAAGTCATAGCATAACATATTAGCATCTAAAGCTTAGCACATGATAGATATTAAATCAATAATCATACAATTCCACTCTAACATGCTGGTCTAGGAAGTATGTTCTGTGTTACTTTGGAGATATTCATCCTTTATACCAACATATATTTTTTTTTTATATTTAATCTGTTTTTATTGAAGTTTAACATCGTATACAAGTATATGCAATAACATTAGCTCAAAATTCCAATACTTCAAACTTTACATTGCACTTTAGCAGTTGCGTTTTCAACATATTTTTTAAGTGGAAGCTCGCATCCGTTTCCATGTCCTCATTGTTACATTATTTGTATTTGTGCTCTCCTTTGACTGTCTCACAGTTTGCATCATTTGGATGTAAACGGTGCGTGATACTGAGACAGAGATCAGTGTCCTGATGCCCAGGTATTAGGAGGAGGTGGTGAGAGGATCGTCCTGATGACTTTGTGTTAGGAAGAGGTGAGAGATCTGTGCTTGATGTCTGTGCATTTTGAGGAAGTAAGAGGACCATGTCATTGTCTCTTAGGAAGAGTTGAAAGGTCTATGTCTTAATGTCTGGGTATTGGGAGGAGGTTAGAGTTTGTGTCCTGATGTCTGTATTAGGAGGAGGTGAGAGTTTGTGTCCTGATGTCTGTATTAGGAGGAGGTGAGAGTTTGCTGTCCTGATGTCTGTATTAGGAGGAGGTGAGAGTTTGCTGTCCTGATGTCTGTATTAGGAGGAGGTGAGAGTTTGCTGTCCTGATGTCTGTGTATTGGGAGGAAGTAAGAGGACCATGTCATCTGTCTCTTAGGAGGAGGTGAAAGTCCATGTCCTGATGCCTGAGTATTGAGCACAGGTGAGAGATCTCTACACTGAAAACTAGGTATTGAGAGGAGGTGAGAAGACTGAGTATTAAGAGGAGACAATGATCTAAGAAAATCATGTCATGTTATCTCTGTATTAGAGGAGGTAAGAGGTATGTGTCTTGATGCTTGCGGATTAGAAGAAGGTGAGGGGTTTGTGTCATGATGTCTGTGTATTAGAAAGAGGTAATAGTATTGTGTCTTTTAAAAGGTTATGTGAAGTATAGCTACTTGATGTTTCTATACCTGTTTTAAATGATGTTTTTAAAGCCTAGATAAGATGAGGCTGTGACATGGAGAGAGACAAAGGGAGTGACCGTTGGGACTGGAACTGCCATCGAACCCGTAGACGTCTTGAAGACTTATTCTTTGGTGTACATGGTTACATCAAAGCTGACTCGGAAGAGAGCAAAGAGTTTTGGGTGTTTTTTGAGCGCTTCCAAAGGTTTCAAAGCCTTCAACTGCAAAACTGTAGAAGAAATGAGGCAGACTGTCAAGAAGGAAATAGACCTAAGTTTAATGACCTCCCCAGAGAATATGATCCAAGATATCGTATCAATTTATCCATTGTTCTGAGCAGAGATGTTGAAAAAGTTCTCCATGGACACAAAGAGAAGCGACATAAATCCAGAGATGGTGGTGATATACCCAAGGAGAAGTTAAATGAATTTAAGAAAGCCATCCTTCACTACTTGGACTTCAGCCAGAGGCAGAGTTTTGGGAAGTTGGCCAAGCTCCGGAAGGAGAGATCAAGCTTGCCCATCTTTCAGTACAGGGAAAAAATTGTTCAGATGGTGAGGGACCATCAAGTTATGGTGGTGGCAGGAGACACTGGATGTGGGAAGTCCACTCAGGTTCCTCAGTATCTGTTGGCAGCAGGTTTTGGACATATTGCTTGTACCCAACCTCGTAGAATTGCCTGTATTTCATTAGCAAAGCGAGTTGGTTTTGAAAGTCTCAATCAGTATGGATCAAAGGTAAGATGCCATTCTTTGAACGGTCAGTTCTTTGTAGAATCTAAAGCAAATAACGGTTACACAATTGCTGAGTTAAAATGGGATTTTGCTTGTGTGTTATCCTTTAGGTTGGGTACCAAATCCGTTTTGAGAGTAGTCGTTCTCCAGCCACGAAAATTGTGTTTCTCACAGAGGGCCTGTTACTTCGTCAGATCCAAAGAGACCCTGAGGTTCCTCAGTACCAGGTACTTATAATAGATGAAGTTCATGAGAGACATCTTCACAGCGACTTTCTGCTGGGTGTTTTACGTCAGCTGCTTCCTATGCGTCCAGATCTGAAGGTCATTCTCATGTCGGCCACAATAAACATCAAACTTTTTTCTGGATACTTTGATCAGGCTCCGGTTCTGCAAGTTCCAGGAAGACTTTTTCCAATACAGGTAGGAGGCTGAGCACTTAAGTTCTGTTAGAGGCACGTGACGGGTTCACAATACATCTAACAAACTTTTATGTCCTAGGTGATCTATCAGCCAATCCCACAGGAGGAATCCGTGTCGAAGTCAGAGAAGCTAGATCCCAGGCCTTACCTCCGTGTGCTACAAGCCATTGATCACAAATATCCAGCAGATGAGCGAGGAGATTTGCTTATTTTTCTGAGCGGAGTCACTGAGATCAGCAGTGTGCTGGAAGCTATACAGGTCTATGCCACTCACACCCAGCGTTGGATTGTGCTCCCGCTACACAGCACATTGTCCATTGCAGATCAAGATAAGGTGTGTTTGGTGGAAAGCACGCAACCAATTCTCGATGTCTTCAAGTGGTTATAATTTACTTTAGTGGTTTCCACTTATTAACTTTCAAATCTGTTTCTTTTTTTTTTTGAGCACAAATGGATTATTTGACGATTTAGTCCAGATCAATAAGAAGCTCCACAATGAACCAAAGGATATATTTACTAAACTGCGGGTTTGAAAAAGTGGAGATGTTGCCTATAGCAACCAATTACATTCTAGCTGTCATTCTGTAGAATGTACTAAATAAATGAAAGCTAGAATCTGATTGGTTGCTATAGGCAACGTCTCCACTTTTTCAAACCCGCCGTTTAGTAAATATACCCTCTAGTGTCTTAGTTGTATAGAGCACTCTTGGGTATAATGTGCATAGCAGGATTGCAGTGACTCGGTTTAGGAATAACTTAAAATTTACACGGTTTATAATTTAATATCTGGAGAAACCAAAGCTTATGAAAATTACAGAGAAGAGATCCAAGGTTTCTTAAGTGATATAACCATCCTAGTTTGTTATGTAAAGTATCTAAATTTGGCCCTTTATATATCCATCCCACAGGTATTTGACTTGGCTCCTCCAAGTGTCCGAAAATGTATAATCTCCACCAACATTGCGGAGACTTCTGTAACCATTGATGGTGTAAGATTTGTGCTTGACTCAGGTAAAGAGATTACATGAGTTATAATGTGTGATTGTGTGTTATGCTCAATATTAATTCACAATGCTTTGTATTATTGTGTAACACTGGGTATTAGCATGAATTACTGTATGATGCTGGTAATGGGCTATACTATGTATTACTATGTGATACTTCTGAGCAGTACGTTGTATTACACAGTGGCACTGTTATAGTTGAGTTATACTAGATATTAATCAGCAATACTTTGTATTACTGTGTGATTTATTGTATTGATGAATGATACAGTATGATAACTGGTATTAAGTACTAATAATATTGTTATTCTGGTTATTAATTAGAATACTTTGTGATATTGGTTATTAATTTACAATACTGCGTTTATAATTGCATTAATGAAGATTACTGTGACTTGATGAGCAAGCTATAGCAAGCAGTAGTGACTATTGAGCAATACTATTTGATAGTGGGTATTAATAAGTGATATTGTTTGTTTGTGGGTATTGAAAGTGGTACTGGGTATTAATGAACCATTGTATACTGTGTATTTTTGAGGACAAAATGTAAAGTTTAGGATATTAAGTGATACTGTGTGATGCTTATTACTGAGCAATGCTATGTGGTACAGAGTATTAATTAGCAGTGTTGCGTAATACAAAGTATTATGGAGATATCCAGTGTGATATTATTTAATAAGCAATCCACTGTGGTACTGTGTAAGAGTGTTAATGAGAGATACTGTGTGATGCTGGGTATTCAGTGGCGCACGCAGGGGGGGTTTCTGAGTCTCTAGAAACCCCCCCCCCTGCGCTAACTAAGTGGCCACTGTCCTATACAGCAGCCGCGGCGCTGTCAAAAAAGCGTTCGCGGCGGTGCTGTAGTGTATACAGCACCGCCGCGGATGCTTCTTTGACAGCGCCGCAGCTGCTGTATAGGACAGATCTGACGACCCTTCCAAAAGACCCCTCCAAGAACATGTCACTTAAATGAAGACTAATGATAAAGACTTAGAGTGTCAGCAGTGATCTAAGATGGAAAGGCGTGGTTCTGGCAGTGATGAGTAACATTTTCTATAAAAGAATGACTTATAGATTGTCAATTAGCATTTGAGACCCTGGGCTTATGTCTGCTTTGTCCAGTATGGCTGTATCTATGCATAATATCTTTTTAATAAAAAAATAGAAATATTATCTTTTGGAAACCTGCTCATCTCATTTATTATTTAAAGAGAAGAATAGAAAAATCTTATATACCCCCCCCTCCACTGACCCGTCAAATTGTCCATGCTGTTTTTTAAAAAAACAACAAAAAAAGCCCAGCATATGACTCCTTCCCCAAACACCCTCAGTGGTGCACAGCTTGGGTTGGATCCCGTAATAACGGGGAGACCACAAGCATAGGCTGATCGGTCCATGCAGGGTTGGTGTCTGTATCTAAACAATGTGACCCCCATATCAGAGGCTACCACCCAGTGCTGAAAAATTTGGCACATGTGTAAGACAAGCTCTGCCATCTGACCAACCAGAGACATTTTGGCATCGCTGGAACCTTTTTATTGGATCGATGAGCACACGCTCAGGTTGATACGGGTCATCTTCTGCACTCATTGACCAATGTACCCAATAAGGATCTGATTGAGTTATTATTAGGCATCCGACTTGTTGATGCCTGTGATATTGTAGTGTATGTTGCCAGCATTGTTCAGGACAAAGGAGACAGGAAATTTTACCACCCTTATAAATTGGGGTGAAATGTAACCATATTATTGTATTTGCTGCTAAAAAGTAATGTAATAGGAAGCAGTATAATACTGTAAGGTGGTGTCCATCAGTTACATCAGGTGTTGTGTCCCTGTAGGGAAAGTGAAGGAGATGAGTTTTGACCCCAAAGCAAAGATGCAGCGTTTGCAGGAGTTCTGGATCAGCCGTGCGAGTGCCGAGCAGAGGAAGGGTCGTGCCGGCAGAACGGGCCCCGGCGTGTGTTACCGTCTGTATTCCGAGTCTGATTATGATGCGTTTTCACCGTACCCTGTGCCGGAAATCCAGCGCGTGGCCTTGGATGCTCTAATCTTGCAGGTGAGTGTATTTGTCCTGCTTATATTAAATGTTTCTGAAAGGTGACTGGAATAAACATATCAATCCTTGTGTTCATCTCAGATGAAGAGTATGAGTCTGCGAGATCCCCGCACCTTCCCCTTTATTGAGCAGCCTCCTATGTCCAGCATAGAGACGGCTATTTTCTACTTGCGAGACCAAGGAGCATTAGACGTTAACGAGGAGCTCACACCGATTGGAAATCTGCTGGCGCAACTCCCGGTGGATGTTGTTATCGGTAACGGCGATAACTTGCTCTTTTCCTTTAAGTTCTTCTGTCCCAAGGAGCTAGTGATAATTGGTTTATTCTGTGTTCTGCTGTAGGAAAGATGCTTATCCTAGGATCGCTTTTCAGCCTTGTGGAACCAGTCATGACTGTTGCCGCGGCCCTTAGTGTGCAATCTCCTTTCCTCCGAAACGCCAACAACAACCCAGAATGCTCCACGGCGAGGAAACCTTTAGAGAGCGATCATGGAGACCCCTTCACTCTGCTCAATGTCTTCAACGAGTGGGTACAGGTGAGAGGGCAAACAATGACTGAACACTGAAGAGCTCTGGAAATGATATAAGCAAGAGTTAGAAAGCAGAGTGTTATCACAAAGAAAAAAAAAAGTCAATGGATCACAATTAAATTGCATTGGTCATTATAGTTTAAAAGTGTTTAAGGTGTGTAAAATGTAATAATTAAAGTGACTTAAGAATACAGAGGTCATAACTTCTTTGTGTTTTCTCTTTTGTGGATTAGATTAAATCAAGTCGCAGCAGTAACTCCAGGAAGTGGTGTCGTCGGCGAGGGCTTGAAGAGCAAAGGTTGTATGAAATGACCAATCTCCGGCGTCAGTTTAAAGTGAGTGTAGGCTCTTCGCCTTACGCTACAGGTTATTAAGTGTTCCAGATTAGTGTGTGTGTGTGTGTGTATTCTCCGTGGTGAATTTAGATGTCCTTGAGTGTACATTTATGACACACAGTAGCCCTGACCTTGATTGACATAGGTCATTGTTTGATTTCTCATTCCAGGAGCTACTGAAGGACCACGGGATGCTGGAAGAGACCGAGACCCGAGTAGATCGATACAGCCGCCAACGGCAGCACAAGGAGCGCAAGGAGCTTCATCAGCTGAAGAGGGAACATGAGCGCTCGGAGAAACGTAAATGTAAGGTGCTCAAACTCAAGGACCAGGATGCCGGATCCTCTAGTGACGAGAATGAAAGTTCCAACAAAGACAGGAAGGATAACGTAGATATCCAGGTGTGTGATCACTATTATCATTAGTCTGGGATGGCTAATTGTCATCCTCCAGAACATGAATGTGGTAAAAGCGTGGATACCTGATTTAGAGGTCCTCTTCATTAAGACAACATATGTTGAGCTTGTTGTGTATATGATGTCAGTTCTGGCCATTTATTCTTGGCATGTAGCTATAGAGAATTACATGTAGCATGACTCATACTCATTGTTGACTCGTGGTTCTTGACATGTGAAGTTGTTCTCTTCTTGCAGGATGTGAAATTTAAACTCCGACATAACGTGGATGAGCTGCGGAAAGTGTCCGGGGCAGGCGAGGCATTATCGGGCAAGCAGCTGTCCTTGCTCAAACTTATTGTGTGCCATGGTCTGTACCCACAGCTGGCACTGCCCGACAACTTTAACAGCTGCCGCAAAGACTCGGACCAGGTGAGTGAATGTACCTGGCTAATTAATTAGATAATTGTCCCGTTATATGACCACTAAATGTAAAATACATGTACTATGTATTTTATAAATACTATGGGATCTTGCCAATAGTGAAGTCCAGGGGGTAAATGTATCATACCCCGGTTTTCTCAACTCGCGGGAGATCGGCGTCTTCACAGCTTAAATTTAAAGCGGCGCTGCCTTGTAAAGGGAAACTTCTCTTTACAAGCAATGTAATCTAGTATTGGTGATGTATTGTATTATATAGAGATTGTCCCCTCACCTTTAGTAACCATTGTTGACTACAGGTTTTCCACACAAGGACCAAGCAGGGTATCGTCCTCCACCCAACCTCTGTCTTCTCCGGTAATCCTGAGCTCCTTCAGGTAGAAGGCAATAGAGAAGAGGCGGCTCCAAATGGTAATCTGTCCTCTTGGACCTTTCTACACACTGTTCTGTATTCTCAACAAAGAACAGCAGAGGGCAGCGCTGTGCGATGCTGAGGACATAGATGTGAGCTAAGTCAGTCACACAGTAAACTAGAAGTAACCTGTACATGGGACAGGCGTGAGAGACGGGGAGAGAGGACAGAAGGAGAAAGCATCCGGTGTCAGGGAATGAGTGCGGGGACTCTGGTGTTGTGAAGACCTAGAAAGAGAGATTGCTGGCAGTATTGATGCACCTGGAGACAGGAGATGAGGAGTGAGGACATATATTAGGTGGGGAATCTACTATAGATCGGTTTGCAGAAAAAGTGATAAAAATCACCATATACATTAAAGGCAAATTGTGAGGACAGACGTAGGGAATGCCAGCAGAGAGTAGACTTAAAGGATGCCGGCAGTGAGGTTAGGGCATAGAAAATGCTGGCAGTGAAGACACAGGTGTTTTGAAGAAATTTTGAGTCTGCTACAGTAATGACTCAGTGGGTATGAAGAGTGGTCTACAACCATCCAGCCACCCATCCTCTTATCCACGTATTCTTCTCGCCACAGACTCCAAGAACAAGGGACAGAGCAGCAAGCACCAAATTGTGGGGTTCGTCTCTCTCCTGGAGACAAACAAACCTTACTTAGTTAACTGTGTGAGATTGTCAGCTTTGCAGGTGAGTCCTTTTATTACTTGTTGTGCCGTTATGATATTATACCATTAAATGTTAGATAACGTCTTGAGGTTCTGTTACATCTTTTTTACAGAAAATTATGTTGTCCTCCTATCGAAATGTTTAATTGATAATATTAAAAAGTGTGATATCAGTATAATGGACTTTCTTGGAGCAGAACATTTTAGTTTCACCCTAATGCCGATATGAGAGATCCTTCTGCTATTTCATCTATAAAGCTGACTATCAATTTTGGGCAGATTTTAATGTCCTCTTACAATTTGTAACTCTACATTGATGGTCCTGGTTGGACTCGTTCTAAACTTCGTGGGGAACATCCAGTGTTCTGTATTTGTATTTAAATGAAGTTAATTTGAATGTCTGGGACTGTCTATTGTAAATTAAACAACTGTAACTTGGTTCAGCATGATGGAAATAGGCAGCAAAATAATCACCGTTCTCCCAATATTGTGACGGGGACAGGGTCTTCTCCTCTTGGCCCGGTCCTTGGACACCAACACCGACTGTTGCCGCATTGTGTGTGATGGTTGGATAGAGATGACCTTGGAGGACCCTGAAAGAGCTCTGCATCTCATCTCTGAGGCGGTGCGTGTGCGTCTGGCCTGGGAGAAAGTACTGCGCTCCCGTCTGGAGAAGAATCCTAACAGACGAGACCTTGATGAGGATGACAGCCGGAGATGGAGACGGGACATTGATAGTTTAGGTCGACATCTGGTGGACTATGTGCACACAGAGGTGGGTAAGGTGTAATGGGGCATTGGGACGCGTATGTGTGAGATGCATAGCTAAAAAAGTTAAATATAAACTAAATTGTACAAAAAAAGATTTTATATATATATATATATATATAATTATTGGCCATTGAAGAAAACCTAATTCTATTTCTTCTATTATTGCCAACCTGGGATACTTGTTAAATAGGCTTCCTCATGCTGATGGTGACTCCTCCGTGATGTATATAAGAATGCCCTATTCTCCAGCTTAATACTCATTTTTGCAGAAGATTAGTCTGTTCACCCTTTAGTAAATAAACCGGTTAGTCATTACTCTTAAAATTGCAAAATATACCACTTCAAGTAAAGACAGCAATGATATCCTTTCATTACGGTGGCTTTGTGGTTCACCCAGGTAACCCAGTATCATGGGCTATTTAATATATATTGAGCACTATGCAGAATTCACAAAAAGCTCAAATTAAGGAAAGGAGCCCAAATGTATAAATAGGTGGCACTTTAACATGGTTTTTTTTCTATACTTTTTTTTTTTTTCTACAACCTTACAAACACTGTGGCCACAGATGAAGCACAAAGATGCGCAAAGGGATCATTTGCTGGGTAGTCACCAAGGCATCGCTGGCCCACTAATACATGCGCAAAATGAAACTCTGCTCCATAAATGACCTCCTGTGACTGTGAAATCTCTTTCGACCAATATAGACTAAAGCCGCCTCTGCATTCTCTGGCAGGTAGTGTACAGTATGAGGCGTCTTGCGGTTTTAGAAGCCCAGAATCTCTACGTGGGCCCTCAGATCAACACCGACGGTGTCCGCTTGAAGGGGCTGTTCAGCAGTGAGGATATGAAGCCAGACCCTGTGAAAGGCGGATACAGTGTGACCAGTTTCCTGACGTACAATTGCTTGAGGGTAAGTGGGATATGATCATTTCAGCAACATGCACAGGATCTGATTTATAGTTGGATGGAAGTGTTTTTATTGTGCAGTAAAACAAAGTTGAATTTAGAGGGAAGCACAACTTGCATTTGCAGCCTCTACACCTGGAGATGATATTGGTGGCATGTAAGCGCAGCTTGTCTACGGTAAGGACATAGATGCCACCTCTTTAGCGTAGGTCACATAACCAGATATGCCTCACAGTATACATTAAACTTGCAGCTCCATTCAACCTGGTGTAAAGATACTTGGTGATAATCAACCTGTATCTTTTATTGTAGCCACAAAAAAAATTTAAATGAGAAAAAGAACATGCTCCCTTCCCAAAAAGGGTAACCAGCACTAGTGCTTATAGCCTAGGCCTATTACCACACAAAAGAGGGACAATGTGTAGACTGGTCACTTTTTGGGGGTTCTATGTTTTTTAATTCTCCATTTAATACCTTTTTACTTAAACAGAAGTCATCATGTTGTGGATAATGACTGGTCCATCTCTACTGTGACCACATCTAGCTGGGCTTAAATCATATCTACACGCAGCCTCATCTATACACATTATTTCCAGCTGCATGTATCTTTAGACGTTGGTCTAGTCTATATAAGACTCCTAGCTTGCCATACACTCGCACTCATACAGTGATTATCTGACTTGATATGGAAGTCTTAATCTTCATACTAACTGACACCGAGATCAGAGCAAAGGAAAACTGATAGTTATGTGATGTTAGTGTTTATAATCATGACACATGTTACTGGTAAAGCAGTCACATAGTCTGATTACAAGATATTGATAAACATTGTAACGGAACAAATGATTACAGATTATGCAGAAAAAAACACACTAATACAGTGCACGGAGATATCCAAGGACTACAAAAAGTGACCTGGTCATTGTCCAGTCTTATTTACTATATATTTCAAATTGTTACATGGATTAACAAATGTATTTAAGCTTCACGGGCGCAGATAGTCAATATAATATTTTTTCATGTACAAACTTCTGTGTTCTTCCTAAACAGAATGACACAGATTTCTACAGTGACTGTTTGCGCACGTTCTGGACCTGTCCTCGCTGTGGCTTATACATGCCATTTACCCCTATGGAGCGAATGGCCCATCAGAACAGCTGTGTGGAGGAAGAGAACACTGGAGGTATGCCGATGTCCATTTGTTTAGATTAAAAGCTAAGGAAGAAGCAGAGCTGTTGGGTCTCGGGTCATTATATCTGAATTTAGGGGCCGCAGATTAATGGATTAAGAAGGCCAATTTATTTTGTGTTTTGTCTGTCTCTGTTTCTGTGTGTCTGTCTCTTGCCCCTGTCTCTCTTGTCCTCTCTCTCCCCCACTTCTCTCTTTCTCCCATCTCCTTCTCCCTCCCTCTCCCACACACTCTCTCTTCCTCTCTGCCCCTTCCATACCCACTCCAACCACCTCTCTCCCTCTCTCCTTGTCTTTTTTTCTTTCTTTTTTTCTTTCTTTTTTTCTTTCTTTTTTTCTTTCTTTTTTTCTTTCTTTTTTTCTTTCTTTTTTTCTTTCTTTTTTTCTCCATCCCTTGCCCCTTCTTTCGTATTTAGTACTGAAACATTGATCCATAGAAATAAAGTTTTATAATATTGTTGCACTGCTGTTAGTCCTGAGAACGCTGTAAATTTGTGATATATGTATAATCCTGTGTGTGTGTGTCTGGCTGTACACACGCATTATATATCATGTTATTCTCCAACAGAGGGTGAAGAACCTGGGAACAAGACCTCCTCAGTGACTTCTCTACACAAGGAATATCACTGTGATGTGTGTGATAAGGATTTGGTTCTCACCCCTATTGAGATCCTCAAACACAAGAGACAGCATCTGAACTCTTAGGAGAACCATATTTTGATCACATCTGCGTTTTCCTTCATCAAGACAGCAAGTGTTTTCCCTCCCAGATGTAATTTGACCTCGTCAGCCTATAGAACAAATCAATACCTCTGCAGCCATGGACAGCTGCACAAGTGTGACATAAGGTTATAAATATCTGGGAAGGTGGGTTGGCTGTGAAACTCGTGTCTGCTGTCACTATGAAGGTTCTCTGCTCCCTGCTTTTGCTGCCGCTCCTCTACGCGGGACTTCTGGCTGAATGGCCCTTATCAACCAACCTGCTGAACGAAGAGGGTGATAAGCTCTGTGCCCATATGTTTGAACACAGCAATATTTACTTTGAACAGTCCTGTGGGAGTGACAACCTAGATGCCAAGAATGGAGATGACTTTTCCTACATGCCATTTGGTTGGGGCAATAAGATTTCATCCTTGGTGGTCTCAAGTTGCTGTAACCTGAAAGTGTGGAGCAAATCCGGTAAGTCAGGCAACAACCGTTCCTTCAATGTCGGAGTGGTCTACCAGCTAAAAGACTATACCAATGGGATTTTTGGAAACTGGAACGATGCCACCCAGTCTTACTATTGTACCTGCACATAACAACTCCAGATAACTGCTGGACCATTCCAGACTGTACCTGACTGAATATGAGGATAGAGGTTTATTTAATGTGCATTTGATTTTATTCCCACTTTCAGGTTTACCAGGAGCACTGGGTCATATTTTGGGACTCGGGGTGGCTTCTGCCATAACACACAGTGTCACCTACACTATACTGCCTAGTTTTATATATCCGTTTTCCAGGACATAGAGAGGTAGTGATGCCCCTTCATACATCACTGGTAAGATCTCGCCTACAGTGATCAGTTCTATACACCTCTAAGACATAAAGAACTAGTGATATCACTATACATCGTTGGTTAAATCTCACTGAGACATTAGTGACGGCTTTGAATGAATTATTAACATGGTTCAAACACCAATTTTGTAGCTCGTCGGATGACCAAAATGGTCACAGCAGCTGGAGATGGGTGAGCAGATCCTGTGTGGCTATCTTGAGGGCAGGACGGCAGTTGAAGGGGCAGTGTCATGATGTAGGGAGGGGAGTAGAGTGTAGACGGGGAGTCACAGACAGACAGATATAGTTATAGGAGCAGGGTTTCTCAATAGCACAGAACTGTGATCTGAAACCTGTCACACGTCTGCAGAGAAACAGTGACGCCAAACACAGATCTTATATCTAATATGTTTTCTTTCTGGCTTTGAGAACTTTCTCGGTTATATAGGTTACATTCGGTGAGTTGTGATGTCACATGACTCATTGCAGAAGCGTTCCATAATATAATGTATAACGGTCAGTGAATGTACAGCACATCGGGACACCAGGGGCCCCTCATACAACCAACTTGCTTTCTTTCAAATTGAAACTTGTGTATTGCTGTAATGTATCCCGTATGTAACATTAAAGGAGATTAGAAGACTACCTTGGTGACTTCTAATATTCTTACTTTTTATTATCGTTGGTCCATTAATTCCAATATAGATATTAAAGAATCAAACGGGATACATCTGTATATAGAGTTGTGACCAATAATCTTATGCATAATACTTGGAATTTAAATGATGTATCTTTACTATATCTAACCACTAGGTGGCGGCATCGCCTCACAAAATCTAATCCTGTCTACTGCGTTGTATTGTGAATTGTATGATTTTTAGATGTTATAGAAAGTAAACTGTACATTTTAAGAGTGTGTTCATGAACACATTTTACACAGTGACAACAAATGTTACTACTTTTCTGTTCTTTTCTACAAACATTGCGATTAAGCGTTTTGCACCGTGTCAACAGAAGTTTCCTTGTACTGTTTCAATGTACTTTATTTTCAGAGTATTTTTTGGCCATGATGTATAGATGCTGCCTGAACATTGAGTCGCCAGCAAAACAGCAGATCCCATAGTCTATAGTAATATGAATTCACAACGTGCAAATGGTGGATTTTACTGAATGTACAAAATGCAGTGTGTGAACTGCAAGACAGACACCAGCCTTAAAGGGGAAGTTCTGTTTTGTATAAGAGATCTTTCTAATTTGGACCCTCCCCCATATGAAATATAGGGTGACCCCCCCCCCCCCTCCCACCCATTACATGAATTAAGATGCTAACGTGGGTATTATCTCTCACCCCTCCTCTGTGGGGGTATTATCTCTCACCCCTCCTCTGTGGGGGTATTATCTCTCACCCCTCCTCTGTGGGGGTATTATCTCTCACCCCTCCTCTGTGGGGGTATTATCTCTCACCCCTCCTCTGCGGGGGTATTATCTCTCACCCCTCCTCTGCGGGGGTATTATCTCTCACCCCTCCCCTGTGGGGGTATTATCTCTCACCCCTCCCCTGCGGGATTATTATCTCTCACCCCTCCTCTGTGGGGGTATTATCTCTCACCCCTCCTCTGTGGGGGTATTATCTCTCACCCCTCCTCTGCGGGGGTATTATCTCTCACCCCTCCCCTGCGGGATTATTATCTCTCACCCCTCCTCTGTGGGGGGTATTATCTCTCACCCCTCTTCTGTATGCTGCCTCTGCCTTCTATCATCCTGTCGCTTTCCGAGGTAAGTCATACATTCCAACTTTCAAAACTTCTCCCCCGGGAGAGAAGTCATGGTAGGACAGGGGGTAGGAGGGGGCGTGGTGATGTCATCGCATCACCATAGCCTCGTCCCCACTATAAAATGCCGCAATTCATGGTTTGAATAGTGGGGGCAGGGCTTAATGACGCGATTAAGCCCCGCCCCCGGGAATTCTGGGAGAGTAGGCAAGTATGAGGTAATTTATCCCTCAGATCTTCCCCAGTCACTAGTATTCTGTCTGTGAGGTTGTACTTTGACCCCTCGTGGCAGCAGGCCATGGACCAGCCCCCCCAGATTACAAGGGGGGGGGGGGTCTCCTCCCCTCCACCCCGGTCTCTGGCTGTCACTCCCTCTCCAGCCATGTTTTCATCCCCTCATACAGACCTTATATTTCTTGGCCACGTAATAATAAAGTATGACTGATTTATGTTTCATGGTGTATTGTGTTTGGCTGCAACGCACTTGAATGCAATATCTTCATGTCTATTTTTTGTATATTTATATGCAAATAAAGTTCCCATTTTCAATAAAAAAACAATATTATAATTAATAGTTTACATTCAAACTAGGGTTCTAGTGGTATGAGTTGAGCAAAAAGGTTCACTAACAAAAACCAAAGCCTTTGAGTTTATTTCTTTGAACTGATCAGAAAATAAAGAATAACAATTAAAAGAATCTGGCAATTTTGAAGAACAGGGAAAAGTTTGGCACCTTGTAGCTAATTTTCTATAACAGTCACATGTGAAATGTTCCTTGTGCAGTGTAGAAAGAACAACAAAATAAAAAATAAAATTATAGATGATTTTGGTACTTTTATAGCATTCTTATGATAAACTGTAATTTCATTATTACAGCTTGCAATTTGGCATGTACAACATATCTGTCCGCTGACACCAGGGGGCGATGGAGTGACACAGATCATGGTGTATAGGGAAAGGGATTTTGCAGATAGGACAAGAATGTCTATTATTGACAGAAGATCCCTGCTTGAGGCCAGGTGGGTCAATACATGATTCAGTCATCTTTATGTCAAAAATTAGGATGACTCTGGCGGGTCTCTTATTTGGGGGATAAGACATTACTGCAGTTTGTGTGTCCATTAACTTCTCATTTAAGCCTTTAATGGTAGATTGCTGATCATCGTTTCTAACTATTAAACCAATCACTGCAGAGAATACATTTGAAGAATAGCAAATACCAGACATACGTGTGATTTAAAGTTTGAATGTCAGTTTCAAAGGGAACAGGTTCGATTATGTTGGAGTGGTTCAAACATGTTCCATAGTAAATCTCTGCATGGTATAGTATTATTATAATTTGTCCATGCAAATACCGAATTTGAACTTGAACTCAAATAAGGTAAAGCTTGCTGTATGATTAAATGTTAAAAACACTAGGGGCTAGATTTACTAAGCTGCTGGTTTGAAAAAGTGGGGATGTTGCCTATAGCAACCAATCAGATTCTAGCTGTCATTTTGTAGAAGGTACTAAATAAATGAAAGCTAGAATCTGATTGGTTGCTATAGGCAACATCCCCACTTTTTCAAACCCGCAGCTCAGTAAATCTAGCCCTAAGTGGCCATTTAAGCTTGAAAAATGTACAGTTTATTTTAAAGTCTTTTAATTGAGAATGCAAACTTTGTGTACGACTTAACAACATTATAAAATACACACACACCATTGTTGTTGAACCAGAAAGCAATTTTTTTTGTCATTTTTAAGATTTGTTTGACTAAAGTTCCAGTTTGTGGAACCAGGTTCTATCAATGTTCGAACTGGTGTGAATAGTTCTAGCATAACTACTAATAACACACACAGCCCACTCAGTACTTTTACCTTAGCAGTCTGGCTGGTCCATTGTGCAATATGATGTAGCACACGCCCTTGTGTTTCTAACTCCCATTGTCCTATAGATTGTAAGCTTTCGAGCAGGGTTCTCTTACCTCTCTGTCTGTATGTATTACCCAGTATTGTCTTATTAATGTTTGTTCCCAATTGTAAAGCGCTACGGAATTTGCTGGCGCTATATAAATAAATGTTGATGATGATGATAATGTTCCACTATGTGTAATGTTGGTTTGACCAGTTACCCTTTAAAAATGATTTTAGGAACATTTTCAGAGGTAATTTCTTTCACAAAAAACTATTGTGAAATACAAACCCACTAATGGAGAAGGATGATGACTCAATGTTTGCCTAAAATTCCCTAAAGAGAGAAATCTGTTTATCTTCTGCATATTTAGATACACTCCGCTATGGTGTATCTACCCAATGGTGAACATTAGCTAGGACTATATATATTATATATATTTATATGGTTACATTCAGACAGACCTTTTTTTTGGAGCATATCTGAAAAGCTCCAGTGCTTAAATTATGCTTCTCATATGCACCTAAAGTGTTTCTCTTTTGTGATTGTAAAAAATAACACTCATAACTGGCTATGGCCATTATATTTATATATTTATTTTGAAACTGCCGGGTACAGGGCTGGGAAATTAGAATTGCTTTATTTTCCACTCTCCGGGATGCAGTATAAGGACAAATATGCCCTAAACATTTTTAAAAAGTATAAAATAAAGTTTTTCCGGCTTTAACCTTCTAAAAAATAAAAATGTCAACCAAAGTTATTTAATTCTAATGATTATGATTTTGAAAGTAGGTTACTGGCTCATCCAAACAAGCAGCTTCTCTCACAAGAAAACAATCACAAGAATATGATGCCTGTAATTGCTTTCTATATTCTTCCTGATCTCCCCCAAGGGTATCTGGTGGTGTCTGTGATCCCCCCCCCCCCTCCATGGATCCCCATAACGTAGAGCTGAGAGTGTAGTAGAAACATGGGTCAGCAACTTATGGAACCCTCATATAGCTCCAGAATTCATCTATACTGACTGTATTATACCCTGATAAAGGTGCTATGTACACTGATACATTGTTTGTCTTCATGTAATATTCCTAATTTGCATTGCATCAAGTGTGCTATAGATAGGATAGCTGCCAGGGTTGGTGCGCAAGCAATTATAGGAGTTTTGTTGCAGTTAGGGTAGGGATAGCTTAAGTAGGGAGACTGTACTCTGTTTGCAGGCAGTGGTTTGCGAGAAGGACTTTGGAAGACCACAGAGAGTGTGATAACCCCCTAGAGCAGCCGGGAGTGAAGGATTTGCAGTGGTGGACCAGCATTTCGTAGTATTCTAATGAAAACTGTTCTCCTTGTATCCCCCCTACAACAAAAAGAGTGCCCAGCATACGAGACAAGGGTCTCCCTCCACTGTATTTGGGTACTCCGACAACCTCCTCCTCCACTCTTTCCCCAATCAATGCACAGACGCCGTTGAAGAGAATGACGGCGTTCCCGAGGATGACCAGATACCCGTGTGGTGCATAAGCATTTAGTCACCTCCCCTTTCATAGATCCCCATCCACAACTCCTGTTACATTTTGATGTAAGCCATCAGGATGGATATCACAGCAGAGGGTACCCAGGAAGCACAAAAAGCTGACAGCCCGGTCCACGTGACCAACCCTGCCCTTGTCATTGCGAGCAACTCTGGAGAGTGTCTCAAAGTCCTGGAAGACATCTGGACAGGCCGTATCAGTGTTAAAGAGGATGAGTTTCTTCACATGGGTACTAGCAGGAGGACAATACTATCCCACAGTTTGCCAACTCCCTGCAAGAGCTGCAGGTAGAGCTGTGGAGGAGGGTCCTCTGGATCTTTAAGGCCCTAGGCGTATCTGACCAAAGTATTGCGAGAGCAATTTGCCATGGGCTTCCACAACATGGCCCTAAGGCAGGTGATGCTGAATAAAGTGAACACCGATGCAGCACACACGTTCAGGAAGAGCCCCACCCACTGGAGAGTTCTGTAAAGGATCTCTGGGATGCGATTACAGCAATGCAGGGACAAATGGAACAAGTACACAAAGAGTTGGCATTCTATCTGGAGAGATGGAGCAATGATGGGGCTCCTGTCGTCGATGCACAAAGGAAACGCACTGCTGGTGGTGTGGGCAGCTCGGCCAATTCTGGCACTGAAAGACGCCAGCCTTACAAAAACTAGAATCCCGGAGGGGAAGGGGAGGAAATGGTGCGCATCGTCAGTTCGGCTGAGTTAATTGGAGACTGTCCCAATGTGATAGGAAAATGTAGAGGTATGAATCAACAGTGTCTGCTTGATACTGGGTCCCAGGTCACCACCATGTCGGCACAGTGTTTCCAGCAACACTATGCACATCTGCAGATGCCACATGCGGACGCCTGAGTGACCCTCCGAGCAATGAACGATCCCCATTCCAGTGGTTGGAGCAGTGTGGATGGATGTGGAGCTCTGAAGACAGTCCCTGGGGAAGAAGGGGATCATGGTCATTAGCGGCTCTGATCTCAGCAATAGACTGGTCATTGTGAGGATGAGCATCATGTACAGCATGGACAGAGTGTTGACCCAGGAGAAAGGCCTCCACTACTGTAGGGAGTTGCTGGTCCAAAAGCCAATACAACAGGTGCAGCAGCGCATGGTTCAGCATTGTAGTGCAGTAGCCACCATGGTGCCAGGACCCCTAGGCTGATTAGGACCAACCACAAACAGACCTTGAAGGTGTCCTCCCGGCAAGAGGTTATAGGGCATCTCAAGGTGCATAGCCACCGAAAATTTGAAGAGATTGAAATGATAGTGGAGCACATCGATCCAGTAGAGATGGCAATGGTGGGCCACTGGTAGCTCGCACATTGGCAGTTGTCACCAACAGTAGGGTGCCAGTTTGGCTGTGCAATGTGGAGGTGTCAGCCGGGGTTGTACTTGTGGCAGTCAATGTTCTCGGGTGAATCCGCATGTGGTGCTCCAACCAGATCCCAAGGGTCCATGAACTCTGTTGGTTAAGGTGGAAGAGAAAGAACGGACCACCAAGAAGTGGAATGTTCAGGTGATCTGGGAACAAATGCAGGTGGAATTGGATGGGCTTAGCATCACAGATGTGGCAAAGGTGCAGGAGCTGTTGTGGAAAAGGCAACAGTCCTTATTGTGACACGAAGAGGACTTTGAGTGCACCACCTGCCTAGAACACAAGATTCACACAGGAAAACTCTCTCAGGAGGTGAAGAACATGTTGAAACAAATGTTGGACAACCATGTTGTTGCGGAGAGTAAAAGCCTGTGGGCCATCCCATGTTCTCATGAGCAAGAAGGATGGGGCATTGCGCTTCTGCATGGATTATGCGGCCTCAACAGATGCACACTACGGGATTACCCCACATTGAAGAGTCTCCAACTGTCTCGTTACTTCTCAACTTTGGATTTGGTGTGGCAAATCCCCATTGTAGAATAGGATCGGAAGAAGACGACATTTGTGATGCCCATGGGTCTGTTAGAATTACTTTGAATACATTTTGGACTCACAAATGCACTAGCCACAGCTTTCAATGGCTAATGGGGTGATGTTTGGGTGACCTTAACTTGGATGCCATCTTGATTTACCTCAACGACATCATTGTGTTTGACCGGTCCCTGGAAGTGCGCCTAGATCTAGTTTTACACCAACTAGAGGAGTTTGGTCTGAAACTGAAGCAGAGGAAGTGTCGTCTCCTGAAATCCAGCTTAGAGTATTTTGGACACCTCTTGTTCGGGGAATGAGTGAGGCCTACAGCTGGCAAGGTAACCGCAGTTCAAGACTGGAAAATGGCCACCATAATCACAGAACTGCGGACCTTCCTTGGACTAGTGGTCTACTATCGGCGTATCATCAACAATTTTGCCACCATTACTGGACCACTACACTAACTACTCAGAGGAGCCACGGTGGGAGCAAAGAACCATATGGTATTAAGTTCATTTTATCGCTTACCAATAAACATTGTGCAATGCAATTATTGCATTGCAACACATAAAGACATTTAATTGCTAAATATAGCTGGATTTACAGCAAGCCATCATAACGCATAAAAAATATTACAATAAAGCAGGAAGGAAAAAAACTAATACCTTACATTTTCGGCAGCGCTTCAGCTGGGCCCGGGACTATGTGGTTTTACAGTCAACAAGGTAGAGAGAACAATGACCCAGGAAAGCTTGCTTATATGCAGCTCAGTTTACAAAAAAACACTGTTGATATCACTATGTACACGCATAACACTGGACCAATGAAGACAGAGGTCTTCATTGGTCCAGAGTTAACAATGTTCCAGTTGTCTGCTGGTCATAGGTCAGTTCATTTGATCTTCAACAAAGGGTAGGGGGCAACTTTCCCCAACTGTTGTCTACGTGTCTTCCCGCCGAATAACCAATTCAAACTGGCACACAAAGTACTTTTGAGTACTAATATCATGTTGCTCATAACTTGCGACCGCTAGATGCGATCGATAATATGTCGAAACCAAGTTAATGCTGGTGAAATAAGCTTTAATAAGAGACCAAACTCTTTACCTTTTAGGGGACCTGAACCATTAATACCTTTTTACTATAGTTTTATTCATGTATAAATAATCTCTAATATAGTTTACGAATAATTAAGTGTGGATTGGAATCTTAATAAATGTGTATTATTTACAAGTGTAAATGTGTGTGTTGTTAATTTGTGCAATTACGTCATAACACGTGGCGCACAAATCGCACTCGCACGGTAAAAAAAATATTAATTTAGTTTACTTCATCCAATTATTTGACTTTCACAACGGTCTCATGTCTCATGGGGTGCTGCACAGGAGGTGGCGTTCAACTCAAAGAGGAGTTTGTAAAGGCCCCAGTGTTGGCTTATGCGGACTTTGAGAAACTATTTGTTCTTTACACCGACGGAAACCTCAATGGATTTGGGGCTGTCCTCGCCCAAGTACAAGACGGGAAAGAGAAGGTGATCACCTGTGTCAGCAGAAGCTTGCATGAGTCTGAGGAACACAGATAAATACAGTTCCTTAAAGATGAAGCTGTTGGCATTAGTCTGGAACGTGACTGAGAAATTTGTGGAATACCTCATGGGGGTGATGTTTGAAATTGGCACCAAAAACAACACCCTGGTCTACCAGGGAACAGCAAATCTAGGGGCTTTGAAGCAATGGTGGGTGGTGAGATTGGCCAAGTATCAATACAAGATTGGCTACCGTCCTGGTAAACAGCATGGAAATGCTGATGCCCTTTCCCATTTCCCAATGGAGGCCCCAGGCTGGAGAGCTACCTGGCCGCCACCGTGCTTCCCAGAAGGTCCCAGAGGACGAACTTGGGTTACCCAAGCAACTGGTATGTGGATTATATGTGGTCTTGCCCTCTCTTTGTAGACACTATAATGGACAAAGCGGTAGAAGGAATGTGATAGCCAGGACCTGCCGCATTCCAGTCCATCGGGCAGCGTGTGGGTGACGTCATCTGGTGATGCACCACAATAGCCCCAGGCTTTCACCTCTAGCCCCCGTAGCCTCCAAACCCTTAGGCTTAGTCTCCCCCAGCCAGTCCCAGACTACTAGGCACAAGCCAAGCCCTAGGCTACCAGGTCCCAGCCTTCCTCAGGCTGTCAGGCACCAGCCAAGCCCCAGGTTACTACGTGCACGTAGGATAGTTCTCAGGGTTGGTGCATAAGCGATTGTAGGAGTGTTGTTGCAGTTAGGGAAGAGACAGCTTAGGTAGGTAGACTGTACTGTGTTTGCAGGCAGCAGTTGGTGGATGAGGACATTGGAAATCCCAGCAAGTGAGAGAAACCCCTGGAGTAGCTGGGCCCAAATGATTCGCTGTAGCGGACAAGCGTAAGTATAGTCCAGAGAGGGCTGATCTTGGTGGTGAGTTCATCCTGCGGAACTGTCCTATTTGTATCCCCCCCTTCCCCCACAGTAAAATGAATGCATTGGCACATGAGACAAGGGTCTCTGTCCCCTGTTGCATTCGAGTACTCGGACACCCCACCATTTCCCCTGTCAATGTGAGGATGCTGGCGAAGAGAGTGAAGTCTCTCCTGAGGACGACCAGATAAGTAAGTGTTAAAAAGTAAGTGTTTAGTCTCCTCTCCTTTCATAGGTCCCCATCCACAACTCCCTTTACAATTATGCAATTATCGACATATGCACTAATGCAAGATGCGAATAAACAGAATAAACACACTAATACAGTGCACGGAGATATCCTAGGACTACAAAAAGTGACCTGGTCATTGTCCAGTCTCATTTACTATATTTTTCAAATTGTAATATGGATAAACAAATGTATTAAAACTTCACCTTGCATAAACAGTCAATATAATATATTTGAGTGGACAATCTTCTGTGTTCTTCCTAAGCAGAATGACACCGTCTACAGTGACTGCTTGTGCACATAATAGACCTGTCCTCATTGTGGCCTATACATGCCATTTACCCCTATGAAGTGCATAGTTGTGAAGAGAACTCTCGAGGTATGCCACTAATTTTGTTTAGCTCAAAATCTAAAGGGAAGAAGTTGCGCTAATAAGTCTCTGACCATTATATCTGAATTTAAATGCCTCAAAATAAGGCCAATTTATATTGCTCTTTCTGTTTTTCGTCGGTCTCTCAGTTTCTGTGTGTGTCTCTTTGTCCCACCTCTCTCTCTCCCTCCTGCTTCTCTGCCTCTTCCTTCCTCTTTCTCTCCCCCACTACCTCTCTTCACCTCTCTTTTTCTCCCACCTCTCTCCCACACACTCTCTCTTCCACATCTCTTCCTTCCTCTCTCTCCCCCTTCCATCCCCCCTCCAACCAACCCTCTCCCCCTTCTCTCTCTTCTCCCCCCTTCTCTCACTTTCTTTCTCCACCCTCCCCCCCCTACTTTGTTTCCTATTTAGTATGAATTAGTAAATCACTGTGATGTGTGTGATAAGGATTTGGTTCTCACCCCTATTGAGATCCTCAAACACAAGAGGCAGCATCTGAACTCTTAGGAGAACCATATTTTGATAACATCTGTGTTTTCCTCCACCAAGACACCATATGTCTCCCCTCCCAGATGTAACCAGTTTGTACTGGTGAGTCAGCATATATAATAAATCAATACCTCTGCAGCCTTGGACAGCTTCACAAACAAGACATAAGGATATAAATATCTGGGAAGGTGAGTTGGCTGTGAAACTCGTGTCTGCTGTCACTATGAAGGTTCTCTGCTCCCTGCTTTTGCTGCCGCTCCTCTTTGCGGGACTTCTGGCTGAATGCCCTTCATCAACCAACCTGCTGAACGAAGAGGGTGATAAGCTCTGTGCCCGTATGTTTGAACACAGCAATATTTACTTTGACCAGTCCTGTGGGGGTGCCACCCTAGATGCCAAAAATGGAGATGACTTTCCCTACATGCCATTTGGTTGGGGCAATAAGATTTCATCCTTGGTGGTCTCAAGCCGCTGCACCCTGAAAGTGTGGAGCAAATCCGGAAAGACGGGCAACAACCGTTCCTTCAATGCTGGAGTGGTCTACCAGCTAAAAGACTATACCAATGGGCTTCTTGGAAATTGGAACGATTCCATCCAGTCTTACTATTGCACCTGTACATAACAACTCCAGATAACTGCTGGACCATTCCAGACTGTACCTGACTGAATAAACCTCTATTCTCGCATTCAATGTGCATTTGATTTTATTCCTACTTTCAGGTTTACCAGGAGCACTGGGTCATATTTTGTATTGGGACTTGGGATGGCTTCTACCATAACACAGAGTTTCACCTACACTATACTGCCTAGTTTCCTATATCTGTTTTCCAGGACATAGAGAGGTAGTGATACCCCTTCATACATCACTGGTAAGATCTCACTTAGATTATAAATATCAGCTCTTTACACCAGACCTCTAAGACATCAGAAGTAATGATATCACTTCATGTATCATTGGTTACATCTCACCTAGACAATAGTGACAACTTTGGATCAATTATTAACATGGTTCAAACACCAATTTTTGTGTAGTCATAGCAACCCATCAGATTTCAGCTGTGTGGTGTAGTCAGGTGTATAAAGGCTGATATCTGCTTGCTCAACGTCGCTATTTGCACCATGGTGTTAAATAACCCCCTCACAGAGATAGTGGTATGTCATATCCAATTACTCACTATTATCTGGAACGCTTAGGACATGTGTTTTTCAAGTCAAGGGCCTCTTCTGTAATTTGAAACACTATACCTAAAATCATACTAAATCATGCTTTAAAACTAACCCTGTCTTTCCACATCGCACCCCTGCCATTCTCCTCTTTAAATAAATTGCTTAGCAGTGCTTCATAATATGACTGTAGGAGAAGACACATGGTGATCTTGTTTTGTTTATGACACTGTCATTGAGTGATCTTATATCTAACGGGCCTGAGTAATTAAGGACAGTAAAGGAGTAAGTTTTCACCTGGAAAAACCATGTTAATTGCAAGGGGTGCAAATTGGTTTATTGTTTTGCACGTAAGTTAAACACTGGCTGTTTTTTCATGTACCACACAATTACTTGATAGCTTTATTTTTGCACTGAAACTTAAAGTTGATCTAGGACATGCCACTACATTTTAAATTTATCTCCCCCCTCCAATGCAACATGGTTTTGCCCAGGTGCAAAGTTACTCCTTTTTTATGCTTTACTCTCCTTAATGACTCAGGCCCAATATGTTTTCTTTCTGGCTTTGGGAACTTTCTAGGTCATAGAGGTTACGTTCGGTGAGTTGTGATGTCACATGACTCATTGCAGAAGCGTTCCCTATTGCAATGCATACCTGTCAGTGAATGTACAGCACATCGGGACACCAGGGGCCCCTCATACAACCAACTTGCTTTCTTTCAAATTGAAACTTGTCTACTGCTATAATGTATCCCATATGTAACTTAAAAATAGATTAGAAGCCCACCTTGGTGACTTCTAATATTTTTTTTATTATAGTTGGTCCATTAGCATCAGTATAGACATTAATGAATCAAGCAGAATATATCTGTATATAGAGTTGTGATCAATAACCCTATGCATAATAACTTGAAATTTAAATGATCCTTACTATGTCTTACCACTAGGTGGCGGTATCGCCTCACAAAATCTAATCCTGTATAATGAGTTGTATTGTGAATTATGTGTGTTTTTAGATGTTAATAAATGAGCTGTAATAGAAAGTAAACTGTACATTTTAAGAGTGTTTTCATGAACACATTTTACACAGTGACAACAAATGTTACTTATTTTCTGTTATTTTTCTATTCACTTGGGAATGTTGCACCCTGTGTCAGCAGAAGTTTCCGTGTACTCCGTTTCATTGTACTATAGTATATTTTGCCCATTAGGTAAAGATGCTGCCTGAACATTGAATCGCCAGCAAAAAAGCAGATCCTATAGACTATAGTAATATGAATTCACAGCGTCCAGATGCTGTATTTTACTGAACGTACAAAATACAGTGTGTAAACTGCAATACAGGCACCAGCCTTATAGAAGAAGTCCAGTTTTGTACAAGAGATCTTTCTAATTTGGACCCCCCCATATGAAAAATAGGGTGACCTAACTCCCCCCCTCCCCCGAATTAGGATGCTGCCGTGAGATGATCACTGAGCTCACAGAGAGAGGTCCATAGGGCTAAATGGATGTGCTAACCCTTCTTGCTACATGGGAGGGGGGGTCTCATTACAGAGAGAGGAGGTATTTTCAGGGCACTATATGAATACAAAAATGCACTAGTCATTACCAATGTAAATCTGTGTATAACTAGCACAGCAGAAATGTGAGGTATTGGTTCATATTTTCATCCAAACATTTATGCTTGCAACTCAGTGGTAAGGATCGTCATTGATTGTGAGTACCTATACTCTTATCTATCACTGACTTGCAATTGTAATCATGTACACTCACCTCACAGGGTCATAACATTGCTGTGAATCTGGTACCCTAAAATATACAACTGTGGCTGAGTGCTACACATTTATTTTCTATGTTGCTGAATGTTGTATTAGCTGCTGGGAAGGATGCGAGTTATAAGCCAATCTATTTTGTCACATTACAGTGCAGCCTGGAAAAGGCACCTTGCAGAGTGAACGTTCTACACATCCAGATGACCTGCAAGAAGTCTTCAGTACAGAATGCTTTCCGCTACCATGCTCTTTGTCATCCATACATTGTAGGTATACTTTGTCCCCTTCATCTATAATAACTTTACAGTAACACACCTCTCCCATTCCACATTGGAGTCTTCCACAAAATTTCCCAGAAAGACCCAATATGGCCATCTATGTGCGCGGCTACATTGATTGTCGATCATGTAATGCCGACAGTGAAAGACATATTATAATGTGTGATAATATCTCGATACACTGGATGTGCACACATAACATGCGAGTTTGTACTGGTGCATCGAGATTATTATCCTTTAATTGTAAAGCGCCAACGTATTAAGCTGCTCTATACATTGAGGGCATCCTGATGCAAACAAATTACATACAGTTACTTGAAAGAAAAGGTAAAGATAGTCCTGCCCAAATGAGCTGTAAACCCAAGACGTGGAGGGAGCATGTAATACATAAGATAGTGATATAGAAGTTGTAGCTGCTGGTGAGGAAAGTGTGTGTGGCTACAGCAAGGCCGCCAATATTAAACAGCCGTTGGCGACTGGCATTGTACTGCAGCTATCGGTAGTTGAGTACACTCTTAACGAGGAGAGGCAGCGGAAGGTGGAGATATGAAAGTTGTAGAGATCTAAAGACCGCATCACCGATGCACAAGCCATAGGCTGCATGAGGGCTACAGGGCCATCTCAGTATCTGTTTTATACCAGGTCTCCCAGTTCTCCTCACCGCAGCGGCAGCAAGACGCTGCCTTTTGTCAGAGAGGTCTAGCAGTGGATGCAAATGATTGAGCTGCACTTTGATTCACTGCCAGACTGTCACTCTAATGCAGAGCTCAGTGTCACCAGTGAGACATAACCAAAGGTTCATCCTCTGAGGCTAAATTTTGCTACCTGGATGGGTAAGTGATATGAGATGAGAAGAAATGTGTTACTACAGAGGCGAGGGGGATAAATGGGTTTCTATGGGGGAGGGAATGTGCTACTCTGGCAGCTGTGCACACAGTTAAGTATGACATGACTGCAAAGAGGTTCCTCTTTTCCTTTAGTACATACCATGCCTATTGGTAATGTCCCAATATAGGCAGGACATTCCCAATTTAGTGTTACTCTCCCTCCAGTCAGCATGTTTTTTTGTGACTCCTGGGAAATTGGGATGTGTGCACCGCTGTGCAAGGCAATTCAAAGACTCTTTGGGGGCGGGGATAGGAATTTTTTTTTCAGGGGGGGAGGGGCTTCTGAAATGTCAGGCATGCCCCCAGAGTGTGAGGCCAGTGTGGCATGGACACACCCTTTCTTTAATTACCTCGGGAGGATGTTGGGAGGTACGTCAGCAGAGGTGTAGGAACCAGGGGGGCAGATTGGACAGATGCACCCCCGCATGACTTCTGTTGGGTGGGCAAAGACTGTGTTTTGTCCCCTCCCCCCTCCCCCATGAACTTCTACACAAAAGTCTTCATGCTACTTTCTAGGGTATGATATCTGTTCTAAACTTATGGAATATTTTTAAATGATAGATTGTCTTAGTATAACTACCAAATGTTCTTAATTACACATTGCCTTAGTATAGATTTAATACAGATTGTGTTTTTAAATAAACAAATCAAAGTGTTGCGTTCATAAACATTTAATAAATAACCTGTATTGATGATGAACAACTATTCACTTTACTTTTACCCTGAATTTCGTGCGGTGCGTCCAGTAACAAAACTAAGATATAGCGATTTAAATGTATAGCACATTCCAAAACCAGTGAGGCAGTGACTATAGATTTAAAAATACTCCCAATTAAATGAGATTAGGCTGTCAACGAAATCTGAATTAAAAACTAGGTTAATGACTATGAATTTTTTTTTAAGATGAACAATTGAATTTATCTATCTTACTAACATCTATTTGGCAGTTAATATTAATAATAATATTTATTTAATAATGTATAAATACATTTTTGGCCAGTCTTTGTATATCTACAGTCACTGTTACAACTGTCGTAAAACGAGATACCAAACACGAGAAAAAGGGGCTCCAAGCCTATAGTAGTCCTTGGCCTTTTGTACCCCCCCATGAAAATTTTCGTTCCTACTCCCTGTATGTCAGTGTATATCATTATAAGGTACATTTTACTGAATACAATCTACCAATGCGGCCGTCAGACCAAATAAAGGTTGTGGACTTCTGGCTTAGATGGCCCCGCCCACATCAAGGTACACGCCTACTCTCTGCTGTCAGGAGACGTCTCTGCCACCTAGAAGCTTGTCTAGTTGTGCTGCGGATTGTTGTCTCTTTGTCTCATTGGTTAAGTCATGGCAGCTGTCCAATCAGACACTGCAACAATCTTATAGTACTTTATGGAGTACTCCCCGGCACTGACTCTTATGTCAGCAATCCAGGTGGCCTGGAGCCTTATCAACTGTGCTAAGGACGCTTTATGGCTTGATAGGAATCGCCTCATATTGAAAAGGGCGGAGCAGTCTATCCAGGACTGTTACAGGCTGATCCACAGCCTACTGAAAGACTATTCCGTTCCCAAAAAAGCATTGGGATGTGATCTCCCCTTCTTTCCCCTCCCCCACCACACACAGCTTGAACTTGTTTATGTGTGTAACCCCCTGTCCCTGTCTGTAATGCTGAGGTGTACAGGTTTGGCAGCGCACCTCTTTCTCTAGCCCTGGTGAAGTTCTACGAAGTTCTTGCAATGTACATTCTTTTTAGGAGCACGCTGTGAAAATAAAAACGGGGAATTCTAAGCACACCAGCATAGGACTAACAGAGTGTCAGGCGCGCACACAGGGGGGTTTACTAGCCTCCGGAAACCCCTATCCTGCCTGGCGTGCCTGACGTTTTATTTTGGTTGTTTTTTTCCCCACCCGCCGCGGATGCTGCCACTGACCATTGGTGGTCAGTGGCAGCAACAGGCAGCCAATCGTGAGGCTGCCTGTTGCTGATTGGCCTCAGACAGAAAGTGCTCACTTCACTTCCTGTCTAGGCAGTGAGGAGCGATGCTGCAGAAGAGCACCTAAAGGTAAGCGAGGGGTGCTGATGTCAATCCGTGTGAGTGCAGCAGGCGGGGCTGATGTCATTGAGTGTGAGTGCAGCAGTGGGGGGGCTGATGTCATTGTATGTGAGGGCAGCAGTGGGGGCTGATGTCATTGTGTGTGAGGACAGCAGGGGGAGGGGCTGATGTCAGTGTGTGTGAGGACAGCAGGGGGAGGCTGATGTCAGTGTTGTATGTGAGTGCAGCAGGCGGGGCTGATGTCATTGAGTGTGAGTGCAGCAGTGGGGGGGCTGATGTCATTGTGTGTGAGGGGAGCAGGGGGTCTGATGTCATTGTGTGTGAGGGGAGCAGGGGGTCTGATGTCATTGTGTGTGAGGGCAGCAGTGGGGGGGGGCTGATGTCAGTGTTGTGTGTGAGGGCAGCAGTGGGGGCTGATGTCAGTGTTGTATGTGAGGGCAGCAGCGGGGGCTGATGTCATTGGATGTGAGTGCAGCAGGCGGGCCTGATGTCATTGTGTGTGAGGGCAGCAGTGGGGGCTGATGTCATTGTGTGTGAGGGCAGCAGGGGGAGGCTGATGTCAGTGTTGTATGTGAGGGCAGCAGGGGGGGGGGCTGATGTCAGTGTTGTGTGTGAGGGCAGCAGTGGGGGCTGATGTCAGTGTTGTATGTGAGGGCAGCAGCGGGGGCTGATGTCATTGGATGTGAGTGCAGCAGGCGGGCCTGATGTCATTGTGTGTGAGGGCAGCAGTGGGGGCTGATGTCATTGTGTGTGAGGGGAGCAGGGGGTCTGATGTCATTGTGTGTGAGGGGAGCAGGGGGGCTGATGTCATTGTGTGTGAGGGCAGCAGTGGGGGCTGATGTCATTGTGTGTGAGGACAGCAGGGGGAGGCTGATGTCAGTGTTGTATGTGAGGGCAGCAGGGGGGGGGGCTGATGTCAGTGTTGTGTGTGAGGGCAGCAGTGGGGGCTGATGTCAGTGTTGTATGTGAGGGCAGCAGCGGGGGCTGATGTCATTGGATGTGAGTGCAGCAGGCGGGCCTGATGTCATTGTGTGTGAGGGCAGCAGTGGGGGCTGATGTCATTGTGTGTGAGGGCAGCAGGGGGAGGCTGATGTCAGTGTTGTATGTGAGGGCAGCAGGGGGGGGGCTGATGTCAGTGTTGTGTGTGAGGGCAGCAGGGGGGGGCTGATGTCAGTGTTCTGTGTGAGGGCAGCAGGGGGGATAATGTCAGTGTTGTGTGTGATTAATTTAATGTTGGGGCTATTAATTAAATGTGTGGCTGAGTTTGGGATAAAGGATTGCTATATCTTAAAAGTTGAATGCAAGCTATTTACTGCATGGTAGGAGATAGGTTTATTTAATAAATCTGATTACTTTATTTTAATGTTTGGGTTGCTTGGGGGAAATAGGTCTTTTTATTAAAGGTGAATAAAATTATTTTGCAGTCAGGCTGGTTACAAGAATGGAGGACTAATAATAAAACATGAGTTCTTTTGATTTAATGTTGGACTGCAGAGAGGGAATGAGTACTGCAGTGTTCACTCATAGGCTTTCTATATCTCATGTACCTGTCCTTTTTCCAAACAGGGACCCAACGTTCCAGGATCCAGACAAGCAGCAACTGAGCTTAGGACACGAGCAGCAACAACAAGTATTGAAGGCAGGAAGAACAGGTAGGAGGGAGCAGGACAGTCTGACAACTGTCCTGATTCTGGTGGGGCAGTCCTGAGTTTGGGGACTGACCCACTCAGTCAGAACTTTGTCCCAACTACAGGGACAGTTTGGAGGTATGTCCTGCTTCACACTGCTCTGCTCATGAAGGGGGAGCTGCATGCACCTAACTGTAGTGCACACAGTATTGTCTGTGTATTTAAAGGGGATTGGAAGAGTTGGAGAGCTACCTAGCACTGTCTAAAATTATAGCCACGCCCCCATGCATGCTGGTCACACCCACTGGTGGTTTCCACCCCTTCTCAAATCCTGCATTTGCTCCTGAGTGGATAGTCTTCTTGAACTCTTTCTAAGACCTTTATCAACATCAATTGGAACTTGTATCTTTTGTGTTTGTCATACTGAGCCAACACATTTCTGCTGAAGACTTGCCATATCAGTGACCATTTCTTTTAACCTTTTGATAATTTGTAACTGCTGTATGGTACTGTCATACTCTGCAGTTTATGAATATGATATGTGTATATCTGGTTCTATGCAAGCTCCATTTGGTAGCTTGATTTGGGCACGAGAGCCACCACCTAGGGAGATAACGCTTGTAGCTACACAATATTACTATAACTGATTTATGCTTCATGGTGTATTGTGTCTTGGCGGCATTGCAACGCTGTACACTTGAATGTAATGTCTTTATGTCTGTTTTGTATATTTTTGTGCAAATAAAGTATACAGTTTTCAATAAAAACAACCGTATATACATTTATACACATTTCACTGGATTTCTTTAACGTGAGCTGAAAATATAAGTATAAAAAAAGAATCTGACAATTTTGAAGGACAGGGAAAAGTTTGGCAGCTTGTAGCTAATTCTATATAAAAGTCACATGTGAAATGCTCTTTGCTCGTTGTAGAAAGAACAGCAAAATAGAGAATGAAATTTAGGATAATTCTGGTACTTTCATTACATTCTTATGAGAAACGGTGTCATTTCATATGTTTCAGTATTACGGCATGTACAACATATCTGTCCGCTGACACCAGGGGGCGGTGGAGTGACACAAATCATGGTCTATAGGGAAAGGGATTTTGCAGGTAGGACAAGAATGTAAAATATTGACAGAAGATCCCTGCTTGAGCCCAGGTGGGTCAATACATGAATCAGTCATCTTGATTGTAAAAATGAGGATGACTCTAAGGGGTCTCTGATTGATTTGGGGGATGGGAGATTACTGCTGTTTGTTTATCCATTTACTCATTTAAGCCTTTAATGGCCCATTGCTGTTCATCAACTATTATACCAATCACTTCAGTGAATTTAAGGATGGCAAATATCAGACATATGTGTGATTTAAAGTTGTTTGAACTTCAGTTTCAAAGTTGTTCTCGAACTGGTTCTTCACACGGGTTCTAAAGTTATAAAATTTTCAATAGATTCTCGAACTGTAATTAGACACAAGAGGAACATGTTTAATAATGTTGGAGTGGTTTAAACATGTTCGATAGTAAAACCCTACATGGTATAGTATTATTAAATATTAAGTATTATTATTCTCCATGGAAATGCCAAGCTTGAACTCAAATAAGGTAAAAAGCGTCCTGTATGGTGAAACACTATGACATGTAGACATTTAAGCTTGAACAGTTTAAAGTTTATTTTAAAGTCTTTCAACTGAGAATGCAAAGTTTGTGTTCAACTTAACATTATAAAATACACACCATTGTTGTTGAACCAAAAAATTACATTTTGTCATTTTTGAGATTGAAAGTGATGGTAGAAATCAGCGAGAAGTAGGCCGAAGCTTAAGAAAACAGGGCTAGGGAAGCAGGCCAAGAGGTTCAGAGGGTGATGGAATAGTAGAAAGAGCACACAAGGAAAGAGGGCCCTGCTCCTGCGAGCTTACATCCTAAAAGGAAGGGGGAGACACAAATAGGGTGGTACTAACTGGGGGAGAGAGCCGGGACAAGGGAGTTAGGAGGAGGACTGATAGACTTGAATAAAGAAGTGAATCTTAATCTTGAAGCCTTTGAGAGTAGATGTTAACCGTTTGGAACTTGGAAGATCGTTCCACAGCAGGGAAGCAGCCCGGGCAAAGTCCTGGAGACGGGAGTGAGAAGAGGTGATCAGTGAAGCAGTGAGGCGGCAGTCACAGGCAGAGCGGAGGGTGTGGCTAGGAGTGTAGGTAGAGATGAGATTGGAGATGTAGGGAGGGGAGGAATGATTAAGAGCTTTAAAGGTGAGGGTGAGGAGTTTAAACTTAATTCTGTAGGCCATTGGGAGCCAATGTAGTGACTGTTGGAGAGAGACAGCAGAGGTAGTGCGGCAGGAGAGAAAAATGAGGCGGGCAGCAGCATTGAGGATAGACTTAAGAGGGTCAAGGTGAGAATCAGGTAGGCCACAGAGAAGGAGGTTACAGTTGTCAAGGTGAGAGATTGCAAGCGAGTGAACAAGGGTTTTCGAATCTTCCGTGGTGAGAAAGGGGCGCATCTTGGATATATTCCGAAGGTGGAAGTAGGAGGATTTTTAGAGGGATAGAATGTGAGTTTTGAAGGAGAGGGAGTAATCAAGGATGACCCCAAGGCTTCGGACTTGAGGGACAGAAATGAGAGTGTTGAAGGTGGCAAAAAGTCGCCGGGGTTGGAGGATTGGGAAGAAATAAGAGCTTTAAAGAAGGATTGTTTAGAGAGCGATAGGGCCTTATTGTAAGAGGCAAATATTAACTTGAAGTGGAGGAAGTCAGCATGAGTGCTTGACTATTTCCAGAACTGTTCTGCACTGAGGGAGCATTTTTGAAGATAGTGGGTAAGTTTTGAGTGCCACGATTGCGGCTGGGACCGACAAAGCTTGATGGTGACAGCCGGGGCGACAGAGTCAAGTGCAGTGGTAAGAGTGCGATTGTAAAAGGAGACAGCCTCATCAGGGCAAGAAAGAGTGGTGATGGGGGAGAGGAGCAAGCCCAGAGAGGAGGAGAAAGTGGTAGGATCAACTGTGTCAAGATTACGCCTGGTGAGAGTAACCTTGGGGGATGGGGATGGTGAGAGGGGTGGAGAGATGCTAAAAGAGAGGAGATGGTGGTCCGACAGAGGAAAAGGTGGATTAATGAGGTCGGAGACAGTACCGAGGTGTGAGAAAAACAGATCAAGGGAGTGGCCACTGTGGTGGGAGGGAGAGGAGGTCCATTGAGAGAGACCAAGGGAGGAGGAGAGGGAGAGAAGTTTGGAGGCAGCAGGGCCTCAGGGATTGTCTATAGGGATATTAAAGTCCCCCAAGATGAGGGAGGGAAGGTCAGAGGAGAGAAAGTGAGGGAGCCATGTGGCAAAGTGATCAAGGAATTGGAATACAGGACCGGGAGGACGGTAGATAACAGCAACATGGAGGTGGACTGGGTGGAATAGGCGGTTAGAGTGAACCTCAAAGAAGGAAAAAGAGAGTGAGGGTTCAGGGGGAAGAACCCGAAAAGAGCAGCAGGAGGTCTGGGTGTGTGGGAGAAGGACAAGCCCCCGAAAGAGAGAGCAGCAGGAGAGGTAGTGTGCTCGGGGGATAGCCAGGTTTCAGTGATGGCAAGCAGGTTGAAGGATCTAGAGATAAAGAGATCATGAATAGAGGTCAATTTGTTACAAACTGACCTGGCATTCCAGAGACCATAGGATAGAGGAAGAGAGGGGAGGGGAGAGATGTGGATGAGATTGTTGGGGTTGCTTGACTGCAAGGGTGAGTATGATATGGAGCGAGGGGCATGACAGGGAGAGAGGGTTGGAAATGGATGAGAAGCAGAAATAAGAGGGGATTTGTCAGCAGACAGGAGACGAGGGGCAGGGGAGCAAGAGGTGGGGTGAAGGAGTGGAGATGGGGCAGATAGGGGGGTTTATGAATGGGACAGGCAGAAGGTAGGAGTGCATGGGGGTATAGATTACCTGGGAGGAAAGAGAGGGAAGTGGTAGGTTGGAGCAGATAGACGCTGAGAGAAGAGCAGCGAAGGGGACAAGAGGGAAAGGGTGTGAGTGGGGAAAAGGAGGAGAGAGGGAAAGATGGTGGAGGGGGCAGCGAGTCAGAACAGGGGCACAGAGGCAGAGAAGAGAGGAGTGAAATAGGGAGGGGGGTGGGAAAGGAGAGGGGGGAGTGAGGAGGAGGAAGAATATGGAAAGGTTGGAGAAGGGAAGCAGGGGGATAGAGGGAGAGGACAGAAGAGAGAGAGGAGCAAATCATGATAAAGCTAGAGAAGGTGTGGAATAGACAGGTGAAATTAATCCAGAAATCAAGGTTGGTAAGGGCTGACAAGTGAAGTGAGGAAATGGTGAGAGCAAGAAAGGTGAGTGAAGCGAGAGAGTGCAGCGGTAGAAAGGAGAGAAAAGAGGAAGAAGAGATGTAAAGTATGAGTCAGGGAATAGGAAGCAGTAAGGACAGTAGAGAGACCAGATGGGTGTGTTAAGAAAAGCAGTTAGATTAGACAGTGACATTAGGCATGATTGGAAGGCAATAGTATAACATAAGGCATAATACAAGGTGCACTGAGCTGGTTATGTAAGTCCACAGGACAAGAGGGAGCCAGTTAAAAAAACAAGCTAAGCGGGGCAACAGTGCGGTTTAAAGGTGGGAATACAACCTGTAGATCATTGGAATGATATTAGGAACATTTTCAGAGGCAATTTCTTTCAGAAAAAAATTATTGTCAAATTCAAACCCACTAATGGTGGTGGATGATGACACAATGAGGGCAGGCTTGTTAGCCTAAAATGCCACCCCCCTATGTCTTCTGCAAATGCAGATAACATTAGATACACTCTGCTATGGTGTATCTACCCAATGGTGAACGTTAGCTAGGACTTGGGTCTATTATATGTATTTCTATGGTTACATTCAGACAGACCTTTTTTTGGAGCATATCTAGAAAGCTCCAGTGCTTAAGTTATGCTCCGAAATTGTTTCTCTTTTGTGATTGTAAAAAATAACACTCATAACTGGCTATGGCCATTATATTTATTTTGAAACTGCCGGGTACAGGGCTGGGAAATGAGAATTGCTTTATTTTTCACTCTCCTGGATGCATTATAAGGACAAATATGCCCTTAGCATTTTTAAAAAGAGTAAAATAAAGTTTGTCTGGCTTTCACCTTCATAAAAAAAAAAAAAAATGTCCACAAAAGTTCTTTAATTCTAAAGCTGATGATTTGAAAGTAGGTTTGTCGTACAATAAAATCATGGTGGAAATGGGGTAGGATTTCAGAGGCGAACGCAGGATTTAGAAGGGGGGGTTTCCGACCCCCCCCAGGGAAAAAAAAATAGAGTGAGAGAGAGCTGCTGCATTCTGAATTCTACAGCAGTCGCGGCGCTGTCAAGAAGCATCCGCGGCAGTGCTGTATTATACTACAATACAGCACTGCCGCGGACGTTTCTTTGACAGCACCGCGGCTGCTGTGGAGTACCATTGGTTCCCAGAGGGGAGGGGTTTCTGGGGAAACAGAAACCCCCCCTGCGTGCGCCACTGGATTTTAATGAGTCATGAATGCTTCCCACACCTTCAGCAATGACATACTGAATGCAACACAGACTTGATCGCAAGAAAACTATGTCTGCAATTGCAGCTTATAGAGCCCTCATATAGCTCCAGGGGTGAACCTAGACTTTATTTTTAAGGGGAAGGGTGAGGAAGGTGAATTAGTATAACCACACCCCCTTCATTCTGATTGGAGGCTGGTCAAGTTGACCCCATCCCTGTTCTTAATTGGCCCCACCCACTTTGATTAGCATCTTGGCGATTTAAAGGGTGTGCTTGTGTCGCCGGGGAGGGGTTGGGATCTATATAGCTCCTGGTTCAAGCTATACTGACTGTATTATTCCCAGATTACTGTGCTGTGTATACCAACACGTTTTTTTATCTCATGTAATATGTCTAATTTGCATTGGATCGAGTGTACTATCGCTTACTAAAGCTCCGAATTGCAATATGATTCGCCAAGTATTACCAGCTGCTTCCACATGCATGGGGAATTCTGTTTAACAAGTATCCTGGTGGTACTCGTACTGTTATTGCCAGGAGAGCCGGGTCAAGCATGGGCTTATGCCCTGAAACTGGTTTGGCAAAGTGGTAAGTTAACCATTTCTGATCTCGTGAAAGGAAGGAGAGTTCTGATTTTAAAAAAAACAAAAAACACTCAATGACTGTGTAAGTCAACTGCCCACCAAAGTGGTGTACTGAGTTGTAGATGCCTAATGCTGCCGCCACCACCCTCCTTTACCAACACCTGGAACCACTCCAACTTTTTGCCCAATATGTAGCTAAGCTTATCAATCAGACTGAATCTTTCTTGATGGCTTACTAGGGATCAGGATTACTGGCAGAGCACTGATTCAGGAATGCTGGGCTCAACCTAGGACACCCACGTTTAATCTGTTGACCAGAGGAACACAACAGTGCAGGAATAGACAAAGCCACAGGAACAAGGAAGAGCTAATAGCAATTGTGTTTATTAGCTCATAGTTTCAGGCGCAGTTAGTTTGGTGTTTCAGGGAGTGTGAAATTCAGTGGTGATGACAATGTGCTACAGTGTCATACAAATGCAAATACTAAACAGAATAATTTAAAAACAGATCATGCATGAAAAAAATGGTAAATAGAATATTGCAAAAGTAGAAATAGATTATATATATATATATATATATATATAATTAATGAACAAAATAAAAGAAATATGTTGAATCACAATAATTTTGCAGTAAATAATGATTGACCTTTTAATAAGTGACATATAGTGTTTTAAGTAGAGTCAATAAATGCCCTGAGGATGCACGTGGGGATGAACGCCCCCCTCCCCACCCCCAACTCAGAGGCGGGTCCCTCGCCCCCACTGTTTCTTGACCTGGCAGGCAGGTGATAGGGTGGCATCCTCAGCTTCTCAGACTTGGAGTTTGGCTCATGACTGTGACATCATTTCCAAGCGCCACACTCCCAGCGTAACATTGAGAAGCAGCCACATGTAAGAAATTGCTGGCTGCTTCTCCTTCATGTCTGTGCTCTGTGTGTGGGGACTTTGTCGGGGAATTAAATCTCTGGATGAGTGACATTATGTCACTCATTCAGTGTTAGTAATGCCCCCACGACGTCCCAGCGTGGAGCGGAGGCCGCTGACATGGAGGAGAAGCAGCTGGCAGCTTCTTACATATGAAGGTGATGGCTACTGCTCTCCATGTCTGTGGTAAGCTGGGAGTGTGGTACTTGGCTATGATGTCACAGCACAGTGACCACCCCACCTCATGCCTACTAAGTGTATGGACAGGGGAGTTGCGCCACTTTTGACACCCCCAGGCTGCTGGCCTTGCCTACCACCACTTTAAGATCATCCTCTTCATTAATTTCAACTTTTCCTTTTTTGCCTAAAAAACTCCTGTGTTTAGCCTCTTTTATGTTTTAAATTAATCATGAGGGAACATACAAGCTGTTTTATTACTTGTGTCACTTTTGTGTATTTGAACATTTTTAGTATATTGGTTGATCTGTATTTAGAAATGTATTTTTTCCTATAAAGGTGCAGCAAATGTTCCATTGAAATTACAGGCTATAACCTGGTTTCCTACCCGCTTCCAAGGATGTGTAAAAAAAATCAAGTTTTTCTGCAGGAAGAAATCTGCTATGTGGCCCCTCTGCTAACCGGTCCCCGTAAAAACCCATTGTGCCCAATGCCATGGAAATATAAGCGCATGGGGCAGGATTGAGAGACCAGCAAATAATGCAAAAGCCTAAAATATGGTTAAACAGAAACTTTAAAAAGGAAAAAATAAAGTTCTAAATAGTCTAAAAGTTGTAATGTTGAAATAACTGCTGCAGCTTCACTGAAGGTAATGGGTCCATTGAAAGCAATGATGTGTGCTTAGACTTAGGATCTGAATGGGATTTTGCTGGTTCTACCATGAAATTATCTTGTTGAGCTGTCATTATGTGTTTTTCGGAGCTTGTACAATAGGTAAATTGCGTTTGCTACATTGAATGACTGAAAAGCAGAGCACACGTGTTTGCAAAATCTATATACTGCACTTCATAAATAATTGAAAAAGGTGAAAAGCTAATCATAAGTGCATTTTGTTAAATAACTATTATGTGACCCATGTTTTCAGCATGTAATTGACGACAAATGCCATCCTTCCCGTAAAAACGACAAAACGTTAAAAAGCAAACACATCTTTATCTTTGCCTTACCTGAGTAAACATATTAGGTCTCCTATACAGCAAGTAGAATATTTTGTACCTTTTTAATGTCTAAATCATTAACTACTGTATGGAACACATGAGGGGAGATTCAAATCAGCGACGACAGGTCTCCGAAACTGCGCGGTGACATTGACGCGGTGCTGAGGCTGACACTTATTTTTCCTTGCGTCCCAGAGAGATGCGCAGAAAAATTAACGGAGATCCCTCACAGTAACAGAGAGAAAAGTACATTGTATCCTAACTGAATGTGCCCCTTAAGACTCTGATTGACTGGAGTGTGGGGTTATGGGAAAAAATGACCCCCTCTCACCCCAATAAAAAAATAAATAAAAAAAAAATGATGTATATTGTACCCAAGAGCGGGATGTTGGCATACAACTGTAACTTTGTATACACTAGGGGGTAAGTGTATTAATGTCCGGATTCTTCAACTCCGGCGTGTTCAGCGTCTTCGGCAATTAAATTTAAAGCGGCGCTGCATTGTAAAGGGAAACTTTTAAATTTAATCGCCGAAGACGCTGAACACGCCGGAGTTGAAGAATCCGGACATTAATACATTTACCCCTAGGTCAGACCTCACCAACCTGTGGCTGGCAGCTATCAAATCATCATTATCATCATTTATTTATATAGCACCACTAATTCCACAGCGCTGTACAGATATCTCACATCAGTCCCTGCCCCATTGGGGCTTACAGTCTAAATTCCCTAACACGCACAGCCAATTAACCTACCATTATGTATGAGTGTGGGAGAAAACCAGTACACCTGGAGAAAACCCACGCAAACACGGGGAGAACATACAAGCTCCTCACAGATAAGGTCATAGTCGGGAATTGAACTCATGACCCCAGTGCTGTGAGGCAGAAGTGCTAACCACTTAGCCACCATGCTGCCCAATGGCAAAACATGCTGGGGCTCGTAGTTTCACAACACCTGCAGAGCCACAGGTTGCTCAGGCCTGAACTAGGTGGACAACTAGGTACCTTAGTGAATAAGTATGTGTTTTATCTAATTAGTAAATGATCTTAACATGCCAGATATCCCAGGTTTGCTGAAAGTCGGCAGGTATGACATATCATTGAACGTAACTGGTAGAACCGGACAGAAAAGTACCAAACACTGCACTTTTGTGTTGCTTTTCAAGAAAATACATGATATTATCTACATTTAGGGGAAGCACAAACATCTCCACGTGACTGTCCCCAGAGACTCTGCAACTCCTAAATAATATAGAGATTCATTGCTCTGTTTATGCTGGGCCAGAGTGCAAAAATTTAATTTTGTAGTGTGACAACTAAACCGTGGGAGCTGAGAATGACTTATGTCCTGTGCAGAGCTGATCTCTATAATAATGATGCTTTAGGAGAGAGGGGACATGAGAGGGAGAGAGATTTATGTTGAGAGGCAGGGAAACCCAGGGAGGTAGAGAGAAGTGCAGAGGGGGTTCTGAAAGTAAGCAGAGATTTCTCAAAATGTGAAGTTCCGCAGGATCTATCAATATGCATCTGTCACTGGTTAGTCACTTACAGGGAATGTTCGGCAGATTTCTACAGAGGTGCATAATAATCTACAAATTGCCGGTATGAACAGTGAGAACATTCTGCAAAATGAACAGGGAGGTTCCCAATGGATCAGATTTATATGTGAATATATTCAGCACAGTTAATAATAGGTGTTAAAAAAAGAATGAGACAAATCACATTATGGCAGCACTGTGACTCCATTTTACTACTATTTTTCAGCACAGATACAGCATTTTTACTTAGGTAGTTACCCAATAAAGGTAATTACCATGCTGTCCGTACCACAGTGCTTCATGCTGAATTGCGTCGTCAAACATTTTTATTATCCCAGTCTCACACACTACACTGCCACACTGCAATATGCTCAGGTAGGACTCCAGAGACCCAGTGCAACACACTGCACTGTACTAAGGTATAAATCCAGTGATTATTTATGTCACACTGCACTGTACTGAGGTATTAATCCAGTGATTATTTATGTCACACTGCACTGTACTGAGGTATTAATCCAGTGATTATTTATGTCGCACTGCACTGTACCGAGGTATTAATCCAGTGATTATTTATGTCACACTGCACTGTACTGAGGTATTAATCCAGTGATTATTTATGTCGCACTGCACTGTACCGAGGTATTAATCCAGTGATTATTTATGTCGCACTGCACTGTACCGAGGTATTAATCCAGGGATTATTTATGTCACATTGCACAGTACCAATGTATTAACCCAGTGGTTCAGTCATTTATACTGAATTATAAGGAATTAACCTAGTGGTTCAGTCTGTCACACTGCACTGTACTGAGGTATTAAACCCAGGGATTCAGTCATTTACAGGGGAGGCCAATTTTAGCCCGGGGGCTAAGCACATAGCACTCAAATATATATATATATATATATATATATATATATATATATATATATTTATTTATTAATAAATATTTATTTATATATTTATTAATTCACTTTTACCTATTTCATGGGAGCCTCCTAGTGAGATTAAGGCTTCCATGTATTTGATTGATTGGGGCTGCCCCAATCATATTCAGAGCGGGCTGGTACTGGGGGGGGGAGGAGGGAGGAGAGGCAGGGCACGGGGTGTCAATCTGATACCCTGGCCCTCTGTGATTTGCTGCTACAGGGCTCCTGTAGGCTATGGGAGTAGCCCTGTAGCACTTCTATGATGGCTAATGTTTTGCCCTGTATATACGGTGCCGTTCGCATATACAGGGCATGTGTCATGCAGCCAGGCCCCCTCCCGGCCGTGAATGAATGGGCTGTCATCCACCCGGCCAGGAGAGAGTGCGCTGCGATGTTTCCCCCTCTCCCGCTCGCAGATGCATGCGGTGCCTTCCGCATACACTATTACCCAGCGCGGCCCCCTGTGCGCTGGGTAATACTCAGTGTATGCGGAAGGCACCTCATGCGTCCTAGGGGCGGGGAAGTGGCCCAAACTGGTGTCAGACAGAACGGCCAGGGGGGCCCCCCTGCCCAGCCCGCCCCTGGACTCATTTATACTGAATTGTTATAAGGAATTAACCCAGTGATTCAGTCTGTCACACTGCACTATACTAAGGTATTAACCCAGTGATTCAGTATGTCACACTGCACAGTCACGAGGTATTAATCCAGTAATCCAGTGATTCAGTCTGTCACACTGCACTGTAATGAGGTATTAACCCAGTGATTCAGTCTGTCACACTGCACTATACTGAGGTATTAACCCAGTGATTCAGTCTGTCACACTGCACTATACTGAGGTATTAACCCAGTGATTCAGTCTGTCACACTGCATTGAACTGAGGTACTAATGCATTTAAGCCTTTCATACTGCAGTGCACTGAGGTGCTAATGCAGTTCAGTCTTTAATACTACATTGTGATAAACGATTAATCCAGTGATTCAGTCTTTCATACAGCATTGTACTGAGATATTAATCCTGCAGTTCAGTCTCTCACACTGCTTTGTACCAGAGGTATTATTACAGTGACTATCCATCACATTGCATAGTACTTTGTACAGATATATTAGTTACCTGATTCATTCTCTCACATTGCATTGTTAATCCAGTGATTCTGTCCACTGCACTGCATAATCCAGTGACTGACCACCTCAGGATGGCAATAATAGATTAAAATAATGAAACAATGCTTTAGTTTCTGTCTAATTTAGGCTCTCAGTCCCACCATGCATGTGCACATCTGCAAAGACTGGTCCAGTGAAGTGGAAAGTGGTAACAACTCAGGTGCTCCGGCGCTATATTTGTTTGTAAAATTGTTGGCAACAATTGTTTTTTATCGGCATGATAAGTGACAATAAAAAAAAGAGCCTTATCAGTGCGATCAGGTTACTCCGCTTTTCACACTGCATTGTGCCTAGGTATTAACACAGGTAATACCTAGGTATCTAGAAAGCTTTTAGCAGTGCCCTAAAGTGTATTAACAGGACATAACACAGATATTTTTCTATATACAGCTATTAAACATGTTAAATTGTAATAGATAGATGAGTAACCTCATGCTATGATAATTGACATACTATACAGGTACATATATAGTGTACATATAGGACAGCAGTGGTCAGAACAAGTGACAGTGACATATACAGTGTCCCTTCAGTTAAAAGCTACTCTATCTACCGCGTAAGGTCATCCATTGTTTGACAGATTCCAGAATGCCATTTCTTTCAGCCTGTTTTTTAATGTCACTGCACATAATACAAGGAAGACAAATTGTGACCTGTCACACACCTCACATAGGCCCGTTCCCCCCCCCACCTGTGTTTTGACAACAAACTGAAAGACTGAAAACCGCTCTGAGTATTTTATCTCAATGTCTGACAGCGAGCTGTGTGATGTGACACGTTAAGAACAGAACCTCCCCCATGAAAATAATGTTTATATAATTGCCTTTAAGTATTAGGAGTTGCCTCTGCCGACATTAAATTTCATCTGCAGAGCTGCAATTGTCTATGGTTCATTCAGGAAACCATTGCAGTCATTTTACTAACCACTTTCTTCCACTACCAACCTAATATGAGCGCCCTCTCTACCAGGTTTAGGCAGTCGCTGGCTACTCAGATGTTGTGGAACTACAAGTTCCAGCAGGCCTGCTGGAACTTCTTGCTAAAGATTAGCTGGGTCAAATACGTGTGTTTATGATGAAAAAGGACATTTATCTTCAATAGAGACACTACGATACAGATAATAGAAGGCATAGTTTAAGCAGACAGAGGAAATGGCTGTTTCTTTCATTGGATCTTCTTAAGCAGATTCAGCATTATGGTAGAAGTCAGCAAATCAACACGATAGCTATTAGCTATTCACTGACTGCAGCTTTCTGTATATTAATTTAACATTATTATATGTTCCTGTCATTAGGTCACTGAATTCCTATGGGATTAATGCATGGCACTGTCATTAGATCACTCTGGTCCTACATGGGACTGATGCCCATTAAATATGTCACTGTCATTCCGGCCGATCACCTTATTTCTTTGTAATCATTATCATGCTATTGTGAAAATTAGGTTCTCCAGATCACATTTACCTCCACGTTGCAATCCCTGCATGATTACCTCTGGTATATTCCGCACCACTTTTGTCTCACTGCCACTTTTCAAGGTGTGACCTTCAGCTTGCAGAGTGAATTTTAAGCGCCAACCATTCATTTAGCCTGTCAGCCTCACCAGTTTTCGTCGGCATTGCTCGTTTTTCATCCTGGAGAACTCTCTGCCAGTAGTTGCACATGTTGAATATGGATACACCCAAGATCGTAGTATTGTTCCCAGTCATCACCCGACACAAACTCACTTACTCCCTGATACGGTAGACGGATAGAACATAGAGATAAACAGTTAAAATGTACAGGCAAACGGATAGAACCTAGTAGAAAATAGAATGTGGAGGTAATTCATACTTGCCAACATTTTTTTTTTTTCTTCCGGGAGATGCCGGCTGGGACGTGGGCGTGCAGGGGGCGGGGCTGCGAAATCGCGTCATTTTGGCCCCGCCCCCGTGATGGAATGACGCAAATCGCGTCATTTTACAGTGGGGGCGGGGCTAAACGCCGCGATTCCGGGTGAATCGCGGCGTTTAAACTAAATTTTTCCCCCTTCCTATCAGGGAGATTGCCACACTCGTCCGGGAGACTCTCGCAAAATGCGGGAGTCTCCCGGACAATGCGGGAGAGTTGGCAAGTATGAGGTAATTGGATAAAACGTAGAAGTAAACGGGTAGAATGTAGATTCAGACGGATAGAACGTAGAAGTAAACAGAATGTGGAGGTAAATGGATAGAATGTAGATGTAAACAGATGGAACGTGGAGATACACAGATAAAACATAGAGGTAAACGGATAGAATGTAGAGGCAAGCGAATAGAGCAAAGAAGTAACAGAACATTAAGGTATATAGCGGCACATTTATCATTGATCGGCAGAAATGAGAAATAGTTATCAATCCTTATCACATGGATAAGGATTGATCTATTTCTCAAATTTATTAAAAATGGAACACAGAAACAGCAGTCCCGAAAAACTGCTGTTTCTGTGATAAAAAAAAATCACACTTACCTCCCTCTTCGGGACGCGCTGTCTCTAGGATCTCCTCCACGTCATCTTCGTTCCTCTTCTTCTTTCCATTGCGCATGTGCAGTTCCACAAAGATCCCGGTCTGTCTGCAATTCTGCGAGCGGTGAGTGACAGGGAGGGATCACGTGATCCCTCCACACATGCACTGTCCAGCTCTGCTCTTCGGAGCAGAGCTGACAGCATTGGGTTTTTTCATTTCTGATAATGTACGCCAGCTTCAGCTTCAGCTGACGTACATTATCAAGACAAGTTTCCGAAAAAATTTTTTTTTCGGAACTTGTTAGATTGCAGCTGGGAGCAGTCACCATACTGTTGAATGGTGACTGCTCCCAAAAACGAAGAGGAGTGCAAAGCAGCAGATATCCATGATATCTGCTGCGATGCACCCTTAATAAATTTGCGGAGGACACGGAGGCACCTTAATTACCCGGTAAAAGCACTATCGGGCTTTCTTAAATATGCCCCATAGATCGAATGTATATGTAAACAGATGGAAACCGGAGTTAAACAGATGTAACATAGAGGTAAATGTATAGAATGTGGAGGTAAACTGAAAGAATGTAGAGAAAAAACGGATAGAACTTAGAAGTAAACAGAACGTGGAGGTAAATGGATAGAATGTAGAGATAAACAGATGCAAAGTGGAGTTAAACAGATAGAACATAGAGGTAAACATATAGAACATAGAGGTAAACAGAACATAGAGGTAAACAGATAAAACGTAGAGGTAAACGGATAAAATGTAGAGGTAAACAGAACAAGGAGGTAAATGGATAGAATGTAGATGTACACATAAGGAACACAGAGTTAAATAGATATAATGAAGAGGTAAATGGATAGAGTGTAGAGGTATATGGATGGAACATAGAGATAAAGGAACAGAACGTAGGGGTAAACTAATTGAACAGAGAGGTAAACGGATAAAACCTAGAGACAAACTGATAGAATGTAGACGTAAACAGAACATGAAAGTAAATAGATAGAATGTAGATGTAAACAGATGGAATGCGGAGTTAAACATATATAACATAAAGGTAAACAGATAGAACATAGAGGTAAACGGATCGAACATAGAGATAAATGGATACAATGTAGAGAATAGAACGTAGAGGTAAAAGGATACAATGTAAAGGTAAATGGATAGAACGTAGAGGTTAATGGATAGAATTTAGAGGTGAACAGAACGTAGAGGTGAACGGATCGAACATAGAGATAAACGGATCGAACATAGAGATAAACGGATACAATGTAGAGGTAAACGGATAGAATGTAGAGGTAAATGGATAGAATTTAGAGGTAAACAGATAGAACGTAGAGGTGAATGTATCAAATGTAGAGATTAATGGATAGAACATAGAGGTAAACGGATAGAATGTAGAGGTAAACGGATAGAACTGGTCAGTAGAGAAACTATATGCTATCTGAGAACATTTTCTAAGGTGCATACTGTAGGTATATGGTATATAAAGCAGACATATTCCATTTCACCACTTTAAAATTTCCATACTGCAACTTCAAAATTTCCACTTCAACCACTGAGTATTTATGTATATACAATATATATCATGGATAATGAAGACAGAAAGTATTCACTAGTCATGCATTCTTGAAATGTTAGCAATAAGTTATTATGTGCAAAACATTCCTATGTTTCCTTATAATATTAACTCTATTTTCTATACCTAGGTTTCAAGATTGAAAATCAGATAAAACATTAAGGTCCCACTACAATTTACAAGATCCTAATTAGATATATTTTTGATTATGTTGTTGTCAGGGGCAAAGCAGTGCATTGCTGCAGAGGCGCACACAGGATCCCCCCCCTACCCAAAAAAAAAAAAAAAAGTGAGAGAGCTGCTGCGCATGCGATGCTCAGTTTCGGCAGCACTGTACTATACAGCACCGCCGCGGATGCTTCTTTGACAGCGCCGCGCCTGCTATATAGTACAGTGCCGCTATGTAGGGGCACTTCTTTAGTGGAGGGGAGGGGTTTCTGGAGACCCAGAAACCCCCCCTGCGTGCGCCCCTGCGCTGGGTCACATAGCAAAATTTGGGTAGAGATTTGATGATGCCGTTCTTGCCTTCCGGGTCCCTGCTCTGGACTTGAGCAGAGCGGGGGCCCCTTCAGAGCATACTCGGTCTGAAGAAGAAGCCTCTGCTCAGAAGAGTCCTCTGCACTCTAGAGAACAGAGCAGGGGGCGACACAGCATTGCACTGTGCATCCCCTGGTTGTTGTAGTACTCTGATGAGGTGCTCCTGGCTAGACCCTTCCTTCTGCAACCAACCCTAGCACAGAGAAAGGGATGTACCTGTCCAAGATATTTTCGCAAGAAAAGTATTCTTTTAAAGGGAAAGATTTTATTATAGGGGGTAGGTAAGAGGAGTTCCAGGCTCATGATGGCGGGGTGTTGGCCTCCGGAGTCTCAGTTACAGAGTTCCATAAAAATTGCCACATAGCCAATGATGAGAGTTTCCAGTGGGTATTAATGACCTCAAAAGAGGTGTCCTGATTTACCTGTCCAGGACTTTCAGAGAAATACTAGAGTCATGCGATGACACTGCCGTGTGTTTAGAAATGTCTTAGGGGCACATTTATGAATGTTCTCAAAAAGTGAAAAATAGTTTTCAATCCTTATCGCATTGATTGAACTATTTCTCAAAATTATGAAGAACGCAACACAGAAACAGCAGTTCCGATAAACTGCTGTTTCTGTGATAAAAAAAATACTTACCCGCCTCTTCGTAATGCGCTGTCTTCGGATCTCCTCCTTGTCGTCTTCTTTCTTCTTCATACTGCAATTGCGCTCTCTCTCTCTCTGCAAGTATAGTTGCAGAGAGAGAGTGATGAGCAGGGCCAGATTAACCCTAGGTCTAACTGGGCTACAGCCCAGGGGCCTCATTCATCCAGGGGGCCCTTGAAAGTGCTCAGCAGCATTACTGATCGGTGCGGGGACGGGGGCGCCACCGGCCCAATCAATGCTGTCACTGTAGTCCTTCCGCGATGCTCAGTACTCTCCATACTGAGGAGATCTCGTGAGAGTGTCACGAGATCTCCTCAGTAAGGAGCTTACAGCGTGCCGCGGAAGGACTACAGTGACAGGAGAAGGAGGATAAGCGCTTGGGGGGGGCCGCGGGCGGCTAACAGGGGTGACCTCATGGGTGGGGTGGCGGGTGGCTAACAGTGGGGGGCCTCATGGTGGAAAGGGGGCCCCCTTAGCCTAGGGGCCTCCTTTCCCTTAATCCAGCCCTGGTGAGTGACAGGGAGGGATCATGTGATCCCTCCACACTCTGCTCTTCGGAGCAGAGCTGACAGAACTGACATTTTTTAATTATGATAGAAGCTGACGTACATTAGCATAACAAGTTACCGAAAAAATAATAATTTCGGAACTTGTTAGATTGCGGTAGGGAGTAGTCACCATACTATTGAATGGTGACTGCTCCCAAAAACAAAACAGATTGCAAAGCAGCAGATATCCATGCTATCTACTTCGATACAACATTAATAAATATGCGGGACACTCCATCTTGCGTTGGACTTATGGTAAGTGTGTGAAAGTTTGATAGCACTACTTCTTAAATATGCCCCTTTGTGCTAACATTACACGGAGTCAAAGCTAATCTTCATTCTCTCTGTGAAATCTGTCCCTTTTCTATTTTACTTCTTTTTCTATTTCCTTCAAGAATCTTAGTGCTACCATAATGTCTGCTGCTTTTATTCTTCCAGCTACCTTCTCTTCTTATCAATAATTACTGTCATGGTGTCAATACGATCACAAGCAATACATTCAGGCAGTACCACAATCTTTTTATTCTGTGGTAACGCTACTTCAATACTCCGATTTTAACAGATAAAAATAAATATATCTACATTTAGTATTCAGTTTGCTATTGGACTTTACAACCCACAACGTTAATCAGTAACTCATTAATTGGAGTGTCCATTAGGGTGCTAAATTGTCTGCAATTGCCCTTTTTTGGGAGCCACTGTACCGTATTTATACCCAGGTTTGCGGTAATCATCTCATCTTCCCACTTAGTGGACCTCACCATTTTTTCTGTCTTTATCGAATTCACCTCATCCTTCACCAGATTCCCCATAAGTGGTAATCATCTAATATTCTTTCTTGATAGGATTTAACTGTCTTTCATTTTGATGTAATTCATTTCATTATCATCTCTACTTAATTAACCTCATACTCAATTTTAGGGCTAATAAACTTGGGCCTGAGTCATTAAGGAAAGCAAGGCAAAAAAATGAGTACATCTTCTCTGGGACAAACCATGTTACAATGCAAGGGGTGCAAATTAGTTTATTATTTTGCATATAAGATAAATACTGGTTGCTTTTTCATCTAGCACACAAAAACTTGATAGCTTTATTTGGATACTGAAATTTTAAGTTGATCTAGAACTAGAGATGGTCACTGACCCCCGTGTTTTGGTTTTGGTTTTGGATCTGGATTACCTTCGGGTTTTGGTTTTGGTTTTGGCAAAACCACCCTTGCGTGTTTTGGTTTTGTTTTGCAATTTTGTTTTAAAAAATTTTTTGGGCCTAAAATAACCTAATTTAGTGCTCCAGCTGTTTCTTGGATAAGTAAGGTAACTGTAAAGCTAATAAATTATGAAAAAAAAACCAGTTTAATTCCTGGTAGGTCGTCATTAATTCTACACACAAACCAGATTGTCTTCCTCTCCATCTATGCCTATTGGCCATCGACTTTGGGTGTATATTGCACCCTACACTTATAGTTAAATATAAAAAGAAATGGACAAAGGCAGTTTGGTTTCTGTCTCTATAGGGCCCCCTCCACTTGTAGAAAATAGTAAAAAATTTAGCCACTATAGATTGTAGAATATAAAAAGAAATGGACAAAGGCAGTTTGGTATCTGTCTGCATCAGACCCCCTCTCCACTAGGAGTAAAATAGAAAACTATTCAGCCGTTATAGAATCTAGAATATAAATATAAATTGAGAAAGGCAATTTGATATCTGTCTGCATCATCCTCATCAACATCATCATTAGCACCCTCGTCGCCTACACAAATCTCCCCATCATCCTCTTCTAATTCCAAAGTGGCATCCTCAATTTATGTATCACCGGCTACACTCGGGCTGTTCAGGCACACATCAGCAGAACTGCTGAAAGAGCCCTTCTTTATGGGTACACAAACAGAATGCTCACGATTCTTTCTTTGCCACTGCGTGTGTAGAATGGCATGTTGGTAAAAAAAAAATTATCGGCAGTTAATTTTTCCCTTAGTTACACTTCTTTTTCGCTTCAACACAAAAAATTTTTTTTTGGTGTGTGTTTTTTTCCCCTGATTTAAAAAGACTATGTACTTTTACATAGGCTTTACCAGATGACGTACTGGGAACACTACCATCAGGACTGGTGCTAGCACCTGCTTGCTGATCCTGCTCATATGTGGACTGCTTTGAATCTATTTTAATGAGGCCAAAGCAGTTGTAGTGCAAAATATTCAATAGATATTGCCGTTAAATATGACTTTTTGCAGCCAGAAATTTTATTGTTTCACACTGGGGAATATGGGACACCCCAAAGCACTTGTAGTGCAAAATATTGTATAGAGAGATACTGCTGCTAAATATGACTTTTGGCAGCCAGAAAATTTATTGTTTCACACTGGGGAATATGGGACACCCCAAAGCACCTGTAGTGCAAAATATTGTATAGATAGATATTGCTGCTAAATATGACTTTTGGCAGCCAGAAAAATTATTGTTTCACACTGGGGAATATGGGACACCCCAAAGCACTTGTAGTGCAAAATATTGAAAAAAATGCCTCCTCTATCCTCCTCTCTTCCTGCTCTAAAAATTGCTAATAGAATTGGTATCAGAATTGAAATAATAATAGAAAGAGTAAGGTATACAATTATTGCTCTGTCCCTGCTCTAATACAGCCTGTGACCTAACCCTGCTCTCTCCCTCTGTCAAATGGCGATGGATTGCTGTGTAGGCGGGTATTTATGCATTTCAAATATTGCGAGAACCGAGCTCTGAGATCCGACTACGTCACAATGACGTTTTGCCTCAATTTCGATTCCGAATGGGCGGGAGAGTACCGAGCCTGCTCGGCTCGGTACTCGGATAGGCAAAGTTCGCGTGAGTTCGGATCTCGGGGAACCGAGCCCGCCCATCTCTATCTAGAACATGCCCTACCCCAACTATAAATCTGCCATCACAGTTTAAATTTGCCTCTCTCTCCAATGCAACATGGTTTTGCCCAGGTGCAAAGTTACTCATTTTTGTGGCTTTACTTTCCTTAATGAATCAGGCCCACCATATCTCCATCTTGGTGGGATCCACCTCATCCTTCAACTCCCTGAGAATTCCCTCATTCTCCACATTGTACTAGTAAACATCTTATCTTGCATTTGTCAGGATTCACTAAATCTCAAATCATAAAGTTAATCACTTCATCCTCAATCCTGGTATTTATCATCTTAGTTCCATCTTAGTGGAATTCACCTCATCTTCAATTTTAACCGTATACATATATAATTCCAACATTATAGGATTTAGCTTATCTTCTATTTTAATTAGATTTCCTAAAATTGTCTACACCTCAGCTCAGTAGTACACAGAGCAATATGCATTATTGTGCTCTATATTGACAGGCAACTTCTGCCTAAAATGATATGGAGAGCTCTGTCATACTGGGAGAAGCTAAAGGCAGGTTTTGTGTGATGGACCAAGGTTCTTTTGCTGAATGGGACAGACAGGTAGACACCCCTCTTGACTCGCTCGTGTTTTCATTGGAGTAAACTAACTCCGCAAATAGGGACAGTAACAGTAAATTATGAACATTCAAAAATGCATTCTGTGGTGCATATACAGCATTTGTAAAGCAATGCACCTAACTCAGAGCTAAGCACATATTTATATGGGTACAGCATGCACATGAGCACAAGTGCATGTTGAGTATATATATATATGCTACCTGCAACTAAGTAAAGTGCTGGTGGAGAGGTGAATAAATGAGGGTGAGTGTATTGCATTATTACATCTGTGTCACCTCAAGTACCAGGCAGTTTATTAAACTTCCGTGTGCAACGTCCCTTTTACACTTAAACCCCACAGAGCCTGAGAAAGGGGAAGGCAGGACTGAATTAACTAGAGAAAATCAGATCCAGGGATTGGTGTCTCTGCAAAATTCCCCCATACCCCACTGCCCTAGTGTAAAATGTCCTAGTGTAAAAGGTGCTACATGTGTAAACTATGGGATTCAACACTGAAAATAATAATGGATAGACCATACTTGCCAACTCTCCCGGAATGTCCGGGAGACTCCCGCATTTTGTGAGAGTCTCCCGGACTCCCGGGCGAGTGTGGCAATCTCCCGAATTCTGCCCACTTCACTAGGAAGTGCCCCACTTCCTAGTGAAGTGGGCAGAATTAGATCCCAAACGCCGCGATTCCCGGTGAATCGCGGCGTTTGGCCCCACCCCCGCTGTCAAATGACGCAATTTGTGTCATGACGTCACAGGGGGCGGGGCCGAAATGACGCGATTTCGGCCACCCCGCCCCTTCACGCCCCCCTCCACTGGCTGGCTCCCGGAAGGGAGCTGAAGAAAGTAGGTAAGTATGGGATAGACTGGGTTCACTCGCTCTCTGTTTCCGCATTAAATATACATAAAACGTTATCTGCTTCCCTCAAAGACAAATGATATAATATTAGAGAAGAGGTCTGAACACAAGGAGCCATAAATTACACATTGCAACAGGAAACCTGAGGGGACAGATATGTTAATGCCAGACTCATCTGCTTAGTTCTTTAACCACTAGGAAGAACCTTCCATCATATGTCACACTGATTGCTAGAGGTGGAACGTTGTTCCCAAGCTCTCCTCAGACCTATCGAGAACACCTGGCTGGGAGATGTGTGTACAGCAGGGGGCTGACGTTGTCACCCTCACAGGATCATGTCATTGGGTGTCAGAATGATATTAGAGGGACTGTGTTATATTACTCATCAATAGGTGTACATATACTTTTACGTAAGTCGTTTTTTGCTAACCATTATGATAATAAATAGAACCCTTAGTATTTTTTTTAAAATATAAAATGCATTCATTCATGTACTCCCTGTTGTCCATTATATCATGCTTCCTGAGGTGAGGTGCTCGAGCAATTACTGCCATTGGAAACTCGGAGGAAATTAGGCCACATCAAACCAATTTTGTGTGAAGCCACAACCCATTCCCGAAAGGCTGCACACCTCTGGCATGGCCATATTTAGGACTATATGGCTCACCTTGCCTCATGGCTAATACCCCTATATTGGCATAACTAGACTAATGCTCTAAGGCTAATGTCAGAATTGCAAAACATACCCAGATATTTTTGTCTAGAAATGCACTTTTCTGTTACAATACAAGTGAAAGGTGTATCCAATCTCTGTCTCCCCAGAGGTCAATCAAAATCAATTTATTTTCCGCCCTCCCGCACAGCAGGGAAACACAACTTCCCCCCCCCCCATATGTATTTTCTCCATCCTTTTCAATAATCTTATTTAGCAAAAAATTTTCATCATTGTCCCAGTGCCAGTCAGGTCTGCAGAAAAGCATTCATACTCGTGCCAAGTTGGAGGCATGGTCATGTGACATGGGGGCGTGTCTTGCACTTCTGATGACCCCCTCCAACACTCATTGCCCCCCCCCCTTTGCCATATGCACTCCAGTGGCAAGTGCGCCTAGCACCCTCTTACCATGATGAGCAGGACATGTTTCCCAACAGTTGGAATGTCAGGAGTGTCTCCTAAATCAGGACAATTGGGAATTATGCCACAGTACATATTTTACGAGCAGTGCAGTCTTACATAACTTGACCTTCTCAGCAGTAATCAGATTTAATATTCCAAACAAACATGCTTCTTATTGACTTTTCTTCCCTTCACAGTAAGATACAAAAATAAAATGTCCCAATTCTGGCATTAATAACTCCCTACAGCAGCGCAGTCCCAAATGCCCCTGGCATGTTCTGAAATTAAATATATGGATGTTTGGGTGTGACATCATTACACAATGGTCATCTCAAGGCTGATATGCTATGGCAGGTCCTAGTGTAACATTCTCCTACAAGACATCCAGGAGTATATCTACAGGAAATTCAGCAGACGTGACCTTTAAGTTACAGGATTGTCACAAGTTTGTATAAAAATATAGTGACTGTGAAAGGAAATGCTGAAACGTGGATAAATGTTACGTTAAATGCCAGGTTTGCATAGGAGACAAAAGTACAGACAGATTTTTGCGCTGTGTGAGTTCACTAAGAGGTTATATTTAAAGGGACGCAACATCTAAAGCAACGTCTAAAATCTAAAGAGACAGCATTTTTTGCAATTACACAAATCCTCTTTTTTATGGTATCTGTGAAGCCCGCCTGGTTGGTTTTGGAGGGTCTTCCAAGGCTTGCAGTTGTGGTGCCTGTCAGACTGAGGGCTGATCTCACGTTAAAGTCTCAGAATGCTACAGTAGAATTCTGCTGAGCGTCCTGGCATGATAACAAGAATTAATAGGCGCCAACAATTTGACGCCTGGATCTTTCAGCAGTTCTTCCAAGGTATAGTCACAACATCTGCTACCTTCTAGACGGAGGTCCAAGGCAATAAAACGCAGTGGTTCATTTTTGCAAAACTGCAAAACAGTTGTGCAATAAAATGTACAGAAATATGTCACGTTGCGTAGTTTGTGTTAACTTCTTTTCACTCATTCTGTGAAAAATGCAAAGCTTTGCACAGGACGGACTAATTTAAGAGAAAAACAGAATTTTTTTTAAGATTGATGTGAATGATTAAACATTCTCTATAACCACTGTGTAAAATTACTAATATTTTGGTGCTATATAAATAATGGTTAATAATCCAAATTTATATATATAAAAGGCTAATGATGCTCCTCACTTTTATAAATACACACACAAAACACACAAACAAATTTTGTAAAATGTTTTGTTTGGTTTATTGACTTTCTGTCCATTCATTTTATTTGCACTTAGTGTTAAATTAATAGGAATATACTAATAAATGTAATTAATGTAACTGTGATGCCGCCTAAAAGGCAAATGTCTGCTGTGGGAGTAACTGCACAGCAAGAAGCAGCAAAAAGATGAAGGGTGAAGCCGAGATAAAGCCTGACAACAAACTATGACTGATGACCAAATACAACGTAAACGCGATCGCCATGCGCATCTGACTCCTCAGCAAATTACCCGTCACAGAGAAAACAATCAAAGAGCGAACAGGACAAAGGTAATATCACGTCAACTCCTACAAGGTCAGCGAGCAAGATGCCACGCCATTCTTGATGTCGGGAACTTTGATGAAACAAATGTTAGTGTTCATAACTGTGGTCCCATGAACGGTATATAAGAAATATTTGTGAAATAGGAATTATGTTAAGCTCTTTTCTTTTTATTTTGGAGCGGGTAGTTGATTCCACATTTATGCGATAAATGATGCACGGAATTTAACCGTTACCAAAAAAGGGTCCAACATGATCTTACTCTTATTTCTTCCCGTCATTTTGAAATTAGTAATAAAATAATACAATAAAGGTTAATAATGGGGAAGACTATTAAACTAGGATTGAGGGCCTGTACAAGTTTATGCCATCAATCCTCCTATTATCATCATCTCAGGAACTGACTGAGATAGAACTAAGTGGGTGAAGCTATTGTGTAAAAGGCATATTGCAGGGAAAGAGTAATGATGATGGGTTGAGGTAGCTCGGGGGAGGGCTTAGGCTCATAGAGGAATTATGTATAGAGGAAAGGGGAGGAGTCTTCTCAGATGCCAGTGTGCAATATACAGCATCCCGCACCCTCCGGCCCACTTAGAATAGCCTGACATGTTAGTAATGGAGTCTGGTCTTATGGACACGGTTTATCCAAGGGCAAGGCACCAAGGCAAGGATGGTGTTGGTGTAGCAGACCTCTGGAGCAGACTAAAAGCTCCTGGGGACAGTTTATAGTGTGTTTGTGTGTGTATGTGCACTTGCATTCATATGCTTGTTCAGACATTGAACTGTTTACAAACCAACACTGTGGGGACCTGAGTCATAGTGTGGACAAAAATTGAGGTCCCCACAAAGCTTACCAAGGCTAATCAATGCAGGGGACCTTGCTGATATGCTCAGCATAAATATCTGGTATGTCCCAGTGAGTCACATTTGTTGGAACAAAAGTGTGCGTGTGTCCAATGTGTAGGTGAGAGTGTGTGAGCATCCCACCACCAGAGGCCAAATGCATAGCAGGAGCAGAAGGAGGAAGTGACTGCAGCCTGCCGGCGCTTTATACACCAATGCTGCTGAAGGTAAGTGGAGAGGAGTATGCCCTGACACTTTGGAGGAGAGCGGTTCAGACACCTGCGGTGATAACCAGTTGCCCACCAGCAGAGCAGAGTGCAGGTACCCAGAGATGAGTTCTATGTATGACCATTCTCGACCTTCTGCTAGCCGAGTTTTAAACACAGAAGGTCAGAGAGATGACGCGGTGTCTGTCCAAATGCTATCCAGAAACAGTGATGGTTCCAGGGCGTATAACAAAAAGCAGTACTGCCTCTACTGTGAGAAGCCCCTCTTAAAAATTGCCCGGCACATGGAGCATGTTCACTGCAATGAGACTGAAGTAGCCTGGACCTACTTCAGTCTCCAAGCACTTGAAAGAAAGGTGCATGCAAATGGTACATCTTGCAATAGGGGCAACTTTGCACACAATGCTGAGGCAATGAGGTCAGGCCGTGGCGTTCTGGTCCCACGCAAACTTCCAGATAAAGAGATGTATGCTAAAGGCTTCATGTACTGTGTGGCCTGCCAGGGCTTGTTTGTAAGGAAATACCTGTGGCGACACATGAAGAGATGTAAGCTAAACCGAAGGGGCAACAAGCTCACACCTGACAAGAACAGAGTCCAGTCACTGTGCACCTTTGCTCAGCCTGTTCCATTTGACATCAGTGGTGGCTTTTGGAAGCACTTGAGTGACATAACCCAGGATGAAGTCTTACTCACAGTCAAAAATGACAGATGCATCATGCAGATGGGACAGCATCTGTTCAACCGGGTCGGATCAGATGTTGGCAGGCACGAGTACATCCATCAGAAGCTTAGAGAAATGGGCAGGCTACTGCTACAGGCCAGAAGAGCTACCCCTTTGGAGAGGATGGAAGACTTTACTGCCCCATTGAGCTTTCTGCACGTAGTAGACGTGAAGCTGGTAGCTGGCTATGACGAGGAGACAGGTACATTGAAGATGCCCTCGCTGGCACTCAAGGTAGGGCATGGCCTGCAAAAGATAGCGAGCATTGTGGAGTGCCGAGCCATGATGGAGGGCTGCACGAAATTTCAGTAAGCTATATGAGGCGAGATGGAACAAGTTGACCTCTTCAGCTGCCTTGAAAACTCTTAAGGAGTCCAAGTGAAACATGCCTCAGCTCTTCCCTTCCACTGAAGATATGAAAAAGATGCACCTGGATGTGAAGCAGCAAGCCTACCGAAGTGGTCTAACCACTGAGCCTATGGTTAACCACTGAGCACTACTTGCAAAAGTCACCATGGCACAGGTGATCCTCTTCAATCGAAGAAGGGAAGGGAAAGTTTAAAAAATGTTGGTTGCTGACTACCTTCTCCTCAAGAGATACTTCGGATCTCTATGAAGATGTGGCTCTAGCGCTTTCCGAGGTTGAGAGAAAGCTCTGCTGGTACTTCACTCACATTAAAATCCGAGGAAAACTAGAGAGAAAAGTCCCCATCCTGCTGACACCAGCCATGCAAGCTGCAATGGAACAGAGGAAGTAAATCATAGTTGCCTACTCTCCCAGAATGTCCAGGAGACTCAATAATTTATGGGAGTCCTCCAGGAAGAGAGCAGGGCAACCTCCTTCATTAATGAACTGGGTGAGGCAGGGTTTAGAGACACGATTATAACATCATCGTGGCCCTGCCCCCATTGTAATTGGGCAAAAGTGTGACAGTTGCTTAGGGGGCGGGTCCAAAATGATGCAAGTTAACAAGCCCCGCCCATACACGCCCACCTCCTACGGATCTCCCGGAGGCCAACATATAAAAATTGGCAAGTATGAAGTAAATGCAAACATGGAGAGAACATACAAACTCCACACTGAAAGGGCCTTGAGTGGAATACATCCCACAACTCTAGTGCTGTGAGGGAGCAATGCTGACCACTGTGCCACCAGACTGCCCAGGCAACAATGATAAGAACGTCTACGTGGATGATATAAAGGTGTAGATGAAAAACAGAAAGAAGATGGAAAGACAAAACAGTGTATTTAGTAAATGTTAGAGGTTGCATTTTACAAACCGTCCAATATTAAGTTGTCTACAAAGAATTGAATGACTGACTGTTGCGGAATTTATACAAATGGGGAAATAGCTCTGGAATTACCTTTAGGACGTTCTGTGCCCCTGTTATAGAACAGCAGTTATTTAAAGTGTATATTACGCTTAAAGCCATAATCACACAGAGCGTCCTATAACACACAACGGTGTCACCTTCTCTGATTACCTACATTACCTACATAGTTTACTGCATGACACCATCATTTACTTTAAAAGTTAGAATAAAAATAATAATTTTATTTATATAGTGCTTTCCTCCCAATAGGAGTCGACTCAATTTATATTTGCAGATTAAAAAACACATAATACAAAATAAACATATAAAGGATTAACAGAGTACAGAAAAGAGATCTAAGTGCATGTGTGGTTTTCTTTTTGGAAAATAAGGAAAGCATTGATTAAATACTTGAGTAAACAGGCAAGTCTTTAGTCTGTTTTTGAAGAGTCAGGCCCATAGGCAAACCGAGGGGAGGGGGGGGGGGGGGGGGGGGGTTCCTAGTACCTGGAAACCCCCTCCAAGCCTGGGACACTGTATAATTGAGGTGGCTGGACCCTGCTCCCGCTTCACACAGTTCTGCTTGAAAAGGGACAGCTGTGTGCACCTAACAGTAGAGCACGTAGCATTTCCCATGTATATTATAGGGATAGGAAGAGTTGGAGAGCAGTCAAGCACTGTCTAAAATTATCACCATGCCCCTATGCATGCTGGTCACGCCCACTGGCGGCGTGGTGTGGAAACCCCCCTCTACAAATCCTGCATTTGCCCCTGAGGCCCTTGGGAGTTCCAGAGAGTAGGAGCCCCACATTTGTGCCCCAAATTAGATATGGGAGATTCTAGGTAGTGTTAGTAGTCTTTTATCTGCTAATCAAAGTTAAAGAGTGGCAGTATAGGAGATCAGAAGCTGCTTTAAGTACCCAGCACCCTATCGTGTTGGGCTTTGAATGTCAATAATCCAACCTTCAAACAGATTCACTATCTTATAGGCAGCCAGTAAAGGGAATGGAGAACAGGTTTTATGGGGCTGGATAAATAACAGCCTGGCTGCTGCATTTTGTACCAGATGCAAGTGGTGAAGTTCATTTTATGGGAGACCCAAGTAGAGTGCATTGCAGTAGTCCAAGTGTGAGGGTACAAATACATGTTTGAGTGCGGGAAGATCTTCTGAGTGGTACAACTTCAGATTACCTGTATCAATCACGATTAGTGCTGGCAGACCAGAGGCACGGAGTCTAACGGATTCCCTGGTGTCCACCAAGAACCGCCGCAAGGCGGGATGGGCTTCGCTGTCGGAAGTCCGCAGTTCGTGGCCCTCTGGACTGCTTCAGGATGTAACACAAGGTCTGAACCACTGGAGGGGGCCTCGAGTGGAATGAAGGAGCCGCCGCTTTACAGGTGGAGGTAAAAACAGGCCAGCTGGAATCGATATGTGGAGATCAGGCAGAGAGTAGTCAGACAAGCCAGGAACTGGTACACGGATATCAGGCAGAAAGGTATACTAGGAGAATCCACAGACTTGGTCAGACAGGCAATACTGGTACATGGTTCTGGCAATAAAGTACATTAGGAGAATCCACGGCCTTGCTCAGACAGGCAATACTGGTACATGGTTCTGGAAATAAACTACACTAGGAGAATCCACAGACTTGGTCAAACAGGCAATACTGGTGCACAGGAGATCCAAAGGAATCCAGCAAGGAACGACAGGGGAGTCAGAGACGCAGCAAACTAGTTGCACTGACACCGAGCAAGTGTCAGTGCAGGTTTAAATAGAGAGATTCAAAATACCTGCCCTGGAGACCCGATCATGTGACCACACGAGTGGCCAATCAGCGCAATCCGATCCCCACTACCCGGAAGTGCCGAGCGTGGCACAGAGAAGCCAGCGTTAGAGCGAGGAAGGATAAGTAATTGTTACACTGAGGCATTCAAATACAACACCAAGATTCCACATATGAAAAGAATTTTGCTACTCTGAACCCCCAAGGTTAGCCCAGTTGGTTGGCCAAGCTGAAATATTGATGTGGAATTCTATTTTATGTAGTCTCCTGAATCCTGACTGGTTTCCAGTTGGGTTGCAACCACTTTCTCAATATCCTTCCCTAGAAATGTAAGGTTTAATACTGGTCTGTAGTTATACAGTCCAGGTCTAAAGACTGTTTTAGAAGAGGTCTGTCAACTACTTAGTGTCACACACCAGGCTCTCAGGTCCTTTCATTTAACCCTCCGCTGTCTTTCTAAGCTGTCCCTACGGTCCTCAGGCTCTGCTGGTTTCAGATATCTCTGGAAGATGCTGCCCAGTCTGTCTCCACTCCGGAAATCCCTCCAGAATCAGTGTATGGGCACTGCCATCTTGGATTCGGTCACATGATTCCTCTCAGCCAATCAGGGGATAGCAGCCTCCACTCCAGGTTTTCCTTCAAAACCAGTTCCTGTGAGCTGCAACCTTGGACCTATTCACCTATCCATCCCAGCAACTCAGAGTGCTACTTTAGCCCAGCTGACTGCAGTCTCCAATCAGGAAACAACAACTAGTATAAAAGCAGTTCCTGGAGCCTTTACCTGTGGTCAGACATTGTATTTTCAAATGCCAACCTAATTCCCAGCAGTCGGCAGTCTTTTCTATTGTTCCAGCTTAGACAGTGCAGTCTGCATTCCGACTCCAGTCTGGTTCCAGCATTCCGGTTCCAGTTCAGTTCAGCATTCCGGTTCAGCATTCCAGTTGCTGCCTGGTCTCGTCTACTAGTCTATCACCACCTGTACCAGTCCTTTCATTTACATGCAAAGGAACATAATCAGGCCACCCAGCTTTGTGTACGTAGCCACCAGCCTAACTCCAGAGACACAACCCAGTCTGGGTACAGACAGATCCCCAGGCGTGCCACTTAATGGTTGAGGAACAATGCCTGCTTTCAAAGAACATTCTACTGTTTTGGCAAACGCTAGACCAATTAAATCAATACGCCCTATTTGAAGGTTTGTTGGTGCTGGTTCCAGATCACAGGTGGTGAGATGCAACATTATGGTAACTTCAACACCCAGGTGGTCAAACCTAACCCATTAAGCTAGACAGCCCACATTCGCATGCTTGGACCCTTGGCATTCATTTGAGGGCACTGTTGGGATTCCAGTCTGGATGGAGGATACCTAAGTAGCAAAGAAGATTGTAAACTTATCGCACCTTGACCAGGAAAGGGTTGCATCAGATTGTAGACATGCTGGTCTACAAGGCTTACTCCACTATATGGAAAAGCTGAGCTGGTCTGTAGTTTGCTGCCATAATCTCACTTGGCAGAAACTCTGGCTTCTTACGGGTAATTATGGATTGGTATTCTTCAGCATGCTTCATTAGTTTTAGCTTATCTTCTACTACAATATTTTTGTGGAATGGTATCTCATTGATTGGTATTGTTCACAAAGATCCCAATTATTCACCCAGAGTAAAGACGTTAAAAAACTCTCTATATATCTAGCAAACATGCTGTGATATAAAATGCATAGTACAGACTTTTAGGAGAACAATTATCACACAGAGATGTCTGAAAATAAAGACAAACTTATCTCCCGTAAGATAGTCAGCCAAGGTCAGCACTGTCCAATTGCAGTAAATACATTGTGAAACTCCCATCACAATGCAGATAAAGATTCCTATTAATATAGACAGGACATTCAAATCAATACAACCTACAAATGACCATTGAGCTAATGATTCGTAGAATTAATATGCCATAAGGTCACATTCTCTCTCTTGCTGACAGAAATAGTCTTTGAATGCTTCAGTTAGTTGATATTAACGAAATGTATTGACGGAATACAGGATTCTTCAGCACTCTCACATTCTAAGCTCAATGAAGACTTATCACCCCAGCCACTGAAATATAATAACCAAAGAGGTGAGAATGTATAAGGGCGGGGGGCAGTGGGACACAATGGGCCTGATTCATTAAGGAAAGTAAAGCAAGAAAAATTAGTAACTTTGAACCTTGGCAAAGCCATGTTGCATTGGAGGGGGAGGTAAATTTAAAATGTAAGGACATATTTACAATTGGGGTAGGGCATGTCCTAGATCAACTTTTAAAATCAGTGTAAAAATAAAACTATCAAGTATTTGCATTTTACATGAAAACACAGCCACTATTTTCCTTATGTGCAACATATTAAACTCATTTGCACCCCTTGCATTGCAATATGGTTTTGCCATAGTTCAAAGTTACTCATTTGTTTGCTTTACTTTCCTTAATGAATCAGGCCCATTGTGTTCTGGATCATGTAAAGGAGCGGGTTGTAGTCTGTCTTCTAGAGAAAACATGTAAAGGGTCTTTGGGCTAGATTTACTAAGCTGCGGGTTTGAAAAAGTGGGGATGTTGCCTATAGCAACCAATCAGATTCTAGCTTTCATTTACTTATTACCTTCTACAAAATGATAGCTAGAATCTGATTGGTTGCTATAGGCAACATCCCCACTTTTTCAAACCCACAGCTTAGTAAATCTAGCCCTTTGTGTACTAAAACACGTGCAATGGGTTTGTGTGTCTCAGAGACTTTAGTGTTGAAGAGGGGCGGGATCATTGTATTCTAAAACTGTGTTGTCCGTGTATTTCAATGAAGAAGGCTGCAGCTACACTTTGCTATATCTATGGTATGTGTTTGTGGGCTAGAGACTTTCAAATGCAGGATGTAATCCAACAGAGTCTAGGGGCTAGATTTACTAAGCTGCGGGTTTGAAAAAGTGGGGATGTTGCCTATAGCAACCAATCAGATTCTACTTATTTATTTAGTAGATTCTACAAAATAGCAGCTAGAATCTGAATGGTTGCTATAAGCAACATCTCCACTTTGCAAACCCGCTGGAAACTCTCAGCTTGATACATTTACCCCCTGGGGCTTTAAGGAGAGCTGGGGGCACAAAAATTCTTCGGAGAATGATATCTAGTCTTAGAGCCTCCATTTGTACAGTGCTTTTCTAGACTGTAGGAAATGTATCTGAAATGGTTAAGTCACCTGTCTCTAAAACAGAACCATTACCAAGTATCCCTATATTGTGATTGTTTATACTAAGTACCCGTAATGTGTATACTTTTATTCAAATCTTAGTTCATTTTTACTAAGCCAGCTGTTATGCATTTAAATGTTTTAAAAATGGGTTTATTTTCTGATTATTTTCTGATTATAACAAACTGAAGTGTCCCTTGAATGTATCTTAGTTTCCCCCTTTTATACACGTACATAGGCTTAGGAGGCAGGTGTGTGTGTGTGTGTGTATGTGTGTGTGTGTGTGTGTGTGTGTGTGTGTATGTAAGAGTCTTGATTGTAGCTAATGTGGAGTGACTAGCCAATTGCATTTGTGCCAGGGTATTATATAAAACATGTATGTTCTTGTGCTGCTCTGTACTGCCAACCCGATGAAGGTGGCAGCGAATAGAGGAAGGTAAGTGCTAAATAGAGTCTACTGGATACTGTATTTAGGAGACACTTATAGGTTGAATTTAACCCCTAAAAGACAATTCTCCATGAAACTCGCATGTAAAGAACAAAAAAACACAGGCATCCATTAAATAGTAGAAAATGTTACTTATTATAAAATATTACGATATTAAATATTAAAACATATTACATATTAAAATATATAATATATTAGAATATTATAATAACATTTATTTTAGTTCTCTGTTAAACTGTGAGGCACAAAACTGCCTTGGAGGACCGTGTGCATCCGGCTGGAGAGCAGTGTTTCAGAGCATGTGAAGGGGGCTCAGACCCTGTGTTGTGGGAGAGCGATGTGCGTTTGTTTGGGTATGAGACTATATTCTACGGCATGCAAAAGGGGGAGGGCTCATATACTGTATTCTACGGCATGTAAGAGGGGGAGGGCTCTGACACTGTATTCTACGGCATGCAAAAGGGGGAGGGATCTGACACTATATTCTACGGCATGTAAAAGGGGAAGGGCTCATATACTGTATTCTACGGCATGTAAAAGGGGGAGGGCTCTGACAGTGTATTCTACGGCATGCAAAAGGGGGAGGGCTCTGACACTATATTCTACGGCATGCAAAAGGGGGAGGGCTCATTCACTGTTAAGTGGATGCACGGCGGTTTCACCATTTTTCCACGTTTGCTCGTTGTCATCAGCTTGGTAGCTGTCCCGCAGTGCTCTTTCTCCACCAACAAAAGATAATTTAAGTTAATAAAACTGTGACCTCCATTTTTAGCCAGCTTATATATGTCTCTGTGTCTTTATTTTAGATAAGTTAGTTAAGTAATGGTGTTATGAAGGAGAAGAGGGACATACACAGTGAGCTATTTAAACAAAACACCCAGTGAAACAGTTGCTGATTAACCTCAGAGAAAAATAAGAATTCCTTCCTGACCCAAAAATAGAAATCGGATTACTACCCTGGTTCAATCACACATATATTCTCCTCTACTAATTACAGCTGTAGAATACATTTGCAAGGGGTATCCAATCCATTTTTATGTTTTGTCATCAGCAGCTTATGTGGTAAAAAATTTAACAGCTTAACTACATTTACAGTAAAGAACCCTTATAAATGCTGATAGTGAAACCTTCTTTCTTCCATTCTCAGTAGATGTCCCATTCTCATCTGTATGTTCCAAGGGTGAGAGTGTCAGTACGTCTGTTCTAAAGCATGTGATGAAGGCACACCAAGGCAAAACAATACAGTAAATAGAAAGGATATTATAAATATTGTCACCTAATAACACTCTGAAATAGGGGTGTACACCTCTTTTGGTCCAAGGACCGCAGTGGGAGATAGTACTCATTTGAAGAGGCCACAATAAAACTTAAATGGCTTAATCATGTACAATGTGAGAATTTACTTAAGGAAAATATGAATCTCTTTGGGATTATGTCATATCTCTCAGCGTTCTTGAAAAGTCTCCATGGGGACAGAAGTGTTGGAAAGCAATGGTGTACTATCAGAGGTGGCATGGCCATTCTATATAGTGGGTGTGGTCACATCACATAGGGAACGAACTTTGTCCCTCCCCTGTAACACATTTGACCTTCTTCATTTGTCCTCTATATTAACACATCCTCCCCATATCTCTGTAGCAGTACATCCTTCCTGCCCTCACCCCTCTGTAGCAGCACATTCTGCCCTCACCTCTGTAACAACACATTCTCCCTTTTACCCCCCTGTAGCAACACATTCTCCCTTCTACCCCCCCATAGCAACACATTCTCCCTTCTACCCTCTCCCGTCTCTGCTGTAGCAAAACACTCACCCTTCTAACCCCCTGTGGGAAAACATTCTGTCTTACACACGCATTGCTGGCATCTTCTGCTCTTCTGTCATGATCTGGCCTGTGACATCATAGCCCAGTGAGATCCAGTACAATGCAGTACAGATATCTACAGTGAAGGGACAGAAATACTGCAGTACTTGTGCTGCGTCCCACAGGCTGAATAAAATGGCCTTGCAGGCCGCATGCGGCCCTTCTGTTGCACCACTGCTCTGAGACATACAGAGTAAACATTGTTATACACTGTGCTGTACAATGATACAATATAAAAACAATACAACAAGCGCACATAACAGAGAACGCAGACCTTGTGTTGTAGAGAGTGTGTTAGGGTGTTATGAGATCCTGTCTTGTATAGTTTCCTCTGAAGCTGTCACTCAAATCTTGCATCTTTCTTAGAGAGAATTGCATATCACATATTTCCCCTCTCTTGTCTCTATTTACCTTTTATACCAATGAATGCTTTGACATGTTTTATATAGAATGTAATGAGATAAACAAGGCAGACAAGATTACAATGCTTATGCACAAAGTATCTCTATAAACGGAAGGAATTACTGACTGACTTCCCCATGAATTGTTATTATATCCGAGACACAGCTGAATTCTCACAGTTCCCCTCAGATGTAATCTTTTCAATTTGCACCATTCTCCCAATTCATGAATATTTTACACAGGTCCGCATAACTCTAGAACTGTACCCAGAATGTCAGAACGTAGCTCGTCTAATCTATGGCAGTTTCTGAACACTTTCCCCTCACAATGGCCATCCATTGCATTAAACACAAGATATGTATTAACTGCTGTTCAGTCTGGGTGCTAGAAAAACATGACTATATCTAGAACATAATTCTCGCTTAGTTTGAAAAGTAGATGAGGAGGAAGTAAGTGAGAAATAGTAAAAGAGAGAATGTTATTGTCAGTGGGAAATTGGGATTTAAAAGAACGATAAACCTAAAATACAAACATGACTTGTCTAAAAAAATAAAGTTCACAAATATATGGGTAAAAGTTTCTCATACTATTTATCCCTGTTAAAGCCATATGTTATTAGATAAAGGAAATTCTCTGTGACGACTTCAAGTGGGATATGGCCCCTGAATGCCCTTGGATGAGGTTTTCTACTAGATGGGTATTTAACACTGAGATTGCCAATACTTGCACAGGTGGCAGATCGGGACTGAATTTACATCAGTGGAACTTGTAGGCACATCGGTGGAAAATGTAGGCACATCGGTGGAAAATATAGGCACATTGGTGGAACTTGTAGTACATCGGTGGAACTTGTAGGCACATCGGTGGAACATGAAGGCACACTGGTGAAACTGGTTGGCACATCGGTGGAACATGTAGGCACATCAGTGGAACATGTAGGCACATCAGTGGAACATGTAGGCACATCAGTGGAACTTGTAGGCATACAACCTTTGTTGCCTAAGCCTCACCCTGACTACCAGCTACAGACGGGGTGGGCCTGAGAATATTCTGTCACTTGTGTTGCATAACAATTTTTTAAAAAGTTACAAATTTGTGAAGATAGTGGGAAATTGTAAGTTGGTGGAAAGGAATGTCACCACACCAGGACAGGTTTGTTTTGAAGATTTACTGAAATACCATAACAATTCAGCTGCTGGACCCAGTGGTATCAAATGACATTGCTGTTACCAACTCTCTTCCTCCTTTGATTGTTTTATGTGGTCATCTTGATGACAGCAGTTGTTGCCGCAACTTCTGCTGACATGAGGAACAAGTGTCCTGGCTCTGTGTCCAACAGAGAGCATGATGCCAAAGAAGAACACCAGGCACAGAGCTACTCTGAGCTGGAGGAAGACCGCAGGATTGCCGATGCAATACTAGACCGAAATATTTTTCTAGAACCAAAAGAAGATCCAATTGGAAAAAGTGCTGAAGCACAGTAATGGGTGCCACCAATCGGCTGTTTGACAATTGTTAATCAACTACTTTATGAATCAATTGTTCCCCACAACTCTTAGAATGTAAGCTCATTTGGGTAGGGCCAACTTCCGTATGCTATTTGTATCATGATCAAATCAATGTACGGTGCTACGTATTATGTTTGCGCTTTATAAAGTATAATAATAATGCCACAATCCTTTACAACTCTTCCCCATCTGATTCCTCTTCTTCTAGTGCTTTGTTGATGAAAAAAAATACAATTGACATATGCAGTGTACAGAAAAAAGCTCTTCCAAGGCTAGACACAGGCCTACTGCTGCAAATACTTGCCACATTGTTTCAAAATGATTGGCTAACTTTTCAGATTACAAGAAGACTTCTGTAGATATCGGGGATCATGTTTAAAGATAGTAAATTTGTGATGGTATTTTGGTATCATTATGAATGCTTTTGTCTGCATGGGAAGATGACATCTGTGGAGACAGTTACTGCTTGGGTGGACCAAGGCTTTGTAAAGAACCTTTAGATATATTAAAGTAACAAAAATGTTCTATAGCTTTATTCAACAAGAACTGCTAGGTCCAAATATTGCAATATATGGTATACTGACTTGACTATCAAGTCATCTCTGATCGGTATAGTTTCTACATTAATTTCAACTTGACTTCCTCAAAATGTAAACACTGTTCCAATCGCTGTGCTCTTTAAATCTAAGTTAAAGGACTTGACATTAACACTATGTGGCCAGCATTGCTTATATATGTAGAACAAGCAATACATGCTTTAACACAGGTGTAAGCATGTTACAACCTGAATCGTGTTAAGGCTCTATTAACATTTTTCGAAGGTTGAATACAGTGACTTAGCTGTCTGTTTATTTTACTACATGGAAGAACTCATTACACCCACTGGAAATGAGAAGTGGTACTGGTAGCTGTCCAGGCAGTCAAGAGAAGTGGCACTTGTAGCTCTATATGGTCCTCCTGAGGTTAGTGACAAATGGGTGCAGCTTTCCAGCGTCTGGAATTTGGCACTTACATGTGGCAGTGTAAATGCCAAGTTCCTAATACACTTGCGCTGACATGGACTATAATGCTATAAGGGTAGGTGCGCATTAGGATCTCTGGGGTTACAATACACACAAAGTGCCATTTATCACTAACTTTATGTATATAAAGCTAATATGCTGAGCATCTTAGGGAGATAGATATAACACAGAGGGGTCTATTTATCAAAGTTGATAAGCCTATGGGCCCTAAAAACCCTATCTATCTAGGGGTCACCACAGGCGATAGCATGGGGAGACCCATTTAACAAGGATTGTGGTAGTACAAGTACCACATATTCCTTGTCCTGTTACTGACATCTCAGGATGTCACCGTCCCCTCTGTGATAGTTACAGATAGATTACAGAAGAATATTCTTTGGAATTCTGAATCAGAAGCAGAACTTGAAGACTGTATGGTGAGAACGTCACATTACCATTAAATATTTGTGCTGCTGCAGCCTCTAGACATGTCTATGCATGGCATTATTCTGTCATATGGTGGTGGGAGTAACAGGAGTACCCCTATTCATTGCAAAAAGTTGGCTCCTGTGGATTCATGTGAAATATTACCACAACTTTTCTCATCTGTAATAAAAGGAGGTATTTTTCATGTTATACTTTTTCACATTAGAGGCAGTAACAGAGATACCATGTAATATAATTAGGAATCCCCCTACTGATGGCCACGACCAGCCCAGAATCTGGGGCTGTGAACCAGGTGTGAAAACAACAGGCTGAAGGCCAGTCATCAGTTCTTATGTTGTGTGTTATTATTAACTGGGATTTCAAGGTCTGGTCCTTGAAGCTATATATTATCTGATACTGGGGAACCATAACCTAAATTCCCATGTTGTAATCCTGTCAGCTGCATGGAACTGTATAGTACATAAATGATAAAGTCTATCAATAACTGCTGCACGGTGAGCTACATCCCCAATCAGATTTGTGAAGAGTAATTTCTAAATCTGGGAATCAACCAATGAAGTCAGTAATTCAAATGAATCTCCAACTTCAGAAAGAGAGTCACTCCAATGGCCTGGACACAGGCTGATACTGGGAATGGGAGTGGGTACTGGGAGTGGATACTAGGAGTGAATGCTGGGAGTGGATACTGGGGGTAACACTGGGAGTGGATACTGGGAGTGGATACTGGGAGTAGGTACTGGAAGTGGGCCTGGGAGTGGTACTGGGGGTGGTTCTGGTAGTCGATACTGGGAGTGGGTACTTGGAAGGGGTACTGGGAGTAGTACTGGGAGTGTGTACTAGGATAGGTACTGGGAGTGGTACTGGGAGTGGATACTAGGAGTGGATACTGGGAGTGGTACTGGGGGTGAATACTGGGAGTGGGTACTCAGAAGGGGTACTGGGAGTGACACTGGGAGTGGATACTGGGAGTGGGTACTGGGAGTGGATAATGGGAGTAGGTACTGCGATTGGAACTGGGAGTGGGTACTGGGAGTGGCACTGGGAGTGGATACTAGAAGTAGATACTGGGCGTGGGTACTGGGAGTGGTGTTATCATTATAGAGACATATGCAAGTATCACAAGACAGATCTTTTTGTATGACATATGCTAGTAGTGTAATAGATGCAGTCATCCACAACCAGTAATAATGCACCTACAGGCCGCAATTCATACTGCACAAATACACCAATGCATGTGCCTCAGGCATAAATAGCTTCCACGTCCACATTCCCCCTGGAGAATCACTCTGCACCTATTTGTGCAGGATTGTGGGTCCAGCTGGAAATGCGTCTGGTAGACTACAGTAATATGTATTCTTCCTTCTAGCCCTTTCGGGCAACTCACGTCATTCATTTCAACGTTTGCATTTTTTTCCTTAAATACTATTCGGCCACGGCTCAATTATCCTAAATTGGTCAAGATTACATGATGGCATCTGGACTTCTTTATTATGTCACCATATTGTAGTTCTCTATACTTTCATTACAATTGTAGAACCTGGTCCTGAATGGTACCTTATGAAAATATAGAAAGGGGGTCAATCTTCACCACCTCTGAGGAGTTCTTTTCCAAACAGGGAGCACCCCCATAATTGCCCTCTCCCCACCTCTTCAATCCCATCTAAATATCTTGTTGAATGAAATTTAGTGTGTGCATGCGGGCACAAAACTAGGTGCATGAGTGAGTCTAGCCGGCATTTAACCAGGAAAGCTGTGGTCCGCCCAACTCATTCCATCGGTGAGTGCAAACTTTTGCACCCCTGTAAGCACCTCTATCTTTCTAGCATATTGTCATAAAAACATAATTTAGCATTTAATGGCTATAAAAATAATGAACTAAGACTGGAAACCAATGTGTACTTAACATCCCCCTGTCTGCTTCCAAATTCTGCCTTCCTTTTGTTAACCTCAGATAGTTTGTCTATTAATTATCACATAATTACCCCAAACGACCTTGCACATGTGTACCATGCATATCTGTAGTCTGACATCAGGATGGCACAGTGTTGTCCATGAAATGCTGCCTTTCAATGTAGTGACTCCGTCCCTAGTTGCCATTATAAATCTCTCTCTCTCTCTTGCTCTTTATTCCATTACAAAATATAACATATTTAGTTTTTCCCATTTATTAGTCTAATGAAAGCCTCACCTTAAAGCACTAAATTGAGAATCTGTAGATTTTGTTTTCTAAAGACCATTATCTTCCAGATTGCTTATCTTAGGCAAAGTGACCATACCATTCATTTTATACATTTCCTAATAAAAAATCCATTAACTGCAGAAAAATACATAAAAATACATATTTTTCCTCTGTGACCCGACACTCGTTGTTATGAGTCAGAATTTATTTTACGGCAAAGCAACAAATTTGCGCAACCTTAATGTCCGCTAAATTACACATCTAAAGCGTGAATAAAAACAACGCAGCACAAACAAATAAAGTAAAAAAAATTAATGAAGGAATTGACTTTGCTCTTAGTAAAAGCAGAAATAATAGAACGAATAGCACAACTTAATGTTAGGTAGGTGTTTGTAACAAGAATTAGTACATATGTTATTTTCTCAAGGAATTGTTTTAAAAATACACAAGAGACATGTAGTTTAATACTGCTAACAATCAATAACCAAGAGCTAAAACTGTTTAATTTGATTTAAAAATGAATTGAATTAAGTGCATATAATTGTAAAATAGTTTTCTCTTTCGTTCTCTGCAGCATTGGCAGTTATGTGCTTAAATCAACAGAAATAAATCCTAATGGTCCTTGCAATTAATTATAACTTTATAGGCAGCTGTCCAGCAGTTATGTGCGTGCTCCTTTCTACAAGAAGGTCTCTAACTGTTGAATGCTAGAATTAGCAAACTCCAGCTTATCCTGCTTCAGAGTTAGGTGAAGACGCTTGTATTGGGCCCTCATGGAAAACCCACCTGGGGGTAAATGTATCAAACTTTCTAAAAAGTTGAGGTGTTGCCCACAGCAACCTGTCAGATTCTAGCTATCATGTTCTGTGATATTTACAGATAGATTACAGAATAATATTCGGTGGAATACTGAATCAGAAGCAGAACTTGAAGACTGTACCGTTAGAACGTCACATTACCATTATATATATGTGCTGCTGCAGCCTCTATCCATGTCTATGCATGGCATTATTCTGTCATATGGTGGTGGGAGTAACATGAGTACCCATATTCATTGTAAAAAAATGGCTCCTGTGGATTCATGTGAAATATTACCACAACTTTTCTCATCTCTAATAAAAAAAGGTATTTTCCATGTTATACTTCTTCACATTAGAGGCAGTAACAGAGATACCATGTAATATAATTAGGAATCCCCCTACTGATGGCCGACCAGCTCAGAATCTGGGGCTGAGCTGGTGTTCTAGAATGTACTAGATTGAATGATAGCTAAAATCTGAATGGTTGCTATGGGCAACACCTCCACTTTTCTTTTTTTATAAGGTTTGATACATTTACCCCCTGATGTCTTTTCACCTCATTATAGCCCACTACCCAATAATGGTGTCAGAGTAGGTTCAGTGGGCGGAGCTGCCCCATGGGACCCGATGTCCGCATTAGGCAGCCCGCTGTACTCCCCGGCGTCACCGCTGCTTCAAATGCGATCCCAGCTGCTATCGCATTTGAAAGATCTTCCACACACATTGACCACATTATGCATACCTATCAGAGACCACTTCCGGCCCCGAACTTCCGGATTCACGCGTGCGTTCCAACCTGGAACGCACGCCGCTACTACACACCTCGATCACCAGCATTTCCCCGCGGACCCCCGCTGTCCATACGGCCGTCTTTCCACTCCTACCCAGGAACATCGTGGCTATCAGACGCACTGAACTTTCTTTCATCATTGGATCTACCTAGGTGTTCACCTAGTCTTGTATCTTCCAAGCGCAAGTATATAGACTCTTATCCTCATACCTATGAACTGAGCCATCGAGTTTTGTCGCTGGATGCGACTTACACATTGGACACTTGCATTAGTTACCCTGCATTATATAGTAGATATTGATTAGATCCCACCTTAGCCCTATCGTTATTTTATTGCTGTATCACATGCTTTTATTATTTTTAATTGCTATTCCTATGATTGTTTTCTGCATGTTTGATATAAAAGCTTGATACTCATCCTCTCAATTATCCATATATCCATTTATTAACCAATCGCATATACATAGGTTTAAGCGCAGAATTCTATTTTCTTATTTGTCCTTCGTGGACTGACCACTCCCCCTCTAGTTTTTGGCCCCGCCTCTATGATGGTTGACCACACCCCCTCTGGTGGGCCCCTAGTGTTGCAGTCCCCCGGTGGGCCCTTCATGTCCCAGTCCGACACTGAGTAGATTTGTGGCTTTGTGGTGGACATTATACCGGTTGAAGTCTACAAAATGCTGCACCAGAAGAGGGCACCTTCTTGTGAATACCTTTATTTTGTGGTTGCTTGTAAAAGAATAATATATATATATATATATATATATATATATATTTATATATATATCCCACTCCAGAATTCAAGACTTCTCCCGTGCTGCCCCCCTTCACTGGAACGACCTCCCTCGCTTCATCCGTCTCTCCCCTAATCTGTGCTCCTTCAAACGAGCACTCAAAACTCACCTGTTTCTCAAAGCCTACCAGCCTTCTACCTAACCCTGCATCTTCTCCTAACACTCTACCTTCTCTCCTCCCGGTCCTTCTCCCCATACTTCAACTTCCTCCCATTGTGTCTGTTTCGTTTCACCCACCCTTAGGATGTAAGCTCGTATGTGCAGGGCCTTCTTCCCTCTTGTCTCCACACCCGTTCTTCTACGCCGCCTCTACTGCATTAACTGCCTGGAGTTTCTGAAGCATTGGTATTTTTGTTTATTGTTCTGTACTGTCTCACCCTGTATAGTCTACTGTTTGCTCTGTGTACGGCGCTGCGGAAATCTTGTGGCGCCTAACAAATAAATGATAATAATAATATATATATATATATATATATGTACATATATACATATATATATATATATATATATATATATATATATAAAACCAAAACACGCCCTTGCGTGTTTTGGTTTTGGTTTTTGATTCCTATTTTTTTCTAAAATCCCCCCTACATTGTTATTGACCTCAATAACTCTAATTTCAAGTCATTTGCAGTCAATTTTGACCACTTCACAGGTCACAATATTATTTTCATACACTTTCAAACAAAGACTGTAGCAGTTCTTGCCAGTTATAAGAAGAAGGCCATTGTCATGCCTGGGCATAAGACCAAAAAATCCACCTCTTATTTGTGGAATTATTTTTACACAAATCCTGACAACAGTTGTCTAGCCATTTGTAGCATTGTAAATCCACAGTCAGTAGAGGAAGGACCTTAACCAACTAGGAACCTCATCCATGTTACGCCATTTGAGGCGAATTCATGGAAAGTTTTTGTGAAAATCAGAAACTTATGCTAAAAATTAACAAGCAGTCCAGCATCAGCTACCTCCCTTCTCTCATCTAGAACCCAGTACCTGCAATCTACACCCCCAACACCTTCATCATCCTCGCAAGTGATCGGAGTTAGTCCTGCATCCAAGTTTTTAAGGCGAGATGACTCCTCCCCTATCCAGGACTCCTCAGAAGAATCCTTGAGCGTTAGTCCCACTGCTGCTGCTCCTGCTGCTGGGGGTGGATCTTCAACCCAGAAGCAGACCAAGAAGAAGACTGCTAGTAGTTTACAACAATTGACTGTTAAACAATCATTTGCAAGAGGAAGCAAGTATGGAAGCTGTCACCCAGTCGAAAGTGGATCACAGACGCCATGGCAACTAGGCTAGTATTAGATCTGCGTCCAATATCCACTATTAATGTAGCTGGTTTTAGACAGTTACTTGAGGTCTTCTGTCCCTGTTACCAAATTCCATAACAACACCATTTTACTAGAAAAGCTATTCCTCCTCTCTACCAGAAGGTTGTAAAGATGTAATTATTGGGGAACAAAATGCCATTTTACCCACTGTACACTTAACCAGAGATATGTGGACAAGCGGAACTGGGCAAACTAAAGATTGTATGATTGTGACAGCCAAGTGTGTTGGTGATTCGCCTTCACCAGCGGGGACAGTAGCAGCATGTACCCAGGAACGCCACATTCTTCAGAGGCAGGCTACTCTGTGTATCATCTGCTTCACTAAGGCATATTATTATTATTATTATTATTATTATTATTATTATTATAATAATAGATTTGTAAGGCACCACAGTGCTCCACAGTGCCAAACAGTAGGAAAGACAAGGACATACATAAAACAGGACATACTTAAAACAAAAACAGTCAAGGCAGACAAAATGAATGGAGACTTATTAGAGAGCTTACATTATAAAGAGAAGAGGGCACAGCTGAAACAAGAGGAGTGAATGTGGCTCAGAGTGGAGATTGGGATAGTTGTGAGGGTGCATTAGTGTGAATAGTTTTATCGAGGATAAGGTCACCTCTAAAAAAGAGATGGGTTTTCAAAGAGCAGCTAAAGATTAGAAGGCTGTGGGAAAGTCTGAAGTCTGATTGAGTGTGGTAGGGAATTTAATAAATGGGGAGCAGCACAGGAGAAGTCTTGAAGGCGGAGTGAGAGGTGGTTATCAGAGACGAGACAAGGCGCAGGTCAGAGGTTCAGAGGTAATACCGCTGACAACCTGTTTGAAATACTAAGGGATGTCATTGTAACATGGCTTATCCTGCTTGGACTCTCCTGAGGATATGTGATTTCTGATAATGCCACCAATATTGTTAGAGCATTACAGCGGTGGGAATTCCATCACATTCCCTGTTTTGGTCACACAATCAACTTAGTGGTACGGAACATTTTAAAAAATGACAATGACATGCAGGCGATGCTGTCTGTGTCCCGAAATATTTAGGGTCATTTTCTGCATTCTGCAACATCATGTAGGAGAATGCAGCAGCTGCAAGAAGAAGAGAATTTAGGGGGAATGTACTTTAGTCCAGCGCAGTGGAGAATACTTTCCGTGTTGTGCAAGGTGCTGAAACCCCTCAAAGTAGTCACCTGTGAAGCGAGTGCAGACACTGTTAGCTTGAGTCAAGTGATTCCCCTAATTAGACTTTAAGACTGAAAAGCAGCAAGAGAAATTGAAGGAGGAAATGAAACAAAACAATTCCGCTAATTATGTTGGACTTGTAGATTAAGTACCTTTTTCGCTTCGCCAGAATCCAAGAGTTATCAACATCTTGAAATCGGATCATTAGATTTTGGCAACTGTGCTTGATCCTAGGTTTAAGAGCTATATCTTCTCTTTCTTTCTAATTGACCCAGATCTCAAGAGATGCAATGAGCTCCTGGTCAGCAAGCTGACAGCTCAAGTGGTACATGACACAATGACGTCTCCTCCTTCAGTTTCTCTGGAAATTGCTGCTAGGAAAAAACTAAGCTTTCCCAAGAGACCCAGTGGTGATGCAGATGAGTCTGCACAACATTTTAACATTTGGTCTGGTCTAAAAGAATTGCCCAAAAATCGTGACAACTCTTATATAAAATGAACTACAATTCCATGGGGAAGGCCATTACTGGCAATTACATCAAAGTACACAGACTTCTGTGATGGTGGATTCCAGTGGGGATGAATTAGTATTGTTTGAGGATGATGTACACACTGATGAGGGTGAATATGATGACAGTGTAGATTGCAGGTGCTGAGATCTAGCTGAGAAAAGGGAGCTAGCTGATGCTGGTATGCTTGGTAATATTTTGGGTAGAATGGGATGTTGGCAATTTTATGTTTTTTTACAGTAAACTTTCACCTTTATTAGAGAGGTGTTTTTTTCTTTAAAAGGTACAAGCTTTTTATTTAGATGTTTGTTTACTTGACTTAAAGCCACTATGCACTTGAACATAGGCTTTAGCACATGAGGCAGAAGGATTAGTATCATCATTACTGAGACTGGAGAGTGACAAGAACAATGCCACCCCTCCTGTTTCTGTATTAGCTATGGCACAGTAGAATGTCACTGGAGACTTTTAAGAACACTGACAGCCCTATTATTACAATTTCTGTTTCAGCACTGAACCCTGCCGCCTCTCCTGTTTCTGAGTGAGCTGTGGTACAGTACAATGTAACTGCAGATTTAGACCAAGACTGCCAGCCCTATTATTTCTATTTTAGCAATGACAATTAGCAATGGAGCAATATAGCTCTCCTCTTTGTGTGTTACCTATATAACACAGTACAATGTGACTGCAGAATTAGAAGACCAAGCCTGCCAGTCCTAATATTTCTATTTCAGCATTGACAGTTAGCAATGGAGCAATGGAGCAATGGAGCTCTCCTGTTTGTGTGTTACCTATATAACACAGTACAATGTGACTGCAGATTTCGAACACTAAGCCTGCCAGCCCTAATATTTCTATTTCAGCATTGACAGTTAGCAATGGAGCAATGGAGCTCTCCTCTTTGTGTGTTACCTATATAACACAGTACAATGTGACTGCAGATTTAGAACACCAAGCCTGCCAGCCCTATTATTTCTATTTCAGCAATGACAATTAGCAATGGAGCAATGGAGCTCTCCTGAATGTCACTGGAGACATTGAAGAACACTGCTACCCTCTCCTCTTTCTTTTCTGCCTATGACGCTGCCCAACTGCACTAGAGACTGCCAAGAACTGTGCTACCCCTTCTGTGTCCCTCTGTGAAATGGCGCTGGATCACCATGGAGGGCAGCACTTCTAGAAATAAAAACTTGCGAGATCCAACAACGTAATGGTGACGGTTTGCCTTGTTTTCAATTCCAAGGGTTCGTGAAAGTACCGACCCGGCTCAATAGCTATAGCAGCCCAGAGATTCAAGTTACATGTTGAGATCCTGGTTGCTGAAGCTGGGTACACACCTATGCAAATATCGCACAGATCGCACAATTCACAACCGTTTGGTCATATATTGCAAGAAATGTATATGCTCCCACTATCATGTTTTATTGTACCAAAACACATCGCATCGTTGATTTGGTTTTCTAAACTTTCTAAAAATCACGATCAACAGGTGACCAGCATGGTAACCAAATATCCGTAGAGTGTGCAGATAGAGTCACAATCTTTTCAGCAGATGGTTATGACAGATGAAGAGCACAGATCTGAAGGTAAATCGCGTAGGTGTGTCCACATGAGTCGGCATGCTCATCGGTACGTTCAGTCGTTGGTGACATGGTTACAAAAATTGCATCTGATGTAAGATTGCAGAGGTGTGTACCCAGCTTTGCTAGCAGCGTATGAGTGGTGTGACACCAATGTCTATTATTCTTGGGGGGCTAAGCTTTTTTACACTGTGTTTTCCTGCACATACCAGGGGCGGGCTGGGCCGAGGGGCAGCGGCCGCTCAGTCCAACCGCTGTTAGGGCCGGCCACCCCCTCCCCGGATGCAATATTACCTATTTATTACCTTCGGCCGCATCACATGAGATGTGATGAGGCCGCGTCGCGTGTCATGTGATGCAGCCGCCTGTGCGCCCCCGGGCTTAAACTTGCCAGCCCGCACCTGGCACATACCATGCAGCAAAGTGCTAAATTCCAGGGGCCTGGGGTGTTAGTAGGGGCTTCCAGGGTGCAGCCCGACACTTTACACTGCCTGCTATGTGCAAGAAAATCACATATATGCATGGGTTATCTAGGCTATTACATAGAGCTGCTCAATTAATTATGCCTCTGCACAATTCCGTTTAAGAGTACTTGATTGAATAGATGTGAAGAAGGTATAATTCATATGGTTTTGGTATGTAAACAAGGCTGCTTGATATAATTACATACTATGTTTGCACAACACTACTGATAAAGCAAGCTAAGAGTTAAAAGCATGCTTATAATTAAGTTATTATTGAAGTTGGCTTTCAATGGATGCAGGCGTAATTGCACAATATATTCTAGTACGAAGCATTATTTATATGGTTTTAGATACACATTATACTTCTATTTATGTGGTGTCTGTAAGTCAAGGTTGTGCAGGATTCCACAACATGTTGTTTTTTTCATGTTTTGCTTAGCTCTATGTTTTTTATACCTGTTCAAGAATGGTGATTCAGCCATGCTCTATATTTGGTTTTGTGTGATGTTACTTATAAATATGCATGCAAGACACTGTGCTCTTTTTGCAATATACACTTTCTTTACAATGCCTGGTTTCCGAGGCAATGCATTTCTTTAACACCGCTGAACTATGAATACCATGAAAGTGAATATAATCCTGACCAATATTTGAGAATTTGGTCAATTTGGCTCAGTAATTAATGATTTTTAAGAAAAACAAAACAACGATATGGAGACAATATCCCCTTGTTGAATAGTGCAGACATAAAAACAATATTTGTAGAACCTAATATACATGTGGCGCCGGCGACCCAAGCACATGTGCTGTGGATTCCAACCCTGCAGGAAGAGAAATACATCTCCCAGCATGCAGTGGGGAGGAGGAGTATTTGAAGGAGCAGTTACAAATGGTAGTTGGAAATCGGAGGGGAACTCAGAGGGACAGATATCCTGATAGAGGTCCCTGCAATCTGTCAGAGATAGGAACATGGGAGTCTGAGAGACAGAGGGATTAAAGAGAGAGAGAGAGAGAGACACCCTGAGAGATTGGCTAAGACTTCACAGTGGAGAGTGAGGTACCTTACCAGACATCTGAACTGAAAGGAGCCATTTTCAAAAAAGATGCCGATCGATCAGTAGGGACAAGTACCCCATGTTTATTTACTGTTGATTTACTTGGACTGTGCAACATGTTATTAGTCAGGTAGGGAAAAGGTGGGGAGGCCTGAAGAACATTGTATTATACACCTTTGCTGGACTGAGGTATAACAAGGGTGAAGTGTAGGGAAAGTTAGTTAAGGGACACAGACTGAGTTTAATTTGTGAGAAACTGCATTAATTGCTTTACTATCATCTGCTACATGTGAGAAATCCATATACCTGTATGGTGCGGCGTCTAATTCATTACACTGAATACATGTTCATGTCAAGGGGGGGAAAGGAAGTGACAAAAGTGTAAAGTATACCCTGTCCTTATTGTATTGGAAGAAAAGCCTAAAGAAAGCAAGTGGTGTTTAAGGACAGTAATATAGTGAGGTGCTACTGTTTGGAACATCAGGGTTAACCCAGAAGCGAGAAATATAGGGGACCAGGACATAGCTTTGTACTGTTGGCTGCTAAACACTTGTTCAAACTGAGGAAGGGAAGTAGAGCTCTACCTCAGGACATAAACTCTACATATCTGCCTGACTTTCAATTGTATTTCTATGCTATGTGTTTGCAAAGTTAAAGCAACTGTGATAGAACTGTGTGTGCATTGCTTGTGCTAGATAGAAATTGAAAAGCTATGTTAGAAGCTAAAGAGGAACCTCTAACCTACAGTAAAGTAGAGAGGCCTGTTTACATTGTAGATTAAATACTAATCAGTATTGTTCATAAATTATAAAACCCCTTTAGAAGCTCATGCATCGGAAAAGAGTCCATTCACAGGCAGGACACACAAAGACTAGTACACACACCCTAACCGAGGAAAGGGGGTGTTACATATATTATGCCCTGTGAGAAATAAATAGATTTGTTCTAAGGGGTGGGGTATGTTTCACGGTGTTAATAAATCCAGCACTATTAATATTGACATAAAAATGACGATGACAGTGGTCTCCAGAAACCCCCCCCCCTCCGCTAACTAAGTGCCCACCATAGTGGTGGGCACTTAGTTAGCGCTACCGAAACGGAGCTGGGTCAGTGGGTCAGGGGGGGAACCCCCCCTGACAATCCTGCGTGCGCCCCTGGATGACTATAGGGGGCACAAGGATGAAATAGAGACTTACAATATAAGACACACCTGAGACCCGGCTGCTATAAATCGCTACTGTACAAAATACAGCCAGTGGGATGATTGCCACTTAAAATGGACACAGTGAGATTGCCGGGTTTAAGGCGGCAATGGCACGACCCACCGCCTGTATAATGTAAACCAAGCGGCGGGTCCAGCCATTGCCACTTTAAAACCGGCAATTTGACTGGGTCATCTGCATTTTTAGGTCAGTATTAATAGTGTTGGATTTATTAACCCTGTAATAATGACTACCACGGGTTCTAAGATCTTTGAAAGAAGACGAGATACATCTCAGTGCCCTTTTTGAAGGGGCTTATATTTTTACTTGTGCTATTATTATTATTATTATTATTATTATTATTTTTGTTTATTTGTTGGTTGCTAAGATATTACGCAGCACTTTTCAGAAAATAATCATAATCAATTCCTGTCCCATTCGTCATTGATAGAAATTTGGGTAAAGCTGTTTCAGTGTGTAGTTCCCAATGCTCCACCAAGGGGAAGCAGCAGGTAAGTGAAAATTTAACAAGTATCTGCTATAAATATATCCTTTCTCACTGCATAAGGAATATGTTCAGGAGCTGTAACGGTTACATAGGAGGAATTACACTAATGCTGTGTACTCACATGCTTAGATGAACTGTGTTGCATGAAAATAGTTACACGGTTACATTTGTAGCCATACCTACGTACTGTAGACAGCATATGCATGTTATTAAATAGATTACGTATAAGAACACGTATATGTAGTCTTGATGATTAGGGGCCTGATTCATTAAGGATCTTAATTTAAGAAACTTCTTATTTCAGTCTCCTGGACAAAACCATGTTACAATGCAAGGGGTACAAATTAGCATTCTGTTTTTCACTTAAGTTAAATACTGACTGAGCACTAGGGCCCAGTGGACCAGGATTGTCTCACAGCATGATACAGGAAAGAATTTAGGACCCAGCGTAAATCCAGTCTGTGAGGGCTGCTGGAAAGCTCTGTGTTATGTGTCACAGGAAAGAAAGATATACTGTGGAGACTGTGATTCAAAAAAGGAGCAGGGTAACAGATAGAGGGCTGAGGAGCCTTGTGGAACATGAAAATAGAGAAAAACAGATAGAGAAAAAGACAGCTAATGAACTGGAGTAACAGCAGCAGTGATCAGGAAAACTGAGAGAGTGACAGAGGAGCAGCAATCAACAAAGGTGGTGAGACCACAGTAAGAAAGAAATCTGAGACAGACATTAAAAAGTGTGAGAAAGATAGGATTATAAAGAGTAATTGATAAAGAGATAGAAATAGATAACAGAAGAGGATTGAGACAGTAAGATATATTTACCATACTTGCCAACTTTATGTTGGTCATGTCCGGGAGTTCTTGGAGGGCAGGAGGGGTGCATGGGTGAAAGGGGTGGAGCTTGGTGAATCGCGTCATTTTCGTCCAGCAGCCAGTGACATAATTCCTGCTTTGGGTCTTTTTACCCAAATGTAGTCATGTACAATAAGGGCGTGCCAAGCTCAAGAGCACGCTGCAATGCCCGATTCAAAGGCATGTGTTCGTCTGTCGAATCACTCACACTGGCCACAGGGCCGGTGTGAGTGGCAATTACTAGTGATGACGGTTGCATATGCATGCTAGTACATGTCTGCAATCAGCATCAACTGTAAAAATGCATTGTATGTAAAAAGAAAAATATGAAAAAAACCTGCCGTGTTCTGTCTGGCAGAGCAGAGCATTCCTAGACCAGTATTCAACAAGAGACGTTTCTCCACACCGGGTCCTTGTTGAAAACAGACGTGCGTATACCCGATTTATGTGCATTTTAAAAAATCCACAATTTACGTTTGTTTGCATACCTTAATGAATCAGGCCCTGAATGCAAGTACACAGTTATGTGGGGTCTCCAGTTGCCTGGAAACCCAAATCCTCTGGCTGGGACTTATTGACAGACTGGTCCCTCATTCGGGACAAGCAACTTTACTGCTGTCTGTGGTTTTAGAGATCCGCACGGCCCCTCCCCACTGTAAGTCTCATCCCTTCCCGTACCACCTCTCTACTGCACTGACATCTAACACACGTGGGTCAGGAAACACATGACATAATGCAGTACTACACGTGAATGAAGCGAGAGGCAGACAGAAGAGTCTGTCTCTGAAATCTACAGACCTGGATGGAAAAAGGTAAATGTATATGGGGGGCCCTTACTATAAGGGGTGTGGAGTCTGGGGTTTCACTTAATGGTGAATATCCCTTTTTTCCCCAAACAGGACACCAATATTCCAGGATCCAGACAAGAAGCAACGGATCTTAAGACACAGGCAGCAACAGATAGTGGAAGCCTCAAGAACAGGTATCATGGAGCAGCCCAGTCTTCCAAATGTCCTGGTTCCAGTGGGGTATTCCAGGTTTTGTGTGACTGTGCGTTTGCCCCCGGTATGTATAAATTGAAATATGCAAATGACACATGTCACCTTTTAACAAAAATCTCAGTGCATTTTTCCTGTATCTCTAAGGGAAATGGAACTATAGAAACAGTGTGTCTGGTATATGACCAGGGCTCCCGGGGGTGGCTAAATAAAACTGGGATATGCCTAGCAACTGCATATGTCATAAAGTGGACCTGTCTCCTACATAACGGAGGCAGCCATTTTGTGGGCGGTACCAATATTCACGAGAATGTAACCTCCCAGTTCCCTAGTAACATGTGACAGGTCCTCTTTAAACAGTTCCAACAGAGGCAGATGAGAATACATTGAGACATATGGTAGCTGTACGCATGCCCATATACCAAAATAAAATAATGTGTTGTTTTTCAACAGATTAATATGACTAAAACTAATCAGTGACATTTGGTAGAAAAATGTTCATTTTCTGCCGTCGTGTCTGCAGCAGAGGACATTGTAAAAAAAAAAAAAAGAATAGAAAGAAAAAAAGCTTTTTCTGAGCTAAGATCAACATCCAGAACAAAATGGGGACTTTAATTCTGCATTTACCAGCTGTGCCCCGGCTCACGCCTCAGTGGTTTAAATGAGGCTTGTAGATGGGCGCCAGAAGCCAGTCACTTCCTAATGCATTCCAAGTTCCAGCACCATTTATCCACTGACCCATCACGGCAGGTTACATTTCACCCTGGTGTTTTGTGACGGGCTTCTCCGAACCCTGGAGTCCGATGAGTAATGGTCCCGTCCTGCAGCTTTATCCATCAGAATAAAATCACATTATGTCTACAGATCTGAGCAGATTTCACAGCTGATAGCAAATATACTAGGTTTTAACTCTCTCTCTCTCTATAATATATATATATATATATATATATATATATATATATATATTATATATATATATATATTATATATATGTGTGTATAGGAGAAAGGAAATGACTAGTACTGGCCAAGGATCAGAGATAGAAATTGTGTCAGAATGATAAATAAACTCTACTAATCGACTAATGGATTTTGCAGTTAATCCAAGAAAAATACAGGCTTTGTACATATCTATAAAACAGTTGTAAAACTAATAGCTCTCATGTGATGTACTGATGCAATGACAGTAACGTGTATAGTTGGTTAAAGGGTCAGTCCCCTGTAGGGAAACAATGATTGTATGACAGTAACATGCTTTTAAAGGCTCAGCCCTGTGAGGGACCAAAGTGAACTAATGACAGTGACATGTTTAATCAGTTCAAACGCAGGAGCAAGCTTTAAGGCTGAAAATATACTCACTACAATAGGAAACACATGCTTTTTAAACTCTGCTACGTTGCTATGTCATATAATATATGGAATACAAATTAGATTCCTACACTACTGGCTATTTCCATAATAGGAAACTTATATCTGTGGTATCTAATTCTAATTATACTGGTATGAACCAAGCTATATACTACTCAGATATTATAATGCCTATTTATTCAAATTGCACTAATAGTTTTAATAAGTGTAATTTTTATCCCTGCTGGTTGTAGTGATAAAAATTACTTACGGTGAAAGCTATCCAGAGTGACAAAAGTTAATGCTTTGGCGGCCCCCGTTCTGCTCTACAGAACATGCACATTGGCCCGCCACACGCACGGAGCTGAAAGCCTGTTTTTTGCTTCCAGTTCCACGGCTATTGCAACAAATAAATAAAAGTTTGTTAACAAAAAAAGTTGCTAAACATAAAAATATAGCAGTACATATAATATGTTGGATTACATCTATTGTTTCCCCTTTTTATTGCAGAGAAAATAATAATAATTTATGTAATCATTAAATTATTTTTTTCAATGGCTTCCTTCGGTTAAGAGCCATCTTGAGATGCTTACTTGGTAAATAGGCTCCCCCATGCCAAAGGTGAGCCTTCCCCAGCAAGCGCTGGTGTTAGTTAATGCTGGTGGGATTGTAGCCCCCTTAATATACAAGGCAAAGCGAAAACAACCCTTCTTGCAATAGGACTTTTGTTTCTTATTGTGTTAACAATGTTTCTAGTGATTTAAGTATGATTCTGCAATTTAATTTGTAATTTATGTAGCCAGCCATAGCATGGTAGCACCTTTCCATACATTTGCTGAATTATGGTGTGCAGGCCAAACCTTCCTTTTTCTGTCTATTATTTTGTCTTCATACAGAAAGTATTGCTCTTCATCTGTAGTACATTAAACTGTGTTCCAAGCAGGGGAGGTCTGGCAAATTTTGCCCGGGGAGCAAGACTCGACTCAACAGCGTATTAGGAACATTAAAAAGTAAAAAAATTGCAGGTGGTCCAGTGACCCAGCCCAAGGTAGCCCACTATGTGAACGGCCCGAGAGGCAGATGCCCCCCCTGCCACCCAGCCCCGCCTGCCCCTGGTTCCAAGTAGGGATAAAATTATCTAATGTCAATGATATGCTTAATTGGTTAAAAGCATTAATCTCACATAGGGGCAAAGGGCTGTAATGAAGACCCTGGACGATATGTGGAAGAAGAACATGACTGGTCTAGGTATAAACAGTAAAGGTTGTAGGAAATATAACAATCATTTTACTTTTCGTTGATTTCTGTGTGTCTCTTTATGAACAGCTTTACAGTTTGTGCTGTTTCTTCACCTTATTTCCTAATCTTTTATGGACATGTTTACCTAAAACTAGTGCAGCCGGCTATTGTCTGTAAAATCAGCTCTTTAAGTAATTTAGAACTCAGACAGACAATGGTTATTTACCAACTCAAAGTAATGTTGATTTTAGAAAGAGACCATATAAGCAAGTATAGTGTACTGGGTTCTGTTGTTATATAAACAAAATAGGTAATTACTTAAGTTGCAAATCATACTTAGCCCATATTCCATCAGTATTACATAAGGTTGCTATTGTTCAGGCCTCCTTTATACCTCCTTTAAAGTATTTATTGATGTGTGATTCAAATTGAGGGCTGCTTGTTGAATGTGGGATCTCCATGTAGTGAATCTGAGGAATTATGTTTGTCTAACAACGTCTTGAAGCTAAGTATTTTAATTATTATATTATTTATTAAATCATTTATAACTTATGCATATTTTGTGAGTGCATCAGTCTTTCTTTGTGCTAGTATTTCAGGGTTGTAATCTTGTTCCTGATAATGCTTTATTGCAAAGATTGTATGGGTAAATGTATTTTTGAGATTCAAGGAGTAGGGATTGTTTGAAATAGCTAGGAGATGACTTAGGTTCATAGTGGGACTGTGGGAGGAGCAATCTCAGATGGTAATTTTGCAGAGTGACAGCATTTATGCGTTGTTCTCTCTAAGAAATTGTATTTGACATCATTGCTCTGGAAAGGACCATCAAGGTCATCAGAGTCCCTTGATTCTTCACCTCAGTCACAGGTCCAGCTGCACACGAAAGCCCCACATGTGTGAACCTTTTGGAAGAACCTATGGAGTACAGCCTGGCTCTGACAGGGAGGAGGGCCGGAGGAATCCAGTTATCAGCTATGTCCCATGCAATGGGAGGACCGCAAGGCCTTCTAGATCCGGAACAATGAATGGCCAGGAGTGATTTGTTCAAGTGGAGGAGTGCATAAGATCTCAACCTTGCAGTGGGCCAAGCCAGTCACTCAAAAACAGTCAGCAGTGGGAGGACTTCACCCAGAGACATGAGATGACCTGCAGCAGCTTCCTTAGATCAGCAAGGGAGTGTGCCTTAGGCCCAAGGGATGGATGGGAATATTGGGGAAAGAACAGAATAGAAAAGGAAGAGAGGCAATGTAAATAATACAGGGTATAATACACTGTACAATAGACCTTCACTTAACATAGCTTAAAGTGAGCTGGGAAAATGCATTAATGCAAACAAGTAAAGGTACAAACAAGCAAAGAATGTACCGGGGAGGGGGGCAGACAGGGGGATGTTAGCGTAAGGCTGAAAGGTAAAGAAAAAAGGGTAAGGAAATACAAGAGAAATGAGATTCTGAGATCTCAGGGTGCATTTGAATTATTAGCAATTATGGGAAAAGGGGATCTCAAGTATCAAAGAAATCAGTCCAGGCATTCCACACTGACAAACAATGATTGGGACGATCTTGGAATATGTTGGTGGTATGTTCTAGTTTATACATCTGCCAGACATTATAAATTAGAGCAGGGATTATAAGGGGGTTAGGATTTTTCCATTTCTGGGCTATCAGACACCTAGCTGCTGTGAGAATGTAGCCAATAATTTTGCCAAGGGATTCCTAGTGGAAGATGCGGTAGCAGGCAGAAGGAGAGGTTTGGTGGGAGATGTAAATGGGTGACTTTGTGAATGAGTTCTGTTACCTCATACCAAAAGGGCTCAATTTTGGTACAACTCTACCAAACGTGAGGCAGGGTGTCCTGAGAGCCGTAATTCTGCCAACAAACATCTGAGGCTGATGGATAGAATGCTGAAAGTCTGCCAAGAGACTAAATACCAACTAAATATAATCTTATAGACATTTTCTTTGATCCGGGTGCATGTGGAGGATTTGGCAACCACTTCCCAGAAATGAGACCATTCCTCTGGATCAAGAACCTCACCCAAATTCTCCTCCCACCATAACTCATGAGGCTCTTTAGATGTCAAATCATGCTGGAGCAACAGAGTATAAAATGTGGTAATGAGACCTCTGGATGAGGATCTATGGAGACAAAATGTCTCAAGCGGTGAAGGATTTTGGGGATTCCTGGGTGGAATTGACAATTATATAGATGGTCTGCAGGTATTGGTAAAAGGAGCCAGCTGTCAGGAGAAGACAATCACAGAGCTCAGGGCACTATGGAAAAAGCCCCAGGGAATTATATCTGGGAGAAACTTGAAGTTGTGTTTTGTCCAGTCTATTAAAGATCTGGATTCTAGATCTGGCTGAAAAGACAGGTTATGCCATAGGGGAATCATTCTCTCAGGGTTGTCTATTAATTTGAAAGAATGTACACAATATTTCCAGGTAGAAATAGAGAACTGAGTTTTGGGAGGAAGATGATGTAATGGGGGTAGGTCTTTAGATTCCAGCCAGAACAGGGTATAGGGCGAAAACATGTACATTAAGTCCACCTCAATATCAGCCCACAGTCTGGTATGCGAGTTGGCATGTGCAAGAACTGCTTGGGTGAGGTGAGCAGCCATATAGTATTTATGGAGTCAGGGGAGACCGAGACTCTCATTCTTAGACTGAGTAAAGAGTATTTTTTGGTGAACCCTTGGGCACTTCCCAGACCATATGAAGTGAGAAACTTATGATTGAACATCTCTGAGAGCAATGGAAGAAACATGGACTGGCAACGTCTGGAACAAGTAAAACAAGTAGGTTAATTTTTACAGCAATGATCCTGCCGATCCAGAAGATAAAGTGAGAGTTCCAGGTGTCCAGGTCTTTCTTTAGGGCCACAATTAAGAAGGGGAAATTAGCAAAGTATAACTTATTGTAATGCATAGTTAGGTAGATACCCAAATACTTAATTTTCTGCTGTTGCCAGGTGAACTTGAAGGTGAATTTTAAATAGTGGTGAACGCCAAGGGGGATGCTAAAGCTGAGAGCCTCAGTTTTATCTTAACTGATTTAAAAATTTTATAGGAGGCCACTGTTCTCCTTCATTAGAACTGGAAGTGATACATGAGGATTTGTAAGTGTGATTAGGATGTCGTCCATGTAAAGAGCTAGTTTATGTTCTCGAGAGCCAACCGGGATACCTGAAATATTTGTATTATTGCGTATCCTGGCCGCCAGTGGCTCCATCCTCAAGGCAAAGAGGGGGGGTGACAATGGGCAGCCCTGTCTCATACCATTATGAATTGGAAATGGGAGGGAAAAACAGCCATTTGCAAGCACAAAGGCAGGAGGGTTAATAAGAACTTGTTGCATAATGGGCTAAGAAATTTGATCGAAAGCTTATTCAGCATCGAGAGCCACCACCAGAGTGGAAATGTATTTTTTTGTTAGCTGAGTAGATTAACTCATTGACTTTTCTGTTTTTTCCCTCTGCCTTGCAGCCGGGGGCAAAACCCGCTTAGGGAGGGTATGAATAGAGCGAGTTTGTTGGCTAACAGTTTGGCAAATAATTTAAGGTCAACGTTTAAAAGTGAAATGGGTTTATAACTCATACATAGGTTTGGGCCTTTACCTCCTTAGGGATCACAACAATGTTCTCTCTGGTGGAGGCTCCATCAAATGTCTTGGAGAGATGGGCTGGCAACAATTTCTTCTAATAAATTGCTGTAAAGCTATGTGCTCATTTTAAATGGAACATTAAGGGAAATATATGGAGGAAGGAGTATGTGGACATACTTCCTCTGTAGAATTTTAGCCTGGATCAAGTAAGGAGGGAGAGAGTAGAAAAGAGAAGGAAGACAGGAAGCATTATACAATGATCCCCAGGACATTTTGGAATTGGTAGCAGGCTTTTAAGATTTTTTCTAGCCTAACTGGGGAAAAGAGGCTGGAAAAACACTTGCCTCTTTTCATGCTAGCCTTGTTGTGCTATAATGAGCAATTAAGACTAGGGAAGGGTTCCTCCTGAGTTGGGGCTCTGTTTTATTGCAAAGGGTTGGCAACAGACTTTTCCAGGGTCTGTTGGTGCTTCAGGTATGGTATGATATTTGACATTAAATGTCTTTTTCAAGGCCCTTAGCTCCTTTCTAGAGTGGGTATCAAGGGAAGAGATGAGGATCAACCTAGCTTAGCTTTTCGGAAATTGTCCCAAATGGCTAGCACCATTTGAAGATCCCTCCCCGGAGCCTACTTGCTCTCCCCTCCATTAACTTATGTAAACGACCTCTGTGTGTGCGCGACCTATGCACAGTAACACAGTAAAGACTCCGGGTCAGAACCCAGAGTTAACCATAGAGAGAAGTCATCGCAGGGACAGCCTCTTATCAGAAGCGGTGTCCCTACATGACTTCACTAGTAAATTGCCATGTTAATTCATAGGTCATCACTGCGATGACAGATTATAATTAACGGGGCAAAAGTTTGATTGTAAATAAATAGTCCCCAATCAGAGGTAGTGTTATCTAACCCCAGGCGCTCTCTGCCAAGGTCTAACATCGGTAGAACAGCGAGTGAATGTGAAACTCTTCTCAGTGACATCTGAAGAGCGCACTATACACATAGGAAGTGATAATGATGAACAGCAGGGTTTGCTGGAAATAATTATAGTAAATAGCTATAAGAGTCTGTAATTTGCTAAAGCTGGGAAGTGTTTCTATATACTGTATACACTTAATGAGTTATTTTTCTGTAGAATTATGAGACCCACTAATTAGCTATTTTTTTTCACTAGGTGAAGCTGAACTTGCATAGACATATTGGTTATGATTACCACCCATGAAAACCGCTATTGTGTATCCATAGGCTCCTTACAAATATTACTATGGGGTCCAAAAATATTTACTTAAGCCCCTTATTCCAAGAACCCTGATATATAGGATCATTCAGTTTGTACTATATGACAGCTATCATATTGTTACAGGAAATCCCGGTGATATCTCCATGTGACCTCACTAGGGATTTCCTAACGGTCAGTGGGCCTAGGACCTTGCCATGACTATGGTTAGCTGTATCAGAAATTGCCATTAAATACATGGTGGCATCCATGCATTCTTCTACATCGTTTTGCTTTTCTATGTTTAATACCCTACCTGTGCTTTACGGCCTGCCATTAACCTGTGGCTATCATACTTCCTTATCACAACATCTGATTCCAAGACTTCTCCTGTGTTGCACTTATACTTTGGAATGCACAACCTCAGACAATCATACTAACTTTTAAAGATTTAAGCTGCCCTGAAAATACATGTGTTCAGAGATATTTATCAAAGTTCTTAAATAATTTGTTAATACAGCCTTTAGTTTAGTAGTAGAGAGCCCCCTTCTCTATTACCTACACAACCTTTGTAAACTTCATTTACAATAGTCACCCTATATCCCTGTGTCTGTGCTATCTCCTCTCCAGTTCCTGCTTATCAATGCACTTGGTTTCCACACTTGCATAGAAACTAGCTGGGTAATGCATTATTTTATACTGTGATTCAATGTGGCTGGCTCTCGGTACAAAACATCTCCTTAAGATTATAATCTTTTGTCATCAGGGATTCCTCGCCTTTTGTTCCATTGTTTATTATGGTGCCTGTTCCATTTGTTTATTTTCCCCTGGTTGTATCGTGCAGCGGAATAAGTTGCCTCTAAATAAGTAAAAGAATGATAACTGCAAATCTGGTTTGGATCTATAAGTAATAGAAATAGGGGAGACCTATTGGAATCTTTGTCTTAAGAAAGTTCTCCTAAAAAGAAAAGTGGAAACCAAGCAAAAAATTTGTATTTTTGTTTCCATAACTACCTAATGTCCTTATTAAAAGTACAGGTATTTGGTAGCCCTATATCATATCCCGTATTTGACTGTAACTGACTTGCATTATACTGAATATGTAAAAGTAACTGTGAAAAAAAATATGGCATGACAAATATATTTTTTGCTTTTTATCTCGCTTATCAATGTAAAATAAAAAGTTCTCTATTTCAATATTTTACCAAAAGGAACCTCTGAGCCAGTGACTGTCATTATTAACTGTTATGAAGGGGTTAACGTGTTTGACTGTGCTATAAACTGTGCTCGGCTCTAAAAAATAAATCTGTCACTTGGCTCTGATTTGTGCAGAATTATCGAGAATAAAAACACACCTATATGATCAGACCAATCACAGTCAATCAAAGCAAAACTGGCTAATCCCAAAGCAACAGACTATAACATGATTAAAATCTTATGAAAGTAGCATGTAGCGAACTTTGAACTTATCCTTCCTGGTTTCATGAGAGGAGAAACCTTTCTCTACACTTTCAGCTTCTTAGTATTAAACATTTCTTTTTCCAATTAGCTCTGCATATCGTATACTGCACAGTTGCACTGCTTTACTCTCACTGGGGGGTTTTATTTGCTAAATCTTCTAAAAAGGAAAAGTGGAGTTGTTGCCACAGCAGCCAATCAGATTCTAGCTCCATCATTTTTTAGAATGTAATGGATAAGTGATTGCTAGTATCTGATTTGTTGCTGTGGGCAACACCTCCACTTTGCCTTTTAAGATGCTTTAGTAAATCTACCTCTGGGTCTTATTTATGGAGTGCACCTGATACATATGACAAAACACTGTCGGTGTGCCTGTATATTGCATTTGGCGCATTCTTTGCACATGCAGAAGAGGCTTCCACACAATAGAAGTGCACCTAAGTGTACAGATAGGTAGAACAATCTTCAGGGTTTCAGTGTTCAAATGTGTACACGTAACATCAATGCTCAGTCTTCTACCACCTTAGTACCAAACCTTTTACTAAATAAACTTCCATTTTTCTCCTAGAATACTGCTCAGTTTAGTCTGATTTATCATTGTCTTATTCATGAGTGAAAAGATTGCATATACTGTCCCTAGGAAGCAGATACCACCTATAATATACCTTGTATGAATTATCCATTATTTGCATAGAAATGGAGGGTTTTGAGATTCTTTTTATTATGGTGGCCCCAGAGTCCTCCTCTGATAGCATGCTCAGTTCTGCCTCCCAGCTAAGTTTGTGGTTTGGGACAGTGGTTTGGTTTGTAAAGGTTAAATCACCCCTTTAGTTAAGGTTATACAATAGCAAATTGTCTTAAATCATGTCAGGGGTCTGGTTATGTCTTTCTTTGAGAGGGAGTTGACTAAAGGGTGTAATTGAAGATACTTGAAGGGCCCTGCGCCCAGAAAGTCAAATTATTGATCTAATGTGCTTAAAGGTGCTCAGAAGTCTCTTTCCAGAACATCCACTACAAGTCTTGTTATACCAGAGATTAAAGAATATTCAGGGTCATAGAGGATACTCCACAGAATGTTGACTCCAATTCCATCCATTTCAAGGTACATTCAGGGACAAATCATGCAGCTACTTGGCTTAAGTAAGAAGCCAAGTAGTACTTCCTAACATTTTTTCCCATTACTAGTTGGACACCAAAAATTTGGGAAGCTCCTCCTTTGAGTTTTATTCCTTCAGACAAACTGCGAAATTCATTTATATAGTTAGGCCAAAGTGGACCTGGGCATGCCACCTGGAAACATTTGGAACAGATAGATAACTTTTGGCAGCAAACTAATTTTGATCACTACAATCCTCAATGAACAAAAAGTAATCAGCTATGGATGTGAGGCCTGTGTAAGTTTTCTTTAATGGGAATGGTGGTGTCATAATTTTGTGTAAAATTATTTTACATAGATTTGGCAGCAAAACATGAGGAGAGGACAATGTGAGCAGGTCATCAGCAGCAAACAGAGATATCTTGTATTCATCTGTGTCACAACTTTCATGACGGCAGATAGTTGAACCCTAGCTGCCAATGGTTCAATAACCAGCACAAAGATCAGGGGTGAAAGTGTGAATCCCTGTATAGTGCCATTTTTTATGTTAATAATATCAGACTAGATGCTGTCTACTGACATCCTGACAGATGAGTTGTAATACAAAGTCTGAATATCTCTGAGGAAGTCTACCTCAACCCGAACTGATGGAGGATATCCAGCATAAAGGACCAGCTAATTCTGTCATATGCTTTCTCCGCATCAAAGTAAAGGGGATAGAAGAAGTCTTTTGAGTATTGATAGTGTGGATGAGGCTTGTAATACCTCTAGTGTTGTGTACACACCTGTACAATACCTCTAGTGTTGTTACACATCTGCCTCCCAGGTACGAAGCCAAGTTGGTCATTATGGACTATCTGAGATAATACTGAGTTCAGATGCATTGTAGGGATTTTAGAGTAAATCTTAATGTCCATGTTCAACAGTGAGATGGGTTTATAATGAGCACAACCGGTGGGGTGTTTCCCCTCTTTTAGGATTGCTATAATCCTAACCTCTATGGCCTGCTTTGAGAAGGAGTTGCCTTTCATTACACTGCTGAAGAAAGCTGTAATATGAGAGACAAGCACATTGCTAAAGTTTTTAAAGTACTTGGCTGTAAAGACATTTTTATGGTTTGGGCCAAAGCAAAGCAAATGACAACGTGACAAGACTTGATGGGTTTCCTCCTCAGCTGGGGGAGCAGAGGCAGAGTGTTGAGTTGAGTTGTAAAATGTAAGGAATTCTTCAGCAATATGTTTGGGGTTGTGCGTAATTCTGCTAGAAAAGGGTTTTTAACGGCCAAGATGTTGTGTTGGGAAATTTTGGACCTCAGCTTGGATGCCAGAATTCTGTCTGCCAAGTTGCCTTTTTCATTGAGGAATTTGATGGGACCACTTAAGGGCTTTTTCTGCTCTAGGGGTCAGCATAAGATTCCATTGTAAACCTCCATAGACCCAGAATGTTTATATTTTAGAAAGGTGCATCATTTTAGATAGGTCAGAAAATTTCTGCACCCTAGGTTTTTTGGCATACACAGTGGATCCACTCAAAGCTACCCATGATCAACGCCTTATTAGCATCCCACAATAACATGAGGGTGGTCTCAATAGTAGAGTTAGTATCAAGGTAGTACTGCAGCTCTGTCTGTTTTGGAATTTTAATTAGGAACTTAGAGGGATTCTATTATTAATGTACCAAGGCTTAGACTGTCCCTAGAAATGAGGGCCAACCATATCCACAGTAACTGCATTGTGATCTGACCAGATGTAAACAAATATTGTAGCATCAATTACTTTTGGTTGGTTTATGCACTCAGAAAAATTATATCCAACCTGGTGTGTGCATAAAGGAGTAGAAGGTATAGTACCTCACAAAAGGCTCCCTGACCCTCCATGCATCGAACAAGAGATGCTGGATGAGAACATATGACAGGGGAATTTGGAAGGGGTGCAAAAGCATATGAAGTATTGTGTTGAAAACTCAGGCAAGAACAATCCTACCCCTCCTGTGATGCAATAGGGTATCACTGAGTGTCAGAAACAGAACTGATATTGGGTGGGAACATATATGTTGACTAGGGTATAAGGTGTCTTATTTAGCTTTCCCATAAATGTAATGCATATTCCTTTGGGATCTCAGATTACACCGGTTGGTTCAGGTGAAATGTTTAGTTATCAGGATTTGTACACCCTTCTTTTTGTAGCTATGTTCACATGCATGGTAGGTAGAAGGAGCATACTTACATATAGGATCCGTATGGCAGGAACTGACAAAATGCATCTCTTGGACGGACACTATGGCCCTGATTCATTAAGGAAAGTTAAGTAAAAAGAAGCAAGTAAGGTAAAGTCATGTTGCATTGGAGGAGGAGGTAAATTTAAAATGTGAGGACAGATTTATAGTTGGGGTAGAGCATGTCCTAGATCAACTTTAAATTTCAGTGTACAAATAAGCTATCAAGTATTTGTATGCTACATAAAAAAACAGCCAATATTTTCCTTAAGTGCAAAATAATAAACTCATTTGCGCCCCTTGCATTGCTACATGGTCTTGTCCAGAAAACTTGAGTAAGAAAAGGGAGAGGGAGAATATAGGATTGGGTTAGGGAAGGTAGAAAGGACTAGGTACAAAACATATGCCAGCCCTTTGAATGGGACACATGGGAAGGACAGGCGAATACTCCTATGATGGGCAATGCAGGTGTTATAGATCGCAGGGGGATATTGTGCCATAGGCATCAAAGTAGATTGGGAGAGAGGACATAAGTGTCTTGAAAATGTAGGTGGCCACCTAATTGAAGAATAATAGGAATAGGAATTAAGCTGCTGGTTTTGGGATCTACTAGTTCAGGAGTAAGGTGGGTCAACTTGTAGGTTGTTGTGTGAAACAGAAATTACAATAATGATTACAAATAGTCCAAATAGCAAAAAAGGCCAAAAAGATAATTTCATACTGTGGTAATTGACGGTAACATAATTAGGATCCCATCAATTTAGCATGAACCATTATAGGAAATTGCAATAGTTCTGCACCACACATGCTATAATGTTGGGCCAATTGCCTGACAATAAGTAATATTGCATTATGTGCCTAGCATTAAAGTAGAAACTGTGAGAGGCTGGCCTTAGTGTAAGGCTTGGATGGCATCTATCAGGGTAGAGCATTGTGGGTTTGGCCCTTGATTTCAGTTTAGGAGCAGTAGAGAGGTAACTGATGAGCTGGGGCTACAGTGGAATGGGGCATGTGTTTCTCTGTAAGTGTGTGTATGCATGTGTAATTCTACGTATCTGCCAATATTTATAAAGCAAAAGCCAAACAAAATATTCTCCATCCCTGATCCACCCTACCATGCATGTCTCTCTCAGCATGCAAATAATCCTTTGAAGAGCAGAATAGACTGAAGCAATTCACCACCTATGCTAAAGTATTCAAAAAATGGCTTGTGTCCTAATTGGTTCCAGCTCCCTTTTGCTTGCCTTCAGCAGTGTCTCTCACTACATTTATGGCACATTTTATTATACACTTTACCATTTTAATTTCAGTAATAAATCCATAAGCATCCTGAGATTCCCTATTGTTCCACTACGCATTGGTTCCCATATACAGCTGAACCCAATTGCAGTTGCATAAGTTGTTAAGACTGCAGTTAAGCAAGTGGGGCAGTAATGATGTACATTTAGGAATTAACACCTCCTATAAAACTCCAAAATCCACAGGCAAACACAGCTTTAATTAGCAATCTGAAACTAATCCTTCCCTTGAGCTCGTCAGTCCTCATTTAACCTTTTTACAAACAAGACAGAAATAGGTTTCCTGGGAAAATCAGGTTTAGGTTTTGCCACAAGAAGAAAGAATTTATTTGTGATGCTTCGAGAGGTAATTTGACAAATGTGCAGACCACAACATGAAAACATTTCCTAAGCATCAACTACTTTACATTCTCTAAAGAGCTTTTACAGTAGTAGCCTTATGCACTAACAAATAGTCATTAGTCTAATTTGCAAAGGTATTTCTGCACCCGTGCAGACTAATTTAGGTCAGGTTGTAAGATTAGTGGTTAGGACCAACTAAATGAAGAGTCAGATATATGTGTCAGGAGCCGCAGCTCGCAATGGGCCGCTTCCTCCTCTGTGCCAGTTGTCATGGAAAAAAAACCCGGACGTCATTTCCGGGTACTCCGTTATGGTCGTCGCCCTGGCACAGTCACCGTTGCGTCCTGGTGCCTGCAGCAGCCGAGCGCATGCCAAAATAGCAGTAATTAATTAGCTGCAGTCTGGGGGGCTAATTCATAGTTGCCAACTCCCGGAAAAAGTTTCCGGGAGAGGGGGCGAGACTGGAGGGCGGGAGGGGGCGGGATGAGGCCAATTGCGTCATTTTGGCCCCGCCCCCCACGAAAACGTAATTTGCGTCGCGGGGGTGGGGCCAAAATGACGCGATTACCCTCGTCCCGCCCCCTCCCGCCCTCCAAAATGGCGTGATTCACAGAGAATCGCGTCAAATGACGCGATTCTCGGTGAAATCCGGGATGCGGGAGAAATGCCATCTCCCCCGGGAGCCCGGGAGACTGATCCGAATTTCGGGAGTCTCCCGGACTTTCCGGGAGAGTTGGCAAGTATGGCCTAATTATGATAGCCTGATCCTTGTTCATTGATTGGTTTGTATCAGTACTTAAGGCAGAGAAGAATTAGTTTTCCTGCCGCTTATATTCTCTGATATCCTGTGGATACTCTGCTTTTGACCTGATTTTCGTTGTGACCTTTGGCTTTGTCCTTGACCCTGCTTATATGCTGATTGCCTCTGACCTCTGCCTGTTTATTGGATTACCCCTTTCTGCAACCTGCCCTGATCTTTGGCCTGTCTTCTGGTTACTCTGCTTGCTGCTGACCCCTGACCTTTGACCTGTCTCTGGTAACTGTTTTCTGGATCCCGATTATTCTACAGCCTGCATTTTGGTTATTATGATAAGCTTTTAATACCTTAGAGTTAAGTCCTGGGGGCATCCGAGTACCTCCGAACAAATGCAGTTCTACGGCAAAGGCAGCTGCTAAAGGTGAAGACCTTTAAAAACTTGATTCTAAAAGCTTATCAAATAGCCGTGGTCCTAACAATATGTCTACTACCATGTACAATGGTGGCTGTACGACTTGGCACTCTGACTAATAGAATGACAATATACAGGTGGGAAGATCAAAAGCAGGCGATTGTGCACCAAGTGGAATTAATCAACATTGAGGGTTTGACTTTCAATCTCTCTTTCAGCTACCTTGATGTGCCCCTTGGGTTTCTCTGTTCACACAATGTATGAGTACAGAGTTTGCGGTTCGGACTGCTGTTACACAGTAGTTGAACAGCCAAAGACCAAGCTACTAGACTCGAGACCAATACTGGCTGGGAAATCCAGCAACCAGGATAAAGATAGATTTACTGTTGAACAAATATAGGCATTGAGAAGAATAGAAATGTCTTAATTATACCATCATTCTGCTGCACTCTGGTGCTGTGTTTATGACCATGAGAAATGCTGTGTGTCTCTACAGCTTATTTTTTGTCACCAGAAGATATTGTATAAGTACAGCAGATGCTATAAAAGGCCATGAAGCAAGTATAGATGGTGGGCATGCCAATCAGGAGGGTGCATTCAATTTCCCAAAAACATGCAGAAGTAGAGAAAAGGTAACACCATCAATGCAGAAAAATGCAATAAGAAAGGAACACTCACAACAGTGAACGAAACTAGTGTGTTTCAGGGGGTGCGGCCACTATGGGACCCCTTCAAGACCCCCCCCCCCCCCGATTCCCTGCAGAACTCCCCAAATTAAGCAGAGTCTTCTTCTAAATGGCACAGTTGGCGGACCATGTAAGCTTAGAAGAGGCCTCCTCTCTGCTTTTTTTCAGAGCAGAGTAGTGGTCCTGGGAGGCTACAGTGGCATCTCCGTGCTACCCAAGTTTTGCTATGGGGCCAGCGATGCCTCTGACTCATAAAAATGAGCCATGTATGGGACTGCACATCAGTATCTATTGGTAAGTAATGTATTTTTTGTATTTGTCTACATTGTTAATAGAGGATGCCACTGACACTGTTGTAAGAATAACTGCTAGACATCTACTTCACACATAGAGAAACTGCCTCCTCAGGACAGCAGTTCTGTGCTATATTCACTTAGCGGGTCCTGTCTCCCATAGACAGACTGACATATGTTGTGACACTGGCAAGGAGAGAAGGGGATGGAGGAGAAATAGATTAAGTCAAGAAACACATGGAAAAGCTTATAAAATAAGTGGAAAGCAAAGAGAGTAGTAGAGTGGCAAGACCGAAGAGATCATTGGGATATTGTGTGTTCATGCACATGTAGATATTTTAAGGTAGACATTCAGTACTGGAAACATATCATCATCAACATTTATTTATATACTGCCAGCAAATTCCGTAGATTCAAGTTATACATATCCCTAGAGGTTAAAATGTTGAGACATCAGGACAGACTTGTTTTTCTGAAATGGATTTCTCAACCAATATAAATCTCAAATCTAGTAGTATCCTATACCTGGTGTTTGGTAACGCTGTTCAGACAGTAGCTGAACAGCCAGCCGTCAACTCTGTACAGTGTGTGAGGAGAACATCTCTCTATGGGGTACATCATCTACAAGGCAGTAGAAGGAGAGATTGAAAGTCAGACTGCCAAAGTTGACTAATTCCACCTGGTGCAAACTTGTCTGCTACTGATCTTCTTACTTATTTTCCTATGGAAGTTACTTGGGCATAATTAAATGATGTAAAAAACCTACCTCTCTCATTAAATAATGTCTTTATCCAAATATAAGTAAACCCTACCTGTCACTTATTGTTATTGTTGTGAATCATTTTCAACATAATTATTATTTCCAGAATCAGAAGCTTGCATTGGTTCTTTAGAATTGAGTAGTTGCACTTTTTCAGCTGCAAATGCAGCTAACGTTGTTGTAAGTAAATCAGTGACAAGCGCAGTTTGTCTAACCTAGGAACACAAGTAACTGCATTTCTTGCTTTTTGTCCAAATGCTGATGTTGTTGGTGCTTCTGAATTTGTGTCAACAGGGACATTCCATGAGAGCAACATATCCTTCTAATTTTCAGGTACCGCTTTCAGGGCCGGATTAACCATAGGGCTAACTGGGCTACAGCCCAGGGGCCTATGGCATCCAGGGGGCCCTTGAAAGTGCTCAGCAGCAGTATTGATCGGTCGGGGGGCGGGGACGCCCCCGGCGCGATCAGTGCTGCTGAGAACTTTCCCTGCAATACTTCTCCGGCGCGCTGTAGTCTCCTTACTGAGGAGATTTTGTGAGTCTCACTCTCACGAGATCTCCTCAGTAAAGAGAGTACAGCGCGCCGGAGAGGGCCGTAAGTGCCGGGGGGGGGGGGGGGGGCGCGGGCAGCTCAGGCAGCTCCGATCACGGCGGTGGGGGGGGAAAGGGTGTTGGGGGGGGCATGGGCTGATCCGATTACGGGGGGGGGCCCTCACGGGGGAATGGAGGCCCCCTTAGCCCAGGGGCCTCCATTCCCTTAATCCGGCAATGACCGCTTTATACCAATGCTCTCAAATTTTGTCAATGTCACTAAGGTGTAAGTCAGTTTTGTTCATGGACTTTGTGTGGCTCATTTCAGATTTCAGCAATTTTCTTCCTTATTTAACTCATCTAACTCATTTCTGCTATGACTGCTCAAAACACCAGTACAGTAGCTGCAACTTTGCCCAAGTGATTTGCTAAAATTTTAGTTAATGACTTCTTTTAACAGTCATGTTTTGGGTCTGCATTTTTAACCATACTCCTTTTATCTTGGTATTTTAAATAAATATTAATATTAACAGTACAAACAAAAGGGTGTAGTACCTATTAACAGTACTGACTACTCCAACACTGACGAAGACAACATGAGGACTCCAATTCCATACTACAGGCGATGGATGTAAGTAAGTCATGTAAGTATAATATTAGGGGTTAGGGGTATTAGGGTTAGGGGTTAGGGTAAACCCTAATCCTAACATTAATCCCTAAAATAATACTTACATGACAATAATGACAGGCGGTTCCGTCCATCTTCGCTTTAACACAAGTCACGGTTTCTGATGACGTCATTTTGTAGAGTCGGCAACACAGCGAGTCGTCCCATCAAGTAATCTGCATCCTGGTAAATAGTTGTTTTTGCAGGTGCCTGTAGTATGGAATCAGAGTCCTCATGTCGTCTTCTTTAGTGTCGGGGTAGTCAGTACCGTTAAACTGACTACCACCGAAACAAAAGACTATACTGAGGTGCTGAAACAATGAAAAATGACTGTCAACTATTAAAGAGTTAATAATTACAATACAGTGCTATTTATGAAACGTTGCATAATTAGGACTGAGCAATTCTCACAGTGATCAGTGATCAATGAAGGATGTTTGTCATTCACCAGTGGACAAAATAGTGAAGAACCAGTAGTAACAACAGGGGTGACAGGAGGGGTTGTGGGTACAAAGTACCAGGGCCCGGGCCTGGTGGATCACCTGGAAGCCTCCAGTGGAGGCAGCCAGGTAATTTAATTTTTTCCATTTTTCCTAAATTAATTTTTTTTCCCATCGGTTGCTGGGGGGCCTGATAGCTGCTCCCACTCCCCGGACAATGTGTGACATCACACAGTCTGCAAGCCTGCAGAGCAAGCTGAGGAGCTCTAAATCTTGTGAGATTATGTAATCTTGTGCATTCACCTGCACATTGTACTGGATGTTTCCACTGTGATGAGAGTCAGCACCACAAGCACAGCTTAGGGAGGTACACTGGGCTGGATGTGTCATAATGTGTCTGGTGGGTAACATAGTCTGTCTGGGAGTGTGTCACAATGTGTCAGGGGCAGGAATCAGGATGTGTCTGGGGGTGTGCTGTGATGTGGTTGGGGGGTGTTGTGATGTGACTGGGTGATGTTGTGATATGGTTGGGGGTGTTGTGAGTGTCTGTGGGGCATCTCGATGTGGCTGGGGATTGTTGTGTTGTGGCTGGGGGGGGTGGCATAATGTTGCTGGGGGGTGGCGTAATGTTGCTGGGGGTCGTGTGATGTAGTGGGTTGGGGAGGACGTGAAGTGACTGAAGAGGGCATGATGTAGCTGGGGAGGGCGTGATAAATGTAATGTTTTATAATAATGTATGTACTATATACAGCGTGATCTGTGTTATGTACTGTGTTCACATATTGTGCTTTTTTTCATATTTCATGTACATATACATTTTCCAAACAGGTTCCAACATTCCAGGATCCATACAAGAGCCCCCAACACTATGAGGCAGCGTTCTCTTTGGTGATGGCGTTGCTGCGCAGCAGAACACAACCCTTTTCCTGCTCATCTATGGAGGGAAGCCCAAAAAGTTTTTGTACTGGGGCCCCAAATTCCTCTTGGCAGCCCTGAGTAGCAATATTAATTATGATCAATTGTATTAAGCTGCTGCAGAGCTGTGCTACGCACACAGTGCAGACAGAATGATGATGACCAGCAAGTTTAACTAACAAGATATTAATTCATTAGTCCATGAAAGACAACTACTAAATGCGTTAAGACAGAAAAATTCTCACAGTGATCAACTTGGTTTAAGGGAAATCTCCTAATATCTTCACTCATCTCTGTGCATTGCCAAGAAACGCTTACAGTTTTTAACTGTTTATACTGCAAAAAAAGGAATGTATCAGAAATGATTTGCTGCCTATGTTGTAGTGCAGTGATGGGCAACCTGATAGACTTCAGGGGCATCATGGTGCAGCTCTCTAACCTTCAAAAGTGCCAAATATTACCCTTAATCTCAGTACTACGTTACAACAATACATTTAATGAAAGACAGAGACACCTATCTGTAATAACATATCAGCAACATTTTAAGTGTTACACAAGCTATAACAAACAAATATGACAAAGCAGGAAGGAGCTGGGGGCCACAGGTGAAGACTTGGAGGGCCACATGTGGCCCTAAGCAGGCGCGGGCTGGCAATTTCAGCCTGGAGGGCGCACAGTTGGCCGCATCACATGACACATGACGCGGCCGCATCCCGTGTCATGAGATGCGGCCGTCGTAAAAATCGGCGATTTTGAATCTGGGGGGCTTAACATCGATGATTCTGATCGGCCCATGGGGCCGATGTCCCCCTGCCCCCCGGCCCAGCCCGCCCCTGGCCCTAGGGCCGTCTGAGGCCCATGACTGTTCTAGAATATTTTCTGAATGTGTTTGTGCTGTCAGCGGAATAGTCATATAAAAGCTCAGTAAATGACATCCTAAGAATGTCCACATTCATAGTAATAAATAAAAAAAAAAATGGTAATACTACTACTACTACTAAAATAATAAATAAATAACACTTACATTTTCGCCCATGCAAGATACAAGAAAAAATAAGTTCATTTATCCTTTGTGTACCCCACAACATTCCCTTACCTTTTATTCACCTCAGCCCATCTGCAATGTCCAAAGAAACAACAGGTAGTAAGTGACAGCAACAACACCGGACAACAAAACACCCAGAGGAAACCCACGCAAACCGCGCAATACAAACTCCACACAGATAAGGCCATGGTCAGAAATTGAACTCATGACCCCAGCACTGTGAGGCAGAAGTGCTAACCACTTAGCCACCGTCCTCTATCTTATCTTACTTGCAAAAAATAGAAATTGAAATGACTTAAACAAACAAAAAAATATACTAAACTTACTAAGGTGACACAAAATCAATGTATTTCTTTAGATACAAACACAACTTAACTGTAACTAAAACAGCTTCCCTAGCTTTGACTCGCTGTTATATGCTGTCCCGACAGAGACCATAGATGGCTGATAGATCCATCCATAAACAGAGCATATTGCTGATTTGCAAATTACATTTCACCAAATGGCGCTAAACAGAACGTCTGGGGTTTCATACACATCTGGTCACATTAGAGAATCGACAAGGTCTCCAGAGAGAAGATAGCGGTGGTCAAAAAGACTGTTGAGATTACTGAGGAACAGCAGAAAGATGCTGCAGGGACAGTAAACATTCAGTGGTGCTTAATGGCTTGTGCCTCGGGAGAGAGCGTCAGTCATGTGGCTGAATATTGTGTATTTTGTTATTTATATATACTGAGACTCCACGGGGCTGATGCATAATGGGAGGTATGCCAGTTTACATAACGTATCTGATGTAAAATCTCTCTGAGCATTCATAGAAAGGGGGAGCACGTGTATGTGCCTATGAAGACTTGTGTGATTCTGGCACTGACGTCGGCATGCTCCTGAGGAAAGTAGGCAGAGTATGATAAAGCGTATTTACGCAAATATGGCTCATGCATACCTGTATAAACACACATATACGCCTGTTAGTAGGCATATCTTTGTGTCTGCTGTAGGGTAGATCAAATACACACCGATGACGATCGCTTTTCGTAAATCAAGCGCAGATGTCTAAGCCTCTGCAAATGGGGGAAACACACTATTTTTCTGTGCTATTTCTATACAGTAATATACGCCCATTTTGCCAATGACTCTGCAGCAGCTCCAATTTGTACTAATAAAGGATCAGAACTGTTTGTGGAACAGCTCTGTAAATGTAAGCTCCACAAATATGAAGACTTTTTGCAGCTGTAAAGTTGTCTTTATATCTCAGGCTGCCACCTTAGTGTATTGTTTGAGCATATGATCTAAATAACTCTATAAAACAGGACCTGTGAGTTAGGTAAACAATGTTCCCAAGTGCTCCCCCTGGCCTGGAGATAATATAATATCACATACCAGCACATGCTATAAGCAAATGCCATATGCCGCTCTATGTTTTCATGCTCATGCCTAGGTGCCCCTTTTTTTTTATGAGTACAAAGGAACAGTGTAAGAAACTATCCAGAAGTGAACATAACTCCATCGTTAAAGCCAGTAGAATTTTGACGACATTTGCAAGTGAGATTTGAGAGGACCTAAGAGGTTGAAAATGTGACTCTGTGTCTGGGAAGAGCCCAGTGCCAAATCTGGCTCAGAGGGAAGAGTCATGAGCTATTTTTTGAGTCATGTTAGTGCCATTCTTGTACCCCTTCAATACTCACCTGTGTGAGTAATGCCAAGTATGCTTGAGTGTTGTGCGAACTTCAGATTGAGCTATCAAGATGCTCGAGTGTGTTTGAGTCCTGACACACAGAGAATACAGAGAGAGAGAGAGAGGGGAGCAGTCATATAACAATGTGGAGGGAACATGAGCCTGAGAATCCCGCTAGGTTATTAGGCTATCAACTTGTTTTGACTGTGAGTAAAGTTTTGTGAGTGTGGGTGTTCACTCTGAGAGGCAAGCCTGAGGCCTGAGACTCCAGTTGCCAATATCCCAAGTGTAGCTGAGGATGGAAGCAAGTGAACTGGTACCCAGCTTCAGTGACTACAACTGTGAAGGGGCTGAGAAGTGAAAATAGAGTGACAGTCCTATCATACTTGCCAACTCTCCCGGAATGTCCGGGAGACTCATGAAATTTGGGTCAGTCTCACGGACTCCTGGGAGAGCTGGCAAATCTCTCGCATCCTGCTACTATCTTCCCAAAATGATGCAATTCGCGGCGAATTGCGTCATTTTGGCCCCGCCCCCCGTGGAAAACCAACATTTCCATCGTGGGGGGCAGGGGCAAAATGACGCAATTGGCCGCGTCCCGCCCCCTCCCACCCTCCAGTCATGCCCGTCTCCCGGAAAGGACTTCGCAAAAGTAGGTAAGTATGGTCCTACTGTGCGAGAATGCCATCTCTTGTGTCAATTACCTGTACTGTCTGAAGTAACTAATTAAACTGTGCTTGATGTTGTGTGTGACATTGGGAGAGATAAATAAAGTCTTACCTGTTATTTTCATCACAAAATATGGTCTGGCACTAGGGCCGTCTTTCCCATTAGGCACACTGGGCAGGTGCCCGGGGGCCCTGCAGCCCAGGGGGGCCCTCTGGAGGCAGGAAAAAAAAGAAAACCTTGAAAAAGAAGAAGAAAATACTTACTGTGCTGTCAGCTGGCGATCCGGCTCCCTCCCTGGTCTCCTTCTCCGTCGCGCTCGCAGTGTATGACGGGCGTGACGTTATCACGCCCGCCGAGATCCATTGCAGAGCGCGACGGAGGAGGAGACCAGGGAGGGAGCTGGATCGCCAGCTGACAGCACGGTAAGTGTTTTCTTCTTCTCTTTCAGGGTTTTTTTTTCTTTCCTGCCTCCGACGGGCCCCCCTGGGCTGCAGGGCCCATATATATAATCATTATTTTTTTATTTTTGTATATATAGGGGCCCCGGTGCACTGCTGTGCCCGGGGGCCCAAGAGGTTCTTAAGAGGGCCCTGTCTGGCACCCATTTATTTCAACTGGTAACTGAACACAATTATACTTGCTGCATCTGCACTACATACATTTTTCTGTTATTAAACCTGCATGACAGGGATACGTGCTTGCTGATTCAACCACAGAGGCCTGAGGTGACAGAGAATGAGCTGGAATCAGTGTAGCTGATCCAAGAATATACCAGAGGTACCACCTCTGTCTTCTACATTTAAATTTCCAGAAATGATCTAGTTAATAGCTTAATCATATGAGAACTCTACCCTGTATGTAAGGCTTATGTTGCACAATTGCAGTATGTAAGCGTGTTATCTTTGGCACTGCCAGCCCATTCACTAGCCACCCTTCTTTTACACAGAGTATCCTCTAGCAGTACTGCCCCTGCCTCAAAGACTACTCCACCCTCTATGCCACCCCAGTTAATTTAGCATCTCTGCTGCTTCTTTAGTGGCATTCCGTCAATTTAGACAAAATTGTTTTTTTTTTCATTCCCGCAGAAAGAAAAATATGTTTGGCATATATGCTTTGCAGGGAAAGAACAATTTATCAGTCTCTGATGCCCCTTGGCACAGTTCTAGAAAGCATAGTGCTAAATCCATTGCTGCCTCTAGGGCTCAACTGAGATTCTGCTATTTAGTGCTATGCAGAACAATATATTTTTTGAGAAGTGTCCAGGACTAACACTTTCTTTCCTTGATCGCCCTAGCAGGAAGTTGGAAACAGTGGTTTGCACTCCAGATAGTTGCAGGCATTATACAGGTAAAATCAATTCTAGATAAGCTTTTTCTCCCTGCTCAGTGCACACCATTCATCCTTACGAGCTCTGCTTTGTTCTGTCATATCCTCACCCTCTTCATTCTCTCCTCACCATTCTCTTATAAAGATCTCCATGCTTCCTTCTGTCTTCAACCTGTTGCCCTAACCTTTACTATGATTCCTCTCTCTGCTTATACGATAAACCTCTGTAGGGGAAATAAAAATGATGCCGCAGTCCGGACAGAATTGTAATCGCCCACACAGCTCAAGTGTCTGAGAGATAATGATTGATCTGCAGGACCGCAGGAAACAATAATAAAATAGGTGTCTGCTTAATCTTTATTTCTACTGATCTGCAAAGTTATTAGCATGTCACTAGCATTAGATCATCGTTACTACATTTAACCTGTTATACATATCACTGTCATTATATCACTCCACATGTAAAATGCGACTTTAAGAAATATGTACATTCGGAAATGACGTCACTTGTAATGGGCAGACTGAAAACGGCGCTTTTAAAGCTACAATGGTGGGACCCGCCGCCTTTATAATGTAGTGCAGAAGGTGGATCTGGCGGTTAGCGCTTTAAAAGAATATTATATTTTTGTCCTTCTAAAGTGTGTCGGCATCGTCAGTGGCGATTAAATGACTACCACTGATTTACTAAGGGGTATATTTACTATGCAGAACCACCGATTCCCAGAGATTTGAAGGCATTTTCTTCAAATGGCAATTTTATTAAAGACAAAACCTGATGGCATAGTAAATATACCCCTAGGGGGCATATTCAATTGTTGGCGGTTGCCGCCGTGGAAAAAGTATTGCCGTTATTACGGTAATACTAGCCGTATTTCAGGTCGCGGCTCCCTGAGCCACAAGCTGAAATCCAGCAAAAAAAGTACCGTAACACCGGTATTTACATGCACTATTATCGTAATGACGGTAGTAGTGCGCGGGGCGCCTTACTTTAGGTTGTAACGCCAACAATCGAATATGCCCCTATGAGTGCAGTTCCTTCCATTGTCATTGCAGTGAATGAACCAATAAGCTGCCTTATCCCTCCATGTCACGGCTGCCCAAGTCTGTGATTCGTTCGGCTCAGAACAGAGAGACAATGTGAGAGATGGTACAAAACAATAGCTGGACCATACAATTAACAAGTGTGGTGGTGGTAGCACAGGAAACATGTCACCTCCCTTAACCCATTAAGTATGTCATTGTCATTAGGTCACTACGTACATTTTTGCAGTTAACACCAATTGGCTCCTGGTTTGGTTGATCTGTGTTCACTGAAAACAATACAGATGGTTTATATACGTATAGGAGTAATGTAATTTTTAATTACCTTCCTCATTGCTATTAATCAGTGGGGTTCTTTGTGTGATATAACTGATGAACATGACTGTATTAACTGCAAGTTCAACAGGACATTCTCAGATTCTTAATCATAAAATTAACTTGGTTATGCATGCAGAAATGTCACCTAATAAAAATAATTACTCTCAAATTTTCTCTAATGATGCGTTCAATCATCACAAAGCACTTACTCAAAGCCCGGAAACAGTTATCTGTCAACATAAATCTTCTTGCTCATTATTCTGACCTCCTGCATGATCAGGAATAATAGACAGCGAAAATAGCATTCATAGACACCACCCCTTGTAATCCAACCATGTGTTTATTTAATAAGAAACAGCAAAAGTGCAGTAACCCATATCAACCAGCACCTTTGACCCATATAGAGCAAGTGATACAATGATAGAAAATATCTGATTTACTGTACATTTTTATTTCATTATTAAATATGTCCTCTATTTTGCATTCATATTTGGGCAGTCCCATTTATTAGATTCATCATCATCATCTATTTATATAGCGCCACTAATTCTGCAGCACTGTACAGAGAACTCACTCACATTAGTCCCTGCCCCATTGGAGCTTACAATCTAAATTCCCTAACATACACACACACACACACACACACACACACACACGTATGTTTTTTTTGGAGTGTGGGAGGAAACTGGAGCACCTGGAGGAAACCCACGCAAACACAGGGAGAACATACAAACTCCACACAGATAAGGCTTTGGTTGGGAATTGAACTCATGACCCCAGCGCTGTGAGGCAGAAGTGCTAACCACTAGGCCACTGTGATGCCCACTTCATGCAAATAGTAAAGCCACCAAAATATGTCTTATTTATGAATCTGGTATACATAGGAGAAAGCAAAGTTAATGAAGAAGTGAGTAGTAGTGTTAGGGAATTTAGACTGTAAGCTCCAATGGGGCAGGGACTGATGTGAGTGACAATTATTCTCTGTACAGCGCTGCGGAATTGGTGGTGCTATATAAATAGATGATGATGATTAACATAACTTTGGAGAAAAGTGAATTGAATTAAAGAGAAATTCTACATATGTTTAATGGTAACTAACAGTATTTAATTTAGTTGATATTAGTTGCTGCAAAAGGATGTACATCAGTTACCAAAGTATATTATTATAGTAATTGAGTAGTTTAGCCTCTATATATATATATATATATATATATATATATATATATATATATATATATATATATATATATAGGTAAGTGTCTAAGTATGAGCACGTTTCATAAACTGCCCATGCCTTGTCCACTGTACATGTAATTGCACCGTTGACAGTATATGTAATATTTCGAGCTGTAGAGTAATACTGTTCTGACATTTTCCAGGTTTGAAATGTCCAGTGATGAAAAGACACTAATGTCCTGTATTCCTAGTTAAGAAAGGAACCATTACTGTAAGGCACTTAACGCTCAAAAGACTGAAAGTACTGGTTGTCTGCTTGCCTGGTTGACAGATGCTGTCAAGTATGCTTTGTATCAGAATTGTAGCCTGTCTTTACAAACAAGAGGTCTTCAATTAGAAGATCTTGGTTAGAAAAGGAAGCAAGAGACTTGTGAGATGGATGGAAGGTGCAACACAGCATAAAAAGAAGGTGAAGAAGGAAATAACAAAACATGGAGAGGATGCCAGTGACAGATGTTTCTGATTCCGTTAAGTATGTTTCTGTGGGAGTTGTATCTGATCCTGTAGTGTGCTATCTGGTACTGGCTTTTATCCATTATCTAGTGTTGAGTGGTTAAATACCTAGTCTAGATTTGTAGCGAGTGCTGCCCCTGGCTCTATCCAGAAGTATAGTTGGAGCTCTTCTTTGTGCTGATATTATTCCTGTTCAAATTCATAAATGTAAGGAAAACAGTTTCTGCCACTGCTTTTATACCTGATCTTATCCAAAGTTGCAATGGGTGTTGTCTCTGGTGAGGGTAATATACATGGGGCCATCTACAGGTGTAGTGGTCACTGTCCATCATGACAATGCTTCCTTTATTTATCCATTGTTGTATTTGGAGCTGTCTCTTGTGCTGATTATATCCCTGTTATTACCCATCATCATCAGCTATTTATATAGCACCACTAACTCTGCAGCATTGTACAGAGAACTCACTCACATCAGTCCCTGCCCCATTGGAGCTTACAGTCTAAATTTCCTATCACACACACAGACAGACAAACTAGGGTCAATTTGATAGCAGCCAATTAACCTACTAGTATGTTTTTGGAGTGTGGGAGGAAACCAGAGCACCAGGAGGAAACCCACGCAAACATGGGGAGGCCATACAAACTCCTCACAGATAAGGCTATGGTTGGGAATTGAACTCATGACTCCAGTGCTGTGAGGCATAGGTGCTAACCACTTGCCCACCGTGCTGCCCTGGTATCTAATGGGAATGGTTATTTGCTATGGTTTAATGCCTGGTTCTTTCCTGAAGTTTATTGGAGGCTGCCTGTACTGATGATTATACTACTTATTCTATCCAAAGTTGAAATGTTAACTGTTTTGATGACAGAAGTGTAGTGCCAGCTATCCACTGTTAAATAAGGTGTGTCTGTGGTGAAATCCCTGTTTGTAGTGAGAGGTGTTCCTAGTTCTTGTTTTACCCAAAGCCACATACAACCAGTATGTACTAGTGGGGATCCCTTGTTTAAGATTCATCTACTTGGAGCTGTTAGTGACGTTAATTCTGCCACTGCATCTATTCAGTTATACTGGGAGCTGTCCATGGTACTAGGTCTGCCTATGAACACTACAGAGTCATGGTGAGAGCTGTCCATGGTACTAGATTTGCCTATGGATTGCTACAGTCATGGCCAAAAGTTTTGAGAATGACACGAATATTGGTCTTCACAAAGTTTGCTGCTTCAGTGTTTTTAGACCTGTTTGTCAGATGTTGCTATGGTATACTGAAGCAAAATTACCAGCATTTCATAAGTGTCAAAGGATTTTATTGACAATTACATGGAGTTTATGCAAAAGTCAATATTTGCAGTGTTGACCCTTCTTTTTGAAGACCTCTGCAATTCACCCTGGCATGCTGTCAATCAACTTCTGGGCCACATACTGACTGATGGCCACCCATTCTTGTCTAATCAATGCTTGGAGTTTGTCAGAATTTGTTTGTCCACCCGCCTCTTGAGGATTGACCACAAGTTCTCAATAGGAATAAGGTCCGGGGAGTTTTCTGGCCATGGACCCAAATTTTCGATGTTTTGACCCCCGAGCCACTTAGTTATCACTTTTGCCTTATGGCAAGGTGCTCCATCATGCTGAAAACGGCATTGTCCGTCACCACACTGTTCTTGGATGGTTGGGAGAAGTTGCTCTTGGAAGATGTTTTGGTACCATTCTTTATTCATGGCTGTGTTATTAGGCAAAATTGTGAGTGAGCCAACTTCCTTGGCTGAGAAGCAACCCCACACATAAATAGTCTCAGGATGCTTTACTGTTGGCATGACACAGGACTGATGGTAGCGCACACCTGCCCTTCTTCGGACAAGCGTCTTTCCAGATGCCCCAAACAATCTGAAAGGGGATTCATCAGGGAAAATGACTTTATCCCAGTCCTCAGCAGTCCAATCCTTGCCATTCCGAAGCAAGCTCTGCACTGGTGGTGCCCCAATTCCGCAGCTGAATCAACTTTAGGAGATAGTCCTAACGTTTGCTGTACCTTCTTGGGTGCCCTGAAACCTTCTTCACAACTGTTGAACCTCTCTCTTTGAAGTTCTTGATGATACAATAAATGGTTGATTTAAGTGCAATCTTACTAGCAACATTATCCTTGCCTGTGAAGCCCTTTTTGGGCAAAGCAATGAGGACTGCACGTTTCCTTGCAGGTAACCATGGTTAACAGAGGAAGATCAATGATTTCAAGTACCACACTCCTTTTAAAGCTTCCAGTCTGTTATTCTAACTCAATCAGCATGACAGAGTGATCTCCAGCCTTGTCTTCGTCAGCACTCTCACCTGTGTTAACGAGAGAATCACTGACCTGATGTCAGCTGGTCCTTTTGTGGCAGGGCTGCAATGCAGTGGAAATGTTGTTTTTGAGATAAAGTTCATTGTCATGGCAAAGAGGGACTTTGAAATTAATTGCAATTCATCTGATCACTCTTCATGATATTCGGGGGTATATAAAAATTGCCATCATAAAAACTGAGGCAGCAGAGTTTGTGAAAAATAATATTTGTGCATATATATATATATATATATATATATATATATATATAATTAATAGTCTAATAGCTGTATGTGGAACTAATTAATTCCCAATACCAAGCATAAGATCTGTGCCCCATGATTTTTGCCTCTGTTTTAGTTTACCTACCTGTTACTCCGTGGACCTATAAGTTATTTCAAGAGGGTACTGCTTGCACAGATCCACTTCACCTTTACTCAGCAAACCGAACAAACAGACCAGGGGGTAAATGTATCAAGCTGAGAGTTTTCCAGCAGGTTTGAAAAGTGGAGATGTTGCCTATAGCAACCAATCAGATTCTAGTTGTCATTTTGCAGAATGCACTAAATAAATGATAGCTAGAATCTGATTGGATTTTCAAACCCGCCGGAAAACTCTCAGCTTGATACATTTACCCCCAGAGCTTGTAGATCTCCAATTCACTTCTTATTTTTTCCACTTATCACCTACTCCCATTGCCAATAAACAGATGAAAATGAGACTGCGGATTGTGAGAACAGTTGTGCATTGGGGAGAGGGGGTGTTGAAAAAACGATTATGGATTTTCATAAGAGTTATACAAGGCAGAAGCATTCTATATATCTCGCAATGAGATTTAAACTACCTCAAGTCTCAATGGAACATGAGAGCAGGAAGGAAAATGACCAGCAATGTACTAAGTTATGATATATACAATTTAATATAATTCATGTTTGCAGTTTAGCAGAGATTGCTAATATGTATTGGTTTGTTTCAGGATTGGTCTTCATTCCAATATGTTGACTGTGAAGAGATTTAGGTCTAGATGTATCAAGCCTTCTAAAAAGTAAAAGTGGAGGTGTAGCCCATAGCAACCAAGCAAATTCTAGCTAACATTTATCTAGCACATTCATGAAAATGATAGCTAGACTTGAATTAATGGCTATGGGCAACTCCTCCACTTTTCCTTTTTAGACAGTTTGATACATCTACACCTTAGTTGTTAATTAAACGACTCCAGTAATAGCTAAGGCAGCAGTGGTGTCTGCAGTATATCAGATAATATCTAACATATGAAAATAATGACAAGTCTTTTAGAAAAAAACGACGTATAGAATGATCTATTTTGCATTATAAAAATATATTCTACAAAGACCAGAGAGTTACATATTGGGGAGCGGGAAACTGTATAAGTTCTGTTTGGTTTATATAAAGTTACACATGAATGCGCTGAGAAAATAAGAAATTATCACTATCTTTCATTTATAAATCACTGACATACTGTATTATGCAGCTCTGTACATTGAGGGAATCATGGAAAAGGAATTACATACAATGGCAATAAACAGAAGGTAAAGATGGTTTTGCTGTGAGGAACATTTGATACGTAAGGTAGAGATATAATAATTGTAAAAAAAAAAAGTGTGTGTGGCCATTATAAGCCAGCAGCATTAGCAGCTGCCAATTATTATGCATTGTTGACTGTCATTTCTGTGCAGCAAGCGGTGGTGTGGTGTGGTTGGAACGAGGAGAGACTGCAGAAGGTGGAGACACGAGACAAGAACTAGTCACTGTACGTAAACCAGTCATCTGCTGTCAACCAGAACTGTCCTTCACCATGTACTTGAACTGACCCTCCTCCCTCTTCTGGTTCTAGAAAAGGCTTTTGCTTTCGTGCTGGGCATCTACACTTGTGCTTAGCCACTAGCCTGGAGTAGCTGTGTGTCCAATGTTAATATTTAGTATCATGCTCACTGCCGTAAACCATACATACCTACTGTCCCGTAATGTCCAGGTATGTCTCCCGGACTCCCGGGAGAGCAGGCAAGTCTCCCCCATCCTGTCCCAAAGGGGCCTCAATAACGCCATGGTGAATCTCGCCATTTTGGCCCCGCGGCAAAATGTTGGGTTTTGCAGGGGAGGGGACAAAATGATGCAATTCAACATGCTCCGCCCCCTCCCAACCTCTCACCACACCCCTCTTCAGGGATCTTCAGGGACAAAGCAAAGTAGCCAAGTGTGCTGCAAACAGGGGCAGGACAGTTATTCCCAATGTTCAGCAACAGCTGCGGTTACCAAGAAGGCGGCGGGGATCACCAAAGGCGGATATTGATGGGAAAAATACCATTTAAACTGATCTTTGAAAATATTTGTGGGGAGGCTTATTAACCGGGACTAACAACCCAGTGAACAAACATTAGTAATTCTCTATTCCGACTGTTTATTCTAACAAACAGCTTTACCAAAACTTCCCACAAATTACACACAGGAGGGTAGGCATCATCAGGTAATGGCCTTTAATTGCATGCAATCAGCATAAATTAAATATGCAGAGAGGCAATGAGAGCTCAGTTGCTCTTAACCTCACTGTATATTTTTGTAATTGTTACCAAACATAGGCTGCTGGGATGCAGGCTGTGGTTAACGTGGTGCTGGGAAGTAACGCAGGAGAGCTCAGTTTGATGCTGGGTGATAAAGGGGCCTGTTTGTGGGATATTAGTGAGAGGCCTAAAAGCACAGAAGGTGAGGGGGCCAAGTAGTAAGTGTTTAGGCGTTATATACCTAATTAAAGTGAATAATAGAGTTCTATTAATACAATTTCTCACATGAGGGGGTGGCAGTACTGGGGTAGAGCTGATTAACCTGCACTTGTATAAGTCAAAAGCGTGTTATCTTAAAAGGGTTGTATAACTCACAAGAAACACACTGCTAATAACGTAGTTATATGCAGAATCAGTGCTAGGAGTACAGAATACTCTGCAATGTTATGTATCGGAATAAAAATTGTTCATGAAGGGGAAATCTTTCCCCCATTTTATAAAAATAAAAACAGAGCCATTGAAACATATGTTGCTAAAATATATTTGCAACCACTTGCTGACTGCATAGAATCCATGGCGAGGCTGCATGAGACCGGTTCTTTACCCCATAAAGCATGTCACTGTCATTAGATCACATTCTTTCTGCACAGGACCAACCTATCAACCCACTAAATATGCAAAGGACATTAGTGGCCTGATTCATTAAGGATCTTCACTTTAAAAACTTCTTATTTCAGTTTCCTGGACAAAACCATGTTACAATGCAAGGGGTGCAAATTAGCATTCTGTTTTGCACATAAGTTAAATACTGACTGTTTTTTCATGTAGCACATAAATACTTGATAGCTTATTTGTACACTGAAATTAAAAGTTGATATTTGTGTGCTACATTAAAAAAACAGTCAGTATTTAACTTATGTGCAAAACAGAATACTAATTTGCACCCCTTGCATTGTAACATGGTTTTGTCCAGGAGACTGAAATAAGAAGTTTCTCAAGTGAAGATCCTTAATGAATCAGGCCCCAGATCCCCATGTTCCTAGATGAGACTGGCCCTTTAACTCATTAACCATGTCACTGCCATTGGGTCACTTTGTTCATAAAGCTGAATTGCACTTAAAATGTACAGTGACTGTCAGTAGATCACTATATTCATGAATGGAGCTGACCCTTCTCCCTGCTGCGCTCGTTAGGGCATTTCACTTCTGCTGTTTCCAATACATATAATGAGATTGTACAGAAAGGGTCATTTACAAATCGCAAATGTATAAAACTGCAGCAATGTTGTTTTTTGTGGTAGTGCCTACTTTTGCGCAATTATATGGAAATATGCAATAAAAAATTTATTGAAAGGGGTGGGGAAGGCAAGTTTATAGGGTTTTTCCTAGTTGGTAAGAGGACACCTTTTCCTCCCCATAAAAGGTCTTTTTTGCCTCTTCTGAGCCCCCATGGATCACATGTCATATTTATAATGTCACACATTGAGCACTTTCAGTTACACTTCTTCAGGAAATCATATTGATAGGTGCACTTCGATCAATGTAATAAATCGGTCCACACACAGAAGAGTGTCTTACTGCAAATGCAGTTCTGTTGTCCCCTCGCTCATGATAACTTTAAGCTGAGCAGTAATTTAAGGAGCGTTTAAATGATTAAATGTGGTTGTCCTAAGGTGGAAGTAGGTTATACATTGATGTAATGTCTTTAATGTTTCCTCCCGGTTTATCCTCCAAATCACAAAAAGCAGGTGTCTCCAAAGATGGGAACGTATCTTGTAGTAGTTGACGCATTTGCGCACATGAAGAAATATTGCAGGTCTGTAGTTCTGTGGATCATATTATCCCTTATGTGTTATACAAGTACATGACATCAACGTTAAATGTCACTGTGCCACTGCAGAAATAACTCCTTAATTCACTCTTAGCAGCCACTTATAAAACACCAGGGAAAGCATAAAACAGGCAGTGACTGACTTGTTTGCGAGGTCTTTTGGGCCATTCAAGTTGCTTAATAGTCAATAATTGGTAAGGAACAATTGAGGCATTAGCAGTCCGCAGCCTTTGTTACAGTATTTATAATTCTGGCAAGTTTTCAGAACTGATAGGTACATTGTGCTAGATCAAGACAATTCCAGAGATTAAATGACTTCCATTTAGATCTCAATAACCCTTAAATCTACATATAAATGATCAAATTAGTGCCATTTGCCTGGTTTATAGGACTGTAGGCTATTACCGGGTAATAAAGTGCCACGAGTATGATGCAGTGTGATTGATAAGTACGTCCTTAGCCAAAGAACAAAGATATAGTCCGGCTACTGTAGGCATAATAAAAGAGGTTATACCTCTACTGCAAGTCCACCAGGAGCATCAGTGGTTAGCAAATGACCGCAAATATACTAGTTTAAGATGTTTGTTAAATATACTGTAATTAATCTAAGCATTTTGTTTAATATACAAATGCAGAGATTGCTGATATATATTACAGTTTCATCTTGTTAAGTTGCCTGTGGAGAGAGTAGTGGTTGATTAAGTTTTGCCACGTACAGCGAAAGCAACAGCAATACTTACACTCTACAACATACTATCTAACATACTAAAAAAAATTGCAGAATGCTTCGTAGAGCTAGAATTATTAATTAAATAAATACATATTATAACATGCAATTATTTAAAATTTTAAAGGTGCTATTTAGATGTTGGCCTTCACTATGAGTAAACCTTTACAAACTGTTCTTATTCTTATTTACAAACTTTGTATGCCCTAATTATAAATAAAGTCCATGTAACCACGTACTTGACCTGATGCACTTTTGTAGTTATAACTACCTCTCAGTAGCTGTGACTTCTGTCTGTCTGTATATGGGCTATTCAGTTGACAATGCTTGATCCTCCCTTGTGTCACTGCAGTGCAGAAAAATCATTATTTTGGAGTAGAAGGGGGCTTGCTTTATCCATGCAGTCATACATTTGGATCAGGGGCACAGTTACCACTTAATGGGAGTTTATGGGTGTCAGCTACAACTGTTTTAAGTCTCTAGTTTGTTCTGGTGGAATAATAGTAATATATCATGGTTGACAAGCTGACAATTGCTGCCTGGAGACAATGAGAAAATACTATCCCAACATTTATGGCTAATTCATGGCTAAGTAACGCATGTGACCAGACGTTTTGCTTTATCCACAATATCTACCCCATAGAGATGGAGCACCAGTTCCATAGAGTGGCAGTCGTGCTGTTCTTGCTTAACTCTGCCTTGCTGAAATAGAATGTAGGGGTGTGATTACTACAGCACAATCTGACATTGCCACTGCTCTTTGTCTTAATAATGTGTTTTATTAGTTATATGAATTTGTACCTACTGATGTTTGTCTGTATCCAAGAGGAAATAAAAGTGTACACCCCTGTGTTATACAGTGCTACAATACAAAGCTCAGCAGGGCTAATACTAATACCCACGGCAACAGGGTACACTCCTTTAGCTGGGCCAACTTGAAATGCTCTCCATATTCTGGATTTTAAACCGCAAAGGGTAATCAGAAGTTAGGTGAGAGCAGGGTGCTAGGCAGATCCATTTAAACTAGAGATACTCAGGCTCGGTTTTCTGAAAACCGAACCCCCCCCGAACATCACCAATCCGAGTATCGAACCAAGCCGGCAAAGTACTTTCCTGTTTCCTCAGATCTGAATTGAGGCAAAACGTCATTGTTGCGTCGTTGGATATCGCGGGTTTTGGATTCCATAAGTACCTCCCTCTTTAGGAGATCCAGCGCCATTGCTCACACAGAAACAGGGGTAGCAGTGTTCTTGTCACTCTCCAGTGCCATTGCTCAGTGCCATTGCTCACACAGAAACAGGAGTAGCAGTGTTCTTGTCATTCTCCATTCTCCAGTGCCATCGCTCACACAGAAACAGGAGGGGTAGCAGTTTTCTTGTCACTCTCCAGTGCCATTGCTCACACACAAACAGTTGTAGCAGTGTTCTTGTCACTCTCCAGTCTCCAGTGACATTGCTCAGTGCCATTGCTCATACAAAAACAGGAGGGGTAGTAGTGTTCTTGTCACTCTCCATTCTCCAGTGACATTGCTCAGTGCCATTGCTCATACAGAAAGAAGAGGGATAGCAGTGTTCTTGTCACTTTACAAAAATTGACTGGAAATGATTACAAATTAATGTTATTGACGTTAATAATAATGTAGGAACAAACAAAACCAAATTATGTGATTTTAGCAATTTAAAAAAAAAAATACAGATTCAAATCCAAAACCAAAACACAGGAGGGTTGTTATCGCGAGGACAGCTTGGTTGGGAGCTCATTGTTCGGAGGGATCTGGAAGATCCAAAGGCTCTGTTACCCAGGTAACTGCCTCAAGAACACTGCACTTGGCTACAGTTTGGTCGTAGATAGGGGTGTAGGAACCAGGGCGGCAGAGGTGGCAGTTGCCCCCCCCCCATAATTTCTGTTGGGTGGGCAAAGACTGTGTTTCCCCCCCCCAAGGAACTTCTACACAAAAGACTTCATGCTAATTTCTGAAGTGAAACTTTTTTAAATGATAGATTGTCTTAGTATAAACACTCTCTAGGATTGGTGCAATATCTTAAGCAGGTGTGGAGCAATGCATTACCGGGACTCAGGGGAAAGCTGGACTGGGGTCAGTGGGCTACCATAGGCTGGGTCACTGGGCCACCTGATTTGTATTCCTTTAAAATGTTCCTAATAGGCTGCTGAGTTGATTCTTGCCCCCCAAGCTAAAATTTACCAGTCCACCCCTGCCGGGACCTATTGCCAAATTTGGGTAGGGACCTGCTGATGCCATTATCTCCTCCAAGGCCCCCTCCCCCTCTGCTCTCAATAGAACATCGTGGTGGCCTCTTCTGAATAAGCTCAGTTCAGCTCATGCACCCAGTGCTGGTCTTTTGACAGTGGGAGCATCAGCAGGGAACGGGGCTGTCGGGAACTGGAATCTTCAAAGTTTCTGCATACCTCGCCTCTTTGTGCATCTGTAAAAAGTAGGAAGACATCAGACTCAGTCCCTACCTTGCTGGTAGAGGAGTGAATATGTGGGAAAGGGTGAATATAGCCCCTTACATGTAGTGCTGTTTAGTAGGCGCTTTGTGTGATGGACCTCTTGAATTTTGTTATTTGTATAATTTGTATCCTGTATCCTCTCCCATTTATATATAAACTAAAGTACACTTGTACATTTCCAGTAGTTTGCCTAAATAATTCCAAACTCGTAGATGTGCCGTGTACCCTCAGCCAGCCCATAAGGCTGCCTTCAGGCTGACCAGCTAGCGCTGAGTGGGCAAAACAGCTGAATATAATAATAATATCCTCACAGGGAATGAGACAATTCCGCTACAGGATGTGATGGAATCCCGAAGGAATATCATGACAGCTACATGCTAAACACTCAGCAAATGAATTCATTAGAGAAGCATTTCCACCTGCTCAGCTGTGCAGTGAGCTACTGGTCAGTCAAATGATGGGAAGTTTTACCCCAGCTGGACTTCTCGCTGAACCCCTGCAAATAGGGGAAGGGAAAAGAGATAAAAATGTACTTTTTATACAAATTTCTAATTGAATTAATTGGAAACATGTTCAAACATATAAAATGTTCATGTTTAACAGCAGAACATACAGGAAAACACGCAGAGGAAACTAATTCATTTTTATGTAAATTATATCTACAGGTACTTTCCTTTCAGTGACTATAACCAACAATGTATCATATTTTCCTGTAAGGGATCTAAAATATACAGTAATAGAAGCTGAGGTACGTGACGAAGTCACAGAATATGAAATTAATCTCTTGATGTTTACTGAAATTTCACTCAAGATTTGTGACTCCACTTTGCTCTTGGAAGACAGATTAACCAGACCTTGAGCCTGACTTGCAGAAGGTTGAGGGGATTATGAGATGGAGATTTCATATTGTAAAGTGACATTCCTCCATATTTCTCAATGCAACTGGGAGCTTGGATCACTGTGTGGTTTCAAATGAGGGTCCGTGAAGTACTGTATGTAAAAATCACAAACACATTTATAACCACCAGAAATAAAAAGTTATAATTAGAAAATCCTGACCCTTTAACCTCACAAACTTTCATTAGACAACTTTGTTTCTACACAGGGACTTATTTTTTAACCTATTAAACATGTCATGTGTGATTTTTTTTTTTTACCATTTTAATCTTGTCACTGTCTTTTAAGCACTTTGTTTTCATACAGGACTTATCCTTTAACCCAGGTCTGACCCTTTAACCTGTCAAACTTTATTTTAACATGAACAAGACCCTTTTTGCATGAATGTGTCTGAATGATGTCCCTGTGGATAGATGGAACCACCTTTGGAACAGTAGTGTAGTCGGAACATTTAACTATCCCCTCTGGTGTGCGGGAAAAAATCTTCACGCTTCCCTTGAGTTAGGGTTTTAGCCTCCTGATCTTCAGACAAACTTCAGGTCTAAACCCTATGTTTGTCAAAAGGATAGCTAAAGTCCCTTTATCACAATTTCCACCCAATTGATAGTGGGGCAAGTATAATGCCACCCTCTGAGTGCCAGAGAGATAGTGTGCTTTCCGAAAGGGCACCAATGAAATGCAGAAAGCAGTCAGTGATACATCTGTGAGTCGCGTTGAGAATTCAAAAGTACCACCAAGCCAGGGCTATCAGCTGGGGTAGGCTGGTGCAACGTTTGTGGCTGGGCCGCCTGTGGCTGCACAATGCATGGCCAAGTCTGCTGGCTGAGAAAGGGATAGAGGATGTGCAGCCACATACCATGCACCTGCACAGTTACTAGGAATGACATCAAAGTGTCGCCATAAGTCAGAGGTTGGTTCTGAACGTGGGGCAGCATGGTGGCTTAGTGGTTAGCACTTCTGCCTTACAGCACTGGGGTCATGAGTTCAATTCCCCGACCATGGCCTTATCTGTGAGGAGTTTGTATGTTCTCCTCGTGTTTGCGTGGGTTTCCTCCGGGTGCTCCGGTTTCCTCCCACACTCCAAAAACATACTGATAGGTTAATTGGCTGCTAACAAATTGACCTTAGTCTCTCTCTGTCTGTATGTTAGGGAATTTAGACTGTAAGCCCCAATGGGGCAGGGACTGATGTGAATGAGTTCTCTGTACAGCGCTGCGGAATTAGTGGCACTATATAAATAAATGGTGATGATGATGATGATGACCAGGCCAGTCACACATGTAAATAATTTAAGAATCATTTAAGAATACTTTATTATTTACTAATACATAGGTACTAATAAAGAGGTACTTTAGTCAGGTATATTTAGCAGACTAAAGTACCCCTTTAATCTATCTCAGGTACTCCTTAGGGTACACACACTACAGGCTGGAAATCTAGGGTCTAAGCCATTGAAAACGTTAGTCATTAGATCACTGAACTGACCATGCCAGACCAGATTTGATGTTGCCCCCTATGCCTAATGATAAATACGGCCTTGCAATGACAGGTTCCTTTTGCCCACGGACTTTCCAGCTGACCAAATAAAAAAAAAATCTGTAACAGAAATAATTGAGTTTGGTCCAAGTTAATCCAACTGGAAATGGAATGTTATAGAAGCCAATGTAGGGGAAATGGTTGATAATGTAGGTGTGAGATATGTATAACTGAGACTGACCCTTTTTTCTGATTTACAACTTACGTGTCCCTTTTCAGATTTCATCTACAAAATCGGGTGTGGCTTAGTGGGTTACACTATCCTGATTTGAGGGGACTGTCCTGCTGTCCTGACTCCAGGACATTTGGGAGGTGTGTCCTGCTAATGGATACCGTGCCCACCTGCAACTGGTGTAAGGCAAAAGAGGGGTATTTTTTGGGAATGGGAGTTAGGGCTGGCCAACATACAACATGGTCAGGCACCAATGTGACATGACCATACCCACTTAACCCTCTGTGTCCCAATTTCAGGAACCTAAATGTTAGAAGGTATTACATTCTCCTGGAATGTCCGGGAGACTCCTGAATTTCTCCCGGGAGAGCAGGCAATTCTCCCGGATCCCCTGGATCCCGGCCAGCTCTGTAAATTAATTGTTGTCTGCAGAGCGGGCCCCGGTAATTAGTACCCGCTCTCCCACTCTCTGCGCCCCTGCTCCCGGGAAACAAGTCGCCTATCTAAATCTTATCTAAAAAGTTGGACTGATCTAACACATTTTTAATACAAAAAAGTTGAAATACTCACTGCAGCCAGTAGCTGGCATAAAACAGACTGTCTTCAGCACTGCCCAGCTGTAATAATTAATAACACTGTTATAGTACCAGATTTTTCCAATGTAACTACATGCTGCTTTATATCAAGGGGTTATTTTCGTAAAAATAGCACCAGAAAATTAATTTTTGGGTAAATAAAAAATATGAAAAAATAGGAGAGTAAAACAAAGAAATATTGCATTAAAAGATGTACGTTCATCTTGGTACTATGACCTAAGAACTATATCACCTACCCGACAGTAAAAAGGACAATGACATTTATCGGACATCTAAAAATGATGATCCGGTAAATATCACTTGATCCAAAGTACTTCTTTTGATTTACAGAAGGATATTTCCTGTGCACGACACGCTGGTACAGTATTTATCCGCAATCATGTAAGTAAGGATTTAATTGCTTTGTTTGGCTAATTGAGAGGAACTGCGAGGCCAGGCAGTTATGAAAATTGAATGAATGCACAAATATGCTGATCAGATGGCAATGAATCAAACACTCGTTTGAAATCTGAAAAACAAGATTTGAAAAACATTGAAAAACCCTCAGCGTTCTCTTCCAGTCCTGAGCAATTAAATGCCATTGAAACACAGACTCCCCTCCTACAGATGCACAGTGAAGAGATTCTTAATCATAGGCAAATTAGGTGGGGGGTGTTTGAAAGGCTGACAGGAAACAATCCCAGATAAAGATTATTTGGGGGGTGCATAAAATAAAAAGATCTATAATAACTATATAATCTACATAGCATATACCCTGTATATATACACACACACACACACACACACAATACACAAGGTCTAGATGCAGGTTGTTATCCTGAGGTATATTGCATGGCAGCAGTTACATTAATGGTAATTTCCAAGAATAGGTGGGAATGTGAAGAATTTAATTCTACGCACATGTGATTAATTATCCAGCTTGCTCTTAACGAGGTGCCCATGCACATTCTGGATATTAGAACCACGCTGAGCCTACTTGTCCATGATTGCAAGTCTGATTTAAAATTTTAATGTTGGAAACGTAAATATATAACTAAGTCTCTGTGCTGCCACTTAGGCCGTGGATAATGCAAGCTTTTTTGTGGGAATGGACATGCTTAGCATTTGGGCATCACAGTAGCTTAATGGTTAGCACTTCTGTCTCTCAGCACTGGGGTCGTTAGTTTTATTCCAGACCATGATCTTACTTGTGTGGAGTTTGTGTGTCCTCCCACATTCCAAAAACATACTAGTAGGTCAATTGGCTGTTATTAAATTGACCTTAGTCTGTGTGTGTATGTTAGGGAATTTAGACTGTAAGCTCCAATGGGGCAGGAACTGATGCCCACAAACTAGGATACTCCTCCATAAATGGTTCTTCTCCACGACTTGAATCTCATTTAAATATAATAATATTGGGGCAGCACGGTGGCTAAGTGGTTAGCAATTCTGCCTTACAGCACTGGGGTCATAAGTTCAATCCCCAACCACGGCCTTATCTGTAAGGAGTTTGTATGTTCTCCTCGTGTTTGCGTGGGTTTCCTCCGGGTGCTCCGCTTTCCTCCCACGCCCCAAAAACATGCTGGTAGGTTAATTGGCTGCTAACAAATTGACCCTAGTCTGTGTGTCTGTCTCTCTCTGTTTGTCTGTGTGTGTTCAGGAATTTAGATTGTAAGCCCCAATGGGGCAAGGACTGATGTGAGTGAGTTCTCTGTACAACGCTGCAGAATTAGTGGCACTATATAAATAAATGCTAATAATAATAAAATATATTGTTCTGCAAAACAAGTTTACATTGTGGTCGTAAAATGAAATCCAGGAATATGCCCATCCCGCATTTAGTTATCAACACCCCAGACCAATATCTTCCATCACAGCGTGAAAAATATTCCCCCAAAGACCCCACCACTTTTCCAAGAAAGGTCAGAGCACGTACCATGAGCATTGTCCTATTCAAGCAAAAATATACACAGAACATTGCTGCAGTTTTGCCCTTTTGTAAATGGCCTTATTGATGGTAAAAGCATAAAAGGATGAGAGTGACAGAGTCTATTGGGACTGACACTCAGGATTAGAAATTGCAATGAATTTTCATGCTGGTAGTTTCATAGCAGAACAGGTTGTTCCATGGATATATGAAATTTCGGCTATCCAATCTCTCCACTTTTGCTTAGCCATTCTGCACTGCATTTGTAAATTATAATTTTAATATCGGAATTTATAGTCAGGTTATTATTAGAGATGGTCACTGACCCCCGTGTTTTGGTTTTGGATTCGGTTTTGGATCTGGATTACCGTCGTGTTTTGGTTTTGGTTTTGGTTTTGCAAAACCGCCATTGCGTGTTTTGGTTTTGGTTTTGGTTTTGTTTGGTTTTGTTTTGCTATTTTTTGGGAAAATCCATGTTTTTGGGCCTAAATTAACCCAATTTAGTGCTCCAACTGTTTTAGAGACAAGTAATCTAATTGTTGAGGTAATAAATCATCCAAAAAAACAGTTTAATTCTTCGTTGGTAGGCCTATTCTACACACAAAACAGATTGTCTTCCTCTCCATCTATGCATATTGGCAATGCAGCCATCGTCTTTGAATGTATATTACACCCTACACTTATAGTTAAATATGTAAAGAAATGGAAAAAGCCAGTTTGCTTTCTGTCTCTCAAGGCCCCCCTCCACTTGTATAAAATAGCAAAAAATTCAGCCATTATAGACTGTACAATATTAATTGACATGGAGAAAGCCAGTTTGGTTTCTGTCTCTCTAGGCCCCCCTCCACTTGTATAAAATACTAAAAAATTCAGCCATTATAGACTGTACAATATTAATTGACATGGAGAAAGACAGTTTGGGGTCACTCTGTCTCTCTAGGCCCCCCTCCACTTGTATAAAATACCAAAAAATTCAGCCATTATAGACTGTACAATATTAATTGACATGGAGAAAGCCAGTTTGGTTTCTGTCTCTCTAGCCCCCCCTCCACTTGTATAAAATACTAAAAAATTCAGCCATTATAGACTGTACAATATAAATTGAAATGGACAAAGGCAGTTTGGTATCTGTCTGCATCAGATCCTCTCTCCACTAGGAGTAAAATAGAAAACTATTCAGCCGTTATATAATCTAGAATATAAATAGAAATTGAGAAAGGCAATTTGGTATCTGTCTGCATCATAATCATCAACATCATCATTAGCGCCCTCGTCGCCTACACAAATCTCCCCCTCATCCTCTTCTAATTCCAAAGTGGCATCCTCAATTTGGGTATCACCGGCTACACTCGGGCTATTAAGGCACACATCAGCAGAATGCTCACGATTAGACATCCCACTGTTGGATGGACTCTCCACAGGGATTGTTGTCATTTGTGAATCAGAGCAAATATTCTCCTGTAATGCCTCACTGGTATCTTGCAGCTCAGCTTTGACGCGTAACAGTAGTTGTGCACCAATTGTAGGCTGGGTAACTTTTTGGGATCTGCCACTAATAGCCAAAGGTGAAGGCCTCATTCTCTCTTTGCCACTGCGTGTGTAGAATGGCATGCTTGCAATTTTTTTTTTATCGTCACTTAACTTTTGCTCAGTTACACTTCTTTTTCGCTTCAATACAGTAAATTTTTTTTTGGTTTTTGTTTTTTGCACTAATTTGAAAACACTCTGTTGTTTGACATCGCCTTGGCCAGATGACGTACTGGGAACACTAACATCAGGACTGGTGACAGAACCTGGTTGCTCATTTAGATCATATGTGGACTGCTTTGAATCCATTGCGTAGATACTGCTGACAGATATGACTTTTGACAGCCAGAAATATTAATGCACAATTAGAGAGGACACCCCAAAAACACTGAGGAGTGCTAACATTTATTGAGTAGATACTGCTGACAGATATGACTTTTGACAGCCAGAAATATTAATGCACAATTAGGGAGGACACCCCAAAAACACTGAGGAGTGCTAAAATTTATTGAGTAGATACTGCTGACAGATATGACTTTTGACAGCCAGAAATATTAATGCACAATTAGGGAGGACACCCCAAAAACACTGAGGAGTGCTAAAATTTATTGAGTAGATACTGCTGACAGATATGACTTTTGACAGCCAGAAATATTAATGCACAATTAGAGAGGACACCCCAAAAACACTGAGGAGTGCTAACATTTATTGAGTAGATACTGCTGACAGATATGACTTTTGACAGCCAGAAATATTAATGCACAATTAGGGAGGACACCCCAAAAACACTGAGGAGTGCTAAAATTTATTGAGTAGATACTGCTGACAGATATGACTTTTGACAGCCAGAAATATTAATGCACAATTAGAGAGGACACCCCAAAAACACTGAGGAGTGCTAACATTTATTGAGTAGATACTGCTGACAGATATGACTTTTGACAGCCAGAAATATTAATGCACAATTAGGGAGGACACCCCAAAAACACTGAGGAGTGCTAAAATTTATTGAGTAGATACTGCTGACAGATATGACTTTTGACAGCCAGAAATATTAATGCACAATTAGAGAGGACACCCCAAAAACACTGAGGAGTGCTTAAAATTATTGAGTAGATACTGCTGACAGATATGACTTTTGACAGCCAGAAATATTAATGCACAATTAGAGAGGACACCCCAAAAACACTGAGGAGTGCTAACATTTATTGAGTAGATACTGCTGACAGATATGACTTTTGACAGCCAGAAATATTAATGCACAATTAGGGAGGACACCCCAAAAACACAGAGGAGTGCTAAAATTTATTGAGTAGATACTGCTGACAGATATGACTTTTGACAGCCAGAAATATTAATGCACAATTAGAGAGGACACCCCAAAAACACTGAGGAGTGCTTAAAATTATTGAGTAGATACTGCTGACAGATATGACTTTTGACAGCCAGAAATATTAATGCACAATTAGAGAGGACACCCCAAAAACACTGAGGAGTGCTAACATTTATTGAGTAGATACTGCTGACAGATATGACTTTTGACAGCCAGAAATATTAATGCACAATTATGGGGGACAACCCAAAAGCGCTGGGGAGTGCCAAATATGAAGAAAAAATAATAAACCTCTATCCTCCTCTCTGCACTAGCGATTTTGGTTAGAGCAATTGCAAGAACAATATTGTATTCTTTCTCTGTCCCTGCTCTAATTAGCCTATGACTACACCCTGCTCTCTCCCTCTGTCAAATGGCGATGGATTGCTGTGGAGGCGTGTATTTATAAAGTTGAAGTATCGCGAGAACCGAGTCCCGAGATCCGACGACGTCACAATGACGTTCGGCCTCGATTTGGATTCGGAATTGGCGGGAGAGTACCGAGCTGCTCAGCTCGGTACTCGGATACCCAAAGTTCGGGTGGGTTCGGTTCTCGGAGAACCGGACCCGCCCATCTCTAGTTATTATAGTCGTATAATGAATAGAGCAGGGTGGGCAATTTACTCTACTGCGTGGAGCGAGGTGTGTTTAGGATAGGGCATTAAACAGATAAGGCCAAATTCTGCCAGTGATAAAACTGTGGATTTCAGGTGAATATTTTGTGAAACAAATTTGTTCTTTTATTCACAGGGTTATTTGTAGTGAGTTAAATTCTGTGATCATAGTGCCAAAATCATTAACTATCAAACATTGTTCCCACAGCATTTCGTTCCAGCTTCCCTGTTTAAAAGGAGGGGTCACTTTAAACACTGCAAACATTCACTGTCGGTATCTTTTTGGTTTCATGTTTGTACTCACAGATTTAGGCATTTAAAACTTTACATTGTGAACAGTATTGAGCTGGAGGAAGCCAGAGAAATGTCCACAGAGGGAAACTGAAGATGATTCTGAAGTCAGAGAGTTGTTGAATACTGAAACAAAACATCTATAAAAACTTGAGCATAGAACAACTAGTCTCCAAATAAGAGTTGCTAAAAATCAGTGGGCTAAAAATGCCCAACATTTAGAAATACTGTACCAACAACTTACTGGACATTTTACGTTGATTGAAAACATTGTGGCGGGCAGCACGGTGGCTTAGTGGTCAGCACTTCTACCTTACAGCACCGGGGTCATGCGTTCAATTCCCGATCATGGCCTTAACTGTGTGGAGCTTGTATCTTCTCCCCGTCTTTGTGTGGGTTTCCTCCGGGTGCTCCAGTTTCCTCCCACACTCCAAAAACATACTAGGAGGTTATTGGCTGCTACCCTAGGGTGTGTGTGTGTGTGTGTACATTAGGGAATTTAGACTGTAAGCTCCATTGGGGGCAGGGACTGATGTGAGTCCTCTGTACAGCGCTGCAGAATTAGTTGCGCTATATAAATAGATGATGATGGTGCCTCATTAAATAAGGAAGCTGTTATGTTGTAGCCTTGGTGAAACGTTATACATTGTAGTTTTGCAGTTACACATTATTAATTCATTATAATATTTATTTGTAAAGCTTCTTATGAAAATATATGTAAAACCCTCCAGATATCTGAGTTACACATCACCCTTCAATTGCTGCCACAATATACTTAAAATCATATAAATGAAGCCAATATTTTGAGCAGAACCAATGCAGCGACCTGCAGAGCAACTCACTTGCTGCAATAGTAGTGATCACCTATAGCGGTTTCCCAGCGCTGGTGGAGATTACCGCAGATGACCTGGAAGAGACAGGGATTTGGCTGAGAACACTACAGAACACTCTGCATGCAGCCAGCGTCCGCAGTACAACATTGTAATTTGGAACACCCAGCCTGTAATTAGAGGAATTTGCTGCTTGCTTTGATGTACAGGAATAATAATCTGTTTCAGCTTGCCCCAAGAAAACAGGCTGCCCTATAATCTTTATTTACAGAACTGCTTTATTAAAAGATACGCCATTAAAATCCAGTAATCATATTGCGTTCAGTGCAGATGTCATACGACCCTTGAAATGCAGAAACTACGGCTGCTGGCTGTCACAGAATACAAACACGATCCGCTACATTCTGCCTAATGAGCAAAAACAAAATGAGCATATAACTCACATGATCACAAGTAAAGATTCCATTTAAATACATAAAATTAACTTAGTAATTTAGACTGAAAGACAAGATGTAATCTTTATAAACAACTGATGTATATGTAAATTGTCATATTATAGGGGGTTTGTTCACTTCCACAAACACACGCCATCTGATCTGGAGCCACAATGCCACTTTAGCCACTGCAGCATACTTTTTGCTATGTGGCATTTGTATATGCTAATTTGTCCCTCTCCATACAGCGCAATAATAATTGATAGATTTGTACAGCGTATCCTGGAAGATTAGTAATGCAGTAATTACCTTGTCCCTGGTGTAAGTGCATTAATTACAGTCATGGTAAACACAGGAGTATCAAATAGGCCTTTCACCAAAATGTTCATAATGTCTTTAAAGGCTAATTCCACCCAAAAGCATTTTTTTTTTAACTAACATGCTTCATCCAGTTAACTTGTACACCTATTGGGAGTAGGACTGGAAACTTAAAGTGCCCCTGGAATTTTTTTGAAAGTGGTCTTATGTAGGTGGGACCAAAACAACTGTGGGTGGGACCAGCACAAAGTAGGCGGGTTCGTAGCTGTAGTCACAACGGCGGTAAGACAAGACAGCGCCTGACATGGTGCACACACACACAAAGGGGAGAAACAGAGGCGCATACACGCAAAGGGGGGAACAGAGGCACATACACACAAATGGGGGTGGACAGAGGCGCATACACGCAAATGGGGGAACAGAGGTGCATACACAGAAAGGGGGGGACAGAGGCGCATACACACAAAGGGGGGGAGCAGTGGCACACACATTCAAAGGAAGGGAACAAAGGTGCACACAAAAATGGGGGGGCAGGAGAGGAGAAGCTACTTTGAAAGTTGCATTCTGCCTTCTTGTGCTGGGAGGAAGGGGAGGAGGTTGGGGTAGGGACACACAAGACTCACCAATAGGCAGGACTGCCTGTCTAAATGGGCGCACGCTGCCATTGTAACGCAACAGACAGCGCCCTGTCCAGTCTAGAAAGATTTCGACACAAGTGAATCAGACCCTGGAAGTAAGGAGTGCTCTGTAACATTAATGGGGTGTTGCCTTTTTAAGAGCTTTTCCCAGTAGTGTAGGGAAGCAGTGGTCACATCTGTCATGACTAGATGTAAAAAAAACATTTCGCACTTCATTTCACTGAAATATTCATTCTGCTAATCAAAAATGTCAAATTTTCAGCATATTGTTGAGTTTAATTATTGCAGGAAAAATGTGATTTGCCATGAAACAGACCAAAACAGTTTCCATTTCTGAAGCTAAATGGTGATGTCACTTCTAGCTCAATTTTAAATTCTACATGGAAATGTGATCACTTTCTTCCTAAATGAGACTTATCCTTTAACCCATTAAAACTATAACTGCTAGTAGATATTTTTGTTCTTAAATGAGACTGACCCTTTAAACCATTAAGCATGGCCCTGTCACAATGTAATACAGCCAGCAATAGGTCCCTGTATGTATTTCTGAGATATGCTGCTGTTAGAATTCGCAGTGTTGACACTGCCATTAATTCTAGAGTCATTTTATCCCTGTAGAATGAACACAGTGACATTTCATTTTCTCCTCAAGAGGAATTAACGTTCTTGTCTTGAAACACATTAATTCCACATCAACTTCCTAAACACTAATTTTTCTGTATTAGATTTATTTAACTATTTACATACTCATGAATAGATTGGGCACAGTCCATGGTGTTCTACAAGTACAGTATGGCAATTGTAGTGACCTGCAGAGCAGCTATTAATGGTTGTATGGGGGAGTCTCAACTGGCAGCCTGTGTGTACTGTATCCCTGTAGCCTGGTGCTGCCAGCTGACAGTTGGAAGTCTGGTGTGAATCTATTGCGGAAACTTGTAGTAAGTCAAGAACAATATACAATATAGCGTAGCACCTATTGCATAGCAGTACATGTTATGGTACACATAGATAATGGCTAATACTTTTGTATATTCAGGCCACATTCATAAATGTCAAATCATGATCTTAAATACCCTTCATATTTTAACATAAAGACTTTATACCTTCTCATCTACTACGTTAGGAGCAAGATCTAATACCCCTCTTCAATAACCAGACTTAATAAATTCACAGGGATTCAGTGTTGGAATGGCCCAGCGGGGTCCCGGGGTGATCCACGGTGGGCCCCACTGCACGAATGCCCCATCCCCTTTGACTAGGGGGCAGGACCGGTATGTGATCACCAGGGCCCCCACCGAGGAGGCAGTGTAGGAGCAGCCTGTGCTGCTTAGTAATGCAGAGGGGTTTCCTGCTCATGCAGGAACTCCACACTATCTCTGATGTGCTCTGATTGGCTGAGGGACTGTGGTAACCAATCAGCACAGACACGCCCCCCTACCCATACTGCCATTGAGAAAGCTGGAGGAAACAGTGTAGGAAAGGGTAAGTGTATGAGAGTTTATGTGTCTGTATACGAGGTATGTCTATTAAATAACAAGACTGATTAAATAACTCACCTTTATTTATTGGTATTACAAATGTAATGCTTGTCCCCTTCAATATACTTCCCATTTGCAGTAATACATCGCTGTAGTCTTGTTTTCCACTGGTCGAAGGCATGGAACAAATCAATTTCTGTCACTTGTTTCAACATATCTGCCGTTTTCTACTTTACAGCATCAACTGACTCAAAATGTGTCCCTTTAAGCACTGATTTAACTTTTGGGAAAAGATAAAAATCGTAAGGTGCTAAATCGGGCGAATATGGAGGATGTTCAAGTGTAGTAATGTGTTTGTCGGTCAAAAACTGCTTCACTGAAAGGGCTGTGTGAGCAGGCGCATTGTCCTGGTGAAGAAAGAAACCATTTTTCCACAGTTGCGGCCGTTTCTTTCTGACTCTTTCTCTCAGCTTTTTCAAAACTTTTTTAAAACTGTGTCTTTGTCAATGTTCACGGATTCAGCTATCATTCAAACACTGAGTCGGCGGTCTTTTCAAACAATTTGACTGATTTTTTCAACATTTTCTTCGGTTCTTGAAGTGCAAGGTCGTCCAGGGCGTTCATCATCTTCGACATTCTCACGTCCCTTGCTAAATCTTTTGTGCCACTCAAATACACGCGCACGAGACAGGCAGTCATTCCCATAGGCCGTAGTAACCATTCTGTTGGTGTTTTGTGCAATTTTACTAAAAATTTAAAATTGTCACGTTGTTCAACTTTTAAACTTAGCATTTTTCGGCACTCTACAGAAAATACAACCAAACTAAATGGAGACTCACAATCAACTGAACGTCATAGAGTGTTGCAGATTGTCATGCAGGTTCAAGGTTACTACATATGCAGTTATAAACTGGTTCTGACTGCTTTGTTTACTAGGTGAAATCACAGTCTCGTTATTAGACATACCTCGTATATGGTTGTGTGTATGAGAGAGAGAGAATGTGTGTCAATGTGTATGAGAAATGTACTAGTGTGTGTCAGTGTGCATGATAATGAGTGTGAGTCAGTTTGTGTGTATCAGAGTGTGAGTTAGTGTGAATTACAAATGTGTGTATGATAGAAGGGGTATGAGTCAGTGTGTATGAGAATTGTATTAGTGTGCATGAGAAATGTATTAGAGTGTGCTACTATTACTTATAGTTTTATTAAGTCTTAAGAAAGGGGACTCTATCATTTTCCCTTGGAATTGGTAAAAATCCAACGATTAATGTCTGCACATATTTTAATTTTAGGACTTTAACTAGTGTCTTTAATGGTTTTATGAAGTCTGTTTGCAGAGCTTACAGTTCTTACAGTTCCATTGTTTTCTTTCTCTTCCATTAAATTTCTGACAATGTTATAACAATCCACATTAGTGTGTGTATGAGAAATGTATTAGTGTGTGTCCGTGTGTTGCTTGGTTGGGAAGGGGGGGCTAGAGTGTTCACTCATGGCTCGTCTTTTCATATTTCTTGTACCTAACCTTTTTTTCCAAACAGAAGCCCAACATTCCAGCTTAAGACACCGGGAAGTGAAAGCTGAAAGAACAGGTAGGAGAGAACAGGATAGCTGCCAACTGTTCTGATTCTGCTGGGACAATTCTGATTTTGGGTGACTGTTCCGCTTTGTACCGATCTAGGGGCTGGGGCCCAGACTGTTCACTTTTTGCATACACTGCATTCTTATATTCTACAATATGGTACTAGCCTTGTCCTCGGTGGGCTGACTATGCCCCCTCTAGTCACACACATGGGAGGCTGGCCACACCCCCTCTGTTGGGCCTCTACCATGACATCCCCCAGGGGGCCCTTCATGTCCCAGTCCAACACTGTAGGTATTATATACAAAACTATCAAGTACAAATGTAGCCCCTTCACGGGGGAGACCTCAATGCACCTGGTGGGAAGAGGGGGTTGGTAAATCTCATGGTTAGGAGAATCTCATCTTTCTAAATTTCTCAAATTTAGTACTTTCACCCGAGTTGTTTTCTCTCCTCGGGGTTGTAGATCTTGGCAAGTTCCAGAGGTTGACTAGGAAAAGCCCTGCTGGACCTTCTACAAATGAGTTGCGACAAGCCAATGGCATACACAGCAAGAATGGGGGGATAAGCACTTGGTACAAGTATTAATAGGCCATGTACCTTAAAGGCCTGTAAAATGAAAGGTAGTGTGTAATATGTAATAACTTTAATATCTGATAACGGTCATGTGGTAGAGATCAATGTAACCGTCAGATGAAAAGTCATATAATAACAATGATACAATATTGATATGGAAAGAGATTAATTGAACAATGGCATTGTATAATGACATATAAAAGAACAATCAATGATAACAGTATCTGATAGCAATTCTTAATTAAAAAACAGTTGTGACTTAGCAGATCTGGCAATACCTCTGCATACCATGCTGTAATAAGCTTCATAATGAGTCCATTTATCAATGTTAAATCAAAACTTATTGCTAAGATCATGGGCTAATGTGGGCTTAAAAGTGGTGTCACTCTTAAATATTCCTACGGGTGCACAACCAGAATTGCATATAGCACATATGCAGATGTATAGTGACGGGAGCGAATTGGAAAATAAACACCTGCTGAATGTATATTTTGGACTATAGCTAATACTCTGAAATTGGGTAAGATGAGAAATTATAATTATGATAAGGAAAGTAATAACACAGATGAGTAAGGACAGTTCTCTTATCAAAGAAGAATATAACTCTCACTAAGAAGAAGATAATTATGATAGGATTTGTAGACCCAATCATTGCTAGTAAGACAATGGTGTGGGTAGTATACCCAGCACATGTAATAATTGGTAATAATTGATAAAGTACTGTCACCAAGAAGTACCGTCCATTGAACAAGAGTAAGTCCATATAAGTACAAAGGATAGAGGATGCCATAGACAATAAGCACAGGTAAATGCCAAGTATGAGTGGAGGTTATCATGGAAGTGTAATCCAGCTTATGGACAAGCCACTGGCTCATATAACCTGCAGCACTGGTAATTAGCCCTGTTTATGGTGCTGGGCATTATGCAGCAGACACTGACAAGTTCTGCAAACCTGGAGGGATCTTCTAACGTCTGGAAGGTTCCTAAGTGACTCTTATCTAAATACAGCAATATAGTAGTAGTATTAGCAAACTGGACCTGGATTGCCTTGGTACCTCTAGCAGCCTGTACAAGATCCCTGCCAGTTACTTTATGGCAATAACAGACCCCTCGTCTGTTAAGCTGCGCACACACCTATGCAATCTTGCTTTAGATGCAATTTCTGTAACGATCTCACCATTGACTGGAAGTCCCAATCAGCATGCCGATTCAAGCGTTCACACAATTTGCCTTCAGATCTGCGCTCTTCATTTCATAACCATCAGCTGAAAAGATTGTGGCTCCGTACACACTCTATGGATATCTGCCTACGCTGCTGCAATATGTTGGGGGAACTATCGGCCAACGTGTTGGACAGACGGTCATGTGTGACTACACTCTTTCACATATGTCCTCCATCGTTCTATTATTGACTATGACTTTTTAGGAAGTTTAGAAAACCAAATCAACAGATGCGATGGGTTTTGGTGTACAAACTCTTGCAATATCTGATCAAACGGTTGTGAATCGTGTGATAATTGCATAGATCTGCACCCAGCTTCAGTTTGGTATTACATGAATGGGTCAAAATAATTTATTGAGGACATGGGGAGACTGATTGCATTGGGTGCATGTATATGGCATCACCTGGACATAGAGGAAAAATTAATTTCATTAAGGAGAAACTGAGCATATTGGGGTGTACATGTATTATGTTGTCTCTTTAATAAAATTAATAAAACAAGGGAAGAATTGCAAACACTGAAGTAGGAGCAAACATAGATTTATTAAGGGTAAACATATCAACACCTTTAATAATGATCAATGGGCTTTGAAGGAAGACATAATATTTTGTGTGTACGGATATTTAAAGAGTACCATCTATTGTGCTGGATTAATGTCTCAATATATTTGTTATCCTGTATTTATTTTCTCAGCACCATTATTTTTAAAAGTGAAAACCTGGATTTAATCCGCTTTATCTTAATCTGTATGAACGGTGCTGGGTCATTTCTGTTGTTCAATATGTTAGATGTTATTTTCCATACATGGTCTTACTGCGTACAGCTGCCCAGTATCGATTCTGCTATTCAGTATGCTGAGAAATGTATTGTGTGTCCAGAATAGATCTGGGTAAATAAGTTTTGTATCCAAAATACAAATTGTGCTACTTGTGTAAATCTTTTCTGTTTTCTTTCTTTTTAAGTTTTATTTTATTCAAGGTCAAATAATCGTAAAATAAGTAAAATACAAATTAACGGAATCAATCAAACAAAAACTGATGAATATAGTATAGTAATGAATACAGCATTAAAAACAAAAAATTAAAAAAAAAAAACGTAAGGTCAATTATGGAATCGTCAACCAGGAATTATATAGCTTTATAAAGGGGAGAGGGAGGGGGAGGGGGAGGGTGGTTTGAAGCCCAGGTAGTGAAGAGTGAAGAGTCTTGAAATTGCTGAGTGATAATATAAATTTGGGGTCCAAGGCAAGTGGATATTTCGTTAATTAACCAGTTTTTCCAGCTCTTGCAGAATGATTTTGCAGAGTTGTTTATAATAGCTCACATATATTCCATACGTTAAACATACCATATTTTACCACTGCAGGAAGTGAAGAGTAAGGCATTTCCATTCCATTGTGAGCTGACAGGTGGCAGCAGAAATGAAGTGATGCAAAAGCTTGATTTAGTTCTTTGTAGAGTCTGGGAGGGACAGGGAGGATGTAATACTATTACTTAGGCATGAGTGGACGGTCAATGTGCAAGACTGAACAGGACAGGCTTTTAGCACAGACAAGAAGATAGATAAATAACAATAAAGAAAGGTACCGCGGGATATACACCAACTCCAGAATTTATCGGAAACATCAGGAATAACTTTACAAAATCTGGTGTGCACATAACTGCTACGTTTCTCAGGAGACTTCTATCAGTCAGTGTTAGTGGTGGCCTTCCCAAGGCACAGAGTTTAACGAACCCCCCGGTCTTCATCAAGAACCACCGCATGGTGGGATGGATTTTGCTGCCGGAGGTCTGCAGGTTGCGGCCCTTAGGTTAGTCCACTGACGTGATAGGTGATAGACAGTTGGTAAGAGATCAGGCTGAACCCGGGAGAGCAGACTCTGTAGCGGTAATGTTGTAGTACAGAAAGGCAAAGCAGAATTAGTTAGCAGAAGTGGTACAGCACACACAGAAGAATCCTAAGCCATAATCAGTGGAATGCTGTGTCGGATACACTGAAGACGCACTGCACACAGGAGAGTAGCCGGGTCAGATACACTGGAGCTCTGACAGCAGAGTAATCGGTATGGATAGCCGGGTCGGATACACAGGAGCAGAGGCAGCAGAGTAGTCAGTATGGATAGCCGGGTCGGATACACAGGAGCACAGGCAGCAGAGTAGTCAGTATGGATAGCGGGGTTGGATACACAGGAACACAGGCAGCAGAGTAGTCGGTATAGATAGCCAGGTTGAATACACTGGAGCGCTGACAGCAAAGTAGTCGGTATAGATAGCCGGGTCGGATACACAGGAGCACGGACAGCAGTCACTATGAATAGCTGGGTTGGATACACAGGAGCACAGGCAGCAGAGTTGTTGTCCAGAAGCAAAGGTCTAACAAGCCAAAAGGTCATAAACAGGGAAACACCAGGAACCAGCACAGAGTACACAGGGAGAGCCAGACGCCAAGTGGTAACTTGTTGCTCTGACACAACTGCAATGTCAAGGTGTGCCTTATATCCTCTGCAGATAGTATATGCCGCCTCCCAGCCACGATCATGTGACCGCCTGAACCATGAAATGCTGAACTGTACAAATAGAGAGAGGAATCAGCAGCACAGGAGTAGGTAAGTTTCTAACAATAGCACTAGCAATACAATAATTTGTAGGCATTTTTCTTGATATTTATGGCTATAGAGCTGGATGCGATGCATTCTCAGATCTCAGACCATTCAACATATTCCATTGAACACACTGAACACAGGCGAGCTGTGCCTTTTGGTAACATCTTTTGAAATTTTTTACAGCCAATCCGCAGCTCTGGGAGGGTCTTTGAAGAATTTTTAGGCGAACTCTAGGGTGTTTTTTGGCCCAGATAAAGTTGGAAGTGATATGTATAATACATTTGAAGGTTTGAGGAAGGACTGCGAATGGGGAGGTCTTGGAAAAGGTATAGGAGTCTAGGGAGAAGATTCATCTTGATGGCATGGATGCGCCCAACCCAAGAGATATATTGTGAGTTACGGGTTATCAGGTCATTTTTAATGTTGGATAAAAGTTGAGGGTAAACAAAAATGAAGAATACTGCAAACCAGCGCTCAAGGAATGCAGCTCAAATACTTCAAAATAGCAAAATATATATAAAAGTTGAAAAGGTACAAAATAAGCCCTTGCTCTGTTTTAATACCATAAAGTGAATATTAAATAATCACAATAAATAAAAAATTCTCCAGTAAAAAAATATGTTTAAAGAAATACATATCTCTCACAAAGTCCTCCTCAATGTGGAGTAAATAAATACATCAATGAATAAATTAATACAATTCTTATTTTAAGATGTGTTATGATCCAATGCCAATATGTGCATAAATACTTAACTATCCCATTCAAAAACACCAGTCCCCGTTGGTAATGCACTGACAATTAGAGAACGTGCTCCAAACGTGTACCACTAATCCTGATAGCCACAGCATCTGATCACAGCACGATCTTCCATATTTGCTATGAAATTAGAACACTTGTTTCATCTACATTCTTGTGTTGTTGGAAGCGCGATCATTCCACTCATATATGGTAGGGGGATATATTATACATTTATAGTTTTGTGAAAATGCTTATTTTATACCATCTAGAGAAATCATTGAAACTTTTTAGTTATTTTATTTATTTTCTTAATAAAAGTAATGCACTATATTCCTCCCATTTTTCCCTACTATATGTCAGAGGAAGTCATCTGCTAAAGATGATCTATATGAGGTGCTAAAGACAGACGATCAGGCTGTAAGCAGGTGCTGTAATTATCGGGATCCACACCACACGCTTGAAACAAGTCTCCTAATTTCATAGCAAAGACGGAGGCTCGTGCTGTGTGTAGACGCTACCAGAATTCATGATACACGCTTGGAACAAGTCTTCTAATTGTCAGTGCATTACCAACTGGGAGTGGTGTTTTCGAATGGGATATTTAAGTATTTACGCACATAGTGGAGTTGGATCATAACATCGTTAAAAGAAAAAATGTATTCATTTATTCATTGATGTATTCATTAATTTATTACACATCGAGGAGGGCTTTGTGAGAGATATATATTTCTTTACACTTAATTTTTCACTTGAGACTTTATGCATTGTGATTATTTGATATTCACTTTATTGTATCTGTTTAAATAGGGAACGTATTTATTTTGTATCTTACACCTTTTTTTATGTAAGAGTTGAGGGTTGTTTGCCTGATAGAGATGATGATATTTGGTTAAGTAGATCCCTAGGGCCTGAGTTCGAAAGTAAGGCAAAAAAAAGGCGCAAAATGTTCTCCAGGGCAAACCATGTTACAATGCAAGGGGTGCAAATTAGTTTTTTATTTTGCACATAAGTTAAATACTGGCTGTTCTTTCATGTAGCACACAAATACTTGATAGCTTTATTTTTAGGCTGAAATTTAAAGTTGATCTAGGACATGCCCTATCCCAACTATAAATCTGTCCCCACATTATAAATTTACCTCCCCCTCCAATGCAACATGTTTTTGCCCAGGTGCAAATTTGCTCCTTTTTTCTGCTTTGCTCTCCTTAATGACTCAGGCCCCTAGATATTTCAGTTTTCGGGAGCGCCATCTGACTAGAAATTGAGATTCCAAGGTGGTTTTGATTGAGATAAAAGTTCAAAACCTCTGACTTTTGGGTGTTAATATAATACCCAAACAGCGAGCATCTTTCTGTTTATAAAATTAAGATTAACCACACGTGGGGCATTCCTGTTGCTCCACCCAATAGTCGAGCAATAGGATCACTGATTAATCTGGCCACACATCTAGGTTGTCAAATCAGATTAGTTCCAGTTATTCTGTGCTCGGGCCAAGTGACCGGATCAGTTCCGTCTTCAACACCTCCTATTAATAATTTTGGATGAGGACCACATATATAAGACAATATCTGACAATGTGTCCATACTGGGATTTGAGGACCATTGCCATATATTGGTTGTGATCTTGTTAGGTGGGTGGTCAGCTTAAACATCTGTATAGCATAGTTCCTTATATGATAATATTAATAAAGATTGCTTCATGTTTTATATCCGGTTAAAACTGTGGGTCCATGAAATATACAGCCCTCCATACAGACAATGTTGGACAGCTTTGTTCTAGAACACAGTACACATTACTTAAAAAACACACCGCTGTTCCGAACGTCACTGACAAACACTCAGATTTGTGGGTAAACTAAAATGAGCTATAAAGAACATATCCAGAATATGTTAGATTTGTACATCCCCACCTGTATGAAAGCGCATATTAAAAAAAAATCAGTCTGACGGTTTGTGACATTTAAGAACAATTTTTAATCTGTTAAGGGTTACCCTTATTGCTGCATAGTGTGAAGTCTTTACAGAATCTCTGTTATCTGTCTTTAAACTCCCAAAAAGTAGAGGGGTGAACAAATCTTGAGAGGTGCCTGTAAAATATATTAGTACTAAGTAGTATTGACTCATGGGCCTGAATTATATATAGATTCATTTGAACCTCATCCTTATATCTCATCTAATTATCATTAATGCTTTTCAAACTGACTAAGGTGCCTGAACTATATACGACTTCCTCTTGTCTACAGTAACTCCTCTCCGAAATAATACAACAATGTGATAATTAGTGTTTATAATTAATTACCAATCCGATACATATCCTTAAATTAGACATACAATACTTTTACTCTCAGTAATGCTTTCAAAACAATGCTGACATTAGAAAAACTAGTTTATTTGTGAACCTCCAAAGAGGTTTTTATCCTAGTTAATCCCCCAGATTCTACAGTTTTCGGAGGATTGCTACATTTACAAGAACATGCCTATTTGTTTATTAGTAGATCACAGCACCTTCGATCACAGATATAGACTACAAAAGTGCCTTATTATCAAGATCCGAAATTCGGAGCTTGACCACGATAGCCAATGTCATTCTATCCAATGGGGAAGCATTGCAGGAGAAGGATCTTCGGAGTTCTCTCCAGCAAACTTTGTGCTCCTCTCCTCTTTCCGACTGCATAGTGTAAAACAGCTAATAAGACCCTGTAGGAAAGTGATGACAACTCCTATCAGAGACATCGTCCTGGCTGGTGAATTTAATAAATAGGCACATTAAATAATTTCTTATAATTACAATAAAAAAATCATAATTAATGTGAAGAAAATATGACTGGTAATAAATAGACCTTTTAGTATTATAGAACTTCACAAAGCATAAGGTCAATACAGAGAACTTTCATGTCAACTTTTTACCCCAAGGACTATACACAGGACACACGGTCACCCCCTAAGGTTAGAGGAGAGGAAGTTTCACAACCAGCAAAGTAAAGGGTTCTTTACAGTAAGGGCAGTCAAGATATGGAATTTACTGCAAGGGAAGGTTGTGATGGCAGAAGCAATAGATGTGTTTAAGAAAGGGTTAGACAATTTTTTAGCAGAAAAGTGTATCCAGGGATACAACTGTTAATTAAAATGAAGGATATTACTGGACATTGGGAAAAATTGGACTGCAATATTGGGTCTGGAGGGATTATTCCCGATTGATCAGATTGGCGGTTGCTTAATCTGGATCAATTTCAAATATAAGTGAGGGATCGCAGGAGATCCAAAATAGGTTGAACTTGAAGGACTGGTGTCTTTTTTCAACCTCATCAACTATGTTACCATATTAGGTATAGGTGGTGACTGTTTATTGGGAAGAACTCCAGTGACCTGTAGCATTTCCCTTTCACCAATAAGATCCACAGATTTCATGTTACCATGGTGTAATGAGATCATCTCATGTATTCAAAATTATCCAAGATGTGAACCCATTGTACTGCCAATTGTAGCTGGCTAGATCTAAGGCACATAGTCTAATAGGAACCCTGATATTCACCCACGCCCCCAAGGGAATGACAGGCTTCACTTTGGAGAACCCAAAGGTCACAGCTCGCAGAACTAGCTTCACTAGGCAGCATTTGACTGTACAGAAGTACAAGGTCGCAATCGTGGTCAATAAATAGACCAAAGTTCAGAAACCTAGACCAAGCTGTGGTCATTTCGGAAGAGTAGGCAACTATGTCGTATGACACACCTATGTACATAATGCAGATGAGGATTTCCATTTGGGATTAAAAGAAATAGGTTTAGTTGCTTCTCATATCACAATTAATAGAGTTTATTCTCACAAAGAGAAGCTTGAGACATCAAAGTTGGCTTCTTAAGTACAACTAGAGACCAAATAGTGGCCACTGCATCAACTTACAAGTGCAGGGTTTATTGAAATCAGTGTCTCCTGAGAATATACAATGGCAGTTACCATGATGTTTTAACACGTTGTTGACTTCTCCAAAGAACATAGCTATCGGACACAATGTTCTGCATCCATCACTATGTCCTGAAAGAGGAAATTGCTGTGAACACCTGATCTGTTCCTTTTAAGGGAACATAGACCCAGTTCTACCCTTGTATTAATTCCTATATCCTTGCCATCTACTCCAGGCCTTTTGTGAGGGGCAAAATGACAACTTCTCTGATCCATTTAGAATGAAGTATGACACCCATCAGGACGGTACATTGTCCCTACTAATATTTGTTATGACCTGATACTTGTTATCACTTTCCTGAATAAAATTAGCTCGTCTCCAGATATCTACGGTATTCCAATTGGCTAAAGAGCACACAGGGCAGACAACATCCTATTTTACATATCCCAACCGCTAATATCATTTCCCAAATTTATGAAGGTGTTTTCAGATGTGCACCCAATAGTTTTGCAGAGTTAACAAAATTAAGGATGAAAGGGTATTCTCTAGCAGGTGACACTTCTGGACAGATGTCTACTTGACTTTTTTTGGCTCATGAGGACCACATTACACAATAGGTTGAAGTGCCAACAGGTGTTTCTTTCATTAGTACTTGGGGGATAGCTTTTTTAGGAATAAGGGAATGAAGCAGACTTTGTCCATGATACACACTTTTGTACAATAGTACAAATCCATTTGCAAACATACTAGCACCAAACAAGGCCTATGGAGTATGGTGCTAACATCAGAAGACATCCTTCTCATTATTTTACCCGCAGTTGGCGTGTGCTATAAAGAACTTTTTTTTTCCCCACTACCCAGTTTTTGACCATGTAGGTCAGTTCAGAGAGAGTTTTGACATAATTTGTTCTATTATTTTCGATCTTTCTGTTTTTTTTAAGTTGTTTAGGTCATCTGCAAAAGCATATTGTTTCATCCCCTGTGCAACTATAGGGGCTTATTAAAACTGAATAAATACTAATAGGCCAATGCCAAAGAAATGAAGAGGGCGCAGGGCAGAGATACAATTGGGTATTGCAAAATTCTTAAGATACTTTACTATGGAATGTACGAGGTTGCACAAATGCTGTGCGAGGAAATGTCAGATCATCTAACTGATATCATAACTCATCTTTGCTGTCGAAAGTCCTCAAACCAGTAGTAAATCCTATGGGTGCAGATTAAAATGTGCAAATACAAATACTGACCTTCTCCTCCCCTGATGATTGGCTACGGGCAGAAGACTTTGAGCTGGCGTTATTGCTTTACATTGCATAGACAAATGTACATATTTAGAACGATTTGTATTCATTAATTTCAAACAAATCCAATATAAATTTCAAACAACCCTGCAAAGTTTTGACTAAGTAGAAGGAAGTCTGGAGCTGGAAAACACTTAATAAATTTACGGTCAATATTCAGAATGATAAATGAGATGGCAAAAACTTTAAGGGATTTTTTTTCTCCCGTCTCAAGGAGACACAGATGCGGAATTCATTGTAGTGGAAATAGAGAGGACAGGAAAGGAATGAATAATGAGCAAAGCAAAATATGTAGGAAGGAATTAGGGTCAGAACAACATAATAGACAATATGTCCCATGTTGTAAATATAACTAAAGAGTGAATACCTCCACCAACACTTAATGCAACTGACATATGTTAGGAGCGGCTGCAACAGTCGCTCAGATATTGCACTAAAGCACCTTCAGCTATACTGCTGTAGGATACTCTAGTACAGTGTGTATATATAAATATAAAATATAAAAGCCTAGTGGCGTGTGTCTGTGTGTGAAAAAAAACCAAGCTGCAGCGCCACCTGCTGGGCGGAGTTATACACTGACCTACTAAATTCTTAGTGTGTGTGAAAAAAAACCTCAGAAAGGGCTGACATTTGGTATACTAAAATGTTTTTAATTTGTTAATTTAATTTGTTAATTGTTAAAAGTGTTTATAAAGATTTTAAAAAAATATATATATATTTCTTGAAGGAGAAGTGACAGTTGGGAGTGGTTAGTGGTTGCCGGGGTGACAGTGGGGAGTGATTGGTGGTTGCCGGGGGTGACAGTTGGGAGTGGTTGGTGGTTGCCGGGGGTGACAGTTGGGAGTGGTTGGTGGTTGCCGGGGGTGACAGAGCGAGAGGAGTGTGATACTCAGGACCGCTGAGAGAGATCCCTGTGTCTGGATAGACATCTGGATAGATGTGGCGATAAAGATAAAGGATGAGGTGATGGAGAAAAATTATGAGGTGGTGACATGTGGACAAAACCACGTTAAAAAAGGGCGCTTGCGTCGGGACGTAACGCTCTTCCCCTGAGGAGGCCTGGGCTAGGCCCAAATGCATGACAAGAACCTTTTTAATACCTTAAGTAGCTTGATTTGACTAGAATGCATGAGTATCATGAACGGGTTAACTTGTATATATATATATATTGTTTGACAATAGAGTTGTAATAAACATCGAGCACTAAGCCCTGTATCATAAACAGCAAAATTAATTATATTGTTTCCAGAGATAAATTTGAAGAGCCGATTATTGATACATGCTTGTCAGAGTTTGTAAGTGCTTCTCCGATCCAGGGGTGCCAAGAAGTGGGGGAGCTTGTGCCTGGGGGGCCCTAGATTACCTCTGTAGTGGGAGGAGTCACCCACCTGCCCCCTTCAGTGGCTTTGTAAGGGGCACCAAGAAGTTGCTGCACATGGGCCTGAAATTTCTTTTGGCAGACCTGCACAGATCGTATATACTGGCAACTGTGTGCATTTTACTGGATATCTCACAAACCCAAAACCTTTCCGAGCACTTTGTATGTGTCAGCAGTTCTTTAATATTCTCCTCTTGATGCACAGTAGAATGTAAAAGCACGAAATCGTGACCTCCATAATGATCTAGACCTTCCTCTCCCCGAACACACATCTGCTAAGTACCACTCTATACAGGCGTTAATATTAACACAATGTGAGGTAGCGGAGATATCAAATTCATCTTTCTGTACCGCTCCTTGATAACCACCTCTGATGTAGTACGTTCCCTGGATCAGTCACTCCTGCTGTGTTTCTTTAGATATAGTAGAACTCTTTAAACTGGGGTTAGGCAGCTGCTATGAGACTACAAGCTTCAACATGTCCAAATTATGTCAGTGCATGCTTAGATTTGTAGTTCAACAATATTTGGTGAGCTATAGAATGCCTAAAACTGATTTACAGAAAGTGATTCCTAACCATTGGCTGGCAGGGCATCACAACCCTGATTTAGAGACCTAACAAAGAGGCTTTTGGGGCATACTGTGACTTGTAGTCCCTTAACAGCTGGTCTGCTCTAAATTAAACCCAGTCTTGATGGATTAACAGTGCACTGCACTAAATCTTTATTAAAGTTGCCTGTTCAGTTGTGCCTGAGAATCAGAATATTCAGATGATGTATAACCGCTGGCTAAAGACACACACACACACACAGAATTGTGTTCCTAATCATTGTGTTAGCCCCGGGAAGCTGCTCTATATTAAGAAGTTGAGATGAGTAATGACTGTATGCAGGGGAAAGTGTATCACAGGCAGAGTGAGAACAGCAAATCTTCCTATTAACATATTCCATCTTATTATAGCCCGAGCGCATATAGAGAGAGACGTGCTGCTCATTACAGCTGTCACCGACTGCTAACTCTTCAATAAGCAATCAAATGTGTGATTTGTGTGTGTGCAATTTACATGCAAAGTACTATATACCTACCATGCAGATACTGTACAGCGATTAAACGGCTAATGTTGACATTACCGAGTCCTCTTTGTTTATCGTCGCCAGCTGTTCCTGATTTCCAGGAAGAATCCAATTTTATGTACATTTGCCCCTAGTTTCTAAAACTGATACATTGTAGCAAGCTTCTGTAAATCTGTGTAGTCCAAACTTTCAAAATCATCTCAATTCCAGCATGATGCTAAAGGGATTCAAATCATCAGTGTAGCATCCGCTATTTGTTAGAGATGTTCACTGACCCCCGTGTTCTGGTTTTGGATCTGGATTAACTTTGTGTTTTAGTTTTGGTTTTGGCAAAACCGCCCTTGCGTGTTTTGGTTTTGGATCCCTATTTTATTTCTAAAATCCCTATTTTTTTTTTGCTAAAATCACATAATTTTGCATTCTTTTCCTCTACATTATTATTAACCTCTATAACACTAATTTCAAGTCACAGTATTATTTTCATACACTTTTGGACAAAGACTACAGCGACCTGGCTGGATGGTAAGCGACAGAGCAATGGCACAAACACACGGCAGTTCATAGCACATCTAGGAAACATTGCCACACAGCAGTGGCAGAAAAGAAAAGTGGTGCAAGATGGAAATGTCCTTGGCTCTGGAGGGCGCCACAGATTAAAAATTTCTTTAAAACTGTGCGGCGACCATTGACCATACCTTTCACGGCCGCCGCACAGCTTAAGATACATCCACATGGAGGGGGGGAGGGACTATTGCTCACCACCACCGCCGCCTCTCTGCTCCGTCTCCTCCCCTCCACTCACTGACTGACTGTTGGGCGTGACATCCTCATCACGGCCTGACAGTGTCAGTGATTGGAGGGGAGCAGAGAGAAGGCAAGTTAGAAGCAAGTAAGAAAAGACGCACATTTTCAAAATCGGCGCCCCCACCCTGCACACTTACGCACTATTTTGTAAGTGTGCAGGGTGGGGGCGCCGATTTTGAAAATGTGCCGGGAAGGGTGGGGGGCACGGGGCAGAGGGGCGCCGATTTTGAAAATGTGCCTAGGGCGCCACGGACCCTAGCACCAGCCCTGGTCCTTGGGCCCTCCCAAACACCTTTATGTAACATATTTAAAAGGACATGTACAGTTTAATAAATCAAGCACTCAAGCGGCAAGCAGTGCCACTTTTGTGGCTGAAGTGCTTGGTTTGTTTGGGCCCCCACAAAACAAGCTAACAATAGCTTAGCTGCCTTAAGCCTAACAGTGTTGTCAATGAACTCTACATTATTAAACCATGTCTGATCGTGCTGCATCTTTAATCTCCTTCTCCTCTGTGGATACCTCCCTGTCATCACTGAAAAACCGCCAAACTTATGTAGACACAGGAATGGATATTACAACTGGAGTTGCAATAGATCTGCTTCAGACAGACTGTGACACGGAACATGTGGGCAGCATGGAATTTGTCATATTGGAATATGCTGCATTGAACAATGATTTAAACCAATATATAGACGCAGTTGAGGAGTCCTTACTTAAGTTAGAACGTGAGCCACCGGATGAAATCATGTACACGAGAGATACACTGCGCTTCAGAAGAAGAATACAGAGGAGGCCCTGAGGCAGGACGATACATTTTAAAGTTTAAAGAACAGCTAAGAGACCTGAGAAAACAAATGGTTGTGTCACTGGCCCCTGCAGACTGAGCTTTGGAAGATGATGATGAGGAGATCACCGTCACCCTGAGCCCATGGCCGATACACTGAAACTGAGAATGAATCATGAAATCAGTTATGGTTCATTTGATTGCTCCACCCATTCTTTGGATAACTGTGGTAATTCTACAGCTAATACATGGACAGAGTGAAGTGGGCAGTCATGTACAAGGAGACCCTCAAAGTAGGGAAAGTTATCCCAAATATCCTCACCATGCTGCAAGCCTTCTTTGTCTGCAACTGCATCCGCAGAACTCTTATTGAAAAGAACATTTTCTCTGCTGGGAAGTCCATGTCTCGCTTTTTGCTCCTGCCTCTTTGAAGGACCCGTGGTTAGGACAAGTGGGACAGCTCCCTCCCCTTACAACTGGACTATACCTTGGTTTTACCTGGATGTTGGACAATTTGTGAGGGAGCACCATCTGGAGGGACATAAAGTCATAAACCAGACTTGTGGAAGCCAAAAACTGTCAGAGCTGAAGACATTATGGAGTCTGTTCCAGGGCTCTCTGCTGCAACAACAGAACACCTGTGGAAGAATGTGGCCTCTAAGGGGCCAATTCAATTGTGCCGAAGATAACGTAGCGTTAACAGTGTTACCGTTAATACGGTAAAACTGCGCATAATTACCCTTAATACGGTAATTTCAACGGTGGATTTTTACTCGCGGCTCCCTGAGCTGCGAGATGAAATCCAGGCTAAAATTACCGCATTAGCGGTAATACTGTTAACGCCACGTTATTCTCAGCGCAATTGAATTGGCCCCTAAGAGGCTAATAGATACAAAAACATTGCATGGATGGCTATCCAGGAGGGTCTGCCTCTCAGGACATTCATGCACTCCCGGAACCTGTGCCGATATGTCCACTGCCCTTTCTGCATCACCAGAAGAGAATCACCGCAGCATATTTTTTGGAACTGCCCCACTGCACAGGCACTGTTGGATGTCTTGGAACATTTGGAAATCGGGCATTGGGACAAGGGGCATAACCACATAACGATGTGGCAGTGACCACATAACGATGAAGTGGGGGGGATGACCACAGTTCCGGGGCATGTCTAGCGCTTTTGAATTGCTAAGCTGCCATGTACTCTCCCCCCCTCCTCTCCAAACACCTTCATTACCAGTGCACACGGCACCCTTTCACCGTTGCTCTGCCATGTAGAGCAGCAGTGAATGAGACATACCGCCTACATTTCCCAACCGCAGAACAAAGCTATCCCAATTGGGATGGAGGGCCAGAGCCCTCAAGTCGGTACTGTCTGGCAAAAATTGGAATGGTTTGGAGGTATGGTCAAGACTGATAATTTCATTAAAAGTATATCACCCAACAAGTATATCACTCAACAAGTCTTTAGACATAAATGGGCAATAAATAAGGATCCATATGGTTCTAAACTTTGTCATGTTATGATCCTCCTGGACTTCTTCACTACAATTTAATGATTTAAGTGAATGATTGGTGTGAGCAGTTGACAATGGTTGTTACATCGTTCTTAATGTGTCAAAGTTAATTGCAGAAGTATGACAACAATTTTCAACAAGAAATTCCATTATCTGATGATTCGCTGATGGTGGTGGGCTAGTAGTAGGTGTAGTCTTTTATATCTGTATAAAATGAAACAGAACTGTATTATGATTATACCCAGGGGTGACATCATGTTGAGTAGGTGTAGTTTTCTATATCCGTATAGAATGAAACAGAACTGTATTAAGATTATACCCAGGGGTGACATCATGTTGAGTAGGTGTAGTCTTCTATATCTGTATAAAATGAAACAGAACTGTATTAAGATTATACCCAGGGGTGATATCATGTTGAGTAGGTGTAGTCTTCTATATCCGTATAGAATGAAACAGAACTGTATTATGATTATACCCAGGGGTGACAATATGTTGAGTAGGCGTAGTCTTCTATATCTGTATAGAATGAAACAGAACTGTATTATGATTATACCCAGGGGTGACATCATGTTGAGTAGGTGTAGTCTTCTATATCTGTATAGAATGAAACAGAACTGTATTATGATTATACCCAGGGGTGACATCATGCTGAGTAGGTGTAGTCTTCTATATCCGTATAGAATGAAACAGAACTGTATTATGATTATACCCAGGGGTGCAATCATGTTGAGTAGGTGTAGTCTTCTATATCTGTATAGAATGAAACAGAACTGTATTATGATTATACCCAATGGTGACATCATGTTGAGTAGGTGTAGTTTTCTATATCCGTATAGAATGAAACAGAACTGTATTAAGATTATACCCAGGGGTGACATCATGTTGAGTAGGTGTAGTCTTCTATATCTGTATAGAATGAAACAGAACTGTATTATGATTATACCTAGAGGTGACATCATGTTGAGTAGGTGTAGTCTTTTATATCTGTATAAAATGAAACAGAACTGTATTATGATTATACCCAGGGGTGACATCATGTTGAGTAGGTGTAGTTTTCTATATCCGTATAGAATGAAACAGAACTGTATTAAGATTATACCCAGGGGTGACATCATGTTGAGTAGGTGTAGTCTTCTATATCTGTATAAAATGAAACAGAACTGTATTAAGATTATACCCAGGGGTGATATCATGTTGAGTAGGTGTAGTCTTCTATATCCGTATAGAATGAAACAGAACTGTATTATGATTATACCCAGGGGTGACATCATGTTGAGTAGGCGTAGTCTTCTATATCTGTATAGAATGAAACAGAACTGTATTATGATTATACCCAGGGGTGACATCATGTTGAGTAGGTGTAGTCTTCTATATCCGTATGGAATAAAACAGAACTATATTATGATTATACCCAGGGGTGACATCATGTTGAGTAGGTGTAGTCTTCTATATCTGTATAGAATGAAACAGAACTGTATTATGATTATACCCAGGAGTGACAATATGTTGAGTAGGTGTAGTCTTCTATATCCGTATAAAATAAAACAGAACTGTAGAACTTTTGTAGGAGATGGTTTGTGTGTGCAAATATGGATTCCTCCACCTAGTAAACTGAGCTTAGTATGTTGGATAAGTGTCTAACATAGGTCTGTATACAGTGTAATATAATTGTTGGGGTCATTATTAGTATCATAGAAATCTATTATGGTCATGTCCAGTGGTTGGGAACTGTAGTATCCGATATCTGTATACAGTGTAATAGAATAGTATTATGATCATGTCCATTGGTTACATCATATTGGGAGGTATAATATCCTATATCTGTATACAGTGTAATAGAATAGTATTATTAATATATCCAGTAGTTACGTTAGGTCATGTTGGAGTGTAGTATTCTATGTTTTTATATACCGCAACAGAAATGTAATATCCTATGCTTATACAGAGCATGATCTACCCAATCTACATAATTGGAGTTTTTACCCTGGCTCCCACTTTACATGACTCACCGCTGGTGTCCTGTCGCTTTCTTTTTTCAGTTATGAATGCGGTTTTATCCTCATCGCCAGCTGTGTTGTATGTAGCTTTGAATAAACACTTTGACACTAGGATATTGATTAAGAACAGCAGCCTCTGAACCATTTACTTTTCAGATCATACATATAATACAAAACATGACAGTTAGATACACAATATACATTTTTTTCTTAGAGCACATTCCTAACGTCTACCTCCCCGGAACTATAAATTAATCCACAGGTACTACAAATTATAATAATTATTATTGTTATATTTATTATTATTATTATTTTCTTAGCCTTAAGATAGGCAAAAGGAGACTGAAAGTAAAGTAGGCAAGGGATGGCGGTGAGTAAAGAGATAAAATGAACTGAAGGTGGATAAGAGGAAGATAAATGCCAAATGTTTACAGTATGTACAAGAGAGTCCCCTTTTAGACGAACAAAAGTAAATAGTGACAGTGTTGCTTCGTAGTTGCACTTACCTTAAAGAGTTAACATGGGGGTTTTTAGGGCTGGCCAATGATGAGGAGGGGAGGGCTTTTGTGGTTTGTAGAGGGGAGGCATTTCCTGTTCTTAGTCACTCGGTTTGCAGAATCCCGCCCACCCACCCCATTTAATTGTATTTTAGATTTTGAGGGCTTTAGCATAAGCCGGTTTAAGTTGGATTACAATTTGGTGGGGGAGGAAGGCACTGCGATCAGCGGCTGATATATACGGCCCTATCGTGAGTGGTCGCAGGTATCTGTCCCTTTACAAGGCAACCGGTTACTCTTGTCCCTTCCATGGGGAGGGGCCTCGCCCGGCTCAGTGAGGGAGGGGGAGTGAGTAGTAAGGTGAGTACAGTTTACTCTTTGCTAGGTTAGGGTCGGCCAAGCAGTGGGGTTATGAGAGAGAAGTGGGTGGACGTAAGGCTATAATGCCATGTCCACGCTTGGTTGGGTATCACTGGAGCTGATCTTCAGTGCCCTTTCTCCGCCACCAGGTTACAGTTAGGTTACAATAAAATAATTTTTAGTGCCACTTTACTCAAGTCTCTGTGTCTTTACTTTATATAAGTTTGGTTTGTGGTTATGTAAGGTATTGTGTAGAGCGAAGTACATACACAGTGAACTATTTAGATAAATTTATGACTATATTATGTTAGACATTGCTTCCTTATTATCCAGCATGTGAAAATTATTCTGCGCACACAGATAATCCGGGAGTTCTGCTGCAGCAATGCACTTAGCCTTTCCTCCTCTCCGCAGCTTGTAATTGAGAGCTCAGTCCTAATCAAAGTCCTAATCAAAGCAGTTTTGCATCTCGCCGGGAGCTTTCCTGCTCTACTTTTGCATAGGTCATGAGCAAAGCTAGAGTCCCACGTCTGCTGCCCTTTCACTAGCATAACACAGCATGTTTTGTCTGGCATTACAGACAATCCGAGCTTGCTGCATAGGTTCCAGCTCAGCGTAGCATGCTAATAAATCAGTCAGACTTGTTCTGACCTTGTTTCATATTGTATCTCATCACCCTTCATTTGCTGAAATCTTTAGCAGTCTCTGTGTTTCACTGAGCTCTCTGTCCCTGTGAAGGTGAAGAGTTTGATGCCTAATTCAGAGATTTATCACAGACTCCCCCTGAATACAGACAAAGAGATGGCACAACTTTGCTCATAACAGTCTATAACACTATATTTCCCCAGTTCACCTGGCAACAGTGACATTTCCTAGAATGTTTTAAGAGAACATTTTTTTTATTATAGAACATTAAATGTGTCCTCCCCAGGACACAGATCCAGATTCTTGAAAGGCTTCAGAATCCCTGACTTAGGATGGGCATATTCTGGGCTCCCCAGATGGGGCATTGAGGTATGCCCATGAAATCCTGTAGAGACAAAAAAATGACAGCACAGCAGAAATGGACTAAAGTAGGTCTGGTTGTCCTCTGGCTCTGTAGGTGGCAGAGCATGCTGGGGCTTGTAGTTTCACAACACCTGGAGAGCCGCAGGTTGTTCAGGCCTGCTCTAAAGCACCACAAAAACATCAGCAATGCCTGTCAGGCAGTAACTATAGCTAGAAAACAGTTGTTGTCTGCAATTGTCCTTAAAAATGCATATCTGTGTGTAATTTAACAAAATGAAACATGAGGTATTGGTTCATATTTTGATCAAAACATTTAAGCCTGCATCCCAGCGTGAGCGGTACCTTATTGTATTCAAGTCCTACGCTGACTGTGTTGTTAATCCCATATTATAAATGGTACCAGTTGCATGACAATATAAATGCCCTATATTTATGTGAAATTATACATCTGGAGGTTCCTGAAATCCCACTAATACTCATTACATTAATTGCACCAAATCAGGGGACAAGTACTGAACATTTGGTTGGTCGACACCTTACATACCATGGATGTTTAAAACTAATGTTCACACATTTCTTACTGCGTAGTAAAAGTATAAAGGTCAAATATAGCAGCAGAAACATGTAGAGGCAAAGTGCAAATTCTGCGTTTTCCTCTTGCTCAAAATCATGCACCTTTGTATCAGCTTTGAACTGGTATTTACAGGAACATACATGGATTTGCATGTCATGGTGTCGCCACTTGGGTAAAAAAAAGTAGCTCCTTCTGCTGGGAGGAGCTGGTAGGAGGGGGGCATATTGGGTGCCTATACTGATTGAAGTTTAGCCACAATAATGCTCCTCATTCTGTACCCAAGTGCCAAAGAGAGCTTTAGCTTTGGAGGAAGAGAATGGAGATGTTCTAGTGCATACCTGCCCAACCTGTGGCTCTCCAGGGGTTGCATGCCCTGCCAGCTCTCAGCTGGCTATCTGCTAGCAAAGCATTATGGGGTTTGTAGTTTCACAACACCTGGAGAGCCACAGGTTGGCCAGACTTGTTCTAGTGACTGCATATACTTGGAAGGTGTTTCCCGTTTACCGCGTCTGAAGAGCCTTTTTAGCCTTGTGATGTGATTTTGTTTGTATATGTCCTCAGAGGTCAAAAGGTGTTAGCCATCAATCATAATGGGATGCCTTATGTGCATCATTTTATATAAAGCATTTATAGGTGCACATAAACCAATGTATATAAAGGATTAAAATGTAGAACTGAGATGTAAGAAATAAAAAGACTCCCAGTGTACCCAATTTAGAAAAACATAAATAAAGATGAGTTATATAGGGGGAAAGGAAAATTTGCAATTGATTAAATAGGAGGTCTGGAGGTTTAGCAGGTTGGACTGTAAAGTGCATTGGTCAGTATGCGCAGTCAGGGTCGGACTGGCCCGCCGGGGGACCGGTCTATCCCCCGGTAGGCCCCGACCCTGATCGCTCCCCTCTTCGTTGGTGGGGGAGCGAGTAACTGAAGACAAAAAAAAACAAAAAAAACCTTGCGTGTCTGCGGCGCTGGCTCCGTGCGCACTGAATGCCGGGCGTGACGTCATCACGCCCGACATTCAGTGAGGAGCGCCGCAGACAGAAGACAGAAGACAGAAGAGAATAAAGAATCAGATAGAAAAGGTAAGTGAGGGAATGGAAGAAAGAAGAGAGCATGAAGGCAGAGCGTGAAGGCGGAGCGTGAAGGGGGAGCATGAAGGGGGAGCATGAAGGGGGAGCATGAAGGGGGAGCATGATGGCAGAGCATAAAGGGGGAGCATGAAGGCAGAGTGGAGGGGGAGCATGATGGCAGAGTATGAAGGCAGAATGAAGGGGGAGCATGAAGGCAGAGCATGAAGACAGAGTGGAGGGGTAGCATGAAGGGGGAGCATGAAGGGGGAGCATGAAGGCAGAGTATGATGGCAGAGTGGAGGGGGAGCATGAAGGCAGAGCATGAAGGCAGAGTGGAGGGGGAGCATGATGGCAGATTGAAGGGGGAGCATGATGGCAGAGTGGAGGGGGAGCATGATGGCAGAGCATGAAGGGGGAGCATGATGGGAGAGCATGAAGGCAGAGTGAAGGGGGAGCATGATGGCAGAGTGGAGGGGGAGCGTGAAGGGGGAGCATGAAGGGGGAGCATGATGGCAGAGTGGAGGGGGAGCATGAAGGCAGAGTGGAGGGGGAGCATGAAGGCAGAGTGGAGGGGGAGCATTAAGGCAGAGTGGAGGGGGAGCATGAAGGCAGAGTGGAGGGGGAGCATGAAGGCAGAGTGGAGGGGGAGCATGAAGGCAGAGTGAAGGGGGAGCATGATGGCAGAGTTAAGGGGGGCCAGGAGAAGGGGGAAACAAAAGCAGCATGACACAGGGTGATGAAGGGGGGGCAAAAACAGCATGGAGGGCGCAGTCTGATCATAAGGAGGCCCAGCATGGTGATTAAGGGGCACAGTAATGTGTGTGTGATGGCACAGCGGGCTTGTGGCAATGTAATGTGTGTGTGGTAGGTGGTAGCTAAATAATGGGTGCTATTTTCTTTGTAGGGTGAAGGTGGGACAATTTAATTTAAGATGGGGTGGTTTGGGGGCTTTTAATTAAATGTGAATATGAATTATTTAATGGCAGTGACGGTTGCGGGAAATAGGTATATTTATTATACGTATTATACATAAATGCGATTTATTGCAGGGGCTGTCTGGGGGGAGGGAAATAGGTTTATTAAATGGGAATACTATAACTTTAATGTTGTGGCTGGAGGAAGGCCTAAGTATTAATTGTTGGTCCTATTGATTTAATGCCAGGGCTGGTTGGAATCTTCTAAATGTACCCATTATTTTTTCCAAATAGGGCCCTCAACATTCCAAGATCCAGACAAGCAGCAACTAAAGAAACCAGCAGCTGCAGGTGGTAAAAGTGACAACAACAGGTAGGACAGTCTGTCAAAAATTCTGAGTCTAGTGCAGGCTTGGCTAACCTGTGGCACTCCAGGTGTTGTGAAACTACAAGTCTCAGCACACCCTTCCAGCAATAAGCTGCTATATATTGGCAAAGCATGCTGGGGCTTGTAGTTTCACAACACCTGGAGTGCCACAGGTTAGCCAAGCCTGGTCTAGTGGGACAATACCGATTTATGGTGACTGTTCTGCCCAATCTAAGGGGCAGGTCAGACTGTGTACTCTTTATACACACACTGCATTCTTTATATACTACACTATGGTGCTAGCTGTCCTTCGTGGGCTGACCACTCCCCCTCTAGCGTCTAGTCTCGCCTCTATGATGACTGGCCACACCCCCTCTGGTGGGCCCCTAGCATTGCAGTTCCCCGGTGGGCCCTTCATGCCCCAGTCCGACACTGTGCGCAGTCCTATGAACGAAATGGTAGCGCGAGTCATCTGCATTTTTTTCAAAAAAATGGACTGGGGTAATGTGTCTCTATATATGCATAGTACTCAAATAGGTGCATTAGTACATAACAAATATGTTACACCTCTGCATTTCTTCCGGTTCATAAATTAATCTTTAATACATAATCCAATAGTATAATCCAAGTAGAGATTAAAATAAATATTTTATACTTAGCAGCATTAGTAAATATTTTAGTGGGTCCTTAACACTGATTAGTCAACCCAGTCAGGAGGGGGCTGGCAAATTTTAGCCTGGGGGGCAAGACTCGGCTCAGCAGCCTTTTAGGAACATTTTAAAAGAAAAAACATGCAGATGGCCCAGTGACCCAGCCCAACGTAGCCCACTATGGGACTGGCCAAGGGGCAGATGCCCCTCCAACCCAGCCTGCCCCTAACCCCAGTTCTGCCCTCGATACACAGAAGTGTTATCATCTCTGAGTACAGTGTGAACTAAGCAACAACTGTAACCAGCGATTTTCTCTTTCTCTGCTTCTCTGTCTGGAGACTGCACCGTTTCCCTAAACTTCTCTCCAATCGTTTCTCTACGTCTTTTCAGCGAGAAGAGCTTGCGGATATGTATCTGATCTATTTATGTGCTAATTGCCTTATTAAGATGCTGCAATTACAATTTCCATGTGAGCCTCCTCCACTCTAATGTACATTTCAATGCGGGGAATGTTTATCTTGCTCATTTAAGTGTGTTTTGTAAAATACGCCATAAATAAAGGGTTTGGCAAATACATGCATAATTGCAGTATGAATATTCCTGCTTCATTTAGTCTGTGTTAAGCCAGCCTCGGGTAGCTGATGCATTTACCCCTGCTGCTTGCTTGTGTTTTCACTCTTTTCATTGCTATAAAGATGGGTGGAAAGGAAGTAGATGACATGTCATGGGGGGAGGACAAGAGGGGGTGGCTGAACTGTGAGACACAGGTGGTATTAGAGAAGTTGTCTTATTGAGGAGTGCAGCATCCTCGTACATTGGTCCTAAATCATCTGCACTGTGTGGATCATACACAACTTCTAATCAGGGGTTAACTAGAAAAAAAAGTTTTGCTCTTTTTAAATGATGACAAGAGGGAAGGGAAAACGGTTCACTACACTCTATACAATTAATGGCAGCAGTAAACCTTTGCAGGAACATGGACCGTAGTTGCTCTGGAAGTCAGGCATCTGTCTGAAGCAAATCCATTATACAATTCACATATTTAAGCCAGACTTGGCACATTGTAACTATGAACCTGAGATGATGACATTACACCTGCTATTTGTGACCTTGACAAATTGGCTCCATTAGATGGCATCGAGATGTACTGGGGCCAGATCAAAGATAAGATCTTAATGAAGTCAAAATGGAGGTGACGTGAGATTTGGAGAAGATGAGCTCTTTTGTAAGTAGCTGCTGAGTTTATTTTTCTTGTAGTGTAGCAAGATGGCAGCTGGCCTCATTCACTACTCTAAGCATTCCAGACACTCTGTGCTTGCTCTGATAATTGCCTCTCACTACTGGTGTTATACAGTAGCAGCCAGAGAAACCACAGATGCCTACAACAAATAGCTGTTACTCTTACCCAGTGTAATAACTCTGTCTGGATGGCTGTTCGAGACATTTAAGGGCATATTTATGAAAGGGAGAAAACTGTATTTGCCTACTCTTCGGGAATGTCCAAATTTCGCTGAGTTCTACTGGACTGCTGGCAGAGTAGGCCACCCTCACTCATGAAGCAATTCAATGCCAATCCCGTTGTCATGATCTTAACCCCACGCTGCCCAATTACACAAATCAGGTCCGCTCCATGATGAGTAAACATGATGAAGATTTCTGCTGCTGAGATAGTATTTTGTGTTTCGATGCACCAGTTCAGCAACTAAATGTTCCTGGACATTTTCGAATGTTGCCAAGTATGGAGGTAGTCAATTCATTTTTAGGCTATCAATGAAGCACAATGTCATTATTTCCTAGAGAACTGATAGGCTGCATTCCCATGAATATAGATTCAATAAAATAACTGCCTCCCCTCTCTGAAAGTGAGAGGTAAACTCTACAGTTTGTATTACTGTACACTGCTCCAAAACTTTGGTTGATGCTGTAATATTTATTACAATTCAGTTTGAAAATGTATTTTCATTCAATCTCAGGTGAAATTTGGCCAATCGACTTAGCACAAATGGTTGCAATAGATGTCATTTGCCATGAATCAAGTGTTCTCTGAAAACCCACCTCTTCAGACAAGCTTATAATATTCCTCAACCACCCTCTTAACCTCACTACATTACCCTATTACCACCCGTTATACAACTACCCCTTGACCAACATTGTTGCGTGACAGGATCATTTAGTTTATGAGTCACTGGGCCGACTGTAAATGTAGACTTAACCTCATGTGTCAAACTCCCATTGTCCAATAGATTGTAAGCTTGCCAGCAGGGCCTCCTCACCTGTTTGTCTGTTTTACCCAGTTTGTTTATTAGTTTACTATGTTTGTACCCAATTGTAAAGCGCTACTGAATATGTTAGCACTATATAAATAAATAATGATGATGATGATGAATCACAACTGAATGATCCGTAAAGTCAGCCTTGTTAAGCTGTGATAAGCTTCTACTACAGATTTTGCAGTAAAACATTGATTTGCGCCATCTTGGGAACCTCATCTGAGGCTAATGTAAGATGAGTACTGTCAATAAGTAGGACTCACTTGGAGTTATCGCCAATAATCAAAGCAACACATCAATGAACAGCGCTGCAGAATATCCTAGCACTATATGTATAAAACAGCAGGTGTTGTTATATAAAATATATAAAAACAGATTCTTGGTAAGACCTGGGGCAAAAAGGTCATGTAATCAGGGGTTGCCAACCATCAGTTCATTTACTGACAGCCAGTAGAATTCTAAATTGTCTCCTGTCAGTAAAAATGAAGTCAGGAACAAATGTAGATGCAGTCTATATGTTTTTGACAACACGCAATACATTGTGATACAGCAAGATGATGGCTTGTCAGAGACAATGCTAGCCATCAGTGATTCTTTATGAAATTATCAGTAGACAATAATTCATACATTGGGCGTCTGTTTTACATTATTAATGAGACACACTGTAAACCTCGCTGGCTGCAAAACTACTGTGAAAGAAGGTGTGAACTGAGCATTAGCTGTTAGTGCCATGCTTGCAGCTTATAAAACTTTGGATTTTGATGGTGACAGCGACATTCAGACATTCATCCCTTTCTATTTTGTTCCCCTGACTGCAATACGCTCATTGCTCGGGGAACTCTGACATATTAAAATGCTTGGAGCTTAAATATTCAATCCGCTTCTCGGAAAAACAAAGTAATGTTCTCCACCAGGCTAACATGCAATGCTTTCAGGGCTGATGTTATAGGGCAACTAGCAAGTACTCTACCACAATATGTCACAGAGCCCCGTGCTTTATATGTTTTGGAGTATAAACTAAATCAAAAGAGAAAGCCTGCAGAGCCAAGTAGCAACTGGTTGTCCTCACGTTACCATCTGTCTTGGAGTTGAACCATTTTAATGTCTGTAACTAACTGAATTCTAACCCCTAACAAATCATTACTCATGGAAATAATGGCCCACTTTACGGTTGGGTATCCCTTTGCTAAATATTTTGTTTTAATTGGGAAGAGCTTCCTACTAATATTGAACACGGGGTGCCCACCACCATACTAAGGATAGGGACCACAATCCCCCCCCCAATCCTACATCATTGGAAGCATCTGTCTATAAGACGGCTGTGAATAATCAGGACTCTTGAAAACAGGACATCAAGATAAAATAGACTTAATGCAATCAAAGGCCACAGGGACCACTTCAACAAATGAGGTTCCTTTTTTAATTTTCTATTTTAAACAGATCCATTTACGGAGTGGTTCTTTTGGTAAATGATGCAGGAACCTCTGGTAACACCCTTAAAACATCCATGGATCTTTTTTTTGTCTTAGGGACATAAGTCTTAGTCAAACCTTCCCTATAAGTTGCTATAAGCGGCTTTACAACTCCACTGCCCAGTAAATATCCCAAATACTTGGTTGCACATTTTACAAACACAATTTCTTAATGTTGATTGTCCAACCTACTTAACTCGACAAAACACTTATCTCAGCCTACTTAGATGACACTTTCAGTGTGTACTAAAATTATAGTCATAGTTTTCATGTCAAAGAACATTGTCCATTCATTTCTGAAAGGAAGCTGGTGCTCCATGTAGACTTAACGGCACGGCCATGGCCCAAAAGGTAGAAGTGAAAGAAGAAGTTACATCTTACTCCATCTGCCAATATACCTTGGTTAGGTCAAGGGTGGTGATATATCTGGCCATGTCAATTTTGCCTAACAACTAGTCAATTGCATGTGATAAGTATCAAAGCGAGAGACTGTATTCACCTTCTGAAAGTCATTCGTACTCCCATCCTTTTTTATTGGGCTACATGACTCACTTAGGGATTTCTCAATCACCCATCACCGTAACATCTCCTTGATTTCTCTTTTTGCAGCCAACTTTTATATTTCGGTAGTCTGTATGGCCTGGAATGGACAACCACCCCAGGAGTACTGTCTGTCACATGTTCTCCTTCAAGTCTCCAGTTGAGCCAATGATTATTATTATCTTTTATTTCTAGAGCTCCATCATTCTGCACAGTGCTGTACAATGAGGTGATCATGATACAAACAAATAACACACAATGACATGAAACCCAAATGAGCTTACAATATAAGAATTTATGGGGTAGAATTGACACATAAGGTAGGAGATAAACAATAAACAAACTATCTTCGGTAACCCAATGTATGTGCAATTTCACATGCAAAAGCTGTTTCTCTTTTCTAGAACCTGCTTGTTCTATGTTATAATCACCTTGGCCCACTCTGCAGATCAAAATGGGTCCTTCCCACATAGCCTATAATTTAAATTCTGTGGCAGATAGCAGCATTACATGATCTCAAGGTAAGAAATCTTTATGTTTCAGTTACAGTATTTTCCCTGTGATTGTTGGGCTTTCAACAAATTATCCCTGGTTAAAGTCCCTAACAAATCAAATCTATACATCATGTCTAGAACGTATTGCAATACTTTGTTCCAGAAAAAGTTTGGGATTCCCATTCCTTCCAAAGGAGATTCAGGACCCCATGAGGTTTCCTTCCATATAACAGTTGAAAAGGAGAAAACTCGTTGAAGCCTGGGGCACCTCTTGGATAGCGAAAAGTAGAAACGGTAATAATTCATCACACTTCTTTTTTGGAAAAATAAAAAAAAATGTAAGCATGTCTTTTAATGTTCTATTAAACCTTTACACCAAACCACCAGTTTCGAGATGGTAGACATAAGTGAGAGCAGATTAAATTTTTAGTACAGCTAGTGCATCTTTCATAAGTCATAAAATGAGTTCCTTGGTCAATCAGCAACCCCTGAGGTGAAGCCAACAACTGAAAGTAACTCAAACAACCTGGAGACAAGTTGACTGTCTGTAGCGGAAACAAAGTGGGAAGTGGGAAGGCCTCAGGATGTTGTGTTGTATAATCCACGAGAACTAAAATAATCTCATGAAGAAAGTTCACTCAAGTCCATTCCTGTGCAATTGTCCTATAGATTGTAAGCTTGCGAGCAGCGTTCTCTTACCTCTGTGTCTGTATGTATTACCCAGTATTGTCTTATTAATGTTTGTTTCCAATTGTAAAGCGTTACGAAATTTGCTGGCGCTATATAAATAAATGTTGATGATGTTGGGCAGCACGGTGGCTTAGTGGTTAGCACTTCTGCCTCACAGCGCTGGGATCATGAGTTCAATTCCTGACCTTGGCCTTATCTGTGTGGAGTTTGTATGTTCTTCCCGTGTTCGCATGGGTTTCCTCCAGGTGCTCCGGTTTTCTCCCACACTCCAAAAACATACTAGTAGGTTATTGGCTGCTATCCAAATCGACCCTAGTCTCTCTCTGTCTGTCTGTGTGTGTAGGGAATTTAGACTGTAAGCTCCAATGGGGCAGGGACTGATGTGAATGAGTTCTCTGTACAGCGCTGCGGAATCAGTGGCACTATATAAATAAATGGTGATGATGATGATGATGTTGATGAATCAAAACGTGTTTCAATAACTGGAAGTGGCAGACTAACCCTTTTGTCACTAGTTAGGTGACTGGCTAAACAATTTGTCAATTTCCACATATATTCCAGGCCAATAAAAACTAGCCAAAATGTGTTCCCTAGTTTTATATTGGCCTAAATATCTGCCCCAGGGAGTAGAGTGTGCCAATGAAAGTACTGTTAACTAACCTTCCTTGAAACACATCCCCTGTTTGATGACAGGTCTTTTCTAAATATCATCTTGTAGAAAAAACAGGGATAATTGGTTAAGGCAAGACTGCACATCGGCATTGACTTATTTTAAATTATTAAACATGTTTTGCAAAGTTTTGATCATTCCTTTGTGCAGCTCTCAGATCAAGCACGGAACACAAAGGAAGATCCAATTCCTCAGTTTCCGTCAATCCTTCCCCCCCCCCCCCCACAAAGAACTTAGAGAAATACTGTGTAGCATAGAACCGCTTGTACTTTTTTAATATTTGCATTGTTTTAAAGCACAATTGGTACCAAACATCTCCCAACAAATAAGGAGTGGACTGCTCAGTGCTGGACACCAAAGTCTTAGAAGACGGCCAGTCTCTTCCTAATAATGTCGGAGCTGAGAAAGAAGAACCAAGTCCCACTTGTATCTTTGTTTTCTTTCTCTGTATCTCCGTTTCAACAGATGCGGTGGAATATTACTTACGTTCCTCATGATTTCAAGTGAAATTTAAATGAAATGTGTTACTACATAAGTGAGGAAGGCCACATGGGACATGACCAATAACAATGCATGGGATGAGCACACACCGACGGGTGGTGAATACTTCTGTCTCCATGGTAACTTTTCATCAATGTTGACAGTTATGATATAACTGCAAAGAGGCTCCTCATTCCTTTAATACATTGTACTTATTGTACAGGTTTAAGCAAGTTAAGTTTTACTACGGCCCCTTCAAATGAGTACTATCTCTACGAGCGCAAAGGAACCGTATGACAGGCTACAATTTCAGGGGCGGAATGGGGTGGGACTGGGCGTACGCACGTAGTCAATTTACAATAAGGGTGTGCCAAGCTCGAGCGCACACAGCAACGTCAGATTCAAGCTTTTGGCCGTCTCTAAGGTACGTGATTTTCTATCATATCACTTGCACCAGCTACAGGTCAGGTGTAAGTGCTGATTGATAGTGATGGTTGCGTAATCACACTAGAACATGTGTCTGCAATCAGCAGCAACTGTAAAAAGAAATTTTATGTACAGTAGATATTAATAACTTCCTAATAAATGTAACAGGTGACAATAATTGAATACTTTTTTTCTGTGCGTTCTGTTGGGGCTTTATAGTCCACATATGTATTGGATGTATCCTGCAGTGTATTGTGTCTGTCAAAGCAGAGCGCACCTAGATCCGTATAAAACAAGATATATGTCTTCAGATCCACTTGTAGTTGAATACACACACATACGTAAATTGTAAAAACGTAAATTGCATTTCTCTTTAAAAGCATGTAATTCAAGCATATATATATATATATATTATATGCTTGAATTACATGCGTTTTGAAGAGAAATGCAATTTACGTTTGTTTTGCGTGCCTCAATGAATCAGGACCTAGGTCTTTATAACATGGGGGACTTTTTGTTTATTACATGGGTATTATGGTGAATATAAATGTGATTACCTGCATCAAATGTACCGAGATAAAGGTCTTTGTGGGCACAAAGGCCTCTACGTCCACCTCCAGCGAATGCTTCCATAAATGTGCCCTCTCCACCCTTTGAAACGTCAATATCTTAAATCACAAAATGAATCAAGTTTATGCATATGGGCCCAGTTGAGGTGTTTAGCCAAAAATAGGTGCATGACATAAAAGAAACCTGAAACACACTACAGGGTTTGTATTATTGAACATTTATAAATGACCCTACATATTCCCTGTAAAAATAGTCCCAATATTCTACAGTATAATCCCTTTCTATATGTCCTCCTGTTATCACTCTTCCTAATACTTAATATAATTCCACGCTATAATTCCTCATACTCATACTACCTATAACATCTATGTATAAGTCCCTAAAACTAAAAGTTCCATTTACATAGATGGGGTCAGTGTTATCATTGCTCTATTCATTAAAGGTTATATGTGAATAAATTATAAATTCTTTGATTGCATTGCTCACGTCATAGGCAAAGTAAATGCTCTCATTAGGGTAATTAGTAATCTATTGAAAGGGTTTTTATTTTTCTCACATAGCTTGATTGTAGAGTATGTGCAAGTAGTTTTGATACTAGTTGGTCTGCAGCAGAAGTAACCGTCAGAGATGTAATAAGACTATTGACCATTATTTTATAAGAAAGACATATAGTTAATAAAAGGCCAAGCAGCAATAAAAGTAACAGGACAAATATAGATAACATGACTATAAACCCATTCCTTTGCAGCCCCATTGAACAATGCATTCCTATGCACTTGCCTATATGGCAAGTATTAAAGTGTTGTGAATCACATTGCCAAGACAAATATAGTAGTATAAGGGCTTAAATTTGAGCATATATAGTAGTATAAGGGTTTAATAATAAAATAAATAAATAAAACAATTATTTCGCAGTGTGACCCAGGGATGTGCCTATTACGAGACAACGTGAGGCATCTGTCTCAGACGGATTATTTTGGGAAAAGAGGTGCAAAAAAATAGTTATTGGGCAACTGATGTACAATCAAAAAATGTATTTGAGTTTCAGATCAGTCTCTCTTATGTGCCATTAAATAACGTACCACAAAGCAATGTTTTAATGTATTTCACCGACAAGTCAAAGTCTGAATTCCGAGGGGCATACATTGTTAATCTCTCATGTAAACTCTTAGCAATCCAGACAGCATTCATCTTGGAAAAAAGCAGCAGCTGTCAGCTAAAGAGGATTAAGGGCGAGGGAAAAAGAGTCAATCATGAGTTTATAATGGGGGTTAACAGAACAGTTTAATCAAGTGCTCAATACATGTTCCATTGATCATGGGGCGATGCTTGACCTAGCCATAGACATTGGTGAAGACTGGAAGGCTTGCGGTATCGGGGGAAGACTTGAGAACACTCAATCAGTTCCACGGCCTCTCTCTCTTCAAAAACGACATGAAATAGGGCCAAGGAATGCAGCAAAGTATCCCATAAACTAGATAAGTTTTTACAGTGTAGAATTGACCTGGGGAGACATGGAAAATTAATGGAAGAGCTTGTCTATATAGAAATAATCGTAAACTTCCATGAGACGTAGCTGCAAGACAATGAGATGTCCTAAAAACCTCTGAAATGTTGTGGCTGTGATGACTTATAGACCATTATGTGATCTTTCTTAAGAGTATAGGTTTTCTGTACTAAAACGGAAATAAACAATCTACAGACAATGTCACTGTATAACTACAAATGATTGGATGGTCACCACACATGACTGGCTAGACTTTGTAAAACAAACGGTGTCTGTTGTGTTACAAGTTATGGGTTTCCCCAATACAGTCTACTGTCTGACATTAGATTCCAAAGTCGGTCTTTGTATTCGAGTTCCCAAAGATAATTGAAGAGGTCATTCATTGTGGTCTTCAGATCAAGGTGGTGTGTGTTTGGTTTCTGTAAACTCAAATTTAGTTGTGTGATACAAGTAGGTGGATAACGTAGACACTATCATCCAGTGGGAGTGCACAGGCTACTAAAGTATCTGCCTATCTGTGCTTGCCAGGTATTAGATGGTAGGATAATGGTCAGGGCTGAAGAAGTGAGTGATGTGTCCGTATACACAGATAAGGAAGCAATTCCCAAGGCAACTATCTCCACTGCCTCTACATTGACCCAGTCCAGGATACCACTGTCTCTATATAGTCATATTGCCATTATGTTTTTATCCGTTTTGTTCATTGACAGATGAACATTTATTACATGTGCCTTTGGTGAGAATAGCCAAAAATTGTCAGCCAAAGACATCTTTGAATTAATATATAACTCTACCTCCCTGAATTATTAAAAAAAAATTATTAAAGTTAATTTCTGTTGACTGTATGCAGTGCCAGGGCTACGACTAGGAAAACCTATGCAGTTACCTAAGAACTATGGTTAGGGGGCACCTAAAACAGTGAATTAGGAAAAGAGTGGCACTCATTCAGTATTATTAATGCCCCCACATGGAGCATTAATGTTTAATATGAAGGAGGAACAGCTCAGAGCTTCTTACAGGTGATGCTCCCGATTGATGCTCCTCCATGTCGTTTTTATGCTGGGTGTGTGGAGCTTGGCTAATGTTATATCTAGTTCTAAGTGTGTTTGTTTATATTACACAAGATTGTGTGCATATTGGATCCTGTCACTACAATGCATTCCATATTAATGAAATGTAGGTATGGTTCATTTAGATTATAATGCTGACTTTAATTTTACTTCCCCAATCACCAGTCTTTTAGCTTTACCTCTTTATAATACGTCTGTTGTATTGACTTTTCCCCCCTTTGATATATCCACCAGTTATTTGTGTTTGGGTGAGTCAGGCAATGTTTCTCCCACGCCAACCCCTGGTTGTTGAAGTCCTCATCTACTACCTGCTGTGAGCTGACTGAGATGGATCTGCTGGAGGCACTTTGACGCCACCGCTGAGTGACAGAATACCTCCTAACCTCTTGTCTTTTGACCGCAGCAGGCCTGTCCAAGGTTTACATATGACTTCTGTTTTTCTTTACCTTTTTACAAATATAGGAAGACCAAACGGGTGTTATCCCGATATTGATTATGAGTTAATTAGCTGATAAGCCTCCTAATTTGTTTGCAATGTCGACAAGTAAGATTATGGGGTATATTTACTAAACTGCGGGTTTGAAAAAGTGAAGATATTGCCTATAGCAACCAATCAGATTCTAGTTAGCATTTCTTTAGTACATTCTACAAAATGACAGCTAGAATCCGATTGGTTGCTATAGGCAACATCTTCACTTTTCCAAACCAGTTTAGTAAATATACCCCTTAGACACAGTTTACCATGATTTAGGGCTAAGACAGTCCTCTTTATTTTCCACAAAAAATATTTAACTCTCTGTTTTCCCATAATTCAGACTCCATTTTATCTTCCATCCCAAAAGAAATATGGGGTGGATTTTACGCCTGAAAAACATAATCACATAATTCATACTTCCTAAAACTGTAGAGAACAAACATTGGCACAAACATTGGCCACACCAGTGATCCACCTAATCACATCTATGTTTTACTCATGCCGCGAGTCGCTAAACTTCTCTCCTTTTGGGACTATTGGGAGATATGTTATAGATGGGACCACTACTATGATTGTGCACAGTTATAAATATTGGGGCTGATGTAGAGAGAGCATTATGCCAGAAAGTGGATGCCTGCATATGTGCCCATGCAGATTTGTGTGATTCTGCCACTTATGCCAGCCTGTGCCTGGAGAGGTCAGATGGGTAATTACACACAGCCTGAGTACAGTAAGGGAGTATTTGCATAATTGCAATTGGATGCACTGCAAGACAATAATCCATATACACTGAGAAAGCTGAATCATTTGAAAGTGGTCAGGGGCAGATACAAATAGTGGATGATGATGATCTCCGGCACTAGCGAACCACTTGTGATTGCTCGTCTGATGCCGATTGGTGTTTACTTCATATATTATGCTATTGTGTATGTATTAAAGGAAAACTTTTTTTCGAACACGAGAAGCAGCATCTTGGAAGAATCCTCTCCCTCCTACCATCATCTCTGTCTGCAGTTGTGTGTGGCACATATATCAAGTTAAACATATTCACAAAATATGGGCTCCATGGACCTCTTGTCATAACCAACCTCTTCATAATCTTTAAGTTCAAGTTAGATCTCTGTCCCCAATGAAAACCATTGCCCTCAACCTAGACCCTCTGCTGCGTAGCCTATCCCTCTCCCTCCCCTCTTGTCCTCTTACCAGTTCCCTAGTCCTATTGACTCTTATCTTATCCCCTCACACTATATTGTTGGTACAATTTGCATCACTATCTTTTGTTTGTATTCCTGTTTGGTCATTTTAGGCTGGGCACACACTACAGGGTTTTCAGCCAATTATCAGGACAATCACCCAATAAACGACTGTTCGGTCCGATATCGCATTAGTGTGTACAAAGCAACGATGAGCGAACATTCCAAAGCACATTGTATCGTTTCACTTGATTCTTAAACTGAACTAAAAATCTCGTTCAACGAAGGAATGATGTCCTTCTAGTTCTACAGTGTGTACGCGCTCACAATGAGGATCTCCATAGAGTTTACAGAGTCACGATCTTTTCAGCCGATGGTTATGACAGATGCAGAGCACAGGTCTGAAGGTAAATCTTGTGAAACGTGTTTAATGTGTACACAGGAATCAGGCCCAATGCCCAACATTTGCTCTTATGGTTGGAGAACAGAGAAACATTAAGAGAAAAAAATTGAGGTTTTCATGAGCATTTGGGGATACTTTTATTCTCACATTATGCCTTAGTGATGGCACTAGTAGAGATGCATGAAATTGTAGTAGTTCTCAAACTGGTTCACTTGAACCGGTTATAAAGTTTAAAATTTTGCAATAAATTCTTGAACTTCAGTTAGACTAAAAAATTGAAGGCTAAATAGTTTAAACCAAGGTTCAGCCAGCCAATTCCAACATATATGATCATAGAATTTGTGTGAACTTGTTCAAGCATAAATGTCTATATTATATGGTATTCCTAATGTTCTTCCATGCAAATGGCAAATTTGAAACTAGAAATCAAATTGAAACACAAAGACAGTAATTTTCACTGTACCGATAATGAAAAAACTTTTATAAATGTGTGTATAAAATGTAACCATTTAAGCTTGAAAATGTTCAAAATCCTATATTTTATAGTTCATTTAAATGTCATTTAACTGAGAGCAGCAAATACAAACATGTTCAAGCTTGGAATTCGAGTTGATGGTATAGCAGTTATAAAAGAACTACACCATAATAGTTGAACTAAAGCTTTTATTTTCCATATTGGTTTGACCAAAATTCTGTTTTGATCCAATTTTAATTTAGCTCAAACTGTTTGATTGTGAAATGATGGGAAATGTCTGTCTTCAATTCTGGGTAGGCGATGGGCATACTAGCAGCTTGTCCACACAAGTGGTTTCTTGAGCTGTGTTCCAAATTGAACACAATTGAAATAAAACATAACAAAGATATCCATTGTCACACCACCTCTGATATCCTCACACATGGTTCTAATAGACATAGCTTGGAGGTCGCCACAAGAAAATGATGCCTGTATCAAATTGAACACTATTGAAATAAAACATAACATAGATATCCATTGTCACACCACCTCTGATATCCTCACACATGGTTCTAATAGACATAGCTTGGAGGTCGCCACAAGAAAATGATGCCTGTATCTATTTGTTATGGTAATTTCTGAGTTGCATAGATCACTTGTCACACTTCTATGCTGAGAACTGGAAATGACAGCTATGGACTCCACCCTCTTAATCTCCCTAGTTTACCCTATTACCAGCCTATACACAACTATCATAAGACAACAGCCCTGTGACCAACATAGCTGTGTGACTGAGCATACAGCCCACTAAATACTTTGTAACCTTTGCATTCTATCTGGACAAATATTCAATATGATGTAGCACTTACCCTTGTGTATCAAACCATTGTCCCATAGAATGTAAGCTTGCAAGCAGGGCCCTCTTACCTCTCTGTATGTATGTATTACCCAGTATTCTTTTATTACTGTTTGTTCCCAATTCTAAAGCGCTACGGAATCTGCTGGTGCTATATAAATAAATGATGATGAATATTGATGATGATGATGATGGAGCCTGGAATATGGTGAAAGGATAAATATTTATTGAGCAGATGTGATCCAGAAAGTGCAGAAAATGGTACAAACCGAGTATTGTAGACACAGAAAAATGGATCTCTGGGTGAGTGGAAAGAAACCAAGTACAGAGATATCAGCAAGCAGCTTGTAATAGTCCCAGGGAACAGGAGGAGTAACAGGAGAAACAAATGAGCACAACAATATCAAGAACAGCAACATAAATGACCAGCAAAGGTAACTTGGAGAGGCAGTATAAATAATGAGAGAACAGGTGCAGATGATTAGTTAGTGCAGAAGGTTAACCCCTGCTAGTGAAAGAGACAAGGATAGTAGCAGCATCTCTGGTGAAACAGGGGTACTGCAAGGCACATACAATAGTATAAAGTCTAATATAGTTCCAGAGGCAGGAGCTGCCGATACAAAGCAGCATGCTGATGCAATGCGGCAGTAGAAACGAAGGCAGATCCTGACATCACTGCTGTAATACAGAGGCAGCAGATCAGTGGATCTCTATTTATCTGGCCGTTTTGTAATGCAGCTCATATGGACTAGTCTTTACAAACCCTCCATCATTCAGTGATTGTGAGTGCGCTACAGAATGAATCACTTAGCATAATTAATTACAATATGGACTTACACATCTAAAGCATCTTCTGCTGACAAGATAGCGAATGCCTAACCTGATTAAGGCTTAGAGATGACCTTTGATGTATCAAATAACAGGATTAGTTGAATTGAAAAATAACAGCCCCCAAAGGGATAGAAGTAAAATAAAGTTAAGTTATTAAAAAGATGTTGCTATATCACCTTGTTTAAAGAAAAATCCTGGATAAATAGGCAACACATCTCAAACTAAGGAATTTATAATTGTTAAAAATGTTCAAACACAACATGCTTGAACCTGTTTCATTGCTTGAATTTAGCTAAAATGTTATAACTGATCTACAGTTCGAGAATTTCCATCAAAATTTCAAAATCTAGATCCAAATCAAACCAGTTTGTGAAACAGTTTTATAAAATATCTCTTCTTCTGGATGGAAAATAAACAAAAAATATCTCTTCTACTCCTCAGTTTTCATTGGTCTGGTCCCTTTGGCATATAAAGAGCAGGTTAGGGTGATTAATACAATATGGACAGTCACTCAAAACCTCGCAATAGAAAAAGCGTTACAAACAGACCTGGATTTAAAGCCCTATAGACCTGTGGATAAAATTGCAGGGGAGACTTCCTGCTCATTCTGCACATCAATAATAATTTATTATGTACAAATGAAAACCATTATAACTATGGCCTGCAGATGCAAGCATATGTATAGTATTAATTAGTTACACATATAAACATGTAACCAGGGGCTGAATTATTTTGATTTATTTATTTCATAGGGACATGATGCGTGCGGGGGGGTTTGAGACCATGGAATGCTATGGTGGTGAGACGGGCACTGAAAAATGGCTTAGGGCAAAGTGTAAATATGGGCTTGTTTGTTACCCACAAGATGAACTATAAGCAAAATCTCCAGCTTTTTCTTGCACCCAATGAGGTGGTGTCATCTCTGAAACATTGTTCCCTTCATAAATGCACATTTAGAGGGCAATTCAGTTCAAGAAAATGCTTTTACTGTGATTTATCCCCTGCAATCAATTGTAATAAGCTGGTGAAGGGGGGGCCCAGGAACACATTGATTTCATCATTTTGCATAAAATGTTGCATTTTTAATCTTATAAAATAGTCCACAAAATGGTCCTTTTTTTTTTTTTTAAAGTGTGCGCCTGCATCTCGGTTTCTATATATCTAGTTACAGCACTGTTGTACATCTCCATACATTTAATGAATTCAAGTTATTCACAGCGAGCTGTTACATAGGGGCACATTTATCAATATCCGGAAAAAATGAAAAATAGTTTTCAATCCTTGTCACATTGATAAGGATTGAACTATTTCTCAAATTTATTTAAAAAACCAATACAGGAACAGCATTTCTGTTAATCTGCTCTTTCTGTGTTCAAAAAAAATACTTACCACGGCGTCTTCGCAATGCGCTCCTCTCCGGATTTCCTCCATGTCTTCTTCGTTCCTCTTCACCGAGCATGTGCGCATGTGCAGAATGAAAATCTGGAGCCTGCACACAGAAACCCTCCAGTAGAAATGATATCATGTGACAGGGAGGGATCACATGATCCCTCCGCACATGGGCTGTCCAGCTCTGCTCTTCGGAGCAGAGCTCGACATAAATGAAAAATGAAGTGAAGACTTTCGTTTACGATAATGTACGCCAGCTTCCGAAAAAATCTCTTTTTCGGAACTTGTTAGATTGTGTTAGGGAGCAGTCACCATACTATTTTATGGTGACTGCTCAAAAACAAAATAAAATGCAAAGCAGCAGATATCCACGATATCTGCTGCGATGCAACATAAACTTGAGGAATACTCCAACTTGTGTCGGACTGGCGGTAAGTATACTTTACTTCAATTACACTACTTAATAAATAGGCCCCATAGAGTACAATGAATGAATATTCACACAATTGGGGGTAAATATATCAATCTGCTCATTCTGCTATTCGGCATATTTGGCAACTTTGCAGGGCAGCTTTAAAATGGCAATGTCTTTACAGGCAAGTTTTGACAAGCTTTTTTCAGTTAACCAAAGCGTACTTATGCCCAGATTCAAATGGAAACGTATAGTGAGATCTGCTTGTCTTTGATGAGGGTGGGGTACGGCATGTCGACTTACCCCGACATGAGGACTCCAAAGGGCTCCTTCCTGACGATCATTGATGATGACTACTCTTTAAAGTGACTTCAACCAATCACGGTCAAGGAAGAAGCCGGCTCCACTTCATGACGTCATTCATCAGGACGACGATATTATCGTTGTTGTTAAGGGGGTAATGTAAGTATGCTCTCATGTACAATGTAGAAGGCTTTGTAAACTACATTGTACATGAGCACATACATACATTACCCCCTTAACAACAACAATAATACCGTCGCCATGATGAATGACGTCATGAAGTGGAGCCGGCTTCTTCCTTGACCGTAAGTGGTTGAAGTCGCTTTCAAGAGCAGTTGTCATGATAATCGTCGGGAACGAGTCCTTCGGAGTCCTCATGTCGGGGTAAGTCTTGTCGGGATGTCATCATCGATATGCTGACTACCACCGTTCAAATACTGTTGGAAATACACTTGTTTTTGAAATGCAAGTTGTGTGTAAGATACGTCCGAAGATGAATCGGGCCCTCAGTGTACCAAACAGGAGTGATTTATATGAGAAGAGCATTTATTGACACAAATTATAATGGAAACACATAATTAAGGTGATGCTGTACAGTTTATAGTAATGTTTTTTTGTTTTCACCATACGCATTACTTCTGGGCCTATAGTATGACAAACGTTTGTACAAAGCTTCTACACAGGTGGAAAATGATCATCTCCCTATCTAGGTGTAAGGAAGGGTGCAGGTGCAGAACTAATCGCTCCTGAATATTTTGCAGTAACAGTAAATGACCTTCACTGTACTGAATGCAGCTCGATGTATCTTTAATCACATAACATTAATAGCAATATAAACACAGGAAGAATTTATCTGGACTTTTGGAGGTTAAACCACAGTTTAGTTTATGATTTATAATAGTCTCTTGGTGTGGAGCACCATTGTCACCAGCACAATGATGCCAGATAAATGACTGGCAGTTTGTATCCATCAATCAATGTTAAAAATATCAGAAAAAAATGCAGTGGGCGGCTGTTTTCATGGGATCCTCAAGCCGTGAAGGATCTAACCCAGAATGTCATTTGTGCATCTAATTTGATGTTGGCTGCGACACATATGGATGATAATAAAATACAATAAATCTATCTATATATTTATATCTACATTAGAGGTGTTCACTGACCCCCGTGAAGTGGTTTTGGTTTTGGATCTGGATTAGCTTCGTGTTTTGGTTTTGTCAAAACCACCCTCGTGTGTTTTGGTTTTGGTTTTGTATTTTTTTAGACAAATTGCTAAAATATGCTAAAATCACATAATTTTGCTCTTTTTTGATCCTACATTATTATTAACCTCAATAACACTATTTTCAAGTTATTTGCAGTCAATTTTGACCACCTCACAGGTCACATTATTATTTTCATACACTTTCGGACAAATACTGCAGAGACCTGGTTGGATGGTAAGCGACAGAGCATTGACTCAAACACACGTCAGTTCCTACCACATCTAGGACACATTGGCACACAGCAGTGGTAGAAAAGCCTACAGGCCTATTATTTGTATTTCAGCAATGAGAATTACCAATGGAGCTCTCCTTTCTGTGTGTTACCTATATAAGACAGTAGAATTGGACTGCAGAATGACACCAAACCTGTAAGCACTATTATTTGTATTTTTCTGCAATGAGATTTAACACTGGAGCTATGAAGCTCTCCTGAATGTCACTGATTACTTTCTTTAACACTGCTACCACCCTCCTCTTTCAATCCTATCTATTTGCCTGCCCAACTGCTCTACACTCAGTGCTACCCCTTCTGTGTCCCTCTCTCAAATGACGCTAGATCGCCGAGGAGGGCGGTATTTCTAGATTCCAAAACTCACGAGATCCGACAACGTCACAATGACGTTTTGCCTCGGTTTCGAATCCAAAAAAGTGGGAGTGTTTGGGTCCCCGAAGTTCGGGTGGGTTCGGTTTTTTCGAAAACCGAGCCTGCCCATCTCTAATCTACATACATATCTATCTATATACAGAGGGCCTGATTCATGTTTGAATGCAAGTCCATCAGTGTGCCGTAATTTGTGTGAATTAGCTCTGTGCCTGCTCAGAAACTGGCTTTATGCAATTGCATGGGATTCATGTACAAATGATATGAAGCGGGTTTAGTACGCGGTGGGCGGATATAGGTAGTACCGACGCAGAGGCGGATGATTCAGGCCTGTGCTTCTTGTAAGTATGCTTATTTCAGCCGTATCATTTGCACCAGCTACAGGGCAGTGTAAGTGCCGACTGATGGTGATAACTGGCACGGCATAGTCTTTGTTTGTAAAAGTACATATGTGTGCGTGCCACAGAACATGTATGTGCAAGTAAGATAGACCATAAAAATGCATTGAATGTACAGTACGCATTTAAATAAATCTTAATTTATGTATTTAATGTAAAAAATATTTTTTCGTAAACCAACAATATTTTTATTAATGATTATACTGTTTAGAGTTGTTCACTTATTTGATAATAGAATTTTTTTTTGTATGCGTTCTAATGTGATTTTAAATTAACATACGCTTGTGTTTACACTGCAGTCTGTTCTGTCTGTCTACATAATGCAATTACCATTTAGGCAGAGCCTGCTAACACTCAGATTCAAATCGAAAATGCATCTTGAGATCTGCTTGGATTTGAATACGGTCGGAACTACGCGCAGGTTCCTTGCTCTTTTTTAAATCTCGCAAGTTGCGTTTCGATTTGAATCAGGCCTGATATATCCTTATAAAAGGCAAGCAGAAGGCATTCATATAAAACGTTATAAATAATTAATACAGAATTGATGTTTCAGGCACACTGTTTGCCTTTATTAAGACTTTTACAGTGTTAATGTGGTTTTGTTCAGATTGGCCAGAGCTTGAGAAAGGCTCTCTGATTGACTATTAGCATTTAGACCCCACGTTTGTTATGAATCAACTACAATGTATCCATGAAGTTCATGAATACATTGCTACAATAATCTTCATTGATACAATGAAGTCCATTTATATTCCACAAGGGTTCTATCTATGGTATACACTGTAGCCAATCAAAGCGGCATTCTCACACTCTAGCCAATTAGAGGAAAGCTCGTCTGATTGGATACTGCTGGACAGGCTCCTTTGCTGTCACTCGCATCACACATTATAAAGGCTGCATTAGGTTACCAGTTTCAAAATACCCGGATTACAAACTGTGGATCATCTTGACACCTATAGGAACTTGGGTAACTACAGAGACTAAGTGAAATATAATAGAATCTCCTTTATTGTCAAAGGTTCAAGTTAACTAACAGTCAAAAGGGAGTACTTATTCTGGTAATATATATCAAATGTCTGGACTGATTTGTGGCATTGTTTCATTATATTGGGTGGATAAAAATGTTGTTCAACTAATATATATAATTCATGATTATCTTTTATCCGTCTCTCATTTACGCTTCTTGTAGCGCTGGTTCTTCCTTTGAAAATTTGATTCTCTTTGAGGTAGGACACCTTGTGACTACGCACAGATTTCTAGCTATACAAGAATTAAAAGAAAAAAAGAGACACACCATACAAAAAAAATGTCATTACAATAAAAACACCCCCCAAACCCCTTATTTAGCTTTTTAGTATATGACCACTTCCAGAAGAAATATTCTTCCTGAATTAATCCGTAGGTAAAGAAAATTATAAACAATGCTTGGAGTTTGTCAGAATTTGTGGGGTTTTTGTTTGTCCACCCAACTCTTGAGGATTGACCACAAGTTCTCAATGGGATTAAGATCTGGGGAGTTTCCTGGCCATAGACCCAAAAATTTTGATGTTTTGATCCCTGAGCCACTTAGTTATCACTTTTGCCTTATGGCAAGGTGCTCCGTCATGCTGGAAAAGACATTGTTTGGCGCCAAACTGTTCTTGGATGGTTGGGAGAAGTTGCACTTGGAGGATGTTTTGGTGTCATTCTTTATACATGGCTGTGTTCTTAGGCAAACTTGTGAGTGAGCCCACTCCCTTGGCTGAGTAGCAACCCCACACATGAATGGTATCAGGATGCTTTACTGTTGGCATGACTCAGGACTGATGGTACCACTCACCCTTCCTTCTCTTGACAAGCATTTTTCCAGATGCCTCAAACAATCTAAAAGGGGATTCATCAGAGAAAATGACTTTACCCCAGTCCTCAGCAGTCTAATCTCTGTACATTCTGCACAATATCAGTCTGTCCCCGATGTTTTTCCTGGAGAGATTTGGCTTCTATTGCTGGTCTTCTTGACACCAGGCCATCCTGCACTCACACCTGTGTGCTACCATTCCCGAGCAAGCTCTGCGCTGGTTGTGCCCCGATCCCACAGCTGAATAAACTTTTAGAGATGGTCCTGGTGCTTGCTGGTCATTCTTGCGCACCCTGAAGCCTTCTTCACAACAATTGAACCTCTCTCCTTGAAGTTTTTGATGATCCGATAAATGGTAGATTTAGGTGCAATCTTACTAGCAGCAATATCCTTGCTTGTGAATCCCTTTTTGTGCAAAGCAATGATTCCTTGCAGATAACCATGGTTAAAGCTTCCAGTCTGTTATTCTAACTCAATCAGCATGACAGAGTGATCTCCAGCCTTGTTCTAATTAACACTCTCACCTGTGTTAACAAAAGAATCACTGACCTGATGCCAGCTGGTCCTTTTGTGGCAGGGCTAAAATGCAGTGGAAATGTCATTTTTGGGATAAAGTTCATTGTCATGGCAAAGAGAGACTTTGAAATCAATTGCAATTCATCTGATCACTCTTCATGACATTCTGGAGTATATGCAAATTGCCATCATAAAATCTGAGGCAGCAGACTTTGTGAAAAATAATATTTGTGTCATTCTCAAAACTTATGGCCATGACTGTACATCAAATTAGCACTGCTTTAGGGATTGTCATGCCAAGAGAAATAGACACACATTTGTGGTAAGGTAAAAATATTTATTAATACAATCAAAAACTAGCAGAAACAAATACATTGACATCCAGAGTGGGCACTGGTTATTATCATCATTCACTTTCTGATAAGAAAAACAAAGCAAACCAGTAAGTAACAAACACATATAGCTAGGAAACATGTAGCTCAGTGTTGGCATGAATTAGCTTGGAAGTGTCTCATGTGATTAGTAAAATAGACAGGAAACATAGCATAGTAGCAAGAACTAATCAATATCTAGACAATAAAGATAAATGAGACAACTATAATGGGCCATTGTTTTTAGGATTGACACTAAAATTTCTGCTGAGACCCTGGCCTGTGTAACAACAAATGTACATAGGGTGTCACAGGTAGAACTTTTCAATGAAGAGAGCAGTCTAACTCCCAAACAATTACAAGACAGATATATATATATATATATATATATATATATATATGTATACAACTATATGTATGTATATAAAAGATGCGACTCACACAAGCAAAATAGCTATGCGCTGTTTCAGCTATCTCGCCTACCAGAACTTGTAAAAAATAAGGGGGAAAAAACCTTACATTTTCTACAAGCCCAGGTTACCCAGCATCTGGCCCTGTCCTCTGGGGGGCGGGGGAATGATTGGTCCCCCGCTTTGCAATAAAATGTAGAATTGATGGATGGATTACGCCTGACGGAGATTGAAACCCGTGGTTTGTGTATATAACTATTTGGCCTCACTAAAGGTTAACAAAGCACGGAGGTGATGATGTCTATGTACAGATCATAGAGGGGGCAGGATCAAAGGGATCGACTATTTAAGAGCAAAGAGGAGTCATACAATTCTCTTGGGATCCAGACAAGCTTCCCTCTCACCCATTCCCGACTGCTGGATCCGGTGTTCTCATTGCCCAGGTTATGGTACTGGACCGAGGCTCTGTGATTAAAGGTACATGAGTACTGGTAACTGGTACATGTGTGCTGATCTAACCCCGGATGTATTATGGGCCACGTGGTGCTCGGCCCAAGGTATGGTACGGGTGTGCTGGGCTAGCCCCGGACGTATGATGGGCCACATGGTGCGGAGGCCAAGATATAGTATGGGTGTGCTGGTCTAGCCCAGGAGGTAATCAAGGGCCACATGGCGCACAGGCCGAGGTATGGTATTGGTGTGCTGGTCTAGCCCAGTAGGCAGGATGGGTCACATAGTGCGCAGGCCAGGTATAGTACAGGTGTGCTGGTCTAGCCCCGGACGTATGATGGGCCACATGGTGCGGAGGCCAAGATATAGTATGGGTGTGCTGGTCTAGCTCAGGAGGTAATCAAGGGCCATATGGCGCACAGGCCGAGGTATGATATTGGTGTGCTGGTCTAGCCCAGTAGGCAGGATGGGTCACATAGTGCGCAGGCCAGGTATGGTACAGGTGTGCTGGTCTAGCCCCGGAGGTAATGGGCCACATAGTGCGCAGGCCAGATATGGTACTGGTGTGCTGGTCTAGCCCCGGAGGTAATGGGCCACATAGTGCGATGGCCAGGTATGGTACGGGTGTCCTGTTCTAGCACCAGCGGTATTTTGAGTCAATTGGTGTGCGGGCTCATGATATGATACGGGTGTGCTGGTCTAGCCCTGGAGGTATGTGGAACTGCCTGGTGCTTGGGATTGATGCTGGGACTAGAGTCCTGAAGCTGGTGCAACTTTTGGAATGGTAGGAGAACACTGTACAGGTGATAAGCAAGGTTGGAAAAGCGCACATGGATGGTAGAGAGGAGTTTGGAACACGTTCGTTCAATTAGTCGGCTTAGATTTGGTGCAAGTACAGCCTCTTTGGGCTGGCTTGCGGTGCGTTACAATTAGCCCAGAAGAGTTATGGTTCCAGAATACCTGGGGATTATTGTTCTAGTTTAAGGATACACTACAAAGGTGCGCTTAGTTAAAATGGCAGATAAATATGGATGTCCCGAGGATGGGTCGCTTGTGATGGGACATTCTGATTAGTATTGATCGGTAAAAACAAACAGGTGTAGAACCACATTCAGCGCTAGATCCACAGTTGCAGCAGATAATTACTCCCAAAACAACTGCACATGTGTTGTAAATTGAGCAAATATATTACAGATAAAAAAGAGGGAGTAATTGTAACGTCGAAACGCGTTGGTTCAGTGTGGACGGTGATATCGATTGCTTAGCATATCCATTTGGCGATTATAACATCTTGGGGCATATCGTTAGGCCATCTTGTATTTTACCTGATTTCTCTGTGATTGCTACCTACACATCATCTGGCACGGGCAACTGAATCCCGGTCTTTTATGTTTTTAGAATAAATATCTGTTTATACATACTACACCAGTATATTCCTTTCTTTCCCTCCGATTTGCGGCTGAGAGGAGAAGATAGGACATACTTCGACAGCAACCAGTAGCTGCATATCCGGGACATACGGGGACTTATAAAGAACACTCCCGAGAAATTAAGACGGTTTTTCTTACAAGTAACTGCTACGGGAATGCCAGTTTCACCGCTACTATAAGTTCATTTTCAATAGATCGTGATTTTGAACATCTCTTACAGTCTGTGAACGTTACGGATACTGCAAAGTCAGTTTTAGTAATATTTTCTGTTATATGTTGGAAAACCAGTGGCGCTGCAATTACTCCCTCTTTTTTATCTGTAGTATTGATCGGTAGTCAAGGCTGAGTACAGTGTTCTCCCTCCACCATATCAGTGCAAGTTTAATGCAATAAACAATGTTAATTTGTCAACAAGTCGGTGTGGTCTCTGGTTACATAGTGCAAGTGTTAAGGTTAAGGTTTAGGTTTATGGTTATGTTATCAACCGCTAAGCATTTTAATGAAAATCAACCTGACACAATTTAAGTTAGGTCATAAATAGAACCCTTAGGGCCTCATATTGAGCTGGACGTAAGTCCAACTGATCAGCACAAAAAGCACTTTTAGCCAAGGATCTGTCTCAGTTTGCTCTCCGACTGAGACGGATCTGGGTGATACTGGGTGAGCCTAGCAATGTAAAGGCATGTATTTTTTACATTCATTTATTTATTCATTTATCTGCCTTGCAAGGCCGCTGCAACTGATACACTTGTAAGTGTATCAAGCACAGGGCCCATAAAGCAGATAAAGAGGTGTGTTTGGGCAATTTGCTTAGTATTCTAAAGATCCATGCGACTTGGAATCCTATGTAAATTACAGGATGCAATTTACACTGACGATTTAAGTGTGCTAATAAAGAATTGTTAGGCATTTAAATAGCAAATCAGTAGATAGTTACTAGTCAAGCCCAAAGTAGATTAAATTATTAGCTAGTAGACAAGCTGTAATTAGGTGAAATCAGTGTCAATAAAGCACTGTACTACTGTATCTACATATCAGGCTGACATATACTGGGTACAGTCACAGGATGTAGGAAAGAGTGATAATTATAGGGAGAGGAAGGATAAAAAGGCCAGGTAAGGATAGGGAAGAGTAGTAGGCTACAGTCTCAGTCACATCCATGTGATATGACTCCAGACTCTGGAATCACTTTGTTCTCAAACAGCTGAAACTTGTAGAACATCCTGGGATTAGATCAGCGGACATCACCTCCGGGGCCACCCAGGACCACAAAGAGAAGGGATCAGCAGGGAACTTCAAGAACTTCATTTTGCATTTAGAATGCTAAATGGTACCACCAACCTACAGACACTCAGTTACCTGTAACTATAATGTGACCACCTAAGTCCTGGCCAGGTCTATACAGGGATAGTACACACAGAGGGCCTGATGTTGAGCTGGACATACACCCGTTTGTGTAGCGTAAAATCGGAAATTTGTACCATGCATGTCCAGAAAACAACCCGCATACATTTGTGCACATGTAGAGTTGCATGTATTTACACTAACACCTCCCTATGACTGCAGAGGCGGAAGGGGGAGGGAAGAGCAGTCTAACATAGGCTCAGCACAGTAAGGGAGCGTTCACGCAAATGTGGCTTGAGCAGACCAGCACAGAGGTGCGTAGACGCCTGTCAGGAGCTGCATCTATACACACTATTGATGCACACTTAGCTGTTTCTGAATGGCTGATTGAAAATTCACATCTGTAGCTGAAAGGTAGTTTCTTCAGCGATTGTGCATGTTTTATCAGAAATCATGGGTGTGTATTTTTTTTGTTTTTGTGATGTCACTCAGCCAATCGGAGCACAGCAGAGACTGCTGAGGATTTCCTGCCAGAGCAGGAAACTTCTCAGTACTTCAAAGCAGGCTGCGCATGGGCTCTAAGTACACAGTCTTAGCCCCACTCCCTATGGAAAGTGGGCGTCAGGCAACGGGGGCCACTGGGCATCTCCCTGGTATCCTGGTGTGCCAGTCTGATACTGCGTAAGACTAACGTAAATCTTGTGTATATGCTAAAGGTACAGAGCTGCATAGAGGTGTAAATGCTATATTTTTCTTTTACTTAGAGTAAACTAACATGCATCCAACACAGCATTAGTCCCAGATTCTATAACATAAATAGAGAATGAACTGAAAAGGGGTAAATGCTCTTCTACTAAGACTATATCTAATAATAACAAGGAACCTTTTTCATAACTAATTTTCAGGTCATACTGCTCATAAATTGCAAACAACGTAGTACTGTTAATTGAGAATCACATTGATAATATAAAGGTTAAGTGTTACATTGTAGCTGCAGATTTTTACAATATGCATGGTGATTAATGTCATGTAATGATCTATTGCGCATAATTGCAGCATGCTGCTGCTCAAAGTTAATTATTTCCATTATTTATTGATATTGTAGGCAATTGTTTATATCGTTAATTATTGTAAGTTCTTCTCAATGTAAACACCTATTTCCTTCCTTTGCTCACCTATAATAAACTACCGTTTAAAAGTGTCCACATTACTTGGGGAATCTCATTTCGGTTGGGGGTCTAACCTCCTCTCTGAGAGGGGACTCTATCTATATATATATATATATATATATATATATATATATATATATATATATATATATATATCTATCTGTATCTATATCTATATCTACATATATTAGAGATGTTCACTGACCCCCGTGTTCTAATTTTGGTTTTGGATCTGGATTAACTTCGTGTTTTGGTTTTGGCAAAACCACCCTCCTGTGTTTTGGTTTCAAGTAATTTGCAGTATTTTGACCACCTCACAGGTCACAATATTATTTTTATACACTTTCAAACAAAGACTGCAGCAGTTCTTGCCAGTGATAAGAAGAAAGCCATTTTCATGCCTGGGCATAAGACCAAAAAATCCACCTCTTATGTGTGAAATTATTTTTACCAATATTCTGACAACAGTTGTCTAGCCATTTGTAGCATTGTAAAGCCACAGTCAGTAGAGGAAGGACCTTAACCATCAAGGATCCTCATCCATGTTACACCATATGAAGCGAGTTCATGGAAAGCTCTTGGGAAACTTATGCTAAAAAAATAACAACAAGCAGTTCAGCATCAGCTACCTCCCTTCTCTCATCTAGATCCCAGCACCTGCAATCTACACCCCCCTCCCAACACCTTCATCATCAACATCCTCACAAGTGATTGGAGTTAGTCCTGCATCCAAGTTGCTAATGCGAGATGACTCCTCCCCTATCCAGGACTCCTCAGAAGAATCCTTGAGCGTTAGGCCCACTGCTGCTGCTCCTACTGCTGGGGGTGGATCTTCAACCCAGAAGCAGACGAAGAAGAAAACTACTAGTAGTTTACAACAATTGACTGTTAAACAACCCTTAGCAAGTATGAAAGCTCTCACCCAGTCGCAAAGCGGATCACAGACGCCATGGCGACTATGCTAGTATTAGATCTGCATCCAATATCCACTATTAATGCAGCTGGTGTTAGACAATTACTTGAGGTCTTGTGTCCCCATTACCAAATTCCATCACGACACAATTTTACTAGAAAAGCTATTCCTCATCTCTACCAGAAGGTTCTAAAAAATTTAATTATTGGACTACAAAATGACATTCTACCCACTGTACACTTAACCACAGATATGTGGACAAGCAGAACTTGGCAAACGAAAGATTATATGACTGTGACAGCCCACTGGGTTGGTGATTCGCCTTCAGCAGGAACAGCAGTAACATGTACCTAAGTATGTCACATTTTTCAGAGGCAGGATACTCTGTGTATCATCTGCTTCACTAAGAGGCATATTATTATTATTATTATTATTATTGTAGATTTGTAAGGCACCACAGTGCTCCCCAGCGCCGTACAGTAGGGAAGACAAGGACATACATAAAACAAGGAATGTAAAATAAGAACAGACAAGGCAGACTAAATGAATGGAGACATGAAAACAAGGGGTATGGAGGACCCTGCTCATTAGAGAGCTTACATTCTAAAGGGAAGAGGGCACAGCTGAAACAAGAGGAGTGAGTGTGGCTCAGAGTGGAGATTGGGATAGTTGGTGCATTAGTGTGAATAGTTTTATCGAGGATAAGGTCACCTCTAAAAAAAGAGATGGGTTTTCAAAGAGCATATAAAGATTTGAAGGCTGTGGGAAAGTCTGATTGAGCGTGGTAGGGAATTCCATAAGTGGGGAGTAGCATGGGAGAAGTCTTGAAGGCGGTAGTGAGAGGTGGTTATCAGAGATGAGACAAGGCCCAGGTCAGAGGTAATACCGCTGACAACCTGTTTGAAAAACTAAGGGATGTCATTGCAACATGGCTTATCCTGCTTGGACTCTCCTGAGGGTATGTGATTTGTGATAACGCCACCAATATTGTTAGAGAATTACAGCGGGGGGAATTCCATCACATCCCCTGTTGTGCTTACACAATCAATTTGGTGGTACAGAACTTTTTAAAAAATGACAATGACATGCAGGCGATGCTGTCTGTTTCCCAAAATTTTTAGGGTCATTTTCAGGATTCTGCAACAGCATGTAGGAGAATGCAGCAGCTGCAAGAAGAATAGAATTTAGGGGGAATGTACTTTAGTCCAGCGCAGTGGGGAATTCTTTCTGTGTTGTGCAAGGTGCTGAAACCACTCGAAGTAGTCACCTGTGAAGAGAGTGCAGACACTGTTAGCTTGAGTCAAGTGATTCCCCTAACTAGACTTTTTGAAAAACAGCAATAGAAATTGAAGGAGAAAATGAAACAAAGCAAATCTGCTAATTATGTTGGACTTGTAGATTAAGTACTTTATTCACTTCACCAAGATCCAAGAGTTATCAACATCTTGAAATCGGATCATTACATTTTGGTAACTGTGCTTGATCCTAGGTTTAAGAGCTATGTCTTCTCTTTCTTTCCAAGTGACCCAAATCTCAACAGATGCAATGAAATCCTGGTCAGCAAGCTAACAGCTTAAGTGGTGCATGACACAATGACATCTCCTCCTTCAGTTTCTCGGGAAATTGCTGCTAGGAAAAAACTTAGCTGTCGCAAGACATCCATTGGTGATGCAGATAAGTCTGCACAACATTTTGACATTTGGTCTGGTCTAACAGAATTGCCCAAAACTTATGACAGCTCTTCCATAAAATGAACTACAAACTCCATGAGGAAGGCCATTACCGGCAATTACATCAAATTACACAGACTTCTGTGATGGTGGCTTCCAGCGGGGATGAATTAGTATTGTTTGAGGATGATGTACACACTGATGAGGGTGAATATGATGACAGTGTAGATTGCAGGTGCTGAGATCTAGCTGAGAGAAGGGAGCTAGCTAATGCTGGTATGCTTGGTAATATTTTGAGTAAAAAGGCATGTTGTCAATTCTATGTTTTTCTACAGTAAACGTTTACCTTTATTAGAGAGGTGTTTTTTCTTTAAAAAGGTACAGGCTTTTTATTTACATTTTTGTTCCCTGACTTAAAACCACTATGTATTTGAACATAGACTTTAGCACATGAGTTAGAGGGATTAGTTTCATCATGACTGAGACTGGAGAGTGACAAGAACAATGCCACCCCTCCTGCTTCTGTATGAGCTATGGCACAGGAGAATGTCACTGGAGACTTTTAAGAACACTGACAGCCCTATTATTACAATTTCTGTTTCATCACTGAACCCTGTCATCTCTCCTGTTTCTGAGTGAGCTATGGTACAGTAAAATGTAACTGCAGATTTAGACCAAGACTGTCAGCCCTATTATTTCTATATCAGCAATGACAATTAGCAATGGAGCATGGATCTCTCCTCTTTGTGTGCAACCTATATAACACTGTACATTATGGGACTGCAGATTTAGAAGACCAAGCCTGACAGACCTATTATTAATTATATTTCACCAATGACAATTAGCAATGGAGCTGTTTTGAACGTCACTGTAGACAAGAACATTGCTACTCCCTCCTCTTTCTATTCTACTTATGACGCTGCCCAACTGCTCTACAGACTGTGCTACCCCTTCTGTGTCCCTCTGTGAAATGGCGCTGGATCGCCATGGAGGACTGTACTTCTAGAATCCAAATCTCATGAGGTCAGAGATCCGACGACGTAATGATGACATTTTGCCTCATTTTTTAATTCCGAAAGTGCACGAAAGTACCGAGCTGGTATATATATCTCTATACCCTCTCTCTCATACATATACCCTCTCTCTCTCTCTCATATATATATATATATATATATATATATATATATATATAATATATATATACGGAATACATACCGAATATAATAACATACTATTTTAGTGTTGTCTGTCCACAAGAATTCTGATATCATAAAGTATTATAATCTATGTAATGTCAATCCAACTGTGACTTTGATAGTTGTTTAATGTAAATATTCTGAAAAATACATGAATGTGTAATTAGATTTTAATTACTAACTCTAGGCAAGCTAAAGTCTATAGTTTGAGTATGTATGTCTTTGTTTCTGTCCCCCAACCTCCTTATATCCCCTCATATATTTCCTGCCAGTCCATGTGATATCCCATGCCTCACACCTGTGCTAAGTTCAGCAAAAAAGAAAAGTCCAGATTTAAGGGTACTAGCCCCCCAGCCCACCATTTGGAACCATTGTCCTGACTGCAACTGCCACTGGTGCACACAGCGATTCAAGGGTGTTTTCAGTGGGGCTGGGGGCTGCCTAGTGCCTCTAAAGATCACAGTTGTTATGGATTACTGCACATTTTCCCTTTGCGGCAGGAAGAAAAAAATGTGACTCACCATCACCTACTTATCTCAACTATCTTCATTTCTGATTAATAGTCCGGATTACCAATCACTCTTTTATACTAAAAACCTCTAATAATAGATGTAAATAAAAGCAGATTAGATCTATTATGTGTTGTTATGGATCTGTTCCATTGCAAGATACAGGCATGCAGTTGATACAAATTAGATCGGTAACACTACATCTATGTGTCACTCCTCATTCTAGTAATAAAATAATATTTTCTCATACTGTATTAGAAAGTGAAATGGAGATTTAACGATAGCTAAATGAATCCACTCTCCGTACAAATCCCTGGAGAGCTGAGAGTACAGCCACTCAGAACACCTCCACATCAGAGCGCTGCGCGCTCCCTCTCTCCTTCATTTTATGTTAATAAATCTCTTTCCTTTCTATTGTTGGAGAGAAAACAGTATCTTCTGAGTAGGGAAAACTGACAGCTTATAATTTTTTTCATGAGATGAATTGTGTATGGACAATTACAGGCAATTTTTTTAAAATGTTAGTCTCCCCGAATACAATAGACTGAAATTCTTTAATATTTAGATGCGGTTCTTATTTTTTTATAATGTACTAGACAGTTCTTATTAACATGCACTGAAATATTAACACTCTGAGAGTAACACAGTGATGTGTTTAATGGGTGTAAAGGTCAGCTTCATGTGTAGCAAAGTGATCTAATGACAATAACAGTGATATGTGTATAAATTATATATATATATATATATATATATATATGTGATATGTGTATAAATAAATGTATGTGTATATATATATATATATATATATATATATGTATATGTGTGTGTGTGTGTGTGTGTGTATATATTGTCGAAGTCAGCAGATTGGATAAAGTCATTTCAATAAATATTGAGCAAACTTGGTTGTCTTCTTCTGAAAATATGCGTAGAGCACGCTACGGCGTGGAAGGGCGTTTCCAGCCGCAACAAGTGGCAATAACAGTTTTTACACTTTTATACACATTCACACGAACACACACATTTGTAATTAGTATACATTAATTGTAGTTGCAACACATAGTTATTTATGTCAAAATATAGCAGTATTTATGTTTAATATTATAAGTTATATGCATGTTTGTTAGTGAAACTCGAGGTTCAGGTTGCAGGAACTGTGTCATGTTTAGTATCATTTTAATCCCCTATTCATCAGCAGCTGTCCGGTTTAGTCTCCGAAGAGATCGTACATTGCATACTCTAGTTATTGATGTTAGGGAATGAATGTTTAAAGTGATACCAACTGTAAAATGCTAATAGACTAGTTGAAACTGGATTCTTGGCGGGAAAGTCGAGGCACATCCCTTGGAGAGATGACCCCCACCTTTGAATATTATGGTTTGAACTGGCCTTTGACCTGCAGTACACTGGACCTACCTGAAGCCTGGACCAATAGAAGCAAGCCACACCATCTGCATTGTTTTACTGTATTTCTGACTGCATATAAGCAGGAGCTCGGGCTTAGTGACCAGACTTTTTTGACCACAGACTTCAGACCTGAATGACTGTTTACTGGATCCAGGGCGCCTGCGATAAGTAACGGCTGTACTTATTTTATTTCGATTGAATTATTCTTCTACTTTTGGATAATGAATTACTTTGTGCTTTGGAAACACAAATCGAGATTCGACAATTGTTATTGGATAGCGACAAAACGTGTATAACAATATCATATATATATATATATATATATATATATACACACACACACACATATATATGTGTATAAATATATGTATATGTATATATATATATATATATATATATATAGTATTAGTATATATAAATATATATATATATATATATAGATATATATATATATAGTATTACTAGTTGCTTTTGGTAATGCACATTTAAGCCTCTGAACTACAGCAGGCTGCTGGTTGCATTTGGGAACGTTATGTCACCTCAGTTGTTCCTATGTCTTGAGCCTCAGAGTATATAATCCTGTTTTATTGATTTTAATTATCAGCCCTGCTGAGTTACAGCTGCATCAGTCCTGTGTGCAGAATTGCTAAAGAGATTTGTTAATAATGTCTGGATGTAACTGAGATTTACAGTGAATATATCACAAGTCACCGATCTTATAATTATCACTGTATCATAAAGGGCAGCAAACCTAAAAGTGTTTCTAAAGTCCATCCACCCTTAGTGCATACCTTACAACTTTTTAAATTAGGGAATCAGGACGATGTTCGCACCTCCGTTTTGTGACAAAGCACCAAATGAGTGTGTCAGAGACCCTGGCCACTCTCCCCTGGGACCTTGTAGATCTTCCGACTCGCCAGGCCGCCCCACTTTTGACCTCTTATAAGAACAATATTTGAATGTTGCGCACACCAGTGGCAGGTGAAAGCAGCACCTGTAACTGGTGCACTGTTATGCAGAGAAACAGTGGATGGGTCAGAACTCCCAATGTTCTGGCCCAATCAGGGCAGTTGGGAGGTATGTTAGCGTCCAAGAGAGGACAGGAAATACGGCACAACAGCACCTTTTTATATTATTAACATGTACTGGGGATGGTAAAGGAGATGCCACAGTTCTACACATTGCTTAAGCTGGGTGATTTGGAGAGCACAGGTTTCTGCTTTAACCCATTCTCTTCCCTTTGAACATACCCACTCTTCTGGGAACAATTTTCCTCTAGATTTTGGAACATGTGCCTGAATGGATGTGAATCCCCACAGCCAAGATCATTAGTGAGGTCGGGCAACGATGTTGGGCCATAAGTCTAGGCTCTCAGCCAGCGTTCCAATTTATCTAATTTATCCCAAAAGGGATTTGTTGGGGATGAGGTCAGGGCACTGTGCAAGCCAGTCAAATTATGCCACACCAAGCTCAGGAACCCACTTTTGATGGACCACAGGGACATTGTCATACTGAAAGAAAAAATGTCCTTCCCCAAACTGATGCTGCAAAGTTGGAAGCACACAGGTCTCTAGAATGTCATTGAATACTGTAGCTTTAAGATTTATCTTTACTGTGCTGTACAGAGAATTCATTCACATCAATCCCTGCCGCATTGGAGCTTACAGTCTAAATTCCCTAACATACACACACACACACACACACACACACACAGACAGACAGAGAGACTAAGGTCAATTTTGATGACAGTCAATTAACCTACTAGTATGTATTTTGGAGTGTGGGAGGAAACCGGAGCACCCGGAGGAAACCCACGCAACCACGGGGAGAACATACAAACTCCACACAGGTAAGGCCATGGTCGGGAATTGAACTCATGACCCCACTGCTGTCCTGGGTCCAGTCCAAACCATGAAAAACAGCCTAAGACCATTATTCCTCCTCCACCAAATTTTACAGTTGGCATTACATTCGGGTAGGAAACATTATCCTGGCATGCTTCAAACCCAGATTCATCTGACAGACTATCAGATGGTGAAGCGTGATTAGTCACTCCAGAGTCCAATGGCAGTACTTGCAAGTGCAGTGTACTTCACACCACTTGACAGTACACTATACTGTACACCTTTCCATTCGATGTTTGGAATTATCCATGGTGATCTGAGGCTTTTGTGCAGCTTCCATGGAATCCCAGTCCATGAAGAACAGTTCTTCTGCTGACATTGCTTCCAGTGGCAGTTTGGAACTCAATAGTGAGTGTTGCAACCGAGGACAGACGATTTTTACACTCTACCCGCTTCATCGCTCTGCGGTCCCAGTCTGACTTTGAGTTGCTTACCACTTTGTAACTGAGCTGTTGTCGCTCCTAAACATTTCCACTTAACAATGACAGCACTTACAGTTGATCGGGGCATCCTATGACAGCGACAGGTTGAAAGTCACTGAGTTCTTACATATGGCCCATTGCATTGCTGATGGCTATGGAGATAGCATCCTTGTATGCATGATTTTATGAACCTGCTAGCAATAGGTGTGTCCGAAATGGCCAAGCACGCTAATTAGAAGGGTTTGTTCATATATATTTGGGCTTGTTGTGCATGTCATAATCAACTGAAATCACTTACTTTTTGACAAAGAATAATGTTAGTCCAATCTTCAGAATTTTCACAATGTTTTATTTTTTTGCCACCTTTAAACTGATGTCCATTTTCCATCTTGCCCCCTAGCATGGCCAATGACTGTTCTAAAGTGCTAAAGAGAGTGCGACTTTATACATTATTTTTGGCATGCTCGCTCAGATCTTTCATTGAACTTTGGGCACCATGAGACCTATACTGAAAAAAATGGTCTATTTAATCAATAAATATTTTTTTTCAGGCCTTTCCTTTGGTTAACGCCATCCAGAGATGTCGTTAACATAACAGGTATTTCAACAGTGCAAGTTAAATAGCATGGGAGAGCCTTCGCTGAGTACCAACGGTAGTTAGTGTCGGTGAGGTTGTCGCTGACGGCAATTACATTAGTATATTGCGTAAAGAAAAAAACAAACCATTCCACCTCACTTTGATAAATAGGCTCCTCAGTCTGTTCTGAAAGCAGTATGTGTTTTCTATTACTCACTTACAATCAGTTAAATATCCCAGAAAGGAGAAGCAACAGGTGCACATTATGTTGATTGATTAACACTCTAAATTTCAACCTGTATTAGACCAAGACTACTGAACTTCTAATACCATTACAAGAGCCTGGTACTCACCAAGTAGTAGTACAAAGGTAAATTGACAATTTATTTAAATTAAATGAAACATTAAAGCAATTTTCTTATGCATACAAATTGTTCAGCACAGAAACACATTGGAGATTGTTTTCATTTTTCTATTACAGGAACGCAGGGTATGACTGTAATACAATAAAGCAGTCAACCTAGAGTTAACAGATTGCCCATGTAAATCTTGAAACAAATGAATAATATCTGCTGCATGACTTCACTGCAATTAGTTCATATGCTTGCGGCTTGCCTGCAGATTTACTACAGATCTGGTAACCTTTCAAGTAGATTGCTCACATAATTTGCATAGACATACATAGCGATGTCTGTAAGGCAACTGTAACTCACTAAACGGTCAGAGGAACAGGTTGTGGCCAGGACGGTAAAAGAGAAGACTAGACACATTTTCAGGGAGTGTAAGATAGTGAACAAGGTAAACAGTCGCCCTATTTAATTCCTAGGACCAGAATCAGGGGTGCCGAGAGGGGGGGTCCAAAGTATCAGGGAGGAAATACCAATTTGGTGTGGCAACACGCTCTTTTGGCAGCTATGTTAGTGGTCCCAAGAAGTTTCTCTACCGGGGCCCAAAATTCCGGTGCCCCTGACCAGAATACATATATTAGCTATTGTGGCAATGGGAGTGGTTTGCCACAGGCCTCTAATAGTGGAATTAGCTATGGTGCTAACTGTCTGCAGGTAAAAGGCTGCAGACCAAGTTATATACAGGTGTTACACTGGGCTTAAGTTCAGTAATGTACAGGTCAGAGACATGTTGTAAAGTAAATGTAAAAAGTAATTTACTTGCATGCTTTAACGTGTCTGTATCCACAGAGCTGATAGGGGTGGCTGTGCTGATTAGGCGTTACAGAACACCTGAGGAGCCATCCTTTAAAGACAAGGTAGGAGTGTCACCTGTCAGTCATCCAAGCCTGTGGGAGGAGACCTGTGTATTTAACCTGGAGTTGTGCTCTTGTCAGAGGTGACTGACGCTGAACTAGTTGGCCAGTCAGTAGTGAGCTGGGCTATGTCTAGGTAGTGTTTAGGGTCACCACGAGGTGCAAGTAAAGGTATTGCTTGCTGGTGTCATCCTGACAGAAGTGTTATTTATTGTGATGCCAACAATAAATATGTTTGATTTAAAACAAGAAGTTTCGTGTTGC